>NC_091789.1:58303935-58953553 GCF_029378745.1 Bos indicus
CTGACCCAGGGATTGAACCCACATCTTCTGCATCTCCTGCATAGGCAGGTGGATTCTTTACCACTAAGCCACCTGGGCAGCCTTCTAACTATCCTTTTTTTCTCCAGGATTATCTAACTTTTTAAGAACCTGCCAAACTACACTCGAATGTGGTTATACCATTTCACAAAAGAAAAGTTAGGCCATGCAGTTGCTCTAGCAGCAAATAACTAGAGTGGTGGGAGACAAAGCACACATATGTAAAACAGTTTAATCCAGTCCTAGACATTATATTAAGTGCAAAATTAATCAACCAGATATTAAGTGCTATAAGGAAGTCAACCTTTCAGGACTTGCAAAACATCATTGTTTATTTCATTCTGTTACATCCTCTTTTCCACCATCTGTAACCCTTCCTGTAACAAATGGTACATACCTGTATTTGCAGGGGAGGAAAGTAACATGGAATTTGTTTTGAAAATTTCACAAAACCTTACTAGCTAACTAGAGAATGCAAACAAAGAGGCAGGGAATCCTGGCCAAGAGAAACACACAGTTGGCCATTTTGTAATATTAATTATGTGATCTATGATCTATTTGGGAGCTTGTATGGGTGTGGGAATTCCTTCAGGCTATGGCCATTTATGCTAACACACAAGTTAATTACTAGATTCTGTCTTCTGGCTTCCAAAACCAATGTCCTTGAAAGAAGATTTTTATACCACATGGTGAATTGGAACAAATCTGGTAGCTTTATCAAACATAGTTGCTAATCATACCATTTAGTTCCACCAAGAAAAGATCTGCATTCTTTCATAGCCCATGTGTATTCTCCAAAGGGAACAGTTCTGACAGCAGAATGCTAAAGGTGTTAAGTAGAAGATTCCCCTCAAAAGAATTTCTGCAAGCAAAATTTCCTTCTGGATGCATGGCTCTCCCTCAGGGTATTGTACTTGCTTCATATTTTAATTGAATCACAGCTCTTGTGTTGTGCACATATGTCAGAAGTGCACTACCCACTAGATCTAAGAAGTGGGAATGTAAATAAGTTGCTTTCAAGCAGTTAACTTATAGAGAAGATGCCACCACAGCAATGGATCTGGCAAGACTAACCACACTGCCTAGGTTCTCCATTGCCTGGGCAACAGCTTGAACTTGAAGCATGTGTTGTACACTTTTTATCTCTTAGTATTGCCTCAGAGGAGTAGAGACTTTGAAGGAAAAAAAATCTACCTAAGGAAAAAGCTTGGATATTTATCAAAGGCTTGATGAAATAATGTTACTCAGATTATAGTCAGTACAGCCTCTTTATTCAGCAGTTCCCTTGTAGTTTGACTAGCATATTTGATCAAATCCTGACCAGGATTTTGGAGTTCTCACTGTTTTCTGGGTTTCTCTAGCCATCATAGTTACTTGTATCTTCTTACTTGCAACCTATTACCAGAGATTCAAACTCCACTCTAGGCATACAGATTCCCCTTTATCTCCTGTTAGGCAGAAATTGGCATAGCCCTAACAAAGTCTGTGATGTTGCTAAGAGATTGAGCCTAAGAAAATCTGAACCTAAATGTAGTATCAAATCACAGCTGCCAGCCTATCAAACCACATTACAGCCTTTCTCCACAGACTCCAAAAGATGTCATCTGTAGGGATGTTAAGGGAATTTTGCATATGCAGTAGCATAAACTGCAACTGTGAAAATTTGGTTATTTTTACCTACCATTTTAAAGTCCTTGCAACAAGCTGCTCTCTACAAGCTCCATGTCTATTTAGACAAATCAAATAATTATTTGGAAGAGAGCAGTAGAAACTATCATTAGGAGAGGACTTCCTAATTTCTATCCCTCTGTTTAAAGTTAATGGGAACAGCTTGTGAAGTAGGATAAGAGAATTCATGAAAAGGAGTAGTCTTTGGGTATGAGCATTCTAGCAAGGCCATCCCAGTTCCACACCTTTACATAATTTCCTTTTGATTAATCTTACCAGAGACTTGAGAATTAAAAAAAAATTGCAGCGAGGTATATATTCCACAATTCTAATAAAAAATGCCAGAGAAATTGAACTAATCCTATTAAACAAGAAATAACAGTCTTTAAGCTTCCCTGCAGGGTTGTGAATTGCATCTGATTGCCGATGGAGACTGCGTGAATTTCAGTGCAATTGCTTTGCCCCAATGGAGAGTAATTTTCTATTATAAATTTCACTTTACAAATCTCCCTATCAATAGCTAATGTTTTTCCCCCAGGCAATACCATACAACAAGTTTACCAAATCTTTTATAATTCTTGATCTGAAAAACATATTCAATTTATCTTAAGGCTTTCAGACAAGATTATTAAAATGCAAATAATACAATTTACTTTCAATTCCTAAAAGGCTATAAGTTGAATATGGGCTTTGTTTGTAAGTTCTGTTTTTCTTCACTCATGCTTCTACCACTGTCCAGCCTTCTGTTTCCATCCTTTTTTAACCTTAATGTATACATTTCTTGAGTGAGTCAAATACTCTTTAACAAAGGAGGGAATGTAATAGAGATATGAAAGGATTTTATTCTTAAAATAGGGTGAATCTATGCTAAAGACACAAAATAACCTGTTAACATCTCACCAATTTAAACAAATAATATGGAGCTGTGAATATAATTTTTTGCCACACAGCCCAAGGCAAAAGGAAGGGGTCTGTTTTGACAACTTTCCATCATGCTTTTTCAGCGCCTTGAAACATCCCCACCTGCTCTGGCTGCCTCCACAGTGAACTATAAAAATGTCACAAAACAACCCCCAAACACGCACATCATCTCTTCTTTTCTCCCACTCTCAGTTCATCCCACTGGAAGAAGGAATATTGAGTGATCACTTTGCCTTTGATTTAAATAAGTTTCAAATCTCATCATACCTATATGTAAGTATAGATTTAGTAAATCATAAGGAGCCTTCAGTGGAAAGGTAAACTTCATAAGCAGCATAGTTTTACCCAAAGGCAACCTTAATGTCACTTACATGAAGAATGATTTTTAATTAGCTATTCACAGCTACTATTCACAGCTTCACTTCCACATTGGGTCTTAACCTTGACCTAGGCATAAAATATTTAAAACCTGCCTAAGACATATTTGTTCTCTCTCTTCATTTACTAAACAGATTATAGATGCCTAGTCTCAAATATGGTGTTTTGTGTTATAAGCTGCTCTATACAAGAACCTATAATTAGTAAATAATAATAATAATTCCTCCATGTTTTTATACTACACAGTATATTGCAAAAACTTTTTGACATCCCGAAGTACATTGAATTTTTATAACATTTGAAATAAATCATATAAGTTTATTTTACACATAAAAAATCTGAAGTTTAGAGACTGAGAAAGAGCAGTTCTTGGGCAGTTGATTCACAGTTCCAATGGAGCTAGAATGACTTTATCAGAACACAGCTAGCAAGAATCCTCAATTGCTCAGAATTATCTCTTGTAGTTCACACTTAGGATATAAAGAGCCAAAACCTGCTCGGGACTGAAAGAGTAAAAATTAGTTTGGACTGAGAATAAGCAGTCTAGCTATTAATCAGGCTGGGAGGACAGACAGATAAAGCCAGCTGCAAAGCTAACAGAAAACAGTTTCTCCCAAGGTTGTGAAGCAGTTGTATAAGGCTGTAATGACCCCCACCTCTTTTGAATGACTACTGTTTTTTTCTCAGTGATCCTCAGACCTGCTTTGCTATTGTTATATTCCTTGGAATACCCAATTAGTAGACCACCTTCACCTCATGACAATACGCAGTTCCTACTGAATCCTCCCCCATCCCCACCAACTGCCTCAGAAGCTGCAATTAATTCAGAAATTATCCCTGCTTTTTTAGACCATTTTCAATCTTTTGTGAGAACCTAAACACTACAACAGATGCTTTCTTCTTCCTTCAATCAAGAAACAATCCACAGGTCCTCTGGAGCATTCCTACCATAGTGGATCCAATCAATAAATCTTTTGTTTGTGTCAGCCTATGAATTTGATCTTGGTCTTTGACTAATAAGGCTTTAACAGGAATTTTTTTTTAAAGCAAATGACACTAAAATAAAGATTTTGTTTATTTAAGAGGGTTTAAAAAAAACTATCTCCTATTAATGACATTCTCAATTATTCCTAGATAATTATTACTCATACTCAGAATAAAGACATAGAGACTTGCAACATACCTAGTCATCAAAGGAGGATTCAACTTGGTTTAAGGGACTATTTACAATAAAGAGACACTGGAACAGCACACACAACTCATTATAAAACAAAAACAGTTCAATTAAAAAAATGAGCAGAAAACATGAATAGACATTTTTCAAAAGAGGAAATGCAGAAGGGCAACAGGCACATGAAGAGATGCTAAACAACATTAATCATCAGGGAAATGCAAAAATCACAATGAAAGATCACCTCACACCTGATAGAATGGCTCTCATCAAAAAGAACACAACAAATATTGGTGAGGATGTGAAGGAAAAGGAACCCTAGTACACTATTGGTGGGATTGTAAATTGGTGCAGCCATTGTGGAAAAATATGGAGGTTCCTCAAAAACTAAAACGAGAACTACTCTATGATCCAAGAATTACAAATTTTATTTTATTTTGGAGGATTCAGTTCTCTTTCCTCTATTTCTTGTGTGACCTAAAAAAAATTCCAGTTTTATTGAGGTATGATTGATGGATAAAAGTTGTATATATTTAAGGTATACAATGTAGTGTTTTGGTATATGTATACATTGTGAAATGATTGCCACAATCAACTAATTAACATATCCATCACCACACAGTTATCATGTGTGTGTGTGTGTGGTAAAAACACTTGAGATTTACTCTCCTCTCAAAATTCAAGGATACAGTACAGTATCATTGAATAGTCACCATGCTATACATTAGGTACTCTGAAATGATTCGTCTTATAATTGAAAGTTTGTACTCTTTGACCAGCATTTCCCCATTTCATCCACTGAGCAGCATCTCCCTATTTCTTCTACCCTCCAGCTCCTGATTCTTTAAATCGCCATTCTGTTACTATTAGTTTTGCTTTTCTAGAGTCCATATATAAGTAATATCATACAATATTTTTCAGTATTTTTCATTCTCTGTCTGATTTATTTCACTTAGCATAATATTCTCCAATTCCCCTGTGTAGTCACAAATTTCAAGATTTTCTCTTTTTTGAGTCTGAATAATATTCCATTGTACATATAAACCATATATTCTTTTTCTGTTCACCTACTGATAAACATTAGTTTCTATATCTTGCCTAATATGAATAATGATGAAATGAACATGAAAAGGCAAATATGTTTTTGAGATCTTTATTTCATTTCCTTTGATATATACCCAAAAGTGAAATTGCTGAATCATATGGTAGTTCTAACTCTAAATTTTTGGAAGAATCTCTGTACTGTTTTCCATTAGTTTACAGGGTTCCCTTTTCTCCACATACTTGCCAGTATTTCTGGTAATAACCATTCTAACAGATTTGAGGTGACTACATTGTAATTTTGATTTGCATTTGCCTCATGATAGTGACTTTGAGCACCTTTTCATATATTTGTTGGATATTTGTATGCCTTCTTTTGAGAAATGTCTGTTCAGGTCCTTAGCTCATTTTTTTCAATCAAGTTGTCTGTCTGTTTGTTTGTTTTTTATATTGAGTTGTAAAAAGGTCTTTATATATTTTGGATACTAGCCCTTTATCAAATATATGGTTTGCAAACATTTTCTTCCATTCTCTAGGTTACATTTTCACTCTCATTTTATAGAGGTATAATTGACATATACCATTTTATTAGTTAAGCTCACATAGTTAACATAATTAACTGTTTTTTAAAAACGTGGTGAGAATGTATAAGATCTAATCTCAGCAACACTATTCAACATAGTTTTGGAAGTTTTAGCCATAGCATTCAGAGGAGAAAAAGAAATAAAGGAATCCAGATTGAAAAAGAAGTAAAATTTTCACTGTTTGCAGATGACATGATCCTCTACATAGAAAACCCTAAAGACTCCACCAGAAAATTACTAGAGCTAATCAATGAGTAGAGTAAAGTTGCAAGATATAAAATTAGTATACAGAAATCCCTTGCATTCCTATACACCAACAATGAGAAAACAGAAAGAGAAATTAAGTAAACAATCCCATTCACCATTGCAATGAAAAGAATAAAATACTTAGAAATATATCTACCTAAAGAAACAAAAGACTTATATAGAGAAAACTATAAAACACTGATGAAAGAAATCAAAGAGGATGCAAATAGATGGAGAAATACACCATGTTCATGGATTGGAAGAATCAATAGTGAATGAGAAAATGAGTATACTACCCAAAGTAATCTAAGACTCAATGCAATCCCTATCAAGCTACCAATGATATTTTTCACAGAACTAGAACAAATAATTTCACAATTTTTATGGAAATACAAAAAACCTCAAATAGCCAAAGCAATCTTGAGAAAGAAGAATGGAACTGGAGGAATCAACCTGCCTGACTTCAGGCTATACCACAAAGCTACAGTCATCAAGACAGTATGGTACTGGCACAAAGACAGAAACATAGATCAATGGAACAAAATAGAAAGCCCAGAGATAAATCCATGCACCTACGGACATCTTATCTTTGACAAAGGAGGCAAGAATATACAATGGAGAAAAGACAATCTCTTTAACAAGTGGTGCTGGGAAAACTGGTCAACCACTTGTAAAAGAATGACATTAGAACACTTTCTAACACCATACACAAAAATAAACACAAAATGGATTAAAGATCTAAACGTAAGACCAGAAACTATTAAACTCCTAGAGGAAAACATAGGCAAAACACTCTGACATACATCACAGCAGGATCCTCTATGACCCACCTCCGAGAGTAATGGAAATAAAAGCAAAAATAAACAAATGGGACCTAATTAAACTTAAAAGCTTTTGCACAGTGAAGGAAACTATAAGCAAGATGAAAAGACAGCCTTCAGAATGGGAGAAAATAATAGCAGATGAAGCAACGGACAAAGAATTAATCTCAAAAATATACAAGTAGCTCCTGCAACTCAATTCCAGAAAAATAAAGGACCCAATCAAAAAATGGGCCAAAGAACTAAACAGACATTTCTTCAAAGAAGACATACAGATGGCTAACAAACACATGAAAAGATGCTCAACATCACTCATTATCAGAGAAATACAAATCAAAACCACAATGAGGTACCATCTCACACCAGTCAGAATGGCTGCTATCCAAAAGTCTACAAACAATAAATGCTGGAGAGGGTGTGGAGAAAAGGGAACCCTCTTACACTGTTGGTGGGAATGCAAACTAGTATAGCCACTATGGAGAACAGTGTGGAGATTCCTTGAAAACTGGAAATAGAATTGCCATACAACCCAGCAATCCCACTGCTGGGCATACACACCAAGGAAACCAGAATTGAAAGAGACACGTGTACCCCAATGTTCATCGCAGCACTGTTTATAATAGCTAGGATATGGAAGCAACCTATATGTCCATCAGCAGATGAATGGATAAGAAAGCTATGGTACATATACACAATGAAATATTACTCAGCCATTAAGAAGAATACATTTGAATCAGTTCTAATGAGATGGATGAAACTTGAGCCTATTATACAGAGTGAAGTAAGTCAGAAAGAAAAACACCAATACAGTATACTAACACATATAGATGGAATTTGGAAAGATGGTAATGATAACCCTATATGCAAGACAGCAAAGGAGACACAGATGTAAAGAACAGTCTTTTGGACTCTGTGGGAGAAGGCGAAGGTGGGATGGATTTGAGAGAATAGCACTGAAACATGTATATTATTATATGTGAAATAGATCACCAGTCCAAGTTCGATGCATGAGACAGGGTGCTCAGGGCTGGTGCACTGGGATGACCCAGAGGGATGGGATGGGGAGGGAGGTGGGACGGGGGTTCAGGATGGGGAACACATGTACACCCATGGCTGATTCATGTGAATGCATGGCAAAAACCACTACAATATTGTAAAGTAATTAGCCTCCAATTAAAATAAATAAATTAAAAATAATCTCAGCAACACTCAAGCATACAATATCATGTTATTGAGTATAGTCACCGTGCTGTATATCAGATCCTCAAAACTTTGTACAACTGCTTTTATTGCTATTATTATTTTAAACAAGCTGTTACCTGTTAGATTAATTATGAATAGGAAATGTAAGACATTTTACCTTTATTCACTCCTATCTCTTCTTTTCATTATGAATATCCAAATTTGACCTGTTTAATTTTCATTTTCTCTTAAGAATTTCTTTTAACATTTTTTACAGTGTAGGTCTACTTGCAACAAATTCCCTCACTTTTTATTTGTCTGAAAAAGTCTTTATTTCTCCTTCACCTTTGAAGGAAAAATGGATACAATATTCTAGGTTGGTTGTAAATTTCTTTGAACACTTTCAATATTCCACTCCACTCTGTTCTTGCTTATATAGTTTCTAAAGATGTGTTTCTTATTTTTATTCCTGTATAGGTAAGTTTTTTTTTTCCCCTCTGAATCCTTTCAAGATTTTTCTCTCATTTTTTCCCACTTTTTACAGTTAGAATATGATCCGTCAAGATGTAGCTTTTAAAACAATCCCACTGCTGGGCATACACACTGAGGAAACCAGAAGGGAAAGAGACACGTGTACCCCAATGTTCATCGCAGCACTGTTTATAATAGCCAGGACATGGAAGCAACCTAGATGTCCATCAGCAGATGAATGGATAAGAAAGCAGTGGTACATATACACAATGGAGTATTACTCAGCCATTAAAAAGAATTCATTTGAATCAGTTCTAATGAGGTGGATGAAACTGGAGCCTATTATACAGAGTGAAGTAAGCCAGAAGGAAAAACACCAATACAGTATACTAATGCATATATATGGAATTTAGAAAGATGATAACAATAACCCTGTGTACGAGACAGCAAAAGAGACACTGATGTATGGAACAGTCTTATGGACTCTGTGGGAGAGGGAGAGGGTGGGAAGATTTGGGAGAATGGCATTGAAACATGTAAAATATCATGTATGAAACGAGATGCCAGTCCAGGTTCAATGCACGATACTGGATGCTTGGGGCTAGTGCACTGGGACGACCCAGAGGGATGGTATGGGGAGGGAGGAGGGAGGAGGGTTCAGGATGGGGAGCACATGTATACCTGTGATGGATTCATTTTGATATTTGGCAAAACTAATACAATTATGTAAAGTTTAAAAATAAAATAAAATTTAAAAAAAAATTTACTCTGCTTGGTATTCTCTGAACTTCCTGCATCTGTGTTCTGGTATCTTTGGAAAATTCTAAGTTACTATTACTTCATATATTTCTATTGTTCCTTTCTCTTTCGTAGTTTGGTGTTTTGTATTTTGGCAACATGGGGGCAGGAGGAGAAGGGACAACAGAGGATGAGATGGCTGGATGGCATCACTGACTCAATGGACCTAAGTTTGGGTAAACTCCAGGAGTTGGTGATGGACAGGGAGGCCTGGTGTGCTGTGATTCATGGGGTCGCAAAGAGTCAGACACAACTGAGCGTCTGAACTGAACTGAACATAGATTAAATGTATGTTACTCCTTTTGTAGTTATACCTCTGATGTTCAATATTTTGTTCCTTTTTTGCCATGTTCTCTTTGCATTTCAGTTTAGGAGATTGCATTGACTTTCTTCAAGATCACTTATTCTTTCTTTGGCCACATCCAGTCTATTAATGGCCCATGAAAGGCACTGTTTATTCCTATTACAACGTCTTGTTTTCTAGCATTTCCTTTTGATTCCTTCTTAGAATTTCCATTTTTCATGTTGTATTACCAATATATTGTTTATATTGTTAACTTTTTCCATTTGAGACTTTAACTTATTAATCATGGTTATTTTATATCCTCATTCTGATCATTCTCTGCCATATCTGAGTATGGTTCTGATGGTTGTGTTGTCTTTTCAAAACTTTTTCTTTTTAATATGTCTTATTTTTTGTTTGAAAACCAGATGTAATTATCAGATAAAAGGGACTGAAGTAGACATGTCTTTAGAGTAAGATTTTATGTTTATGTGGCTAGGAGTTAAGCTGTGTTTACTGTTTTCTATAGTTGTAGGTGTTCAGTTCAGTCACTCAGTCATACCTGACTCTGCAACCCCATGAATCACAGCACGCCAGGCCTCCCTGTCCATCACCAACTCCCGGAGCCTACCCAAACTCATGTCCATCGAGTCAGTGATGCCATCCAGCCATCTCATCCTCTGTCGTCCCCTTCTCCTCCTGCCCCCAATCCCTCCCAGCATCAAGGTCTTTTCCAATAAGTCAACTCTTCGCATGAAGTGGCCAAAGTATTGGAGTTTCAGCTTCAGCATCAGTCCTTCCAATGAACACCCAGGACTCATCTCCTTTAGGATGGACTGGTTGTATTTCCTTGCAGTCCAAGGGACTCTCAAGAGGCTTCTCCAACACAACAGTTCAAAAGCATCAATTCTTCAGCGCTCAGCTTTCTTCAAAGTCCAACTCTCACATCCATACATGACCACTGGAAAAAACCATAGCCTTGACTAGATGGACCTTTGTTGGCAAAGTAATGTCTCTGCTTTTCAATATGCTATCTAGGTTGGTCATAACTTTACTTCCAAGGAGTAAACGTCTTTTAATTTCATGGCTGCAGTCACCATCTGCAGTGATTTTGGGGCCCCGAAAGATAAAGTCTGACACTGTTTCCCCATCTATTTCCCATGAAGTGATGGGACTGGATGCCATGATCTTCGTTTTCTGAATGTTGAGCTTTAAGCCAACTTTTTCACTCTCCTCTTTCACTTTCATCAAGAGGCTCTTTAGTTCCTCTTCACTTTCTGCCATAAGGGTGGTGTTACATGCATATCTGAGGTTATTGATATTTCTCTTGGCAGTCCTGATTCCAGCTTGTGCTTCTTCCAGCCCAGCATTTCTCATGATGTACTCTGCATAGAAGTTAAATAAGCAGGGTGACAATATACAGCCTTGACGTACTCCTTTTCCTATTTGGAACCAGTCTGTTGTTCCATGTCCAGTTCTAACTGTTGCAGGTGTAAAAGGCTAAAATTTCCTATAATGTACTTGTTTACATCTCCACTGTTTCTTTCAGTTCTCCTAGAGACTGCTTCTGAAACAGGGTCTGAGCCTGGCCATTCTTTCATCTGAAAGCCCTTGACTGGTATGGTGGTAAATATTCTATAACACTGTGATAAAGTCTTAGTCTTTTCATCAGCTTGTGCCTTCAGGCTCTGACCTTTACAAATGCTTCTCAGCTTTCCTCCTTTTCTTAGATGAAACAGGAAGGCTTGAGGAGGCTGGAGTTAGATATTTCTCTTTCCTCCAGTTTCGGTAAAACTCAAGTAATTTAGGCTCTGCTAAAGAAGTTTCCCTTGAGGGCATGCCTTTGTTAAGAAGAAAGAGTGCTCTAGGCTCCTTTCAAGATTGTTGCCTTTCCCTCCTCCTTTGCCCAAAGCGTAAAGGAACATGTCTCTGATCTTCACCCTGAAACCTGGACAGGATCTTGGAAGCAAAGCTCATGAAAGTATGAGGCACCCCTAAGATTAGATCTCATGGAGTTTTTTTAACTTTCAAGCTAGTCCATACTAGCCCTACAGTGACTCATCAATTAATTGTTTTTAATTCATATTGGTTCCTGTTCCTGGGTTTCTGCTCCCAGTGCACTGTGATTCTCAGTATTTGCCTCACTATCTCAAATTCGCAGAGCAGGAGTTTGCCCTGTGACCTCAATTCTCTGATGAACCTAAGAAGAGTTGTTGGCTTTCATTTTGTTCACTTTTTTCTTGTTGTAAGGGTGAGAGTGAAAACTTCCAAACTTTTTTAGCATGACTTTTTAAATAATAGGTCTTAACAATAAAACTTTTAAAAGTAGTGATTTCTGTCACCTGAATTTAGTATTTTTTATTTTGTCAGTATTCACTGTTGCCTATAACTTGCCTTCAATATTAATCCTTGGAGTGAGATACTTCTGAAGTTATTTGAAGTATATCCCAAGATCCCCTCATTTGTATCCCCCACCCCAAAACCAGTCCCTTCAGTGTCAAACAGTCTGCAAAAACCTATTTATGTCTTCTCTCCTAGAAAATGCTTCCTTCTTCCTTTTGTTTAGGCAGTCTTCTCAAGCCATCTCCAGCTACTTTAGTAAATAATAGTCTGTTGTTGTGTTTTTGAAATTCCATTGTAAGCATGACTATACCACCCTGTTTTACCTCATTCCTCCTTTAATTTTTTCAGCTATGTAGATTTTCTTCCCTTGTTTAAATGTTAATGCTTACTGGGAGCAGGCACCTGATCTTTTAATGCTTACATTTCTCTAACACCAATATCTGTCTATCCCAGAGCTAGGCACTTAGGGGAATGATAAAGAATCATTGATAGATTGTTATATATCAATATTTGTTAGGAAATTGTGACTGCTCTGCAGAGTAATTTATAGACGTAAACACCAACTTGCTCTTTAATTCCAAAAAAGCAAGTCCCCTCTATATTTTCAAGAGCTGATAATTAAGACACCTCATATATATTAATAGATGGATGAAGGATCATTTTTCAAATCCTCTCTCCAGATTCTTTCTGCAGCCTGTGAAGAGCTGTTTTTGGAAACTGCATTAGAAATGAAGAGGGAAAGGCTTGGTCTGGCGGGACAGGATCAGCTTTCTGCCTCATGCCTGGCAAAGGCTGTGGCTGCCCTACACGTGAAGCTTTAAATCAAATTTAATTTGTGGTGCTTAAGCAGCTTCTGGCATTAAAGGGGGTTATTCCATAGAGGGTCACACAGAACTAAAAAATTGCATATAGTGCTATTTGCACATAGCAGGGATAAAATGGAGTAAAATTCAACATAAACTGTGAAGACAGTAAATTCCCATTTTTCCTTGTTTAGGTTTATGTTGGGATAGGGGAAAGAGAAGAGAACTGCAAGTTTAGCCAAGAAGAAAAATATTAATAGACTACCAGCAAAATACGATTAAGAAAATTCTTATACTAAGGAGATTTATTCAAGTTATAAATGCCAGTATTATAAACTCTCTGATATGTATATTATTGGAAGGTAACAGAAATAGGGTTAATTTTAAAAACGTGTATTGGGGATATAATCTGTGTTTAGGATTTCAGTACGGGGGAGTCTCATATTCCAAGAACTCCCTTCCACCAACCCAACTTTAAGCCTTCCCTTCTCTCAGAGGGGATCCAGAAGAGATTCATCCAAGCCAAATTTAAGTATCAACATGTATAAATACAAATATATTTGGAGGAGCCAAAATGTAAACAGTTTCCCTTTGGATAATGAAATGTTGGTGTTTAATGACATTCATTTGCACTTGCATCTGCTATTTAATCTTAAAATCACTTTAAACCATTTTACCCCCACAACAAAGTTAAGGAGGGTAGGTATTTTTCCCAGCTTAAAGATGAGTTATATTAAGGTGCCATTGAGTTAATTACTTTGTAAGAATCCAGCTTGAGCTTGTAAGTGGGAGGCCCATATTTATAACCCAGTTTTCTCTGAGTACAGTTGTCTTTTCCAACTTTATGGTAAATACCAATACATCAGAATGTTCTTCACTGCCTTCATAACCAGGTATCCAAAAAGGAGATGAGAATTTCCCTCTTGCAAATTCATATATTTAACAACCTCACCCTAGACCTTAATGGCAGGCTTTCCACTACTTAGACTCACAATTTGCTCTTTCTCTGGTTTAAAGCAGGAGATAGAAACTAAAAGTCAGCAGGGTACCCACTTTCACCTCACCCAGAAGGCAGCTGGCCACTGGCGAGAATATAGCTCTCCAAAGAAATAAGAGATGCACCCCTCAGGAAAGTTTCCTGGCAACTCAGCTCCTCTGTGAAGAACAACTGTTACTGGCCATTCAAGACCTGTAACCTCACTTGAGAAAGCAAAAGGCAGGACTATGAAAAAAATACACATAAGGCAGTTTCTCTTGTGGGGGTAGGAGGGTGCAGAGGGAAGGAGAAAGACAAATGGTGAGCAATGTTGTGGGGGGGGGGTGCGGGGGGAAGAAGGGCCATAGTAGTACATTGGAGGATTAGGGGTATATGTCTGCACTGGACAAAAGGCAGGAGAAAGTAGAGAACAGGCTTCTTATTGATATTTGGGGATAGAATGCCACTAACCACCCTTAGTTTATTTCTTATAAAGCAATTCTTTTCAAGGCCCCCCTTTTTAACTGTCTTACCCCCTGTTGTCAAAACTCTAACACAAAACCTACATTTCTATAGATTTTTCCCCTTCATGTCATGATGCAAAAATCCAGTTTGTTTTCATAAGCTCAGCTTAGAATATGGAGCCCAGTGTCTCCTGTTTGCTACACAAATCATACTGGCTTCATTTATCAGAGCCTAGTGGCACGTTAATATTTCTTTTTTCTGAGTGAATTCCTCACTTTTTTCCTTTCCCATATGATCTTCACATTAAAAGTCACTTTTTGTGTTTTCTTTTTGAAGTTTCTGCACCTACACCTATCAGCCTACTGGAGACTTTAGTGAGCTACAATAACTATCTTCAGTCTTTGCATGACTGGGCTCTCCCCAAATCAAACCAATTAGCCAAGAGTACTTTCCTTTATTTCAGGCTCCTCAAAGAGCATCTTGGAGAAAAAGAAGTTGAGTTGGCACTCATCTTTGATTCAGTGGTGGAGGCTGACCTGGCGAATTATACCTGCCATGTGGAAAATCGAAATGGACGAAAACATGCCAGTGTTCTGCTGCGTAAAAAGGGTATTTATTTTTATAACTTACTATAGTTTGTTTAGCTACGTAGTAACTATTGAAGTTAGGTATGTTTCCTGGCCTGATTTTATTATCTAGTATAAATTTCTATTAATCATTTTTTTTTATTTTTAAGGAAAAATCTCTCTTTTGCTGTGGATATTACCATAAAATGCCTATGATCTTTCATATCATTAGAAAATGGACAGATGACATGAAATACTGTTAAACTGTGTTAAATCCAGTGAGATTGCTGGGCCATATGGTAGTTTTATTCCTATTTTTTAAAGGAATCTGCATACTGTTCTCCATAGTAATTGTATCAGTTTGCATTCCCACCAACATTGTAAGAGGGACTCTGTGACAACCTGGAGGGATGGGGTGGGGAAGGAGGTGGGAGGCGGATTCAGGATGGGGGGAACAAATGTATACCTATGACCGATTCATACTGATGTACGGCAAAAACATCACAATATTGTAAAGTAATTTTCCTCCAATTGAAATAAATAAAAATTTTTAAAAATCAAGTGAGATAAAAATACCTTGGTTATAAGTATTACATAAAATTTGATGGGCATTGATATTTAAATTTTTCTCTCTAATTCACCTTCATCTTATATTGCTTAAATGAAATACTAGAGGTTTTACTATTAGATAAGAAACAGTCACTTATTAAATTCCCTGACTAGGATATAAATAGAAATAAGGACTAGTATCATATAATATTTTACCATTGTTATAATGAAGATTATGAACAATATTTCATGATATGACCTGGTGTTCAAGGCCTTCAGCAAGTGCATATATTTTTAAGTAGTTTGGCCTTTATGTAGATCACTCTCCAGAGATGACTCCATATGGGGTGGAAATTGCATATAATGGGCAAAGAAAAGAAACTATAAATTTACAAATAAAAGAGAGAAAAGTAGATATAGGAATAACAATTCCAGCAGCTGGAGCAGCTTCCGAGATTGGCTCTTACCCTGCCACGACTCCTGATTACTGCAAAAGACAAAATACTTTCTGTATATGTGCATCTAGCAAAGGTTTTGTAAATGTAACTGAACAAATGTTCTCAGTGTTCTTGTCTAGGCTATAGAGCAATAGAACAGATTCAATCAGCAAGGTCCCTAGTTGTACCTTGTAGCCAAGGTGGAATTTCTATTTTCCCACCAGCTCTAATACTTGACCTTGCCCAGCAGCTCTAGGAGAAGCAGGGAAATGTCATTAGTCTGAGAATAATGCTTTTATCTCTTTAGCACCATTTCTTATGATGCTGGACATGATTTTATTTTAAAATAATGGAGTGTTTAAGTATAGAGGAGTCTAACATGGACAGTGAAATGAAACCCTGCTTCAGGAGATCCCAGTGCAGCCACTGACTTAATTGCCTGCCTTAATAGGACTAACTTGTCTGATTAGACAGGCTAAACCTTAGTTTCCTCATCTATAAAATAGGGGTAATAATACCTATCTTGCAGAGTCACTTTGAGGTTCAAATAATAATGATATGATATGAAGTATATCATGCTCAAAGTGTTATTAAATGGAATTTGTCTGCACTTAGAAACCACTTGTCCACCTACATGAAAGGCAGACATTGATCATGTCCACATAACCGTGTTGCAAGGATAGTTTTGTTCCTGTCCATCTCAGTCTCATTTTAGGCTTAGAGATCCTCCAAGCCAGACTCAACTGCACCTAAGTATCCTCAGTAACTTGGGCAGTGTCTCACCACTAATAGGCACTTAGAACCCCTTCTGGTTAATGAAAGAATACTGTTCTCTTTTATTATTGAGGAGCATGTATAGCAAGCATTGTGTTAGGTATTAGGAAATAGACATCCTTAAGTCTGCATGGGGTTTATAGTCTGCAGGGCAGTGAGGGTACAAAGAAAGACAAACCTTACTCATGAAACAAAAAATTGCAAAAAATATATGAAGTGTTATAATTAAAAACTTGCTCAGAGGAAAAATAATGAGGGGGGTCTTATGTAGTCAGTCAGTAGAGGTAGAAATAGCCTTGAGTTTTAAAATAAATCCATTTTCCTTTGATTAAAGTAACCACTAGCTG
Source organism: Bos indicus (assembly GCF_029378745.1). NCBI lineage: Eukaryota > Metazoa > Chordata > Mammalia > Artiodactyla > Bovidae > Bos > Bos indicus. Next base: position 58,320,778 of record NC_091789.1, read on the forward strand.
CCCTTCACTTCCAATAATCTCACACTAGAAACCAAGGTACACTGTAAAACTGCTGCCTCCCATGGCTTCTACAAGGAAATGTGTCTAAACCATGAATAACTGAGATTATTAATTCCCATCTTCCTAAACATTAGAGTTCCCCAGGTTTCAGGTCCCCTCTTCTCAGTCCCTAGATGATTTCATTCCATCTCCACCTCAGTTTTGCTCATGATTTATTTGCTGCCATCTCCCAAATTTGTCTTTAGCTCGGACTTCTTGCCTAAACTCCAGAGTTGTATTCCTAACTGCCTATTCGACAACAATTCAAAAACTCCACTAGTAAACATATCTAGTAGGCATATCAAGCTTCACATGTCCCACACAGGATTCCTGATTTCTCCTCCCTATAAACTTGATCCTCCAGTTGCTTTCTCCATCTCCATCACCATCCTTCCAGTTGCTCAGGCCAAATATCCTTGGAATCATCCTTGACTTTTTCTTTTCTATACTCACACATGCTTTATGTAGTCTAGCAGGAAATTCGATGGCTATGCCTTTATAACACATCTACACTGAGCACTTTCCCTACCTTTATTGTTACTATCTGAGTCTGAGCCACCAGCATCAACTACCTGGCTCACTGCATTTCCCCCCTAACTGGTCTCCCCACTTGCCCCTTGTTCCCTTACAGTCTAATCTCAACACAGTATCTGGATTTTTCCTTTAAATACTAAGGTCAGATCATATCATTTCTCTAGTCAGAACCGTCCAATTACAGAACCTTCAGTTCCCTGGTAACTCAGTCGGTAAAGAATCTGCCTGCAATGTAGGAGATTCGGGTTTGATCCATGGATCTGGAAGTTCCCCTAGAGAAGGGAGTGGCTAACCACTCCAGTATTCTTGCCTGGGAAATCCCAAGGAAAGAGGAGCCTGGTGGGCCATAGTCCATAGTATTGCAAGAGTCAGACCTGACGTAGCAACTAACCACACCACCACCACACTAATGAAACCCCAAATCTTTGCCATGTCCTCCAAGACATTTCTGATCTCATTTTCTACCACAATCTGCCTTAAACTTTGCATACACTCAGTTCAGTTCAGTCGCTCAGTCGTGTCCAACTCTTTGCGATCCCATGAATTGCAGCACACCAGGCCTCCCTGTCCATCACCAACTCCTGGAGTTCACTCAGACTCACATCCATCGAGTCAGTGATGCCATCCAGCCATCTCATCCTCTGTCGTCCCCTTCTCCTCTTGCCTCCAATCCCTCCCAGCATCAGAGTCTTTTCCAATGAGTCAAATTTTCGCATGAAGTGGCCAAAGTACTGGAGTTTCAGCTTTAGCATCATTCCTTCCAAAGAAATCCCAGGGCTGATCTCCTTCAGAATGGACTGGTAGGATCTCCTTGCAGTCCAAGGGACTCTCAAGAGTCTTCTCCAACACCACAGTTCAAAAGCATCAATTCTTTGGCGCTCAGTTTTCTTCACAGTCCAACTCTCACATCCATACATGACCACAGGAAAAACCATAGCCTTGTCTAGATGGACCTTTGTTGGCCTCCTTTTTATTTCTCATGCTCACCAAGCATGGTCCTGGTTCCTGATCTTTGCACTTACTACTTCCTCTGCCTGGAACACTCTTTCCCCAGTAGTTCCTATGACTCACTCCCTCTTTTCTTACAGCCTCTGTTTAAATACTACCTTCTCAATAGACCTTTCCCTGGTCACTCTTTATAAGATAGTACTACCCAATCTCTTTCTTTAAAACATTCTTTTAGCTTTATTGAGTTAAAAAAAAGTGAAAGTGATAGTCACTCAGTCATGTCCGACTCTTTGTGACCCCATGTACTGTAGCCCACCAAGCTCCTCTGTCCATGGAATTATCCAGGCAAGAATAGTGGAGTGGGTAGCCATTCCCTTTTCCAGGGGATCTTCCCGACCCTGGGATTGAACCCAGGTCTCTTGCATTGCAGGCAGGTTCTTTACCATCTGAGCCATCATATAAAACTGACAAACAAAATTGTAAGATATTTTAAGTGTACAACATGATGATTTGTAAGTTGTGAAATGACTCCCCCCATTGAGTTAATTAACAATCACCTCACACATCTACCTTTTATTTCTGTGTGTGTGAGAACATTTCATTTCTACCTTCCTGGCAAATTTCAATGATACAATCCAGTGTTACCCACTATTGTCACCATTTTATACCTTAGCTCCTCCAACCATATTCACCTACCCGAAATCTGTGCCCTTTTACTAATCTCACCCTATTTTCTCCCTGACCCTCCATCCCCTGACAATCACTTTTCTCTTTTCTGTTTCTATGACTTCAACTTAAAAAAAAAAAATTCCACATATAAGTGATATCATACACTATATTTAGCTTTCTCTGTCTGTCTTATTTCACTTACCATAATGCACTCCAGTTTCATCCATGTTGTAGCAAATGACAAGAATCTCTTTCTTTATTAAGGCTGAATAATATTCTGCTGTGTGCTGTCCTTAGTCACTCAGCCATGTCCGACTCTGTGACCCCACGAACTATAGCCTGCCAGGCTCCTCTGTCCATGGGGATTCTCCAGGCAAGAATACTGGAATGGGTTGCCATGCCCTCCTCCAGGGGATCTTCCCAACCCAGAGAGCAAACACAGGTCTCCCACATTGCAGGTGGATTCTTTAGTATCTGAGCCACTTGGGGAAGCCTATTCCGTTGTGTACATATGCCAAATTTTCTAGATCTATTCATGCATTGATGGACTACCCATCACATTCTTTTCCCTCTCACTTGGCTCTATTTCTGTTTACTTTATTTACTACTATCTGATATCATATTCCATATTTGTTTTCTACTTGTCTCCCCCGACACCCGACACACACATTAGAATGTAAACTTCATAAAAACAGGGACTTTTCCCTGCCTTACTTATTGCTGTATCCCAAGCATGTAGAATATAGTAAGTGCTCACAGGCACTTGTTGGGTGAAAATGGTCCTGCTAGATGACTAGAGCAGTTAGGTGGAGGATGGATGATAAGGACTGGTAAAGAGAGGATTTCCGTGAGATCTGGTCTTGACTGGTATCTTTTGGGTTATCTGAATGCATTTCTCTTTTCAAAACATTAAATTTCCAGATTGGGGGATAAAAACACAAAGACCTGAATAGCCAGGTAGATATGGCAATTAAAAGAAAAGGAAGGCTGGATATTAAACACAGGTTACAGAAAACATGCTGTGCTTTAAAGGGCAGTCATTACTCTTTCATAGAAGATTATCGTCGTACTTGCTGAAAAGTGTAACTATGGATATGAGAGCTTCCAAGTTTTCAGTGAAGTTGAAAGACTGAATATATAATATTTTGATTTTTAAGTATTAGTATCAACTTTTGGGGAAACATACAGACCAAAAAACCTTTTTTTTTTTTTTTTTTTCTGGCCCATGGTATACCAGTATGTACTCTCTGTTTTAGGTAGCAGTTGAATTTTTTCACTGTGCTTCACAAAAGGATGCAATTCATCTTCCCTTATTCCATTTTACTTGAGAGCTCTCAATAGTATGGTAGAGGTTCAGAAAAGAACAAGAAGCCCTATGGTCCTGATCCAACATATTAAATTAGACTGAACTCTAGTTCATCTTGCAAAATTTCAGTTATTTCCTTTAAAGTTGAACCTTTCAGGCTTTATCACAACATAGCCTGGCATTAGTAGCCACAGTGTTTCCATCTGGAATATGAGTGTGGCTCCTTTTATGGAAAAATAACTTCCTGATGATATAATCAAATATCTAAAATGCCCCAAGTGATCATTATAGAGAAGAAACATTTCATGAATCCTTTCACAAAGGGAAAAGGCCTTTTGTTAAGTGACAACTCATGTCTAATATGCAGTTAATAGTGTCAGCCTTTCTCAAAGCAAGATGCCCCTTACCTATGTATGCATCTTCTACCTGCATTTACTAACCTAGCACTTCCTCACTCTCTGACAAACTGTTTGCCAGTAAGTACAAGGAACTTTTTAGTAAGAAATTCATTCTAAGTGCTTTGAGTAGCCAAGATTCTTAACTTAGTGCTAGGGAAATTCTGATGATTCTATTTTCTCTGGGTATGCTCCCTTTACCACAGACACATACCAATGAATCTCTCTTTCTCTTCATTCCTAGTGCTACTGCCTTACCCTGAATCCCCAACCTGTATAGGAAACCCTCATGTGGGATCTCCTAACCTGCTTCCCAAATTATGAGCAAGCTCAGAACATTTCCAGCCCCTTGACTTCAACTGCTGTTAGTCCTATCTTATGTTGTCTGATCTTCACATTCAAAGTGAAGAACTGGTTGGGTTCAAATTAAGAAGGTTACAAAGAACTATACTTGTACTTTGGGTGCCTAGAAAAAGTTACAGTCACGTAAATATTTCCTGTTCTGGCTATCTCTATCCTTGTGAAGTGTATACATGACACAGTCCAAATAAAATGACTTTCACCTTCTCAGTCAGGGAAATGTCCCTGGAAGTATAGATCCTGCTGAGATGGAAAGTGACAATTGAAAACAGAAGACAAAAGAAAAGCCAGGTGTCATCTGGTTGATGGCAATTCTGCCCTCTGATTATAGGATACATGTTTCCTTTTTAATGTGACTGCCTGGGCTGAATCAAAGAATGCTGGCTGAATCTCAGGATCTAGATCCACAGTTTTCAATGTAAACAGCCATCATTAGATAATATATTTCAAAGATATTTTTATAAAATGGACCCCAAAACCAAAAGGATACTTTTCACACCATAGCTTTCTTCCATAAGTTTACTGCTAAAAAAGGTGTCTGCTACTTGGGAGCACAAATTGTTCCTGCTGCTGAAGTTTTCCATCTACCTAATAGCAACTCTACTCTGTAAATAACACAGAAATTGCTGAAAAAAATCCCATTAAGTGACTTTGAAAACAGTTCAAAGCTGTTCTGACCAGAGAGACACTGAGGGAGAGAGACAGAGTTCATAAAAAATTACAACATTAAATGAACATTTTGCAACAGGAAAAACATGTTGAATCAAGACAATCAATAATCTAAGATCAAAGAGAATTCAGTTTTCAGAGTAAACCAAAGAAAATCATGTTGCCCTTTCAATTTAACACTAGCTATTAAAAATGCATAATTGATGTAACATGCTAAGAAAACAAGTGAAGATTATGATATTGCAGCCCCACAGAGGTCTCATAAGCAAGCTTGCCTTATCACCCACACAGAGGCTGGTAGTGGTTCCTAGGGAGTCACTTTCTATAGGGAAGGCAGGAGGCAGAGCTAATATGACATAGGATTGTTTTTTATCTGAAGTTTTGTGACTTAATTTTCCAAATGACCACCTCTTACAGCAGGCAGGATAGAGATAGATTCCAATTTTCTGTCCCTCCTCATATGAGGCCCTTCATAATTATAGTTATTGTAACATATTTGTCTCTCAAAGCAGCTTCACTGCCTTTTTTTCCCCCATCCTCCCCCTCTTCCTACTCAAAAAGTATAACATCTTATTTCTTATATTTCTTCTGAGTGACTCTCCTGACTGGCTATGCTGTCTCTGGCCACTAACATCTCCTCCCTTACTCCACCTCCTTTAAAATACCAAATTCTCTATTTCCCCATGAAACCTAAAACCTGTTCTCATATGCTGGACTCCAAGGAGCAATATGTGAACCATGAACTTCCAGATGTTCAAGCTGGATTTAGAAAAGGCAGAGGAACCAGAGATCAAATTGCCAACATCCATTGGATCATCAAAAAAGCAAGAGAGTTCCAGAAAAACATGTCTTTCTGCTTTATTGACTATGCCAAAGCCTTTGACTCTGTGGATCACAATAAACTGTGGAAAATTCTGAAAGAGATGGGAATACCAGACTTCCTGACCTGCCTCCTGAGAAATCTATATGCAGGTCAGGAAGCAAGAATTAGAACTGGACATGGAACAACAGACTGGTTCTGAATAGGAAAAGGAGTACGTCAAGGCTGTATATTGTCACCCTGCTTATTTAACTTATATGCAGAGTACATCATGAGAGATGCTGGGCTCGAGGAAACACAAGCTGGAATCAAGATTGCCGAGAGAAATATCAATAACCTCAGATATGCAGATGACACCACCCTTATGGCAGAAAGTGAAGAAGAACTAAAGAGACTCTTGATGAAAGTGAAAGAGGAGTGAAAAAGTTGGCTTAAAGCTCAACATGCAGAAAACTAAGATTATGGCATCCAGTCCCATCACTTCATGGGAAATAGATGGGAAAACAGTGGAAACAGTGTCAAACTTTATTTTTGGGGGCTCCAAAATCACTGCAGATGGTGACTGCAGCCATGAAGTTAAAAGACGCTTACTCCTTGGAAGGAAACTTATGACCAACCTAGACAGCATGTTAAAAAGCAGAGACATTACTTTGCCAACAAAGGTCCATCTAGTCAAGGCTATGGTTTTTCCAGTAGTAATGTATGGATGTGAGAGTTGGACTATAAAGAAAGCTGAGCACCAAAGAATTGATGCTTTTGAACTGTGGTGTTGGAGAAGACTCTTGAGAGTCCCTTCAGAGATCCAGCCAGTCCATCCTAAAGATCAGTCCTGGGTGTTCATTGGAAGGACTGATGCTGAAACTGAAACTCCAATGCTTTGGCCACCTGATGTGAAGATCTGACTGATTTGAAAAGACCCTGATACTGGGAAAGATTGAAGGCAGGAGGAGAAGGGGACAACAGAGGATGAGATGGTTGGATGGCATCACCGACTCAATGGAGATGAGTTTGAGTAGACTCCGGGAGTTGGTGATATACAGGGATCCCATGTGTCCATGGGATCACAAAGAGTCGGACACGACTGAGCAACTGAACTGAACTGAACTGAAGGAGCTCCTTGTTTCTTTCTGGTATAGCTACAGAATTCTTCAGTACCCTTCAATAACCTGCTTGAGATCTGTAAGCCCTAGCATTCTGCCTGGCAATTGTAGTTTAGCTTCTTTCCTCAAAATGTAAAGGACAGAAGGAGCCAAAGTTCACTGCAAATCATATGTTTTTGAGAAGTATTGCCAACAGTTCTATGGAAGAACAAAGAAAAGGCTTTTCACTGACAGTTTCCAGGATGGAGCTTACAAAACTGTGGTGTAGTAAAAAGAACCTTAAATTTGAAATTAAAATATCTGTTTTCAGGTCTACTTTTTAACTATAAGACCTTGAGTAAGTGAACAAACTGCTGAGTCAGATTCATTAATGAATTTGGATCAGTAATTCCTGCCCTAACAGATTACTTAGAGAATAGATGGTAGACTAGTAGAAAGTTTTGTCTATAATATACATTACTTGTAATATATATTATATACATTTATCTTTTTTCTTTTTTTTACAATGAACCTAATTTATCTTAAACAATAAGCCTATATAGAGATAAGAGACAATCTCGGGGAAATACGGATGATTGATGATCTTCTTGTCAAGAGACCTTCAATAATGGCAGTCTGTCATGGTCATCAATTTGATTTTGGCCAGAATTGATGCATCCAGGGAGGCTGATTGATGCCCAGGAAACTCATAAACAACTGATGTACAAACCAAAATGCCATTTCCTTTTTCAGTTTGTAGTTACATGGTAAGCTGAATTAATAATAAAAGACTCACTTGGCAATTATGAGATTAGATTAAAGGGAACTTAGCTCATTATATGGAGAAGGAAATGGCAACCCACTCCAGTGTTCTTACCTGGAGGATCCCAGGGATGGCAGAGCCTGGTGGGCCGCCATCTATGGGGTCGCAGAGAGTCGGACACGACTGAAGCGACTTAGCAGCAGCAGCAGCAGCAGCTCATTACAAGGTAAGTTTACCTGTGTTCTGTTGAGAACAATGAATTTCCCTGTACCAAAGTGGAAAATGTCTCTGGTCTGGCGTCTTTCAGATTCAGCAGTTCTCCTCTGGACATTTCTGAATTTATATTCTAAATTCTTCTCTGACTTCCCCTTTCTCTGAATCCATGATACTATCTCCTCTTTTGATGATACACCCTAGATTTTGTAATATCACTAATTAAGCTACGGGTAAGTCACTGTTCTCTGAGCCTGGGGTATATTAAGTCTCTTTCCATTATGTATTGATTTAAATTTTCCAACTGTCACAGTTCTAGGGGTGCCCCACTGGAACAACCTAAGGCTGCTATCAGGTACCCTTGTGTTGGCTGAATAGGCCAAGTGATTAGCCTGGATTTCTTATGCTCTTTTAGCCCCACTGGGCATATTATATTGCATATAAATTATAGTCATTTATTCAATTAAGTAGGAAAAATGGATAAGCTAATTTCGCCTGCCTACCTTCTATTGGGTTATGTTCTACCAAGGTTAAATGAAATAGTTAAATCCTGCAAGCTCATTAGCTTTTATTTGATTCTGAGAATAATTTTATGATTCTGTTCTCCTGTAGAAGAATAGGGCCTGTGGCCTAAGAAGTATTAGATGGTAATCGTCCTTTGCCAAAAGATAATTTCACAGAAACAACAAAATATTGGACATGAACCCAGTAAAAGGCAACTCTAATAGTTTCCTGAAATACACTTCAAGCAAAAGTATACATGTGAGATATAGATGTGTTCAAAACAAAGTGCCAGAGACTATTTTTTTTTTTTCAGATAAACTTATCACTTTCAACAGTAAAATTTCTCAAGTATTTAGAAGAGAGTTAATTTGATAAAAATTGATTTACACAAATGTATCAAGAACACATCTACTTACTGCACTTATCAAGAATCTTTTGTAAAGAAAAACACAATGGGCTGTACATTTTAGACACTAGAAATATTGGAAGTTCCTCAGTATTGATGATTTAATTACCTTTTCCGGTTTATTTTATTTGTTCCAGATTTAATCTACAAAATTGAGCTTGCAGGAGGCCTGGGAGCAATCTTCCTCCTCCTTGTACTGCTTGTGATCATCTACAAATGCTACAATATTGAATTAATGCTCTTCTACCGACAGCATTTTGGAGGTGATGAAATTGCAGATGGTAAGCTATCTTTTGTTGTTCAAGTTCAATTAAAAAGCATGAATTTGTGATTATGTAAGAGAATATCCCTATTCCTAGGAGATACATGATGAAAAATTTAAAGTTAAAAGGCTATGACTAATGCAATTTACCCTCAAATAATTCAGAAAACAATGCTTTTAATCTATCAAGAAGGAGAGCAAAGGTAATAAAATACTGACAATAGATGAACCTGGGTAAAGGATATATGGGTATTCTTTAAAATCATTTTATTTCTTGAAATTATTTTTTAAAAATAGTTTAACAAGGAGATATTAGTTGGTCAGGAGATCAACCAATGCTGTCAATGCCCTTTCCCTTACTAAGAAACAACTTAACCAATTTCATTTTTTTCTCTAGAAAATTCAAATTTAGGTACAGATCATATTTAGCTCTTCCTGGCATCAAAGAAAACCCAAATTATTTAAGAAACATATTAATAGCCATAGAGATACTCAATTTAAAGCTAATAGTACATCTGGACCCACATATTTTGTGTGATTTTGTAACACAATTCTCAAAGGTGACTTTAAAGGAAAAAAATGCTGACTGTAGCTTATAATTTTCTTATGTTTTCCATTCATGGCTTGTGGAAATCTTATAAATGAGATATTAGCAAAACATTGTACTGAGCCTGTTTCTTTGAACATTCAAAAATGAGTTAATTTTTCAAAAGAACAAACTACCATACTTCACAATCAAACTAATAAGAAATCATGACATATCACTCCTTATGCATAAATCTTCACCAGCAAACTACTATAAGCCTTGGGAAATGTGTGTATGGAATGCCCAAGGTAAGCCAAGATGAAAAAAGAAGTCCAATTGTAAGTCATTACTTTAAAAAGCCAAATTTAAATCTTAGTTTTCATTGTACTAGAATAATGAAAGTTAGAGCTTTTGTTTTGTTTTGAGATCCTCAAAGGAGAAGAGTTTATGATTTTGTTTTATTTTTATAGTGATAGGAGAAGGGCAGAGTGGTGATGGTAACATCAAAATTTTTGAGGAACCTTTGATATTGGTCTTATTGTTACTGTTATGTGAACAATGATATGAGTATGTTCTAATTGACTTCTATAATTTTGCAGTAAATTAGAGAAATGCTGTTTGATGAATACATGTGCATGCTTATTATCAAAGTGTTTTCACCTAATGATTGTAGCACCTATTTAAAAGTATCACAGGCCCTTATTCAGATATATCTTTAAAATGAGAAATTAGAGCCTGTTCTGACCATGATTATAAGCTCCAACAATATGTATGAAAATGTAGTCAGTTACCTTCAGTTTCTGTATACAATAATTAATACTGGAAAATCTGACTTTTTAACTTGTACACATAAAATAATGAGATGAAATATGCTATTGGGGAAAATTTCACTGTTTTCCAAGTGCCAACGAATGGCTAAATGGAGATGGCAATTAAGAGTGTTAAAGATGCATTGTCTATATGAAAGTACATGAAAGGGAGTCTGCTGTGATTCATTTGCTTTAGGTCATGATTACAAGCAATTTGTTAAAACTTTCTGTAAGTGAGGTGATATAATTTATTAAGTTTATCTGAAATAATTACTTTCATAATCCATATTCAATAATCCAAACTAACTGATCAGTTGTAGTATGTATTTGTAAGATTAAATTCATACTAATATCATAGGTTGCATCCATATCTTCAGTATTGCCCAAGTGACCAAAGATGACAAGTAATCTAGAGCATTTTGGTCAGAGAATTGAGTGTATTGATTCCAAACCAATTATTTTAGGGAAAAAATGCAATGGTGGGGGACTTCAAGGGTTTTCAGCTGGAAGGAAAATTAAAATAGTTTACATGGAACTTGGACCGTAAACACACAATCTCTGTACTAGTTGAATGGAATACTAAAAAGTCAGCAGGTATACAGTGAGGATGAATAAATGAATATTAAAGGCCTTTTAGATATATCCAGTTTCATGATGCCAAATGTCAGCTAGACCGCCTATTGAATTTTTCATTTCTTTATTTAAATATTTTGACATCTCAAAGACACATCATAGTTTTACCCATGTTCATGCTTTCTGTTTGATTCATATCCATAGTAGCATTTCCTGAAAGTCGTTATAAAATGCCATATTTTTAATAAAATAAAATCTACTTTGACTTCTTAAACATCTTTGATATAATTAATTTCATTTCAATTCATCAATGCTTGCTTAATTTATTTGACCTTTGAATTATGCAGTCATTAAATACTTCAGTTCAGTTCAGTTCAGTCGCTCAGTTGTGTCAGACTCTTCGCAACCCCATGAATCACATCACACCAGGCCTCCCTGTCCATCACCAACTCCCGGAGTTCACCCAGACTCAGGTCCATCGAGTCAGTGATGCCATCCAGCCATCTCATCCTCTGTCGTCCCCTTCTCCTCCTGCCCCCAATCCCTCCCAGCATCAGAGTCTTTTCCAATGAGTCAACTCTTCGCATGAGGTGGCCAAAGTACTGGAGTTTCAGCTTCAGCATCATTCCCTCCAAAGAAATCCCAGGGCTGATCTCCTTCAGAATGGATTGGTTGGATCTCCTTGCAGTCCAAGGGACTCTCAAGTGTCTTCTCCAACACCACAGTTCAAAAGCATCAATTCTTAGGCACTCAGCTTTCTTCACAGTCCAACTCTCACATCCATACATGACCACAGGAAAAACCATAGCCTTGACTAGACGGACCTTTGTTGGCAAAGTAATGTCTCTGCTTTTCAATATGCTATCTAGTGTCTACTATGTACCAAGCACCATGAATGATGTATTTACTTACATATTAAATATATTCTTCATCTGGATTAATCCTATACATACACACACTGGTAGTATAGTAACCATTGGGGACATAGTAATCCACAAAGTTACACAGTCTTTGCACTTTAGAAGCTAAAGGATTTAGTACTATTTTTAGCAGAGGCCCAGAAGAACTGCACTGTAAACAGGAACCACTTGCTGATGGTGAACAGGATTAAAATGAAATTTTAAAATGGGAGGGACAGTGTGACAACAGAAAAATTCTTCCACAGACAATTTGTTTCCCTTCATCATAACTTCTCTCTTCATTGGGAATAACTGGCTCTCTCCTTTATAATGCGTTGTGGTTTTTTCTGGCTTCTCAGATGAGCATAGTCAGCATGATTTAATAAAGAGGAAGGCTCATTAGCCTCACATAACAAAGTGGTGTTGCTGAATGGCCATTCAGTTTTAAAACAATTTTTAGGATTTGCTGTTAACCTTTATTTGCATCGTGTCATATCATTGATATTGCTTTATCTGTCTTGCTCCTCTTTGTGAGCAACAGCTGTGGCTATTCATGAGGTTTTCTTGGCTGTCTACATAGAGCTGAAGTGCATTTTTTAAACTGTGGCATCTGTGTCACTGCTTGCTCACTAGCTGGCATTCTAGGCCTTCTGGGACATCTGACACAGTGGCTTTGAGAGCTCTCTTCCTGCTCTTGCCATTTACCATAAGCTCTTCACCTTTAGTTCATCTTAAAGGGACATAACTGAAACCAGGAGCAACCATTTTCCAAAGAATGATGTATTTCTAGAATGGTATGTACAATTTGTTATCCAGACATGTTGAGGGTTAACACAAAGACATCCATGTTCTTTGTCATGACTTGAGATATAGCAATATTTTTCTGAAAAAAAAGTCTTGATCCCTGGGAGAAGGAAATAGCAATCCACTCCAGTATTCTTGCCTGGGAAACCTCATGGACAGAGGAGCCTGGTGGGCTACAGTCCATAGCGTCTCAAAGAATTGGACATGGCTTGGTAACTAAACAACAACAAAAACACCACCTATATTAGTGTATAGGTGAAGCAAGTAAGGATAGGACCAGGAATACGGAGATTAGGCATAGTTGGAGGGCAAATCATCATAGTCTGGACAAGCAATGGGGTAAGAGTCTAGAAGTTCTGGCCAGATGGGCAAAGAGTCAGGTAGTCATAGTGGATGGCTAGCTCATAGTAGATGCCCAACAAAAAACATTGCTGAATGAATTAATAAGTAGTTGAATTTCAAGAGGTTTGTGAGTTAGAGTTATCAAAGTCAGAGGAAACTAGGGTCTAGTCTGACATTATGGAGTTTGAGGCAGCAACACCATCTATCAAGAAAGATGAAATACATTCTGCTCATAGAAATGGATCTGTTTGTCCTTTGGCCTATTTTATTCTTACAGCTGTGTATCATCAGCAACTCTCAGTCCCAGGTGAGTAATTATAGCTGGAGAAAGTCAAGGGCCTGCAGGTGCATCCTGAGCCTGATTGGAACAGGGGCAGAGGTGCTAGGATTACCAGGAGGTTCTTATATTAGCATTGCTTGTGAACATTCTCACTTCCAAGTGGTGTTTTATGCATAACAGTGGAATGTGCCTCATTTGTAAGCCAAATGATCTCAACTACTGGGGCAGTCCTCCATGTGCATGTGTTCCTAAGCAATCAAGTAACCCAACCAAGGCTCACACAAGTCTTTTCTAGCTAGAGGACAGGCTAAAGGGAAGCCTCCTGGCTTCAAGCACCATCTTAATATAAATAACTAGAGTTCCTTTCATGTGGGGGTAGTGAAGCCTGGAACCTTACTAGAATTAGAACAATATAATCCTGACTCAGTTATCACTAAAATAGTCAAAGGGGTCCTGTGTGCTTCTTACCATAGGGTATTTGCTGTTATTGTTTGGTTTCTAAATCATGTCCAACACTTTTGCAACCCCATGGACCATAGCCCGCAAGGCTCCTCTGTCCATAGGATTCTCCAGGCAAGAATACTGTAGTGGGTTGCCATTTCCCTCTCCAAGAATACTGGAGTGTGTTGACACACCCTCCTCCAGGGGATCTTCCCAACCCAGGGATTGAACCCAAGTCTCCTACACTGCCAGGCAAATTCTTTACCACTGAGCCACCTTGGAACCCATAGGATATTTATATCTCCTTATGTGCCTATCATGTATACCTCTTTCAGCAGTTAGAACCAAATTATTAATGGTATAAGGAAAATGAGTGGCTGCTTCATTCTGTAAAGTATATTTTGGTCAGGTTTTAACTATAATCTAATCAGGTTTGTTTTAATGGAAAATATTTCTGTGCTTTAGAAACAAAATCTGAAATGTTTTCTGGTCTTTTAAAATTATTTGCAAGTAACTAGGTTTAATAGTTTCTAAATACTAATAGTTCCATATGAGTCTAGACTCACCACATTAAAATTTTTTCTATAAATAAGGGAATTTTAAAAACCACTATAACTTTTCTAGTGTGTCCCTTCTAAAACCAGTGGGGACTTTGAGTGGCTGTATTCATTAATAAAATCAGGGAAAAACTCTGTGTGTATATACACATACATACACATACACATTTTCTCTTTGGGGAGACTGGCTCTGAGCCAATACAGCAAAGGAGGAAAAAATACATTCTTAAAGCACAGTTAACTCTGACTAAATGGGTGAAAGGAAAACCTAATTTGGCAATATTGGAAGGATGTATGTTTTTAAACAAAGGCTTCTTTTGGAAGTTTGTATCAAATTAGTTGGCCATGGATTGAACAAGAATAACAGGCAATGCACTTGTATAAAACCCAGCTGCTGTCTCTAATATTTGGTAATGAACTGCATTTTGTATATGACGATGACGACAGTAACCAACTGGAAGTATGGCATGTGTTGCAAGTAGAGTCTCCAGGAGTGAGGCTAGATTATTTCGATCTTCCACACTCCAGGGCCCAGCCTCTTTTGGATCTCTTACACATATTTGTGCAAACAAGGTATAGTCTGTGACCAAGTAACAGAGCCAAGCCAACTGGCACAGAAAGAGTTAAGATTCATGACTTTGGTTTATGTAGTCCTTCATTCAAACACACTGAGCTAATCATTCACAACAAAAGTTACAAATAAATCTCTTTTATTCTGTCAAAACTCTATGTTGCCCATTGCATAGCAATTTCAGTTCATATCCCGTGACTATAACTGGATTGTGTTGAAATATACTAGGTTTCTTACGGCATGACACGTGACTTATTTTTTCTAATTGTTAATGATGGTTATTAATTATACTGCTTATTCTAGCCTGTTAATTATTACAGATATTTAGTACTGAAAGAGAACCTACTAATCCTACATACAACCCTTTTGTTTTTCTTTGTATCTAAGACAACAAGGAATATGATGCCTATCTCTCTTACACAAAAGTGGACCAAGATACTTTAGACTGTGACAACCCTGAAGAAGAGCAATTTGCTCTTGAAATACTGCCAGATGTGCTGGAAAAACACTATGGATATAAACTATTCATCCCAGAAAGGGACCTGATTCCAAGTGGAAGTAAGTACTTTTGAGTTTTGTATTTTAAAAGTTTGGTTTCACTTAAGAAGTTATATGGAGACTTCAAATGTCAGAGCCAAGAATTTAGATTTTTCTTACAGGAGATTTTATTAAATTCAAAATTTTCCCCAATGACTGTGTTATGACTTTCTAGCATCCAAAAATTTTTAAAGGCACTCTCACCTATATTTTAGGTATGCTTTAAAAATTGTGATTTAATTGTACATTTTATTATATTGCCTTAGTGCTCTTAGAAAAGTGAAGATCCTTTAAAATTGTATAAGTCAGATCTTTTTTTTTGCATTTCAGATTTTCAATGCATTTCAGTTCCAAAACTGATCTTCTGTCATTGTTTCTACTTATACCTACAATCATTGTCACTAATAACTCTGAATTTAAGACTTGATACTCATTTCCAGATTTACAGAAAAATCCACTTTTAAAAAAACATAACTGAAAGACACACGTACCCAAATGTTCACTGCAGCACTATTTACAATAGCTAGCACATGGAAGCAACCTAGATGTCCATCAACAGATGAATGGAAAAAGCAGCTGTGGTACATAGACACAATGGCATATTATTTAGCCATTAAAAGGAATGCATTTGACTCGGTTCTAATATGGTAGATATTATACAGAGTGAAGTAAGTCAGAAAAAGAAAAACAAATATCATATATTGACTCATATACATGGAATCTAGAAAGACGGTACTGATGAACCTCTCTGCTTGGCAGCAGTGGAGACACAAACATAGAGGACAGACTTGTGGACACAGAGGGGGAAGGAGAAAGTGGGACAAATTTAGAGAGTAACATTGAAACATATATGTTACCACATGTAAATCAGATAGCCAGTGGAAATTTGCTGTATGATGCAGGGACACAACCAAGATGGGTGGGAGAGGGTGGGAGGTGGGAGGGAGGTCGAAGGGGAGAGGGCATACAGATACCTATGGCTGATTCATGTTGACGTATGAAAGAAACCAACACAATATTGTAAAGCAATTATCCTCCAATTAAAAAATAAATAAATAAAATTTTAAAATGTATATGAGGCCATGGGATATGGCACCTCACTGTGTATTTAAATTCTTTTTAAGAAGTTCTAGACTATGGGGAGGGCTTGAGTGCCACTTTTCAATTATGCTACATATTGAAAGTTATATTTGAGTTTTGAGAATAAATTCAGGTTCAAGTAAAAAATATACTTTTTTCCTTTTACTGTTCAGAGTATAGTACATGGTAGTATAAGATAAATACAGAAAAGATATGGCCCCTACCCTCAAAGAGCTTAAAATGTCACTGCAGGAAACTAAAAGTGCTAGAATTAGTTTGCATGTATATATGAACATCCCTGGGAAGAGGAAATTAAACTGTAACCACAAATCAGAATATGGTAATTTATACACAAGGGATAACAAAATTAAAAAGCTTATATTTTCAGTACTTGACTGTATATAGAATATTTTCAGATACATTGTTTCATTCCATCCTTAAGAGCAGGCACTATTATCTTCATCTTACAGATGAGGAAATAAGACCTGAAAGAAATCCAGTATCAGTCAGCTGGCAAATGGTAGAGATGGAATTAGAACCTAGATCTATTTGGTTCTCACTCCTCTAGATCATTATTTATCCCTCAATAATGTTAATTCAAGCGATCAGAAGTCCACCATGGTCACTAGCTGGCAAGAAACAAATTGAAACAACTAAGGTTTGGTTGTTCATCACTTTTTCTCAGTGTGCATATGTATATGTTTGGGTTTGCACGTTGAGTATGCACACTTACACATTCATAGAAAGAAACCAGACAATATTTACTGGTACACTACTTTCAACAAATGTAAGACTTCCTCAGATTTCTTGCCTTAGTCCTCACCTCTTTTCTTTTCTGTAATTTCCTTCATTTTCATGACTTGATTCTTTGGTGTCTCTCTCCCAAATCCAGTGTCCATTTGTATCTTTTCCATGATGACTTCCACCATTCTAGTATAGGCCCTAATCAACTCATTCCTCAATGCCTATTACTGTTTGCCTTCCCTATTTTTCCTCTCATCCATCTAGTCCCACTAATATGTATACCTCCTTCATCATGTCTCTCCCCTATTCAACAATCATATGCTTCACCATTTCTTACAGGATTAAATCTACTAACCCTTAGCTAAACACGTCTACAGTCTAGTGCCAGCCCAGATTTATCTCCTAAATTTTTCTCCTACCATTTCCCTTACCCATTCCCATACTCTAGCCAAACTATGCCTTTCATGTACATTGTATGTCCTTGCAATGCTTTTGTTCATGTTAGTCTTCTATACCTTTGCAAATCCTATTTATCCTCTCCATATCACTGCCTCTGTGAAAACTCCATAATGATTTCTCTAACTCTAGAGTACATGGGGTATAATCACTTGCTTGACTCTAAATTTTGTATTTCTGTGATATTTTGTATTATTTTTGTATGTAGCTTTCTACCTATGTATGTCTTATCTTCTCAGTGAGATCATAAGCTCCATGAGGGCATCTTCTCAGTGAGATCATAAGCTCCATGAGGGCAGGGACTGTCTCTCATTCATCTATATACTCCTGTTATAATCTAACAGAATATCTGAGCTCAGTAGATGCTAAATAGATGCTTGCTGATTTTGTTTTAATAGTGTTGGTTTAAGACAAGAGGAAATGAAATAAATAAAAGTTTTAATATTTTCATGACAGTATCTTGAAAGGCCTTTTAAACAAGTGAATAAGAAAGCTAAAAAGGAGCTTTCTGCTGAAAGAAAATGTAATTCACAGGAATAGTCTCAGTTCTAATGTGTATTTTTTCCGATATTATAAAGAATATCTACAAGAGATTGAGGTTTATCATTAGTGAAATATCAAAAATATCCCCTTAGTATTTTTTGTTTAATTCATTAGATTACTACGTATTTTTTGCATTTTTTGCCAAGAGCATCTTGTTAACTATCAAAATTCTGCAACATCAATTTTTAGATAGTGTCTTAAATTATATTCAGATAATAGCATTACCAAAGTGGAATTTATATTCTATGTCGAGTCACCTTCAGTAGGATTCAGTGTGGATTCAATTTCTGCCTTATTGCATTACAAATTTGTTGGCGCCACAATAGTAGTCTTTATCAACCCCACTAAGTGACTTAAAAATGTCACCCTTCACGTCTGAACATGTCAACTTTGATTATCTTTCTTCTGACCCAGAAAGCAATACTTCAACATTGTGCACATCAGGAAAAGAAATAGGGACAACTTGGAACACAGGTGAACCACTTTACCTGAGACTCAATAGAGGACTCCTGCTTATTATATAAAGAGGCACCTAGTGTGCATGGGTCAGACTGAGACCCATGAGACCCAGACTGAGATCATGAGAGTAAGAGAGATGCATCCGCAAATTATATTTTATTCATTCTCTCAGTTTATTTTGATAACTTGACAGGTCAATTGAATCAACATGCTGTGTTAATTTAGCCAAACAGGTGGTAGAATATTGTATACCTCAATGAGTCAGCTAGTTGATTGGCGAAATTGATTAGTTGTTTTGGTGTATCATACACAGGCCTGAATGTCCTCCTTGACCATGGGATATGAGGCTTATACAAGTCATATTTCCTAGCACGAAAGTACAAGATTTTAACTGAGGACTGTAATACACAACATAAGGGATAATAGGAGGTTGTTGCCTTATTTATTCTGGCATGTAAAGAACTTAATATAAAAATACCCAAGATGATGTTATTAGGATGAAGAGAGATTTTATAGTCCATAGAAGATCATTTTAATTTTTTGAGATGATACAACAATTAAACTAAGCAGGGAGTTGGGTCCTGGGTACTCAGTGGTACATAGGAAGGCTGCTTTTACAAGTAAGGGACAACTATGCAGTTTTCAGATGCAACCACTGGAGGGTGTTTGATTTTAATCCTTCCTTCCTGAATGAGAAAATTCATGTTCTCTGAATTCCGATTTGCGAGTGTAACCTGCAGAAGTTCTTAAAAAGGCCCTTTGACAATTTTTCCTTTCCATCAACATTTCAGAGCTGGCTGAGCAGTCACCATGTCACGATTAACGAGTTTTTCCTTGGCATTTTTAGCACGCATTCAGGAAGTCAATGAAGTATATGAATAATATACTTGATTTACACATGAATGACAGAGTAGAACATTTTGGACTTAGTGTATATGTGTTATTAAAGAAGCTTCTATGGTCTGTAGTCACAGCCATTGGTACAGATTTAACAGGTTATGCTATATAAATATAGACACATTCCTGTGGGGGGGCACTAGTTACAATATTATAAGCTGTGTTTGTCCCTCACATCTCATTTAAAACATGTTGACCCAAGACTGCTCCTTCCTCTAAAAACTAGCAGTGAGGCCTTTGAGGATTGTAAAAGCAGACTTCATAATATCATTCTTGACCTACAACAATAATTTTCTATGAATCAAACTAATGAAATTTTTTACATAAACCCATTCATGTTTCATACCTTCATTTTTGATGTATCTTCAGTTTCTTTTTCACCACTCTCATGGTATTTCAACTCAACCTCATCAACACACAAATCTCTCCAATGCATATGGTTTCAAAAGTACATGAATGTGTCTCCCTTACCTTATCTCCCCCTCCTCCTCCCTCTCTCCTCCCCACCACCCACACACGTGACCATGAGTTCTCAGAAAGCTTGAATGTAAAGATGTCACTTTCCAAGGTGAAGTGCATGTAATTGTACCCTCCTTGCATGCCCTACTAGGGAAGTGTCCTTTGGCCATCATGAACCATCACAGATGGGAAGATCTGACACAAATATTTTTCCTAAATGCTAAAACTAGAAGTCTTTAAATCTGGACATTATTTTCCTGGCAGTGACCTACCTTTCCATTCTTGAGCCTGTGGCCAGAATCTTCCTTATGTTTTCTCAGGTTTGGTGCCTGAATGTGGCAAGAATTCCTACTTTCCAGTAAAAGTTTGGTCTGTCTCTTCCCAGGCTAGAAACATCTGTAGTAGAATAGCAAAAGCAATTTTGTTGCCAACAGGCATCTGAATGTCAGAAGTGACAGGCAACCAAAAGCAAGCCAGATAGAAAACACCCTACTCAAACTGCCTAGAGACACAAACTTGAGAAGTAGAGATTTTCTCACCCGTGCAGCTGCTGGGTTTTGTGGTGTAAAGTACTATACACAGAGCACATTGTGTTCATGGGGCCTAGTGGATCCTTTAGGAATGAACAGATGTGCTCTGAAGCTGACATGTGACCAACAGAACCCAGCTGTGCAGTTGAGATTCTGAGATTGGGGACATTTTTGGATGAGTACCATTTAGGCTTTTGAGTCCATCTTATCTCTGTTTCTGCAGAGATTAGAAAACATAAAAATATAAAAGTTTTTCAACTGATCAAATGGAGAAAATAGCATTCTAAGACTAAAAGTAGAAGCAACCAAATCCTGTAGCTTTTGTTTGCCTTTTAAGAGAAAGTGAGCAGGATCCTGAAGAGTACATGTGAAATACTTAAAAACAATTATAAACTGAGCTAATTCTGGCTGAAGCTTTAGAAAAATCTATAGATGATTAAGTGGACATGAAAGAGAAAAAAGCCTTTCAAAAGCTTTTAGCTCAGTTTCCTCTTCTACCCATAGGAAGACTATGGGGATCTCTATGTGAGTTATTCCTGCATTATTTCACCAGAGAAAGACATTAGTGAATGAAAAATATTATCATACATATGGTTGATCAGCCATGTCTGTTGAAATTATATTTATGAATTTGGCTTCAAATATCAAATTGTCTTTCCATTTTTTTTCATGCTCAATTTTCTGTTTCTCTCACTCAAGAATCCTAGGACTCCTTCAGTAATTTAAGGTAAAAATGATTATGTCTGATTACATTCTTGCATTTGCTAGACCTTCCTCACTATTCTAACCTTCAGTTCTTTAATGGCCATGTGATTGTGCTGACATTGAAATGACAAATGACTGGAGAATACATCTGGTGTCAGATGATCCCTAGTCGCTTCTGAAGTGAGGCATGCAAAAAAATTTTTGTACATGGATCTGTAACTACTCATTGCCAATAGTTTCTCTAATAGCTGGACATACTGGACATCATTCAAGTAAATTGTCCTTGGGGAGTAATAAAATCCTTTTCCAGGCAATCTGACGTCTGTGACCTAAAAAGTGTGAGGCAGGGGTGAAATGCACAATCATGGAAATTTAACACATTGTATACAATTTACTCACATGGAATAAAATTATATATGCCCACCAACCCCTTCATGTTAGAGTCTAGAGAGAGAGAACTGTAAACTGTATCCAATATGACCAGCAAAGTACTGTGGTCAATGGACTGAGGTTTTTCATTCAAAGTTTGAGGTAAAGGAAGCCTCTGTTGTGTAGAATTTCAAACAGAGCATCTACTTTTGGGGAAGCACAGAAAACAGACACCTTAAAAAAAGAGTTGAAGGCCAAGATAAAATTGTCTTAAGTACCAAAGGAACCACAGAAAATACTATATAAGCAGCAAGTTGTCTTTTTCCATATTTATCAAGACTGCACTGATTAGAATGACAAATCTACAGATTTTAGGGCATGAGGTTAAAAGAGAAAAGGAGGGGAAGGACATTTTGCGGACTCTCTGTTTGCTACTCTCCACATTTTCTTTATTTCAGTATCCTCTGAATGTGTTCCATTACCTACCTCTATTCTCAGTGAAGAGGTAAAGAGGAAAGCTAAAGAATTCAGAAATATGGACAACATTCCAGAGTAGATTCTGCCCAGCATCATGCCTTCCTGTCCATCCATTTATGAAACACAAAAGCAAAGGATTCATTACCAAAAATGCAGCTTCCAAAGTCAAAACTAAATACATCATGGTTTCCTGCACTCACAAAGACTCAACAAATCCATGTTAACTGTTGATCAGCTTACTAATCAGAATCAATTAGAACCCTTACAATAGTCAATAGAAAACAAAAATCCTGCCAAAAATAATTTTATCCCTATGAACTATGAACTATCAAGTCAAGGACTTGGAGGAGGGGGCAGGGAAGGTTTTTGTAGGGCAAGTAATATTACACACTGTTTAGAAAGCCCCCTGCTCCCCTCACACACACCTGGCTAAATACAAAAATTTGTAGCCTCAATCTCTGTGGCAGACAACACAGACAGATTCTTACATCTGCCAGAGGCAGAAGCAAGACCCGAAAATTTTCACATCAGCCAAGATAAAGAGTGAGGTTGTCAACCTGTGTAACTCTTTCAATAAGTTAGTATTAAGCATCATTATTTTAAATGTAGGTAGTATTTTCAGTGAGACTACATTATAAAGTACCTCACTGTATGCCTCTGTTTATACCAGAGGTCTAATAACTTTTTCCAAATATATAGTGCTGAATAATACATTTTTTTTCCTTTGATACATGTGAAACCTATATTATTTTTGCTGGTTTCTCCCCACCAGTTATAGGAGTGGATCCATCTCAGTCACAGTCCGAAACCGTCTTGTTTTTAAGTTTTGATATATGAATCTATAGGTTTAATAAATATCATTGCTGATAGCTATTTGTTATGTAATATTCACTAAAATTAGTAGAATGTTATCAATTTTGACACATCCTATCTCACCCTAATGATTTGTCTGTTTAACTGATTTTGGATATACATAGCTGTGAGTATAAGCCTACCAAGATTCTATTGTTTGAACCTGATTAAGTAATAAATTATGCTTTTACCTACAGACTAAGTACTTGTCTTTTAATTTTTAATATGCCTACTACCCCTGATAATGATTCTGACATAAGCAGCAGTGTCAACACAAAAATAATTAATAAAAAAATATATATATTAAAAAAATAAATTAAAAACATAATTTATAATTAATTAGTTTGATAAATCAAATGGTTAGTAGGTAGTAGCAAGACCACATAGAAATTTATGCATAAGAGTGTTTTCTCCTTGTGCTTCTGCCTATATCCAGAGTAGATTTAAAGCCTGGCATTTAGGAGTACTGAGTTCTTTGGAAAAAGTATACACACCCCATTAGAAGAAACTTCTTGGGGCTGCCATTATATTCTTCCTGATTCTACTTTGTACTTTTATTTCTTCTTTCAGTTTACTTTTTTGCTTTGATTAAAAGTGTCCTGTTTTCAGCTTTTGTAGATTGAATCCTACTTTTCTAAATATACTGGAATTTTGGTTTATACAACTGCCCATTTTTTTCTTTACAAAATTGTGAAGAGCACAAATAGGTTCAGTGTAATAGCTTTGTTTCATATCTACTGTGGTTTCATAGCCTTGTTTAGAGAAGCAGAAGTCTCTCAGATACAGCCACCCATAGTTTATTCTGTCATTGTTAAGTTACTTCAAAATTTGCAAAGAAATAACTTAATGTCCTTTCATTTAAGGGATGTTTTATATTTTTATGTGGAAAAAATAGTCTTTTAAGGGATTCCTGCTACTTGGTTGCTAAATTTGCCTGAACAAGTCAGGGCAAGATTTACCAAGTATTCATGTGTGCTGTGAATTTAGGAATTAAAAAAAAAAAAAAAAAACACATTTCTTTATTATCTCTTCATGGTAAGAAACTTTTTAAAATGGCTCCTGAAGGATTCTAACATGTCTCACACAAAACCACAGCCCTACCATGGCAAACACCACTGCCTGTCAGGGACTACACTAGCTGTGGACCAGCAATGCCTTAATTTGATACCTGATTTCTGCTTAGTTTATTTGGAACTTTTCCAAACCTAAACATCCTGATTGGTCTCTAATTTAGGGGTGGCAACCTTTCTCTGTAAAGGTTCAGAGAATAAATATTTTAGGCTTTGTGGGTCATATATGGTCTCTGTTGCATCATATTCTTATTTTTTTTAACCCTGTAAAATGTTTTAAAAAGTCATTCTTAGCTCACAGGCCATACAAAAACAGGGTATGGTCCTAATGGATCAGGCTCCAATTCACAGTCATTGTATGCAGATATGCAGCTCCAGGGGTTGGGGAAAATTCTTTGGTACACTTGCTGCATAGGAACCAGCAACAACTCCCTGGATAAAGATTAGCAAGTAAAAACTATTGTTAACTCTACCTGTTGGGTCCCTTGCTAATTAAGTATTCTTTTCATGATGCCTAGTTCCTTGTTTTTCCCAAAGATACAGAAAGCAAAGATTTAGGAAGGAAGGGAGAAACAGGGCAAAGAGAGGTAAGCAAAAGAGGAAGGGAGAGTAAGAAGGGGAATTGAGAAAAAAAAAAGCAAAGAAGGAGGTAAAAGGACAGGAGAGACAGGACAGGAAAAGGAAAAAAAAATGAAAGGGTGAAAGAAAGAGGAGCAAATGGGTAAGAAAAAGAAAAAACATAGAGAGAAAAACAGAGAGAGCAAGCCAGAATATGGAAGTGAGGGCCCAGTTTCTCCTTCTTTTCCTTAGAGCCAGACAGCTCTTAGAGGCACCTCCCCAAACTGCTTTCAAATATTGAGATTGCTGCCCAGCCACTGATCAGCATCCCAAGAAGTGAAATGTGGGCTTCACATCTGAAAACTTCCACTTGGTTTTTCACCAAGTGAAATGGAACACGAAATTCGGGGCCCAAGAAAGTGGCTTGTGTTTTCTTTGGGACACTTGGGCTGTGTCTACCCAGGGAAAATTTAGATGTACTGACTGACTGACTCCAGTGCATATGATTAATGTATATATAGGGCAAACCAGGATAATTCAGACCTTTTTTTCTTCCAGAGCAGGTTTTCAGCTGGAATTATCTGGATGGTTGCCTCAACTCTCCACTAAGCTTTGCCAGGATAAGCAGAGCCAGTGTAGTATGCTGGAGAAAGGGACCACTCCCTCTCTCCAAGGTTCTCTTCAACACTCACACCCCGTGCAGCTGAGTGTAGTGGGATTCCTCTTGACAGGCATTCCTTCTGGGGGCAAATGCAAATTCTGCCTAATTAATCTCACAGAAGCCCCTCAAACCCTAAATGTTGCATTCTGCTTAACTGTCAAGTGACAAAGTATAATAGACAAGTGAAGGGGGAGAACCATATTAATGGGGCAAAAATTGTATCCTGTTCCCTCCCCCAACAGAGAAAAAGGATAGTAAAGCCAAAGCCTGTGCGTGTGCGAGTGTGCTCAGTCATTTCTGGGGACTCTTTGCGACCCCATAGACTGTAGCCCCTGAGGCTCCTCTGTCCATGGGATTTTCCAGGCAAGAATACTAGAGTAGGTTGCCATTTCCTTCTCTAGGGGATCTTCCCAACCCAGGGATTGAATCCCCATCTCTTGCGTCTCCTGCATTGGCAGGCAGGTCCTTTACCACTGAGCCACTTGGGAAGCCCACAGTCAAAGCCTATGACATCCCAATCAAATTTATTTGTGTGTGTATTGTTTCTCTTATGACTGTGAATGCTTGAGCTGTCATTTTCTTTAAGTAGATAGAAATCTGTATAGCTGTTCCTTTTGTTTTTTTAAAATATAGTTAAAAAGTAAATTAAGCTACATCCCAACACATAGAAATAGTGTTGTTCATATAGGTATCATTTCTGTGACAAATGTGCTCATGACAAAGTTGTACAGATAAATTTTTAAGAATTAAATGTAAAGCTACAATTAATGAGGGAGGAATACTACTTGGGATAACCCCTCAGTAAATCATTTTGTAAAGAATTCTGTAAAAATAACAATTAACTCATACATAATCTGATAAAATTGTGTTTTCATGGACTCCTGCACTTATACCATGATTCTGGCTTGGGTTTTTGTTTTGTTTGGAGGAAAGGTGAAAAGAATAATGGGAAAGATGCATGATAGTTTATTTTACTGTATCTTACAGATTCAACCTCTAATGATGAAGCTTCCCACATAACTTCTTTCTTTTTGGGAGCAGAAAGAAAGGAAGAAAATGAAGAGTCAGAGCTGTTGATACATTGGGATAATATTTTTCCACTCTATTGAAACTTTCTACCTTTCCTTCCATTGTTTCACCAGTTCTATAAATGACAGAGTGATAAATTCCCCATTGCTACTTATGTGGTGTTTTTGTTTTGTTTTCATTTTTACTTTTTGCAGATTTCAATGCTGTTTTTTAAAACATAATCTCTAAAATAAAATTCTGGAGGGGTTAATTTTAATAAAATTCTTAAGGGGTTCCCTCCCCACTTAGAAGTTGCCTTATCACCTCAGATACAGTCTCTGTAACTAGTGCATGAGAAAGTCCTGAAATGTATTAAGTAAAAAGCAAAACAGCAGTTAACAACAATTTGTTAAATGGGCAATTCTCTGTGTACCTCTCAAAAAGTTGTTTATCTGTAGGGTGTAGAGAGAGTTTGCTCTTTTTCACTTGTGAAAGTGTTCTTGCTGCCAAACGGTAGAAATAAAACCCTGGGAAAGAGAAATCATCTGTAAAAATATGCATCTGTAAAATAAGTTTCTCTTTTCAAATGACTTGCACTGAGCTGCTTGGTGGCCCCACACTATGTACTGGACGTGACACCCTGAAAGCAGTCTGTAACCTTGGGCAGATTTGTAGTGACAAATGTTGCTATGCTTCTGTAAGCACTGCTTCTGCTAGAGGGCACTGTACATTAGACAAGGCCTCGTGCTCTGCTTAGTAAAGACAGCTCGCTGTTACAGCACCTGTGTCCAAGTCTCCATTTGTTAACACATGTGTGTGTTTCCCTTTTTGGCGGATAAGGCTTTGGGAAGCCTGGTTGCAAAAGGATTATTCCATGGGATAAACAAACCTAGAGTTAGTTGAGTGCTTTTCTACTAGGAAAAGACCATAACTTATTCACCTTACTTTCAGAATTTTCCCACAAAGTAGAGCAAAGACTTCTCAGTTGATAGACTCCTCCTCCTATACTGACCGTTCCACACCATCCCCCATGCTCCAACTCCACCCCTCACTCCTCCTCTGAACAAAGAGCAGCTGGTTCAAATTAAACTCATGGACACACACACACCACTTCCCTATCTCCATGTTTG
Source organism: Bos indicus (assembly GCF_029378745.1). NCBI lineage: Eukaryota > Metazoa > Chordata > Mammalia > Artiodactyla > Bovidae > Bos > Bos indicus. The sequence continues at coordinate 58,348,082 of NC_091789.1, forward strand.
AAGAACAAAATGGAGAAACTAAGGTTGCAAATAACAGAAGATATTCTGAGAAACAAGCTATGATTTTAGAAGAGATTTTCCACCATCTCTTTCATAATTATCTTTGAAGTATAATGTAATATATATAAATTATGTACATAGACCCCTCTACTTGTTTAGTAGTTGGAAACTGAAGGAAAAGCAAACCAAACCCATAAACACAGTGACCTTCATTAAAAGGCTCCATTTCTCTCTTCATCAACCCACTGATTGTTCACTTAGAATATTAGCCTGAAGGCTTATCTTGAATTAAATGATTCAGTAAATAAAAATAACTGAAATACACCTAAGCTCTGAAGAAGTCAGTTTATATTAGCTAAAACACTGTAAGTAATGGTGAGGGGAAAGAAAAGTATTAGAATTTTTTTTTTTTTTAGGCAATAAGCTTTCTGAGTGTGCAATACAAGAAAAGAAAAAGTGATGTACCTTAGTGAAAGACTGCATCTTTGCTATACTAGAATGCAAACCTACTGCTTTAAAGACTGGGAATGTCTTTGTTTTACTCTTTCTCTCTTTCTGTGATTTGTAGCCTACGTTGAAGATCTCACAAGATGTGTTGAGCAAAGCAGAAGACTTATTATCGTGCTAACTCCAGACTATATTCTCAGACGAGGATGGAGTATTTTCGAATTGGAAAGCAGACTCCATAATATGTTAGTCAGTGGAGAAATCAAAGTGATTTTGATTGAATGTACAGAATTAAAAGGAAAGGTGAATTGCCAGGAGGTGGAATCACTAAAACGCAGCATCAAAGTTCTGTCCCTGATCAAGTGGAAGGGACCCAAGAGCAGCAAATTAAATTCTAAGTTTTGGAAGCACTTAGTATATGAAATGCCCACCAAGAAAAAAGAAATGCTTTCTCGGTGCCATGTTCTGGACTCTGCAGAACAAGGACTTTTTGGAGAGCTGCAGCCTATACCCTCTATTGCCATGACCAATACCTCGGCCTCTCTGGTGTCATCTCAAGCTGATCTCCCGGATTTCCACCATTCAGATTCGATGCAAATGAGGCATTGTTGCAGAGGTTACAAACAGGAGATGCCAACCACCACCTTGCCAGTACCTTCCTTAGGCAACCACCACACTTACTGTAACCTGCCTCTGACACTACTCAATGGACAGCTACCCCTTAACAATGCCCTGAAAGATAACCAGGAATTTCATAGGAACAGTTCCCTGCTACCTTTATCATCCAAAGAGTATAGCTTCACCAGTGATATTTGGTAGTCGAAAATCTGAAGTCCTCTGAACAGCTATGTGTGCATACAAAATTTCTCCTATACCAAGCAAAAAGTACACCTAATAACATTGAGGTGCTGAAAAAGTGTTCAAAGAATACCGCACAGAAATCACTTTTGTATCTAATTTTTGTTTACATTTCCAGAATAGTGGGGGGATAGAAGGACCTGCTTTTGTAGTATAGTACCTTGTTCCAATGTACAGTTTTGATTTCTTCCTTAAAAGAAAACAATTTTAAATTCTATTGTTTTAGAGTAGATTTTATGATACTACTTAGACAGCAACTTTGGTAGGTAAGCTATGTTCCCCATATTTATGAATATTTCCGTATTCACATAGTATTTGAAAGAAGAAAAACTTAAAGACTTTAATTGAATTTGAAAATTCTGAACTAAGTTTAAGAGGAAACGAGAACTTTTATAGAGTAACTGAAAATCAGGAATTATCAAGAAAGAAGTGTTGAGACATCCCAACTGGAAGATTGTATGTAGAGGAAGATCAGTTAAGAAAAAAATGTGGTTGATACGTTTAGAACTTCTTCAACATAATGGACAACTTCTGTATACTAAATCAACAGTGCATGATGACAGCTTTTAGTTTTATTAGGCAAGCACATTTTCTGTAGGCAAACTGGTAGGTAGGTAAACAACGTGCATTTCTTAAGCAAATGAATAGATAGGCTGTTAGCTCTTTTAGAATGATGTTTAACAAACCGTATGGCTTTTTACCCTATTAACAAACTTTTACAAATTTGAAAACACATTTTAAGTTCGGCATTTTATTGTTTGCTAACAAATTGAGATTTGGATTTTTTCCAAATGATCTCTTGAGTTGCTATAAGTTTTACATGAAGATGCTCACATCTTCCTTTTTTGCAATACCGTTGGAGTCTGAATTTAAATAAATATTGACTGCAAGAGTCAGCAGTAGAAAAGAAGTTACACAACAATATTCACAGATGAAGTGCTAAACGATTCAAGTTTACTAGTGGTAGAGAAGCAATTGCAGTGATTCTCATCTGAAATGTAGTTGTGAAACAGACTGTTCTGAATATACACAATATCTGCTTGGCCATGTGTGCAAGGCTCCTTCAGAAGTATCTCTGTTCTTGGTGCTTCAAAGAGTATATTTTATAGACTAAACTTCTTCACCCTCACAAAGTGACTGTGATTGTACCATATCAGAAAATCCCTGTGAATATTCTAAAATCTTATGGATTTGCTGTAAGGAATGTGCCCCTATTCTAGTACTTATTGTGAATTACTTCTTTGTGTTATTTCCAGTGAACTTTGGTGTGCTGTCCACAAAGATTACTGTGGGGGTCAATTAATTAAGGTTCATTCTGGCATTTTGCGTATGGTTCTTAAATCATGTTTGGGGGCGAATATAAACAAGGACAAGTGTACACAGTGTGTAAAAATGAAGAATTTTCCCAGTCCTGGTAACTGTGAAACACAAATGTTTAAGAGAACATTAGGTAATATGTTTTTATTATTTATTTCAACCTCTCTACATGATTGATTCCCTATAATCCATGGGTTTTGTTCAAAGTACTTGTTTTTCTGTTGCTTTTCTATATCCAGATGCTCGGAAAATGCATTATGCACAAATAGTATGTTAAACCTTAGGAGTGATATACCTTCATTTCACACTGGGACAATTAGTTGCTCCTTTAAAAAGTAATGTTCAGCACATAGGTGTTTTATAGATACATTTTTTTCCACTGAGAAAGGTGATTTTGCTTCTGTAGAAACTATAGGTATTTCAAAATGGAAATTTATCAATTCTGAACTGTTTGCCAAGTGTTACAAAGTTGTATTTACTCTCATTGTTCTTTAATAATATGTGTAGTTACTAAGTTAATAACCTGCATGAAATAGTATATGTTTAAGTGACCAATTGTACTTTTTATTATTTTGTTTTTCACAGAAGTCTAGATTAATTCAAATAGAATGTTCAGTGGTATTTTTAAACTAATAGTTCTGTATTGAGCATGCCAGTTCTGAAAATATAACATGGGTCTCTCTGCTTCCTTTATTTACAATGATTAAACGTGGGTAGCAATTTGAGTTGGCTGGCCACAATGTGTCCTTTCACTACAAGTAGGTACTCAAAAACAGAGCATTCACACTTGTGTTAGGGAACTCGACAAGAAACCTTTTCTACCATTTTCAGGAACCAATGTGTACACTATCTATAAAAATTTATTTCTAGATGGCAATTCAAAATTCAATTTTCATCTGAGAATTTTTAAAAGATATAACCTGTATGGGCATAATAAGTATTTCGTCTAGAACATGATGCATTCTTCCAATTGCTTTCACAGAGGGAAACTTTTTCTTTTCAGTTTCTCACTGAAATGGATTTTGGAAATGTAGAAAAATACTGCTGCAACTAGTTTCTATACATTCACAACAAATTTATAAAGCTCATCCTTCAACAGTATACATAATTTTTAAAACAGGCTATTTTAAGGTGAAAACTCTGAAAATGTCACAAACTATGAGACAAATGAGAAATGCATGAAAACAATAGATACATAGGAAAACTGCATTAATAATAAGCAATGCCCAGGGGATGGACAACAGGTACATCGTTACAATTTAACAAAGGATGACATTTGACAGGTTTGGCAATCTACGTTCTCCAATACGACTATGGAGACTCTGAAAGAAATTTATAGAGGATTTTCAAGAGGACATGGAAATGAGTCATATCCTATAACTCTGTACAATATAGAAAATGGCTCGTGAGAAGGAAAGAAATTATGGCAAGAAAAAGGAGGACATTCCCTGACACTCTTGGTGGTTTGAAGGGCTTAGGTGAAAGCCAACTAATTTATTTAAAAATAAAATGCCAAAGGGCAGTTAATGCTTGAAAGCAGAGTTTTTATTTTTATTTTTTTAACATTAAATTGTATTTTTTATTTTCTATTTTATTTATTTTTTATTTTATTTTATTTTTAAACTTCACATAATTGTATTAGTTTTGCCAACTATCAAACTGAATCCGCCACAGGTATACATGTGTTCCCCATCCTGAACCCTCCTCCCTCCTCCCTCCCCGTACCATCCCTCTGGGTCGTCCCAGTGCACTAGCCCCAAGCATCCAGTATCGTGCATGGAACCTGGACTGGCAACTCATTTCTTACATGATATTTTACATGTTTCAATGGAGAATGGCATTGAAACGAGTTTTTATTTTTAAATAAATTAGTTGGCTTTCACCAAGCATTTTCTAGAGAATTAAATAATGACTGGGGGAAATATCCTGAAAATTGCAATATAAATCTTTACACTCCTTGTATTCACTTCCCAAGGTGAGGTGGTGATCTGATAAAATCAGAGAGTGAAGTTAAGACAGAAAACAGTTTCATAGTGTCCAGTTAAGTTTGAACACTTGAAATTGTTGCTTTTTTCTGGGAGATAATTTAATGTTGAAAACTATTTGACTCAAATTGCTCTATTACTCATGCAATTTTGTTCTAAGAGGTTTGATAGGAGGTCAGAGTGTTGAACATTAAGGCACTCTGATGAATGTATGGGGATGTTTGATAAGCAATAATTCACTTCAAACTCTTTCATATCAAATTTGTCTTTTTTAGAACTAAAATTAACCATAGGCAATTTAAGAAGGTTATTCAGCACTCTATTTAATTACTGTGAGATCAGAACTTGCAAAATCACCTGCAACCATCAAAATTTATCTTTCCAAATGCTCACTGCTAGTTAATCAAGCACATTTCTCCAGATATTAGTAAAGTCAATTGTGCCCACCATGTACTGTCCACTACAAAAAGTAAAACAGAAATGTTTTTTAAAACACTGAAGTCCCTGTTCTCAATGAGTTTACACATCAAATGCAGGAAGAAAAGGGTATTTGCAAAATACAGTCCAAGTAGAAAAATTAATAATATACATGTAGTGCTGATAAGTGAGGTGGAGTGATTCAGTCTTGAACTGTGCAAGAGGTAAGTTTGGAATAGAGGGAACAAGAGGTGAAAGAAGGCAATTTCCCAAATATGCAGGATAGCACATATAAAGACTGAGGGGAAAATAAGTCAGTCTTATTTAGCTGATGAGCAAATTTGGCTAGCAAGAACAGAAGTCTGTGTGAGTGCATAATAAAAAAATAAGGCTGGGAGAATTTCTGGAACATGTATCTGGTAAGAAGAACTAGATGGAGGGGAAAAGTGTCAGGAAGACCAGTTGAGGGGCTGTTGTCGTAGTCCATGTATGAGGTGATGAGATGGAAGGTGGTGTTCTGGATACTCCCAAAAAAAGCAAATCTGAGGATAAAGAGGAATAGGCAGGATGTGGTGATGTGAAAAAGTGAAGAAAAAAACACAGTCAATAAAGACTCCAAGGATCAAGAAATTTAGTTGTATCAAAGGAATTATTTTAGAGTATTTAACTTACCTTCTTAACTGAGCACCCTATAAGGACAAGAATAGAGACCACACAACAATAGGTATATTTGCTACTGGAATAAACTTCGTGTTTGTAGGAGAATATTTGTTAGGAAAGGCAAAGTACATCAGCAAATCTTATTTAGAAGAACAAATAATTGCATTCACTTCACTGAGCATAATCATGAAATCTTAAAGAAGAAATTGATGGAATTTGATCATTTATATCTCATCTTCTGATTCTATTTAAATTATTCACCTCATCTTGGAGTAAAAAAATATATGTATGATCTTAAAGATATTGAGGTTATTCAATCAGAAGAAACTAGGAGGCAGAGATTGGGGTTGTTTGCCATGAGTTTTAAAACAGAAAAAAACCATTATCTTTGATGAATATGGAAGTAAAAATCTTTAAAAATATATTAGCAAATCAAATCAAACGACACATAAAAATCATCACACACCACGATCAAACTGGATTCATTCCAGGGTCACAAGAATGGTTCACCATATGCAAATCAACAAAAGGAAAAAACCACATAGATGCAGAAAAAGCATTTGATAAAATTCAATAACAGTTCACGATTAAAACTCTTGCTGTAGTGGGTGTAGTGGGGACATAAAATCCATTTATGACAAACCACATTCTGGAATAAGACAAGGATGGGCACTCTCACCAGTTCTATTCAACATTGTATTGGAAGTCCTAACTAAGGCAAATTAGACAAAAAAAAAGAAATAAAAGGTATCCAAATAGTAATGGAAGAGGTAAAATTGTCATTATATGTTGGTAACATGATACTCTGTATAGAAAACCCTAGATACTCCATTAAAAAGTGGAGACATTACTTTGCCAACAAATGTCTGTCTAGTCAAAGCTATGGTTTTTACAGTAGTCATGTATGGATCTGAGAGTTGGACTATAAAGAAGCTGAGTGCAGAAGAATTGATGCTTTTGAACTGTGGTGTTGGAGAAGATGCTTAAGAGTCCCTTGGACTGCAAGGAGGTGCAACCAGTCCATCCTAAAGGAGATCAGTCCTGGGTGTTCACTGGAAGGACTGATGTTGAAACTGAAACTCCAATACTTTGGCCACCTGATGTGAAGAGCTCATTTGAAAAGACCCTGATGCTGGGAAAGATTGAAGGCAGGAGGAGAAGGGATTGACAGAGGATGAGATGGTTGGATGGCATTACTGACTCAATGGACATGAGTTTGAGTAAGTTCAGGGAGTTAGTGATGGACAGGGAAGCCTGGTATGCTGCAGTCCATGGGGTTGCAAAGAGTTGGACAAGACTGAGTGACTGAACTGACTGAAAGACTCCATATAAAATCTATTAGAACTGATAAAAGGATTCAGCAGGTAGCAGAATATAAGATTAATATAGAGAAATATATTGTACTTCTTTACACTAACAATAAAATATTAGGAGAAAGTAAAACAAAAATTGCATTTAAAATCACAAGACAAAAAATTAAATACCTAGGAATAAACCTAACCAAGGAGATGAAAGACATAAGCTGAGAACTATGAAATACTGATAAAAGAAACAGAATATGATTCAAGAAAATGAAAAGATATCCCATGCTCTTGGATTGGAAAAATATAGTTAAAATGGACATACTACCCAAAGAAAACTACGGATTTATTGCAATCCTTATCAAATTACACATTACAATTTTGTACATATCTAGAATAATCCTAAAAGGTATATGGCACCACAGAAGACTCAGAATTGCCAAAGCAATCCTGAGGAAAAAGAAAAAAGCTGGAAGCATAACCCCTCCAGAGCTCAGACAATACTACAAAGCTACAGTTATCAAAACAGAGTGATATAGGCACAAAACCCAAAAACAGACATAGAGATCAGTAGAACAGAATAGAGAGCCCAGAAATAAACTCAGAGTGGCTTTAAGACTTAAATATAGGCATAATAACATAAAACTCCTATACAAGACCATAGGTAAAACATTCTTTCACATAAATCATAGCAATGTTTTCTTACATCAGTCTCCCTGCTGCTGCTGCTGTTGCTAAGTTGCTTCAGTCGTGTCTGACTCTGTGTGACTCCATAGATGGCAGCCCGCCAGGCTCCCCCGTCCCTGGGATTCTCCAGGCAAGAACACTGGGGTGGGTTGCCATTTTCTTCTCCAATGTGTGAAAGTGAAAAGTAAAAGTGAAGCCTCTCAGTCGTGTCTGACTCCTAGCAACCCCATGGACTGCAGCCTACCAGGCTCCTCTGTCCATGGGATTTTCCAGGCAAGAGTACTGGAGTGGGGTGCCATTGACATCAGTCTCCCAAGATAATATAAATAAAAGCAAAATAAACAAATGGAACCTAATCAAACTTAAAAGCTTTTGCACAGAAAAGGAAACCATAAACAAAAAGACAACATACAGACTAGGAGAAAATATTTGCAAGCATTGCAACTGACCAGGGCTCAATTTCCAAAATATACAAACAGCTCATACAACTTAACAACAACACCATCAAAAAATGGGCAGACCTAAATAGACATATCTCCAAAGAATACATACAAATGAACAACAGGCATATATAAAGATGCTCATCATTGCTATTTATTAGATAAATCCAAATCAAAACTACAGTGAGTTATCACCTCACACCAGTCAAATGGCCATCACCAAAAAAATCTACAAACAATAAAAGTTGGAGAGGATGTGAAGAAAAGGGAACCCTCCTACACAGTTAGTGGGAATGTAAATTGGTGCAGCCACTATGGAAAACCATACAGATGTTCCTTAAAAATCTAAAAACAGAATTACCACCTGATTCAGTAATTCCACTCCTGGGCATATATCCAGAAAACTCAAAACCTATAAAAGATATTAGAAAAGATATATGCACCCCAATGTTCATAGTGGCACTATTTACAATAGTCAAGACATGGAAACATGGAAGCAATCTAAATGCACATCAACAGATGAATGGATAAAGAAGCTGTAGGGTGTGTGTGTGTGTGTGTGTGTGTGTGTATAATGGAATATATATATATATATACATACATATATATATATAATGGAATATTTCTCAGCCATAAAAAAATGAAATAATGCCATTTGCAGCAACATGGATGGATCTACAGATTATCATACTAAACGAAGTCAGTCAGACAAATACAAATATTACATGTTATCACTTATATGTGGAATCTGAAAATAATGCCAATGAACTTATTTATAAAACAAATCCACAGAAATACAAAACCAACTTACAGTCACCAAAGGGAAAAGTGGGGAAAGAAAGAAATTAGGAATATGGGATTAACAGATACATGTACCATATATAAAACAGATAAACAAGAAAGATCTACTGTATAGCACAGGAACTATAGTCAATTTCTTGTAATAAACCATAATGGAAAAGAATATATATATATACACACATAGATCTATACAGACATATATACATACACATATATATGTATATATGAATTGCTATGCTGTATACCTGAAACTAATACAATATTGTAAATCATCTATACTTCAATTTAAAGAGATAATAAGTGAAAGAAAAAACAGAGAAAGTGGACAATGTTCACAAGAGCAAAATGGGACATGTTGAAGTCTGTTGAAATGGTGGGAGGGGGTGCAAATGGTAGATCTGTAACAAACCAAATTTTCATCAAAATTGAAGGCAGAGTCATTTCCATCTTTTAAATTATGAAGAAATTTTATAAGGGACATTGTATTAGTAATAATAGATAACTGTTGTTAAGGATAACAACCCAAATCCTGCATATAATGTTTCCTCAAATCAGTTCAATAAGCATTGGATGGACTTACGAACAGAGGCTCTGCTCAACAGTCAAGATAGGGTTTTTCCATTTTGTTTCTCTGATCTCCTCTAGCTCCAAGGAATTCTATTAATATTAAGCTAGTAGATTGGTAAAGAAAGAGGGCACGGAAGTTGGTACCAAATGGCCCATAAAAACTACTCACATATCATGAGGAGGGAGAGGGGGAGAGAATTTAAGGGGTAGGAAATTTAGTCTAGCAATTTGCCCAGAAGGAAAAGGAAATGTAGTTTAATGAACACAGTCTCCATTAGCAGGATGTTGAGCAATTCTTTTCCATAATGCTAGAAAATGAAACAAAAATAGGCAGGAAAGTTATAGGAAGGAGAGCTTTCACTTACTAAAGCAGAAAACACCAGACTAGATGAAGAGTTTGTGAAGATCAGTGGTCATGTCTCATTCCTTGTTATAATCCAAGCATATGTAACAGTACTGGTCACAAGAGTAGGTGCTCACATCATATTTCTTGATAAGTGGACAAATAAATTTGAGAGCATCTGTGAACTTTCAATTCCTGGAGTCCTTGAAAATATAAGAGGAATTTTTTTCATTTGCTTCTTCCAAGAAGTAATTTATTGTTTCCAATTTTTAAAAAAGAAAAGAAAAATAGATGATCTCTTTACACCCTGTCCAGGTCTAAATTTTAGGATTGTAAGTCAATTTGTGGTTGGAGATCAAAGTTTCCTAAGCATTTTTCCAGTCAAACAAATCATTCTTCCTCAGAGCATTTAGACAATTTAGTTCTATGTGGCCACCCAATGTAGTTCATTGCTTCTAACCACCACATAGTCCTGTTTCCTAAATATATACTTTATATACTGACTTATTGCCAACAAAAACATTGCCTTTCTTTTTTGCAAAGGGTACTTTTATGCCTATAAATATATTGGGTAAAAGAATAGGAATTAGAGTAGCCTCCTTTACTGGGCAAAAGCATGCCACAGTAACAGGTCCACCAAAGAATTCACCATGCAAGAATAGCCAAGTTTCTCTCCTTATTTGATACATTTTCTAAACAGTCAATAATACATTGTGAGTACTTTCTGATCTTCTTGACAGAGGGAATGTGGTCAAATGAACAGAAAACTATGAATGCCATCCATTTTCGTCTTGGGCAAATTATTTAACCTTTTGTACACCTATTTCCTCACCTATAAAATGAGAATAATAATAATGACACAGTTGTGAACAACACTGTGAGTTAATGCATGTAAAGTACTAAGAACAGTGTTTGACAAAAAACAGGCACTACATAAGTTAATATAATAATCAAAATTATATTTATACAAAAATGACACCACTGACCCACCATCCATGAAAATGCATTTTCATTTTACTTTCCAATTAGTAGAGACTGGCTATTCAGTTTCATGCATGACTGTCTGTAGGACCAAGGACACTTTTTTTCCAGACAGCTGGCTGAGGCTTGAGGTGCACTCTGTGGTCATGGAACAAATCAGAGCTAACTGGTCCATACAAGGAACAAACCTACAGTAACTTTGACCTCATTAGTACTGTGTTCTGAGCTAGACGAAAAACAGGACTCTCAGAACATGGATTATTCGGATTTGCTGTCCATGTTAATCAAAGTCCCCAGATGATTGCTTGATATTCTCCTTCACTTTAGCTAGGTTTACATAAGACCAAAACATCTGGATGAGAAGTGAAAAAATGCAGATGTTTAAGCCACATGATGAGAAACATCCAGATGTCTCAAATTGTGGATTTGCCATTTTGTTATTTGTTTTAAAAGAAAGAAAAGCCAAAAGAAAAAAAATCCACCAAGATTTGTCTATTTCCTTAACCTGAGTTAAATCAAACTGATTTCTAGTCATAGAAGTTTAAAATGCCCCAAAGCTTATTATGAATCTAGTGATAATATCACTAAAGAAGATAGTTTTGAAGAGCAGTTTTTGTTTTTTTTTTTAACTGAAAGAAGATACTTGATCCATGAGTAGCATTTGTGAAAAGTGGTTGCTTTTTAGAGTGAGACAATATTTTAGAACAGTTGATCATAATGAACTATCTGGCGAAGTGTAGCTGGGATGATACCAACAGTAAAGGATACTTTGCTAAAGAAACTCCTCAGAAATATTGTTTATTTCCCTAAGGGGATCTGGACTCAACTAAGTAAGGAGTTAAGTCCAAAAGAATATATATAAATCTTTTCTTCTGCTTATGAAATGACTGGATATTTGCTGCCTGAAATCCAACAAAAAAAGTTGACTCTTAACATAAACAAAATAGGTGACCATTTATGGAATGTAATTTTAAGGAGATCAAAAGCCATGAGGAAGTCCCTGAAACGCCTAGCATTAGTATTCTAAAACAAATTTAACTAAGTTAAATCATAATATTCCCAGGAAGTTACCACAATCTGGCCTTTATGATTTCACCAAACTCCTTTACTCAGGAAGTGAAGCACATTTACCAGGTACCACATTAACATAGATATTGACTTAAGAAATTTTAGATCTTAATGGGGGCCTTCGAGGTCATCAAAATTCAACCCCTTTATTTTACTTATGGGAAAACTGAGGCTCAGAAACAAAGTGACTTGCTCAAGGGACATGGAATACAAAAGTCTATACGAAAGCCTATGAGGCAATTGATGGATACATTTTCATAACGGTGGAAGGAGACAGAAAATAGAAAGGAGTCTGGAATTCATGAGCACACTGGGTACCCAGGAAATGCTGGGATTATGCTGAAGATAGGAGTAAGTCTTAGATGGACACCAAGCAGAGGATCCAACAAGAGTATGCTCCACCTATGAACAATTTTCTCAATATAAACAGCACTACTTAACACAAATAGTAGCCTTTCCTCCTCCTTCCACAGTGGTTAAATACTATTGAGTATAATGTTGTCTGGGGCTTAAATCAGTTCATCTGATAGATGAAGATCTAAAGGTTTAAGCTTTCTCCTGAAGATTCAAACAAGCCTCTAAGGACAAAGGCTCAAATTTGGGGAGTTCATTTTGATTATCAGGTAGTGCTCAATTGCATAAACTCATGGCAACAAAACAAACAAACAAAAAGCACCTTGCTTCAAATCAAAATGTGTCTTTCCAAGGTCTCCAGCACTGTCTGGCAATATGTGTGGAGAAAATGCAAATCAGCTGTTCTCAAGCACTTTGAAAGTCACAGATTAAAAAAAAATTCAAAAATATTCTGCACACCTGTGTTTCCCCAAGTAGAAAAAAAACAAAAAGGAAATTTCTCCTTGGAGTTCTCTGGTCTTCTCAAAAGATCTCTCATATACTGAAAAATAAAAAAAGCCTAAATTGGGACATAACCTTAAGTATTAGGACCAAAATATATAAAATTGTCCACTGATTATAATTATTACATGGTGGCCATTTTATGTAACACAGTTGAAACCTACCTGGGAATTAAAATGTATTCATTAAAGAGAAATATAAAATATCAGTATAGAATTCAGAGTTCAACCATTGCACCAAACCTGACCATTTATCATTTCAGTTTAAAAACAGTAATGCTGCCAGTGGAAACAGAAAACAAGTTGTCAGCATTTTTCCTTGAGCATGATGGAACCACAAAGCCATAGACTAGGCAGTGAAATTTGTTTAAGAAGCTCAGTGTTTTAAGAAAAGCCAGATTATTATGGGAGGTATACTGTAAACTACTCATCTAATTTGTTTTGCACTGATGCCAATTCACATGAAATTAGCTTTATTAGGTTGAAATATCTGCTTTTTTTCCTTCCTTTCCCTTCCCTTCACTTTAATGTGAGCAAACCCAGTTCTGAGCCACATTGTGGAAGATGAGGGTCATTGATCTTTGTTTTTCAATTCCAGTTACAACCCAGAATGATTAAAAATGGTGAGGCAAAGCCTAGGTTTTATTTATTTATTCATTTATTTATTTATTCATGGCAATTATTTAAACTTTTCCTACTTCTCTACCATTCAGTTCAGTTCAGTCGCTCAGTCGTGTCTGACTCTTTGAGACCCCGTGAATCACAGCATGCCAGGCCTCCCTGTCCATCACTAACTCCCGGAGTTCACCCAAACCCAGGTCCATTGAGTCGGTGATGCCATCCAGCCATCTCATCCTCTGTCGTCCCCTTATCCTCCTGCCCCCAATCCCTCCCAGCATCAGGGTCTTTTCCAATGAGTCAGTTCTTTGCATGAGGTGGCCAAAGTATTGGCGTTTCAGCCTCAGCATCAGTCCTTCCAGTGAACACCCAGGACTGGTCTCCTTTAGGATGGACTGGTTGGATCTCCTTGCAGTCTAAGGGACTCTCAAGAGTCTTCTCCAACACCACAGTTCAAAAGCATCAATTCTTCTCTACCATTGGTTTCCTTTAATCTTCTAAAACATGAAATGTTAGGATTGGAAGAGTCCTGAGAGATCATCTAATCCTCTTATTTGAAAGATGTGGGGAAACTGAGACTCAGAAAAGTTAAGTGACTTACTCAAAGGCAGAGAACTAAATAGTGAGAGAGCCAAAAGTAGAATCCAATTCTTCTGTTTGAACTCTCTATCCACTATTCTAATCATGCTGTCAGCAATTCATAAAATGGATCCTTAAGATACTTATCCATCCATCTATCTTTTCAGGTGGAGGGCAGTCAGTATCTTGCCAATTCATATAATCTTTTCAAACATCTTTATGTCACATGGATTTATCTGTTAAAATTTAAAACATTTAATCAAATATACTACATACACAAAGAGACAGGAATCAACTGTGAAACTCCCTCTTCCACAACCACCACCACCACTTGCAGGAGAGAAGATAACACTAGTCTGGAATATAGAAACCTAAGATATTAAATTTGGCCTCTCTATGTGCAAGCAAGTTACAGATATTTTCCAGATACTGTAAGGCAGTGGCAACCCACTCCAGTACTCTTGCCTGGAAAATCCCACGGGCAGAGGAGCCTGGTGGGCTGCAGTCCATGGGGTCTCGAAGAGTCGGACACAACTGAGCAACTTCACTTTCACTTTTCACTTTTATGCATTGGAGAAGGAAACAGCAACCCACTCCAGTGTTCTTGCCTAGAGAATCCCAGGGACGGGGGAGCCTGGTGGGCTGCCATCTATGGGATTGCACAGAGTCGGACACGACTGAAGCGACTTAGCAGCAGCAGCAGCATTCTGACTGAGGGGCTTCCCAGGTGGTGTAGTGGTAAAGAACTTGTTTGCCAATGCAGGAGACGCAAGAGACATGGGTTCGATCCCTGGGTCAGGAAGATCCCCTGGATGAGGGCATGGCAACCCACTCCAGTATGCTTGCCTGGTAAATCCCATGGGCAGAGGAGCCTGGCAGGCTACAGTCCATGGGGTCACAAAGAGTCAGACACAAGCAATTTAACATGCACGCACACTTTCTGAATGAGAAGAGTGACTGTGTATGAGAAATACTATGAACACCAACTCTGGAGCAAGACTGTCTGGATGCAATTTCATATTTGAAATTACTGGCTTTGCAGAAGTTAAGTTCTCAGTACCTCAGTTTCCTCAGCTGTAAAATAGCAAAGGAGATTATAACAATAGTACTCACTTTATGGAATCCTTAAGAAGTTTAAATGAACATGTAAAGTGCTTAGAAGAGAGCCTCACATATAGTTGTTGCTAGAAAAGTGTTGGCTATTACTTGTATTTTCTTCTCTGCTGTATAGGGGAAAATGTTGGCTCATCAAATTAATATCCAACACTGAGCCTTACAGGGACTATTTTAAAGAATTTAACCATGAAATGTGTGTAAGGTAGGATACTGTTAATTACTAGTCATGTCTGTTATTCAAAGATGGCTAACACATCCTTTCTCTGAAAATATCAAAGCCGTTGTTCCAATTACTATTTTTTATTTCAAATATCATTTATTTTCACATTAGAAAATGATTCAGAATTTTCACTGATTCAACAGTAGATAGATCTTCCAATTAGTCTTGAATTACTGTGTTGTAACTGTACCTTGTCCCTTCTCTCCCTGCCAAATAGCAACAATCTTAGACATTTTTAAGAAAGAAGTAGTTTTTCAACCTGCTTAGTCCCTTGGATTTTTCTACTCACAAGATATCAACAGGTTTGAAAGGCCAAAACAGTAAAGAGGAAGTTCACCAGGTCAAGTCATTACATAGTTGTGGCTTTTAGGCAATCAGAAGTTGAAATGAGTCAATACTGTGATGTAGCTTCTTAGAAAGCAAACTCTGTGTTAGAACAGAGCAATACAAATAGAATGCCCAGTTCAAGGGAGGAACTCGGCACTAGTCTGACCACATCTGGTAGACTGTGTTCATTTCTGGGCACCCACATTCTAATAGGAACTTTATCAGTCTGAAGAGATTTCAGAATAAGATAGTCCAGATGGTGAAGTTTATAAAGTCATGCCAGGGAGGGATGATTGAAGAAATTGGAAACATTTTTTTTTTCTCTTCTCTTTTTCCTAAAAAAGGGAAAATTGAGCCAGAATATGACGTAGAAACAAAATTAGACATATTCAGTGTAATCCCAAGGGGAGAACCAAGACAATGAGTAGACGTCATGAGGAGGCAAATTTAGGCTTAGGGTAAGAAAGCTCTAAGGATACAAAATACCCATAAACGGAATGAGCTGCCTTGCAGAACAGTAAACTCTGTCATTACAAACTGTCAGGCTGGGAGAACGCAGAAAGGATTTCTACTTTATATGTGAGGTTAAATAACTTGATATCTAAGAATATTTTCTACTGGGATCTAAGACTGTAGATCTTATGACTCTTATGTTCAGATAGAAATATCCATCTAGCTGATCCATCTTCTAATCCATGCTGAACACTATTATTACTACACTATTGTCAAGCTAA
This sequence comes from Bos indicus, assembly GCF_029378745.1. Lineage (NCBI taxonomy): Eukaryota > Metazoa > Chordata > Mammalia > Artiodactyla > Bovidae > Bos > Bos indicus. The sequence goes on from NC_091789.1 coordinate 58,364,402, forward strand.
CCCTTCAACACAATTTTTATTTACTACTTCCCACTACCCTCTCCTCTCTTCTCTCTCACACACATTCACATAATTGTTTAGACATGGATGTAGTTCACTATGTGCCAGGCACTGCTCTGAGCGCTATACGTACACACACACAAATGTACTTTATATATGACTGAACTTTACCTCTTGCATTGAGTTCAAGTCTCTTTTCTGACACTTTGCACCTCCTACTACCTGAACTGCTCCTTCTTGGCAACCTTATTCCTCTCTCTTCTTCAAAATACTTTCTCATCTATTGAAGACTTCCTAGCTAAGTCAAACTCATTTTATCCCATGCCTTTGCATGTACTGTGTTTCTTCCTGAAATTCTTTTAATTTTTCCCTTCATAAAATTAAATGATATTCATATTTCAGAGCCAAGTTCTAGCTCATCTTTTACCTGACACTTTCTCTGGCTATTACAGTCCCCTGAGTCTCTTGTTTCTCTGAATTTGTAAATATAGCATTGTCTTATTTTCAATATCTAATTTTATGTAATCCACAATTTTCCAAATGAGGAAATGATATTGCCCCCAAACAAAGTGACTTGTCCAAGCTAATCCAGCATGTTAGTAGCAGAGCCATAAAAAGAACTCAAACATTTGTTTTTGGTCTGGGTGCGTTAGTGTGTCATTGGTTTTAGGTCTGTTTATTTAATCTTCTCACGTGGACTCTATACTTATGGAGGATAAGGAGTGCTTCATATTTAAATTTCTCTTTATACTTCATATTTAAATTTCAGAGGAATTACCACTTTATTAGGCATATAATTGATGCTCATTAAGCTCTTGTTGACTGACTCCACCAGGAAAGTCTTATTGAGTACTCTCTCTGACAGGCACTGTTCTAGTCTCCAGGTTACTAAAGTAAACAAAACAACACAAGTGCCTGCCCCCGTAGCACATACATTTTAAGTGGTTAGCCAATGAACTCCAGTAAAGGAGGATTTGTTGAAACAATCTGACTTGCCCTTTTATAAAACCTTGCATGCATGCTCAGTCATGTCTGACTCTTTACGACCCCATGTCATATAGCCTGCCAGACTCCTCTGTCTATGGGATTCTCCAGGCAAGAATACTGGAGTAGGTTGCCACACCTTTCTTCAGGGGATCTTCCAAATCGAGGGATTGAACTCTGATCTCCTGCATTTCCTGCACCACAAGTGGATTCTTTACCACTGAGCTGCTGGGGAAGCCCAATAAAGCTTTACACACTGCCAGATGTTGACTTGAACGAAATAACACAGATCTGACCATTTGGAACAGTTTTGAAAACTGAATTCTTCTCCCTGTATTTTAATGCACCTATTAGAAGGGCCATCTGTCATGCTTGTGTGAATGAAAGTAAGTCCTAGAAGCTTCCAGTTTTGTCCTGTATAGCCAATGTAACTGGATCCAAACTACATTGACCACCCCTAAGAAAAGAATGCTTGAATTTGGCTGTCCAAAGTCACATTTGTCCAGTGATTTCTGTTTTTTGGTTTTATACCTTTATTTTTTTTTAATTTTATTTTATTTTTAAACTTTACAATATTGTATTAGTTTTGCCAAATATAGGAGTCAGAGATATCATTTTACATAACTAAAGTTCAGAAATTACTAGTCAACATGAAAATTGAAGTTAATCAGTAGATATTGAGTATTATATGCTAAACATTGTGCACATAAAGTTTAAATCATGGTCCTTGCTTTTTTCATGCTAGACAAGAAATAAAATGTACCAAGTACGAAATATAAGCACTTCACGTGTAACCCTGGCCCAACTCACCAAGGCAAACATATGCATAATGTATAGTATTGGGGAAGGGGATAATTTAAGGGCAGAAATTAAAGATCCAAGGTGACAAAATCTGAAAATGCACTGTTTCTGATATTGTGCATCAATGGGTGAAACTATTTTTGAGAGAGTAGCCTAATAAATTGAAGAAACTCTTTTTCTCCCCACTTTTTACTTCCCCCACAGACCAATGCAGACTATGGAATGCAAGTCCACAAACCGCCACATCTCCACTCTTTACCTTGTGAGGAGGCCAAAAATGTTTAGCTATGTCAGTGGGTCCAATAGCCAAACCTCATATTTTTATGCATAAATAATTGGGAGTATGTGTAACACTCTGTCCTCAGGGTTTTCAGGGACTGGGAGGGTGTAAATCATCTCAGAGTGCTGAATAAATGCAGATTGATAAAGAAATGTACACAGGTTTACACATATAAATTCACAGATATTAATATGCTGGAACATTTTCCTCAGCAACCTACAAATAACAGCTGGACCTCAAATATTTGAAAAAGATTTATAAGTCCAGCAACAGTTCCTTTGCTGTTTCTCCTTTCGGAGCTACAACTGGTGATTTTTATGTGACTTCTAACAGGTCAGCTAGTAGTCTGTAAGTTCCAGCAGCTTGAACAAGGAGACTCAATCTCTAGGTGCAGAATCCCAAAAATGGTTGTTTTACAATCCAGAAAGTTCTAGTCTCGTCTCATGACAACTCCTCAAAGAAAGAGAAAGCTCTTTTTGAGAAGAAACTCCTTTTCAGGCCAGAGACACTTATTTTATTCTCTGAAGAAGTCTCTCAGGCAGATTTGTCTAGGTTTGTATGCATTGATAGTTTTGAACATATTTTTGACTCATAGACCATGTTGAGAATCTGGTGAAATTTATGGATCCTATTCCTCAAACAAATGCACGCATATACAAATATACATAATTTTGCTCCACTCACAAATCTGAGAGGATTGGCATGTTTCCAGAAGCCCATCTATGTGTCCATTCAGGGCCAGTGGTCCCCAAATAAGACTGTCTTCCTCCAGAAGTTGAAAATTAAACATGGGAAGGCTGAGATGCATAATAAGAAAAAAGGGAGGGTGTATAGCATAACACTTTCAAATAAAGCAAAAATGCAAAGAATATAAGCAGTCTAGAGTTAGAGCTATGATAGTCCCATCCCAGGAAGAAAACAAAAAAGAATGCAAGTTGTTGTCACAAAAATTGAACTTTTTTCCTTTACGAAAATAAAAGGAGAATAAGCTTAAAGATATTCTTGCAGAATGTAGAAACCGTGACCCTTGGCTGCTATCATTTTTTTCTATTTTTCTTGCCAAATAACTGTTATGAAAGAATATCTCCAGGCATTTGCTCTACCCTGAGGGTTAAAAGCATGTACAGGATGGAAACTGGCAGAGTGCTGAGGTTGGCAGACTCATCTGCCTCGCTAAAGCTTCTAGAGACCTTCAAGGGCTCTAGGGATGAGGGAGTTGTCATTTTTTAGAGAAAATCAGGTCACAAAAGAAGTTTCCAAGTCTTCAGAACAATTGAGCCATGGCAGCAGATACAAGTAGAAAAAAAATTCTTCAGTGTAGATCCCATGATCTCAGAATGCTGTATTTTACATTAACAGCATCTACAGGAAATACTCTTGCCAGTACAAATAATCAGGAACCTTTCTGAACTGGAGAAGCTGGGAAGAAAACAGCAGAGACATTATATCTTGGGAGAAGATAGATGATTGAGGCTTTGAGACAGGATTTCTTGAAGCTAAAATTCTCAAAAAGAATTCTATAGCAGCTGAGATCACTCTCAGATATTACTAGATTTCCAAGGATCTTTTCATTTTTTTCTTGCCTCCAAGGAAAGCAATATCATACTGTCTTTTGCATAATTAAATGACTTTTAACATATGTTTATGAATTCCTCTTACAGGCCTTGCAATTTACCAGGCAGAAAGAACATAGCATACCGGATAAGGCTCCTGTCCGTAAGGAGCTCAGTCTAGTGGGGAAAGTTAGAAACTCAAGCACCTAATTATAATGACCTGTCCTAAGTAGACTAGTAGAAGTATGTACAACATACTAGTTTTCCCTTCTGCTATTCCACTATGTCTTCTTGAGGAGGTGATACTTTAACTTAGGTTTTAAAAGAAGAGTAAAATTTTGCTAGGTAAGCAAGGAGAAGAAGAGCATTCCAAAGAAAATGTACAGAAAATACAAAGAGAAAAACAAATGAAATAACATTCATATTTGGAGAAGTACAAACAGGAATTGTTACTGGAGCATAATATGCAACAAGTTAATTGATTTCCAATGGCCATGATCTATGACACCCAAAAGATATATAATCAGGAATTAGGTTGACCCAGATGAGTTTAAGAGCCAGTTAACTGGACATTGGGACTCAACTGGCTAATGTTGTTTTTTAAAAAAAACATTTATCCTTACTTTAAAGACATCTTTTTCTGAATCTTCTGCCCTCTAAAACCCAATTCACTTCAGAGTAGAAAATGTGAACCTCAATGCTGTAACACACATTTCCAAGAAAGCAACATGAATGTGATGGCTTACTGTCTTCTAAAGAAGCCAGTAAAGTTCCTTCATTAACCCAATAAGATAAAACTTTTTAAAAACATTTTTGTGGTGATATTCATGCAACATAAAACTAACCATTTAAAATGTACAATTAAGTGGCATTTAGTACATTTACAGCATTATATGTGTGACCAATACCTCTATTTAGCTCCAAAACATTTTCGTCACACCAAAAGAAAACTCAATACCCATTAAAGTGAAAGTGAAGTTGCTCAGTCGTGTCCGACTCTTTGCAACCCCATGGACACCAGGCTCCTCCGTCCATGGGATTTTCTGAGCAAGAGTACTGGAGTGGGTTGCCTTTTCCTCCTCCAGGGAACTTCCCAACCCAGGGATTGAACCCAGGTCTCCTGCATTGTAGACAGACGCTTTACCGTCTGAGCCACCAGGGAAGTCTCCAATACCCATTAAGCAATCACTATTTCTTCCCTCCTCCCCTCTACCCTTGACAACTACCAATCTACTTCCTGACTCTGTATTTTCCTATTCTGGATATTTAATATAAATGGAATCATTCAATATGTGAGTTTTTTGTGTCTGGCGTAATTTACTTTGCATCACATATTTGAGGTTCATTGATATTGTACCACATACCAGTACTTCAGTTCATTTTACAGTTGAATAATATTCCATTATATAAAATATACTGATATATATTTTGTTTATCTCCTCATAAGCTGATGGACATTTGCTTTGGGTGGTTTCCACATGTTGGTTATTGTGAATAAATAGTACGGCTATGTACATTCAAGTAGTCTTTTATTTTCTTTAACATGGATTTTCAATTCTTTTGGGTATATACCTAGGAATGGAATTGCTGGGATATATTTTCTTTCTAAGATTAACTTTTTGAAGAACTGCTAAACTGTTTTCCTGAAGCTGCATCACTTTATATTCCTATCAGTAATGTGTAAAGGTTCCATTTTCACAATATCCTCACCAACATTTATTATTTTCAGTTTTTTTTTAAGTTGTGGCCATCCAAGCGGGTGTGAATAAGGTAGATTTGCCACAATAAAAACAGGGAGAAAGAAATTGACTTTAAATACACTTAGGCAGGCTATCACATCAACTAGTGGAAAATTAATTAGTCTTTGGACTAGGGCATTAAAATATGTGGACAGTTAGCATCATTGGTTAAAATCCATGATCATCAATAAGTCACATGTATTATGTTATTAAAAAAAATCTCTGTTACTTCATTCTGGAGATAAAGAGTTATGCCAAGAGAACACACTGGTCACAGCAACCACCCTCTTCCAACAACACAAGAGAACACTCTACACATGGACATCACCCAATGGTCAATACCAATATCAGATTAATTATATTCTTTCCAGTTAAAGATGGAGAAGCTCTGTACAGTCACCAAAAACAAGACAAGGAGCTGACTGTGGCTCAGATCATGAACTCTTCATTGCCAAATTCAGACTTAAATTGAAGAAAGTAAGGAAAACCACTAGACCATTTAGGTATGACCTAAACCAAATCCCTTATGACTATACAGTGGAACTGAGAAATAGATTTAAGGGACTAGATCTGATAGATAGAGTGCCTGATGAACTATGAACGGAGGTTTGAGACACTGTACAGGAGACAGGGATCAACACCATCCCCAAGAAAAAGAAATGCAAAAAAGTAAAACAGCTGTCTGAGGAGGCCTTACAAATAGCTGTGAAAAGAAGAGAAGTGAAAAACAAAGGAGAAAAGGAAAGATATACCCACTTGAATGCAGAGTTCCAAAGAATAGCAAGGAGAGATAAGAAAGCCTTCCTCCGTGCTCAGTGCAAAGAAATAGAGGAAAGCAAAAAATGGGAAAGACTAGAGATCTCTTCAAGAAAATTAGAGATACCAAGGGAACATTTCATGCAAAGAAGGGCTCAATAAATGACATAAATTGTATGGACCTAACAGAAGCAGAAGATATTAAGAAGAGGTGGCAAGAATACACAGAAGAACTGTACAAAAAAGATCTTCATGACCCAGATAATCACGATGGTGTGGTCACTCACCTAGAGCCGACATCCTGGAATGTGAAGTCAAGTGGGCCTTAGGAAGCATCACTATGAACAAAGCTAGTGGAGGTGATGGAATTTCAGTTGAGCTATTTCAAATCCTGAAAGATGATGCTGTGAAAGTGCTACACTCAATATGCCAGCAAATTTGGAATACTCAGCAGTGGCCACAGGACTGGAAAAGGTCAGTTTTCATTACAATCCCTAAGAAAGGCAAGCCAAAGAATGCTCAAACTACCGCACAATTGCACTCATGTCACATGCTAGTAAGGTAATGCTCAAAATTCTCCAAGCCAGGCTTCAGCAATACATGAACCATGAACTTCCAGTTGTTCAAGCTGGTTTTAGAAAAGGCAGAGGAACCAGAGATCAAATTGCCAACATCCGCTGGATCATCGAAAAAGCAAGAGAGTTCCAGAAAAGCATCTATTTCTGCTTTATTGACTATGCCAAAGCCTTTGACTGTGTGGATCACAATAAACTCTGGAAAATTCTGAAAGAGATGGGAATACCAGACCACCTGACCTGCCTCTTGAGAAATCTGTATGCAGGTCAGGAAGCAACAGTTAGAACTGGACATGGAACAACAGACTGGTTCCAAATAGGAAAAGGAGTTCGTCAAGGCTGTACCGGAGAAGGCAATGGCAACCCACTCCAGTACTCTTGCCTGGAAAATCCCATGGACAGAGGGGCCTGGTAGGCTGCAGTCCACAGGGTCGCTAGGAGTCAGACACGACTGAGCAATTTCACTTTCACTTTTCACTTTCATGCATTGGAGAAGGAAATGGCAACCCACTCCAGTGTTCTTGCCTGGAGAATCCCAGGGACAGGGATCCTGGTGGGCTGCCATCTATGGGGTCGCACAGAGTCAGATATGACTGAAGCGACTTAGCAGCAGCAGCAGCAGCAGCAGCAGCAAGGCTGTATATTGTCACCCTGCTTATTTAACTTCTATGCAGAGTACATCCTGAGAAACACTGGGCTGGAAGAATCACAAGCTGAAATCAAGATTGCCGGGAGAAATATCAATAACCTCAGATATGCAAATGACACCACCCTTATGGCAGAAAATGAAGAAAAACTAAAGAGCCTCTTGATGAAAATGAAACAGGAGAGTGAAAAATTTGGCTTAAAGCTGAACATTCAGAAAACTAAGATCATGGCATCTGGTGCCATCACTTCATGGGAAATAGATGGGGAAACAATGGAAACAGTGGCAGACTTTATTTATTGGGCTCCAAAATCACTGCAAATGGTGACTGCAGCCATGAAATGAAAAGACACTTGGTCCTTGGAAGAAAAGTTATGACTTTCCTAGACAGCATATTTAAAAGCAGAGACATTACTTTGCCGACAAAGGTCCGTCTAGTCAAGGCTATGGTTTTTCCAGTAGTCATGTATAGATGTGAGAGTTGTACTATAAAGAAAGCTGAGCACCGAAGAATTGATGCTTTTGAACTGTGGTGTTGGAGAAGACTCTTGAGAGTCCCTTGGACTGCAAGGAGATTCAACTATTCCATCCTAAAGGAAATAAGTCCTGAATTTTCATTGGAAGGAGTGATGTTGAAGCTGAAACTCCAATAATTTTTGACCACCTGATGCGAAGAGCTGACTGATTTGAAAAGACCCTGATGCTGGGAAAGATTGAAGGCGAGAGGAGAAGGGGACGACAGAGGATGAGATGGTTGGATGGCATCACTGACTTGATGGACATGATTTTGAGTAAACTCCAGGAGTTGGTGATGGACAGGGAGGCCTGGCGTGCTGCAGTCAATGGGGTTGCAAAGAGTCGGACATGACTGAGCGACTAAACTGAACTGGAGATAAAGAGATACATATATTACATATGTATATAGGTATATACAGTCATTCTTATCCCAAATACTCAAAAAGAGAATAGATAAATTATATAAACATAACTAGATACAACTAGAAAAAGAAAATTAAACACAAAAATCTCATGATGACAAGTTAGAACATCTTTATCCTCTATAAAGAATATACTTCTTCATTAGCTTTAAAGCCTATAGATGCTATTTGCTCTATCAAAATCTCATTTTCATAAACTATCTGAGCCTGTTAAACTCTGGGGCCAACTCAGGATTTCTTTATCATCAATTGGAGCTACAATAATTTTCCAGTGATTTCAGTTCTGAGCACACTCCTAAGGGAACTAAGCTGCTTGGGTGGGGTGGAGAGCAAAGAGCTTTGTATAAAAATTTCAGTATTGAGGAGTCTCTGGCAAGCCAAACAGCTGGATGAGAAGCATAGAGAAATTCACAGGGACCTGGGACCAGATTATATGAATATCTCTTACTTCCAGAAAACCAGGCCAGCAAGTATTTGCCAAAATTAATTATCCCACAGATAAACCCCACAGTCAAAAGTACATAAAATCCAGAGAGACCAGCATTTGAGCATCATTTTTTTCTTAAACTTACACATTGTACAAGTTGTAAGTAATACCAAAGGTCAGCTACTGAATAAAATTCTAAGTATTTAGGTCTTTGCATAAGTCCAGGTATACAAACCCATCTTATTAGTCTGCCTTAGTACCTGAGTATTTCAACATCTGACTCATTCTTTCAGGTTAAGGCACTGTCTCCAGAGGACCCTAGAGCCAATATATTAATTTAAAAAGGCCATGGTCAACTTGAAAATTTTGTCCTAGAGAAATGTATTTATAATAACATTTTAAGCAACATATTTGAATTTATATAGTATTTACTTGTGTGGAACACTATGCTAAATATTTTAGGTGTGTTTTCTCATTTAATTTATACTATGAGGAGGGTAATATAATTATTTCTCTCCCCAATGGGGAGACTTAGCCTCCAAGATTGTAAGGCACTTGGGTAAGTTAATACATTTTGCCAGTGATAAAATCAAAACTCATTATACACATAAAGATTCTTATTTAAGTAAGAAGAAACATATAGAAATCTCCATTTTTAAAACCAATGGATAGAATTAGGGGTGAATATTGCTATGACAAAATTGATTTTTCCCATTACAAAAAAGATTCAATATTCTGTAGAGAACCCAGTATATTTAAATGTTAAGAGGAAGAGTGCTGGGAATAGAGTTTAGTTGAGAAAAAATTTAGCTAAACCCAAAATATTTAGCTAAACCATTAAAATCTTTTTGAAATTAGACTGTATATTCCTAAAGAACTTCATCACAAGGTATATCATATTCATTCTTGACACTTGGAGTAGAAAGAAAACTAGAATTTCTTTTCCTAAATTATTGAGGTATAATTGGCATGTAACATTTTATTAGTTTCAGGTGTACATGATTTGATATTTATATATGTTGTGAAATGATCACCAGAAGTCTAATAAACATCTGTCATTATACGTAGTTTCATTATTTTTATTGTGATGATAACTTTGAGAACCTATTCTCTTAGAAACTTTAAAATATGCAATACCATATTTTTAATCATAGTCACCCTGTTGTTGTTTAGTCGCTAAGTCATATCCAGCTCTTTTGTGACCCCATGGACTGTAGCCTGCCTGGATTTTCTGTCCATAGGATTTCCCAGGCAAGAATACCAGTGTGGGTTGCCATCTCCTCTACGGGGGTCTTCATGACCCAGGGATCAAGCCTGCATCCCCTGCTTGGCAGGCGGATTATTTATCACTGTGCCACCAGGTGTACATTAAATCCACAAGACTTGGTTATTTTTAACTGGAAATTTGCACCTTTTTGACCCTCTTTATCCATTTAACACATGCCAGGCCTCTGGCAACCACCAATCTGTTCTCTGTATCTTTTAACTTTTTTTTTTTTTTTTTTTAAGATTCCACATATAAGTGAGATTATATAGTATTTATCTTCTTCCATCTGACTTATTTTGCTTAGCATAATGACCTTAAGGTCCATCCATGTTGATACCAATGGCAAGATTTCATTCTTTTACGGTTTAATATTTTTGTGTGTATGTGTGTAAGATTTTCTTTATCCATTCTTCTATCCACGGACATTTAAGCTGTTTCTGTATCTTTACCATTGTAAGGTAAATGAGGATGAAAATATCTTTGAGTTAATGTTTTCATTTTCTTCTGATAAATAACCAGATGTGCAATTTCTGGATCATATGTTAGACTACCATATGATACTTTCTGGAATTCACATATTCCACTCACAATTTATCCCTGTCTCAATTGCCTATTGCTACATTATAAACACACCAACATCTAGCAACTTAAAATGACTCAATTCTGTGGATCAAGAATCTGGTCATGGCTTAGTTGCAACTTGTGTCATGCATTCTCTCACAAGGATGCAAATAAGGTGTTGGCTGAGGCTGTGTTTCATGTGAAGTCTTGACTGGGGACAAATCTGATTCCAAGCTTACTCAAAGTTGACAGGATTCAATTCTTTGCTGGCAGTTGGCTGGAGGTTGCTCCCTGTTCCTTGCCAGTTCCTTCTTCTCCAACCTGACCCCTTTGGTGAGAACTTAGTCACATGACCACACCCAGATTCAAAAGAGATTGGAAATGAAGTCTTTATTTGAGGTGGGCATGTGGCAAAATAAAATTACCCATTCTGCTATTAAGAAAAAAAGGATAATACAGAATTTAGGGAAACAATCCATGGTTTCTACCACAGATACTTTATGTATTTTACCTCATTGATTCTCATAATTACCCTGTAAGTTAAACAATATCACCCCCCCCCCCCATACAGCTGAGGACTTTAAGGCTCAGTCTCTGTTAAGTGACTTTTGTAGAGTTACAAAACCACTTAGGTTGGGTGGAAAAAAGAAAAAAATGATGGAAAAATCCTGCTCAAAGAGTGTCAATCACCCTAAACTTTTGATCTGTAATGAGGGCCAGTACCTCCTATTTTCTATATATTTCACAATCTCTTAATAAGAATCACGCTTCCATGTGGATGAGTGTCAAATCCTGCTCAAATGTCAGCCATTTTTAAGTATTGTGATCTTGGCATATTATTATGGCTTAACCTAGCCAATAAGAATTGAAGTATCAAGGGGATTCCACAAGCTGCTAAACTACTTGGAGAAAGCCAGCTGGATTGTAAACTTCTTGAGGATAACATACATTACTCTTTTTTTTATTTCCAAAAGTACAGCATTGGTAACAACCCCAATTTTTGTTGGGTGCAATGGGGCTTATCCTCCTTAAGCTGATAAAGATGTAATTGACATGTTGATAATTTGCATAGATAAGTATAATACAAAAGGAAATAAAAGTTTAACAGTGAAACCTCTGACCTTGATTATGCAAATGAAGTTTCAATAAACTCAGTTGAGTGGATACCAGAAATGAGAAAAGAAAATTATTTTAATGGGTGAGTCCAGTCCTATATAAAGTTGGAGTCAATTTTAGAACCAAAACACAAAAGACTTAAATTTTTTTTTCACAAAGAAAATAGAATCTAGTTCTCGTATGAGCTCAGATTCCTAGAACCTTCCCTAAGCTAACCAACCCTTTGCCAACCAGACTCTTAAGACCACTCTAGTCTCTTGGAGTTTCTGGTTCCGACTTTCATTTCCTTTGCTGCCCAAATCACAGTGCAACAGCCTGCTTAGTTTTATCTTGACATTTTCTCCATTTTTGCCTCTTGATTTCACACACGTTTCCATTACTTTATCTCTCTCTCACTTTTTCCCTCTGTGTGACCCTCCTATGAGACTGGGGAACAAACATATCTGTGTGATATAAGGAAAGGAAAATGGACAAAACCTACTCATTCCTTTTACCCTCATATCAATTCCAGTCTCAACCTGGAACATGTCCATTGTTGTACCTACTGAGCTGGGGGCCCAAATAATTCTTTGGGTTTGGTTAAACTTGACAGGATCCTTTTTAGGGATTAAGAGTTTCTGAATTCCTTGGGATATTTAAGGGGAAATATTCAAAAGACCTCATAATCAATCTTTCTGTATACTTCTGCATGTTAAGTTTACTGCCTCCATTTAGTTGCTTTCCAGAAGCCCTTGGATCTATGTTTAAAAGGTGGGTATACGCGTAAGTCACTAATGTTTATAGGCATCACAGAAAAATGTTTACAACTGGAGCTGCAATGTAGGAAAGCTCAGCTTTGGCTATAACATCTATGATATGTTCTTTACCCTTTGCCCTACATCAGTAATTAAACCATGCTTGTAATAAAACTTTGACAGTCTCTTAATTCTGCCAGAGCTTCCACGAGTGTCTCAAAAGACAAAAGAAATCTACAGCATATGGAATACTGGAATATAATGCCTAGTTTGAAAATGAAGAATATCATTGAGAAATGAAAGCATCATTTTTCAATTACAATGACAGATGAGGTTGATATCAGTAAATTTATATGCCTGTCAAGCATTCTAAAAGCACACTTTGGAAGATAATTAATATATTAAGGTTCACATATGGAAACCACCAGGCTCTGTTATAGCTAAGTCCTACTTTGCCAGGAAATGGCCTATTAATTTTGCCTAAACATATTAAAATATTAAGGACTATTCAAAGGTAACAGAAATGTCAACACAGAGAGAGAAGGTTATCAGAAGTGCCAATGCATTTATTTGGAGCTTTTTCCCAGGAGTGCACAACTATTCCTGTAACTGTAACCAAAGAACATATTCCTCTCTGTTAAGGTTAGCTTCTTCCAACGAGTGTGGGTCTCTCATGGAACTCCACAAAGAGGACTGAGCAAAGCTGTAGACCGATTATTCCATATTTCACTGTAAACCTGCCTTGGTAATCATCATCTTATGATTCTTAACAAAACCACGAATACAAAAGAAGATATTTAGGGGTTCTTGCCATTTTGAAAATGTAGGATTTAACAAATAATAGAGGTTCTACTATGGCACCCTACTCCAGTACTCTTGCCTGGAAACGCCCATGGACAGAGGAGCCTGGTAGGCTGCAGTCCATGGGGTCGCGAAGAGTCGGACACGACTGAGCGACTTCGCTTTCACTTTTCACTTTCATGCATTGGAGAAGGAAATGGTGACCCACTCCAGTGTTCTTGCCTGGAGAATCCCAGGGACAGGGGGAGCCTGGTGGGCTGCCATCTATGGGGTTGCATAGAGTCGGACACGACTGAGTGACTTCACTTTCACTTTTTCACTTTCCTGCATTGGAGAAGGAAATGGCAACCCACTCCAGTGTTCTTCCCTGGAGAATCCCAGGGACGGGGGAGCCTGGTGGGCTGCCATCTATGGGGTCACACAGAGTCGGACATGACTGAAGTGACTTAGCTTAGAGGTTCTACTTTGACAAAATTTTCTTCATGATTATAATGGCTACCTACAATGGTACCAGTGGGAAGGGACCTACAATGTATTAAGTACTTACTGTGTTCTAAGCACTGTGCATGTACTTTTCATAGCATATTTAATACTCTCAATACTTATATTAAGTAGATATTATCTTTGTTTTATAAAAGAAATCAAGACCCATAGAAGTTAAGTGACTGGTACAATGAAAACATAGCTAAAAAGTGACAGAAAATAGAACCAAGATAGCCTGATTCTAGGACTAATGCTCATTCAGAGATCCTCAGTCAAAGGAAAGAGAACCATAAAGGATTTTTCTGGCTTCTTTTGAGGTGGGTTTGTGAGGGTGAGGGAGACTGGAAGATTTTACTGTTGGAATTGTGATTATTTAATAACACAAATCTGTGATTACAAAATGCTTTCAATATGTATCTTCTTTAATTTCCACAATAACCCCACAAGGCAGGTGTTAGTATTCCCAATAATAAACATCCAGTCTAAATGTAAAATCCTTTAGAAGGTATTTCTGGAATATCCATATCTTTGCCTCTTTCTGTTATACTATCTTCTATTCCTTGTGAAAAGTACCCATCCCAATTAACACTCCATGCTTCAACTTGCTTCTCCTTTTTCCTTTCTCTTTTGAGCACTTATTTTCACTCCTTAACTATCATTAAAAGTGCCACCCTAAAAGCTTTGGTGGCCGAAAGGTGAAAAATTGGAAAATACAATGTAAGCCTGCATTGTAAATCCTATTGATTGGAGAAAGAAGAGCAAAAGGAGTGGGCAGCTATTATTAGTGGGCAGCTTCCAGGTCAAAGACCAGACCTAATGTCAGCAAATACAGAATAATGTTCTTCCTGCTCTACTCTTGTCAACCTATACTCACTACAAACCCTTGAAAGTACTGATCACTGAAAATATAGCATGAGTTTCTTTTTTTAAAATACAAAAAAGTAAACATGGTGTTTCTTCATAATAGGGCAAGATATTGAATTAAGGATGAATCAATCAGGGAGCACTGAGAATTAAGGCAAGTCTTTTGCCCAAGAGGAGCAGGGTGTTAAACAGAATGTAGCAAACACACAATAACCATTTACATAAAGCTATCACCTTTAAGTGGGTATTCCCAGTGACATCAGTTACAGAGTTAAACCTCTCATTTCACCCTCTAAGGCCATCCAGCTAAGGACGTGCAGGTACCCAGATGTTGGAGTCAGCAGGACCCTTCCTTTCCTCATAAAAATGCAGTCATCACTGCTAACAGACAAATAACCCAATAGGTCATGTAGAAATTGACACTGGCAGCAAAAAAGTCAAATAAAATGAAGACATTAAAAGTCTCTCAATTTAAGTTGACAATAAAAGCAAAATAGAACGACATTTTTTTCCCATCAGAATTTCCTTAAACAGACACCAGGTTGATGTATTCCAAAAATATGTTTAGAGAAAAACAAAGACATAATTAGGAAGCATGTTGCTTTCACTGCAACCTCATTTATCCCAATCCTATAATACATACATCCTATGATAATACAAACAATTCTATATCAGAGTGAAACTGCATTAAAACCTGAAAGTACGTTTCTGTCCTTTGGAAATCAATATAGTATCTGTATTGATGAGCTTGAGGATTTCTTCTTAACAAAGTAGCTTGTTTTAAAGATAGCTTAAAAAATAAGTAATATTACTTAAACTTTTAATCTGTAAATTTAAAATATTTAATATCTGAAGAATATTCATCCCCAAAACAAAAAAGCTTTCATTAACTGGGCTCCTCATTTACATAGATGAAATTACATTCCAAGCCAAGGGCATAGACCCAAGGAAGCCAAATCCTAGCCCAGTAAGCAAAAAAATAAATAAATAAATGGAATTTTGTAGCCAGACAGGCCTGTGCAAATACTATTGAAAATTTCCCCAACGGAAAATTCACTGTGTCAGTGTGTTGGTAAAAGTAAACAGAAAGCTTCTAAAAACCTGTTACTTGAGAAATAATGTCATTATATTATAGGACAGATTTGAGCATAGAAGCCAATATAGTGAAGAAAAAAATAAAATGAAGGTGTGTATATGTGTGTTCTCAGTCATGTGTGACTCTTTTGTGACCCCATGGACTGTAGCCCACCAGGCTCCTCTGGTCCGTGGAATTTTCCAGGCAAGAATATTGGGGTGGTTTGCCATTTCCTCCTCCAGGGATTCTTCCTAAGCCAAGTACTAAACTCATGTCTCTTGCATCTTCTGAATTTGCAGACGTATTCTTTACCACTGAACCACTTGGGAAGCCATATATAAAGTATATAATAACATATAATATATAACCATCCTGAGCACCAAAAATTGATGCTTTCAAACTGTGGTGCTGGAGAAGACCCTTGAGAGTCCCTTGGACAGTAAAGAGATGAAACCAGTCAATCCTAAAGGAAATCAACCCTGACTATTCACTGGAAGGACTACTGCTGATGCTCCAACATTTTGTCCACCTGATGTGAAGAACTGACTCATTGAGGGCAGGAGGAGAAGGGGGTAAAAGGATGAGATGGTTGGGTGGCATCATTGACTCAATGGACATGAGTTTGAGCCAACTTGGGGAGATAATGAAGGACAGGGAAGCCTGGCATGCTGTGGTTCATGGGATCACAAAGAGTCGGGCAAAACTTAGCAACTGAAAAAATACATATATATCCATCCTGAGAAACCAGAAACATTACTGAAAATGCTACTTTGCACAAATTTAATGAGTGGTATTTTTTTAAAATAAAGACCAAGGAGTAGCTTCAAGTGACTAAAGGATGGTAGGAGTGACTAAAGGATGGTAGCCAGTGAGACTGGCTAAGGAGATTAAGGATACAACATGATTAACATACTGAGGCCTTCCTCCAACTTGCCTCCTTCAATAGGAAATACTTGGGGGAGGGAGAAACAGAACTTTTGAAACTGGGGGAGGATAGGAAATCCATTGAAATAAACTCAGAAGTTTGAGAGAAGTAAATGTTGTTTAAAATTACCATACACTAAAGTAAGGATATTAAATGGCATGAATATTAGCAACATTTTTCTGTTAGTAGATCCATAAAGATTAAAAACAATTGTCTTTTTACCTTACTAATAATGCAAGACCAATATAATTTAAGATCCCCAAATTAATGGCTGTACTACCCACTCAGAAATCAATATATTCTTCTGGGAATTGAGACTATTTGATTCACCAGTAAACAGATCATGGCACAATGGTCAAACTTGGTAGAACCCACAAGTCAAGAAGAGTAAACTTTAGTACACTTTCAGATTCTGTCATACCAAATGTGCATTGTTTGTTCATTTCAAGGGGTGCTAACAAATCAAAGGTTACTATCAAGTAGTATACAGATTTAAATCCCTTGGGACATATGCTAAGCATTCTCCAGAGAAAAATTTATTTTTTCCAAAAGGGTTTGACTTAGTATTAGAACCAACGTGCATTGTTCATCCATAGGATCAAAAAATAACATTTTCACCCATTCAATAATGATATAGATAGACAGAGAGACACTAGGCTTAGAAGAGCTGTTCTTCATCATTATGAGTAATGAATAGAATAGGTAGCCTCATTCATGGCATGATTATAAGGGTATCATGAAGACACCATCTGTCTCCTTCCCTTTTCCTCATTACCCTACAAATACCTCCCTTATGTATTTTGCTGATGCCTAACTTTCACTTACTGCTTTATCTTTTTGACTTAAGGCAGTGTTCAGTTCAGTCCAGTCGCTCAGTCATGTCTGACTCTTTGCGACCCCATGAATCGCAGCACGCCAGGCCTCCCTGTCCATCACCAACTCCCGGAGTTTACTCAAACTCACGTCCATCGAGTGGGTGATGCTATCCAGCCATCTCATCCTCTGTCGTCCCCTTCTCCTTCTGCCCCCAATATTTCCCAGCATCAGAGTCTTTTACAGTGAGTCAACTCTTCGCATGAGGTGGCCAAAGTATTGGAGTTTCAGCTTTAGCATCAGTACTTCCAAAGAACACCCAGGACTGATCTCCTTTAGAATGGACTGGTTGGATTTCCTTGCAGTCCAAGGGACTCTCAAGAGTCTTCTCCAACACCACAGTTCAAAAGCATCAATTCTTCGGCGCTCAGCTTTCTTCACAGTCCAACTTTCACATCCATACATGACTGCTGGAAAAACCATAGCCTTGACTAGATGGACCTTTGTTGGCAAAGTAATGTCTCTGCTTTTGAATATGCTATCTAGGTTGGTCATAACTTTCCTTCCAAGGAGTAAGCGTCTTTTAATTTCATGGCTGCAATCACCATCTGCAGTGATTTTGAAGCCCAAGAAAATAAAGTGTGACATTGTTTCCACTGTTTCCCCATCTATTTCCCATGAAGTGATGGGATCAGATGCCATGATCTTCGTTTTCTGAATGTTCAGCTTTAAGCCAACTTTTCCACTCTCCTCTTTCACTCTCATCAAGAGGCTTTTCAATTCCTCTTTACTTTCTGCCATAAGGGTGGTGTCATCTGCATATCTGAGGTTATTGGTATTTTTCCCAGCAATCTTGCTTCCAGCTTGTGCTTCTTCCAGCCCAGTGTTTCTCATGATGTACTCTGCATATAAGGCACTGTAGACATGGTTAAAAACACAGACTTAAGATTCAATCAGATTTCTATTCCAAGCATATCTGTACTATTTATTAGCTGAGTGGCCTTGGGAAAATTATTCAATCTGAGCCCATTTTAGCAAATTTATAAAAAGAGGGTGGTACTAATAACAACAATACCTACCTTATTGGATTATCATAGATTAAACTTAATTACATTTATTCAATTTAATATTTAGCACAGTGTCAGGAATACAGTAAGTTTGTAATACATGTTAAATTATTAAAATTCAACCACTCTCCTTAGAAAGAGAAAATGTTTAGCTTTATCAATGACTTACTGATTAATGTATCAGCTCCTTTGCTCAGAGAGGAGGTAAAACTGCTGAGAGGATACCAGGTTACAGAGGAAGCTATATATGATGGGGATGGCATCTTCACTCTAGGTGAGGGAAGGAGATGCATGAAAAGCAAAGCAGAACCTGAGATATACTCTCAGATTCACAAGTTGGGTCCACCCCCTCTCCCTCCTCTTCAGGTATTTTCCAGTAGCTTAGCCAAATCAGTTTGTGAGCATTGTTTTTTTTTTTCTTTCTTCTTTTTTTTTTTTTTAGTAGAACAAAATGTCTGTTCTCATAATGAAAATGTTCAAACATGTAAATTAGTAGTAATGTACTGAAAACTATATTTAAAGGAAAAGATGTTCACAGGTAAGGATTTCACTTCTGGCAGTAGGCTGAATTCATTCTCTTGCTGAACCTTCCTTGTGACTTCTGGCTTTTATAGATTTACTAATGGAAACGGCATTGTCTTTGGCAAAGGAAAATACCAACAGTATCCTGTTTTATTCCACTGACTTGGCATTTGAAGAGTGATCTTGTTTTATACCTCACTTTGGTCCCAGGGAATCTGGACCTGGGCTGAAGAAATGTGAGGACCCAGCTGAATGATTAGCATTACCTTCAAACCAACTTTAAGACAAAGCCCCTCTGGGAACATCAAACCCAGTCCAGTCATATGTCTAAAGATTGACAAGCAGAGCAACTCCTGAAAAATTATGTGGTGATTATAGGTATCTGTAGTTGACTGGCTATGTGACTTGAGCAAATTGCTTAAGCCTCCTATGCCTTGCTTGATTTCTTCATATACAGTACATTAGTAGTTCCTGCAGGAGCTAATTGGAAGTGAAACAATGTCCCTAAAGCTGTTAATGCAGTGTGTGCATGCTTAAGTCCCTTCAGTCATGTCCGACTCTTTGCAAACTTATGGACTGTAGCCCACCAGGCTCCTCTGTCCATGGGATTCTCCAAGAAAGGATACTGGAGTGGGTTATCATGCCCTCCTTAAGGGGATCTTCCTGACCCAGGGATCGAACTCACACCTCTCCTCTCCTGCTTTGGTAGGTGGGTTCTTTAATGTTACCGCCACCTGGGAAGTCCCCTTCTCCCAGTTGGTAGCAATTAGTATTATTGGTGAATTAACTCACACTACTAGGTAGCATGATAGTATAATGACAAGGAACATGGATTTCAGAGGCAAAGAAATCTTAATTTTGAATCTCAGACTCCCATGTTACTTTGGGCAAGTTATTTTAGCTGGAGTCTCAGTCTGTTCATCTACAAAATGGAAAAATGCAGACTGCATGGATCTCTTTTAGGAAAGAAATACAATGAAATAATATATGTGAGGAGTCTGGTTCAGGGCAAATGCTCAAAAAATGTGTCATTTCCCTTCCTTTCTACACAGAATCTAAAAAGTTGCTCTCTAATGTCTACAGATTATTTTAGTGGAAAAGTTCTCAAGCCGTTCCCTGGCAGTCCAGTGGTTAGAACTCCACTCTTTTTACTACCAAGGGCACAGGTTTGATCCCTGGTCAGGGAACAAAGATCACACCAGCTGCATGGCACAGCAAAAAAAGAAAATATTCTCCCCAACCCAACAAAACAGTTGGACTTAGGGGAAAATGAGGCATGAAACATACCTATCAGGTAGCATTCTCAGCTAACTGTCATTTCTTCATTGAGGCTTTAATTTTACTGCCTTAGATAAGGACATTCTCCTTATTATTCTTTATATCCTTTGTATCATTTTTCTAGCAATTGTTAAAAGACACATATTTGTCTATTTGACACAAAGCACCCCCAAATATTCCTCAAATAAATGAATCCCACTTCTTTCCAATAAAGTCTAGTCAGTGCCTGGAGATATGACAGATAGTTTTTCTCTGTTTTTGCACACTAAAATGGTAATCTTCCATCACTCCCCACTTACTTTTATTTCCTTTTGGAAATCTTTTCCAGGGTTACAGACACTTCTGATCCACCACCACTAGTAAGTCATAAGCTATGAACTCATTTCAAGGTAGTGGAAGGACGTTTTGTATTGAGCTATTCACATACAAACTGTGCCCATCTCATGATGAAAGCCAGAAGTTATAGCACAGAATTGACAATGGTTAGTGTTGGGGTCTGCAGTTCTGGAACATAGCAAAAACTAAAAGGCCCATGTGAAAACTACACCCACAATTTTGGTTTTATTAACCACTTTTTCCTCACATTAATTCAGATTAACAGAGAATACAAACCATAAAGCCAAGACTACAGGCACCAAGAATTAACTTCACATTTTCCCTTATGTGTATTAGTCACTCAGTTGTGTTCAACTCTTGCGATCCCATGGACTGTAGCCTGCCAGGCTCCTCCATCCATGGAATTCTCCAGGCAAGAATACTGGAGTGGGTAACCATTCCCTTTTCCAAGGATCAAATTTGGGTCTTCTGCATTGCAGGTGGACTCTTTACCATCTGAGCCAAGGAAGTCCTCACAATTCCCCTTGCCAGACAGTAATTCTGCCCTAAATGAAGTTCTTTAAGGTATAGAATTGGGAGCTCCCTGGATGTTAGGACTCAGTGCTTTCACTGCTGTGGCCCCAGTTTCAATCCTTGGTCAGGAAAACTAAGATCCCACAAGCTGCGTGGTGCAGCTAAAGGGGAAAAAAAAAAGATATAGAATAACTTGGGGGATTCTCCATCCCAATCACCATTCTATTTAGTTTTCTGGCCTACCAAGGAATCCTCTGACCAAAAAAAAAAAAAAAAAGCCTCAAAAACATCTTCCATCTGCCAGTATTTGGGGGACCAATAAATGCATTTGAAGAGACCCAACTACCTTATGCTGTGTCACATCAAAATCATCAATGTGCATGATCTGATTGGTGTGGGAATTTTTCAGCTAACCTGGGATGCTTATTCATTCAGTCATTTAACAAATGAGCATCTACTATGTGACAGGCCCTGTGCTAGTCCCTGGTAAGCAAGCCATTTGCATTAATTATCTCTCAGTATTGAGGGATAAGTGCAAGACAGTGATGTTTAAAGGAATCAGGAAATAAAAATAGGCATTTCTTGGAATGTACTGCAATGTCTAAGCACTTTTTAGTAAGGCTGCCTTTTGTTGAAATCATTTACAATAGTATAATTCTTCAATCACTCTTAATACTTAAAAGTTACATATTTGTTATTTTTATGAGAGTCATTAATTGTTGTGTAGAAGATGCCCTGAAGGTGTTGGAGGATGACTATGTTATAGAACAAATGTTGGCACAGTGGGCAAACCTTTGGCATGGTATGCAAAATAAAGAAGAGCCAGTTTGAAAAAAAAAAAAGAATTCAATAAATACAGGCTTGTTCAGTGAATGCTAAAAGAGTTGAAAAGATCCTTAGAAGAGGATTACTTTGTACCAGATAAAAATCAGTACATATATGGTACTGAATAGACAAACATCTCCAAAAAAGGCTTAGATGTGGGCATGAATGACTGACTCATATTGAGCTATTAAGAGAAAGTTAATGGCTGATGAAGTCTTTCAATTACATGCTCAATAAACTTTGCAACCTTTGAGATGCCATAGATTAGGGATCAGCAAACATGGTTCCACAAGCCAAATCTGGACTGCCACCTGTTTTTAGATGCCCCATGATCTAAGGATGTTTTTTACATTTTAAATGGTTGAAAGAAAAAGGAAAAATGATATTTCATAACACATGAAAATTAGATGACATTCAAACTTCAGTATATGGAAATGATTCAATGGAACACAGCCATGTTTATTTATTTATATATTTATATTTTTCTATTGCTGCTTTCACTCAACAATGGCAGATTGAATTAATTGCAGAGACTATATTGTCTACAAAGCCAGAAATATTTACTATATGACCACTTATAGAAGAAGTTTGCTGACCCTAGCCATAGATGTAGCTTTAAAGTTTCACAAAACTGGGTGTAAGTTCTCACTCTGCCTTGAACAAATAACTTCTATGAGCCTCAGTGGTCTTATGCAAAAGTGGAGATATTAATAGCATGCTTATAGAACTCCTATGAGATGACTAATGTAAAACACTAGCACTGTGCTTTTCATGATTTAAGCATTCATTAAATCAAAGGTGTGACATAATTTTCTCTGAGTATAAGACAAATGCTGGGTTGTATAGACCATAAAAGAGCCCTAGGTGGTGTTTCTGTTTTTACTGAGATATCTGACCAAGAAGCTCTAAGTTGCAATCTGGAAAACCAATATTTGCTATTCTTTTTCTTACCCCAAATTAAGCATCAGAACCTTCTTTTCAGAAAGTTGCTCAGGTTCAGGTCAGTCACTCAGCCGTGTCCAACTCTTTGTGACCCCATGGACTGCAGCATGCCAGGCCTCCCTATCCATCACCAACTCCCAGAACTTGCTCAAACTCATGTCCATTGAGTCGGTGATGCCATCCAACCATCTCATCCTCTGGTCCCCTTCTCCTCCTGCCTTCACTCTTCCCCAGCATGAGGGTCTTTTCCAGTGAGTTGCTTCTTCACATCAGGTGGCCAAAATATTGGAGTTTCAGCTTCAGCATCAGTCCTTCCAATGAATATTCAGGACTGATTTCCCTTAGGATGAACGGGTTGGATCTTTAATCAAGAGGCTCTTCAGTTCCTCTTCACTTTCTGCCATAAGGGTGGTGTCATCTGCATATCTGAGGTTATTGATATTTCTCCCAGAAATCTTGATTCCAGCTTGTGCTTCATCCAGCCCGGCATTTTGCATGATGTTCTCTGCATATAAGTTAAATAAGCAAGTTTCTTATTGAATTAATTCAATAAGAAAGTTACTAATCTCCTATATAATCTCCATAAAAATGTACTACTACAATGATAATTCCTCAGTGAAATGATGATTTCGAGCATAATGCTCTTCTGGCCTGGAGGCATACAAAAATATTGACTCTAAATGTTAGTTGGCACATTGGCAATGTTAGTTGAAAGTCTCCTCATCAGGCTACCAGGTAGGCTAAGGTCAGATACCAAAGAACAAGCTGAGAGTTCTGCAGAGTTAGATAAAATGAAATAAATGATAGGCCTCAATGTAATAATAATTTTTGCTATATTAAAAAAGTTTTCTCCACCTTTAACACCCACTGCCACAAACTCACATTGGAGAAGGAAATGGCAACTCACTCCAGTGTTCTTGCCTGGAGAATCCCAGGGACGGGGGAGCCTGGTGGGCTGCCATCTATGGGGTCACACAGAGTCGGACATGACTGAAGTGACTTAGCAGCGGCAGCTAAGTCACTTAGCTCATACCCTTGAAAGAGAAAGATCAATAGATTCAAGGCCTTTTTCTATATGTAAGGCACTTGGAAATCACCACTCTAACAAACAAGTAAAAAGTCAAACAGACCTAAAAAAGAAATCAACAACCATAAGAGTGGGGAGGACACAGGTCAAAGCACTGCCCCCAAAATTGGAGAGACAGGGAAATACAGAGATTTTTCAGTTAATAGGAATGGAAACTCATAATCAGAAACTCCTGTGGGAACCAGTGCCTGGATAGAAAAACTTGAACTGTAAATGAGGAATTGCTGGAGGGAGGCTCAGTGTGGACAAGTCTGGGAGTTAAAACTCCAGGGGGACCCAGTCAGAGAGGCCTTCGTGATATTGTGAAACTTATCTCTAGGAGTTGAACAGGTTCTCACAGTAAATACTACAGAAAAATCCCCTTGTGCTTCCAGCAGGGGAAAAGGTAAAGCAACCATTTTGAAATATATCAGAATACTCTGTTCTTAATGCCCACCCTTCTGGGAAAGTTGTTGATCTAATCTTACAGATATAATCAGAACTTAATTGACCTGGGGAAGTGAAATGTCCAATTCCAGCCCACTCAAACCATTTTATCCCAACTAACAGGGGAAGGAAAAAAACAGGCCAAAAATGTTACATGAAAATATTAATAGACACAGAATAAACACTGTAATCTAAAAAGCCCTTCATAATTCTCAAAATCCAACATCTGTTTGTGATAAAACTCAGAAGTAGAAATAAATGGGAACTTTCTCACCTTGATAAAGAATATCTACAACAAACGTACAGCTAACATCACACTTCATAATGGGAAATTAGAAGCTTTCCCACTAAGATCAGGAACAAGGCAAGGGTGCCACGCTTACCATTATGTTGGGCTGCAAGCCTTGTAGTCGCCCAGCATTAAGACTGAGGGAAGAACCCAGAGACAGAGACATCAATGGCTTACTGGATGTGGCATCTTACACAGTCAAAACAAAAGCCCTGGAGCTACACTCCACCACAGAGGGCAGAAGGCAGCCAGGATGTAACAGCCATCTTTGCTACTCAGGGGAGAAGGAAGCTACCATTTATAGGGGGAATTGATATCAGGTTGGCTTATAAGTTGCCAACGAAACCAGCAGCTGGGGCAAAGGGCAGGTACATGCTGCTGCTGCTAAGTCGCTTCAGTCCGACTCTGTGCAACCCGAGACGGCAGCCCACCAGTCTCCCCCGTCCCTGGGATTCTCCAGGCAAGAACACTGGAGTGGCTTGCCATTTCCTTCTCCAATGCATGAAAGTGAAAAGTGAAAGTGAAGTCACTCAGGTTGTCTACTTGAAAGTTACACAGTCGTGTCCTACTCCTAGTGACCCCATGGACTGCAGCCTACTAGGCTCCTCCATCCATGGGATTTGCCAGGAAAGAGTACTGGAGTCGGGTGCCATTGCCTTCTCCCTCAGTATGCATAGCCAATGCCAAATACTGAAGAGGCAGTATAACAGACCACAAAGTTAATATAGTGGTGCCTTTCTTCAGTAGAGGGCCAGGATTTATTACCTTAAAGTAGTCTTAGGTGGGGCCGGGTAGAACACAGATGAAATCTGTAAGTCCCTTTTCTAATCCTATTCCCCATGGGATGCAAACCCAAACCATCTGGCCTTACCTACTAGTCCTATGACCATTTGATAATGTGTTCCTCTGGAGGTACATCCTTTTCAGTTCAGTTCAGTTGCTCAGTCGTGTCTGACTCTTCGTGACCCCATAGAATGCAGCATGCCAGGCCTCCCTGTCCATCACCAACTCCCAGAGCTTGCTCAAACTCATGTCTATCAAGACGGTGATGCCATCCAACCATCTCTTCCTCTGCCATCCCCTTCTCCTCCTGTAGCATCCTATAGCAAGGGCAAAAGTAAGTTATTGTCCTGCTTAATAGTTAGCAAATGTCCTTTGGTGGTCAACAGTTGAACTTGGATGGTGTTGACTAGTTGCTTCTGGGTTAACATAGCATAAGCACTAGGATGATTACTCCTGGGATGTCCAGTTATAGTCATAGGGCTTGAGTTAGCCTCTAGTCAACATGTTGAGAGCGTTTCCAGTCTCAACTGCTGATCATCTACCTTTCCAGTTAGTGTGC
The DNA here is from genome assembly GCF_029378745.1 of Bos indicus. Classification (NCBI taxonomy): domain Eukaryota; kingdom Metazoa; phylum Chordata; class Mammalia; order Artiodactyla; family Bovidae; genus Bos; species Bos indicus. Next base: position 58,390,367 of record NC_091789.1, read on the forward strand.
AGCAGAGGTGTTATAGGGCAGGTGGAAACACCAGTGGTATGTCATTTTTATTGGCCTGGTTCTGAACTTCATAGTGTGCAGCAGAGGTGTTATAGGGCAGGTGGAAACACCAGTGGTATGTCATTTTTATTGGCCTGGTTCTGAACTTCATGGCTGGTAAAGTGGATTTCTTGGTCACTATCAATGTACATGGAGAGCCTCTATGTCATACACAGCTGTTTTAGATGCCCAATAGTAGTTTTTTGCATTGCTAGATGACTTGCGTAGATCTTTTGTAATGTCTGAACCCCTACAAGAGACTGATCCCGGCCTGCCTTTGAGTGTTTAAGTGTCTCCTGCGGAGGCATGGGTCAGCAGTGGCCTGCCGCAGGGACAGGATCTCTGACTACAGCAGACCTGGAAGATGCAGCATGTGGCATAAGTCCTCTTGGAGGAGGTCACCATTAGCCCCACTACAGAGCTGCCAAGCAGACAACCCACAAATTGGAGAACATTTACACCAAAGAAGTTCTTGCTCTTTTGCAAAAGTTCTGGAACCCATGACAGATTTCCCAACCTGAAGATCCAGCAAAGGGACTGAGAAACCCCAGAGAATTTGACTTTGAAGGCCAGTGGGATTTGATTACAGAACTTCCACATGACTAGGGAAATAGACTCTCGGAGGGAACAAACAAAACCTTGTGTGCACCAGGACCCAGGAGAGAGGAGCAGTGACCTCGCAAGAGACTGAGCCAGACATGCCTGTGAGTGTACAGGAGTCTCTGGTGAAGGCATGGGTCAACAGTCAGGGGGATGGAATACAACAGTCCTGGGAGCCATGGCATGCTGGCATAAATCCTTTTGATGGAGGTAGCCATTACCACAGTCTGACCTCAGGCCAAACTACAGGGAGGGAACACAGCCCCACCCATCAGCAGAAAATTGGATTCCATTTACTGAGCATAGCCCCGCCCACCAGAGCAAGACCCAGTTTACCCCACAGCCAGTCATTCCCATCAGGAAGTTTCCACAAGCCTCTGATTCTCATCTAGATGGAAGAGAGAATGAAAAACACAATCATGGAAAACTAACCAAATTGATCACATGGATCACAGTCTAACTAACTAAATGAAACTATGAGCCATGCCGTGTAGGACCACTCAAGATGGATGGATCATGGTGGAGAGTTCTGACAAAACGTGGTCCACTGGAGAAGGGAATGGCAAAAACATTGATAGCGGGAGGTGAGGGGTATGAAGAGGACGAGATGGTTGGATGGCATCAACAACTGAATGGACAAGAGTTTGAGCAAGCCTTAGGAGTTGGTGAAGGACATGGAAGCCTGGCATGCTGCAGTATAAGGAGTCACAAAGAGTTGAACATGACTGAGCAACTGAACAACAACAACAAAATGTCTTAACCTATTGTGATACATTGTAGACTACATGTAGCTGTTCTATTCACACTATATTGTTGCTCTGTCCCTTTCCGTATCTGGGACTAGAAGCTAATGGGTACTGTTTTATTATTTTGCCATTGCCATAGGCCTCAACCAAACCCTTCCAGGTAACTGGCTACATCCAATTCACAAGCCTGCCCCTAAGTTAATATTTCCTAAATCCTGTATTTGTTATGGTTTATGGGTGGTGGGTTGGGGGTATGCTTCAATTTTATAAATAATCCAGATCCTTGTGTTTCTCTGTATTCCCCAGTCGTCCACATGTAGTCAGAGGAACTATAAGCAAAGGGCTGCTACATTTAAACTGGAAAGTGACTCTGAGGCCAACAGGATATCATCAGTATAATGGAAGAGAAAGGCCTCTCTCATGGTAGTCAGCTGCCACAGCGACCCACATGCTAATTGACAGATACCTCAGGATTTTCCCCAGAACTTTCTGTTCCTTGTCCTTAATTCCTGACATCTCAGCACAAGATTCCTTGGTCTCCTGGCTGCTTTGTCAATTCTTGGGCTACACCTTGTGGACCTGTAAACCTTGTAGTTTGCCAGCCTTGAGACTGAAGAAAGAGCCCGAAGACAGTGACAGAGACATCAAGGATTTATTGGACAAGAGATCTTACCTGTCTGAAACAAACATCCTGGAGCAACACCCCACTGTGAATGGCAGACGGCAAGCAGAACGCAGCAGTCATGTTCACTACTTGGGAAAGAAGGAGGCCACCATTGAAAGGAGGGATTGACATTAGGTCGGCTTGTCAATTACCAGGAAAACCAGCAGCTAAGGCAGGGGGCAAGTTTGTAGGTAGTTACTAATTAAGCCCTATAATTAACAGGATTGGACAATCGTGAGATAAGCAGGTACTGGTTGAGTATGTGGATGCATAGACAGCAAGAGAACAACCATATTGAATGGCCTAACCATCCACACTCCTTTTCAACATCATACTAAAAGTCCTGCTGCTGCTGCTGCTGCGTCACTTCAGTCGTGTCCAACTCTGTGTGACCCCATAGACAGCAGCCCACCAGGCTCCCCTGTCCCTGGGATTCTCAAGGCAAGAACACTGGAGTGGGGTGCCATTGCCTTCTCCAACTAAAAGTCCTAGCCAATGCAATAAGACAAAAAAGGAAATAAAAGGTATACAGATTGAGAAAGAAAAATTAAAACTGTATTTGCTTGCAGAAGATATAATTGCCTAAGCAGAAAATCAAAAAAGATCAATAGAGAAAGTCCTGGAGCTAATAAGCAATTACACCCAGGATGGAGAACACAAAGTTAATAAACACAGTCAATCACTTTCCTATATACCAGCAATGAATGGGTGGAATTTGAAATTTAAAACACAGTATCATTTACATTAGGACTCACCAAAATGAAATTTGTTGTTGTTCAGTCACTCAGTCATGTCTGACTCTTTGAGACCCCCAAAATTAAATACTTAGGTATAAATCTTAAAAAAATAGGCATGAAACGAGATGCCAGTCCAGGTTCAATGCACGATACTGGATGCTTGGGGCTGGTGCACTGGGATGACCTGGAGGGATGGTATGGGGAGGGAGGAGGGAGGAGGGTTCAGGAGGGGGAGCACATGTATACCTGTGATGGATTCATTTTGATGTTTGGCAAAACTAATACAATTATGTAAAGTTTAAAAATAAAATAAAATTAAAAAAATAAAAATAAAAAATAAAAAAAAAAGATCTACATGCAAAAAACTTCATGAATCCAATAAATTAAATCAAACAATTAAATAAATGGAGAAAGATAGGAAGACAATATTGTCAAGCTGTCAGTTCTTCCCAAGTTGATCTATAAATTCCATGCAATGCCAATCAAAACCCCAGCAAATTATTATGTGGATATAAATGAAGTTGTTCCAATGTGTGATGTGCTCTGCTTAATTGCTCAGTCGTGTCCAGTTCTTTTTGATCCCATGGACTGTAGCCCACCAGGCTCCTCTTTCCATGGGGATTCTCCAGGCAAAAATACTGGAGTAGGTTGCCATGCCCTCCTCCAAGGGATCTTCAAACCCAGGTCTCCCATTTTGCAGGCAGATTCTTTACCATCTAGCCACAAGGGAAATCCAAGAATATTGGAGTGGGTAGCCTATCCTTTCTCCAGGGGATCTTTCCAATTCAGAAATTGAACTGGGACCTCCTGCATTACAGGTGGATTCTCTACTAGCTGAGCCCTCCAAAATTTATATGGAGAGGCAAAAAAAAAAAAAAAAAAAACAGAATAACCAACATGACATTGAAGGAGAAGAACAAATTTGGAAGACTGACACTACCAGACTTCAAGACTTACTATAAAACTACACTAATCAAGCAGTGTGATATTAGTGGGAAAAAATAGACAAATCAAGGGAAAAGAATACAAAACAAAAAATAAACCCATATAAATACAGTTAACTGATCTTTGACAGATGAACAAAGGCAATACAATGGAGCAAAAATAGTATTTTCAACAAATGGTGCTAGAATAGCTGGACCTCCATATGTAAAAATAAATAAAACCAAAAAGAATCTAGATAGACTTTACACCTGTCACAAAAATTAATCAAAAAACTCAGACCTAATTGTAAAAGACCACAACTACAAAACTCCTAGACGATAACATAGGAAAATGCCTAGAAAGCCTTGTGTATGTTGATGACTTTATAGATACAACACCAAAGGCATACCCCATGAAAGAAATAATTGATAATAGACTTCATTAAATAATAGACTTCATTAAAATTAAGAACTTCTGGTCTATGAAAGGAGAAGGCAATGGCAACCCACTCCAGTACTCTTGCCTGGAAAATCCCATGGACGGAGGAGCCTGGTAGGCTGCAGTCCATGGTGTCACTAAGAGTCAGACATGACTGAAAGACTTCACTTTCACTTTTCACTTTCATGCATTGGAAAAGGAAATGGCAACCCACTCCAATATTCTTGCCTAGAGAATCCTGTGGACAGAGGAACCTGGTGAGCTGCTGTCCATAGGGTCACACAGAGTTGGACATGACTGAAGCGACTTAGCATGCATGCATGCGTTGGAGAAGGAAATGGCAACCCACTCCAGTGTTCTTGCCTGGAGAATCCCAGGGATGGGGGAACCTGGTGGGCTGCCGTCTATGGGGTCACACAGAGTCAGACATGACTGAAGTGACTTAGCAGCAGCAGCAGCTCTATGAAAGACAATGTCAAGAGAATAAGACACGTCACAGAATGGAAGAAAATGTTTACAAAAGACACATCTGAGAAAAAAACTCTTTATATAAATATACAAAGAACTCTTAAAACTCAGCAACAAAGAAACAAATCCAATTTTAAAATGGACCAAAAATGTTAATGGACATATCACCAAAGAAGATATTTCTTGTTGTTTAGTCGCCAAGTTGTGTCCAACTCTTTTGTGACCCCATGGACTGCAGCCTGCCAGGCTCTTCTGTCAATGGGGTTTCCCAAGCAAAAATACTGGAGTGGGTTTCCATTTCCTTCTCCAGGGAATCTTCCCTGACCCAGGGATCGAACCCATGTCTCCTGCACCAGGGAAGCTCAAAGAAGCTATATTGATGGCAAAGGTCCGTCTAGTCAAGGCTATGGTTTTTCCTGTGGTCATGTATGGATGTGAGAGTTGGAATGTGAAGAAGGCTGAGCACTGAAGAATTGATGCTTTTGAACTGTGGTGTTGGAGAAGACTCTTGAGAGTCCCTTGGACTGCAGTCCATTCTGAAGGAGATCAGCCCTGGGATTTCTTTGGAAGGAATGATGCTAAAGCTGAAACTCCAGTACTTTGGCCACCTCATGCGAAGAGTTGACTCATTGGAAAAGACTCTGATGCTGGGAGGGATTGGGGGCAAGAGGAGAAGGGGACGACAGAGGATGAGTTGGCTGGATGGCATCACTGACTCAATGGACGTGAGTCTGAGTGAACTCCGGGAGTTGGTGATGGACAGGGAGGCCTGGCGTGCTGCAATTCATGGGGTCGCAAAGAGTCAGACACGACTGAGCGACTGATCTGATCTGAAACTTATGAAAAGATGATTATATGTCATCAGGGAAATGCAAATTAAAACAACAATGAGATACTGCTGCTGCTGCTGCTAAGTCGCTTCAGTCATGTCTGACTCTGTGTGACCCCATAGATGGCAGCCTACCAGGCTCCCCCGTCCCCAGGACTCTCCAGGCAAGAACACTAGAGTGGGTTGTCATTTTCTTCTCCAACGCATGAAAGTGAAAAGTGAAAGGGAAGTCGCTCAGTTGTGTCCGACCCTTGGTGACCCCATGGACTGCAGCCTTCCAGGCTCCTCCATCCATGGGATTTTCCAGGCAAGAGTACTGGAGTGGGGTGCCATTGCTTTCTCCAATAAACTCAATATAGGTGCACTGAAATACATAAGGCAAATATATAAAGAGAGAAATAGATAGTGATACAATCAGACAATTTTAACACCTTACTTTTAAAAAAAATCAAGTCATGTCCAACTCTTTGGAACCCCATGAACTGTATCCCGTCAGGCTCCTGTGTTCATGGGGATTCTCCAGGCAAGAATACTGGAGTGGGTTTCTATACCCATCTCCAGGAGATCTTCCCAAACCAGGGATCGAACCCAAGTCTCCCACATTGCAGGTGGATTCTTTATCATTTGAACCACCAGGGAAGCTCAAGCATACTGGAGTGTGTAGCCTATCTCTTCTCCAGGGGATCTTCTCAACCCAAGCATCAAACAAGTGTCTCCTGCATTGCAGGGGGATTTTTTATCAACTGAGCTACCAGGGAAGCCTATAGATTGTCCAGACCAAAAACATCAACAAGGAAACATTGGCCTTAAATGATACATTAGACTGGATAAACTTAATAGATACATATACAATGTTTCACCCAAAAATGGAAGAGTACACATTTTGTTTCATGTGTACATGGAACATTCTCCAGGATAGATCACATGTGAAGCCACAAAACAAGTCTCAACAAGCTTGATAAGACTGAAAAATCAACCGTTTTTTCTGATCACAACAGTATAAGACTAGAAATCAATTACAGGAAAAAAAAAAAAAAACACTGCAAAAAACACAAAACACTTGGAGTCGAAATAGAATGCTACTAAATGACCAATGCATCATTGAAAAGATCAAAGAGGAAACCAATAAATATCTACAGATAAATGAAAATGGAAATATTCCAAAAGCTATGGGACAGAGCAAAAGCAGTTCTAAGAGGGAAGTGCACAGTGATACAGGCCTACCTCAGGAAAAATCTCAAATAAACAATCTAAGTTTACATTTAAAGGAACTAGAAAAAGAAGAACAAACAAAGCCCACAGTTCGTAGAAGGAAGAAAATGACAAAGATCACATTGTAAATAAAATAGTGTATAAAAAAAAACAATAGAAAATTTAGGACTGCTTCTTCAAAAAGATAAGCAAATTTGATAAAACTTTAGCTGGACTTATTAAGAGAAAAAGAGAAACAGCCCAAGTAAATGAAATAAAAAATGAAAAAGGAGAAGTTACTACATATACCACAGAAAAACCAAGTGTCATGAGATAACTACAATCAAATATGCACCAACAAATTAACAAAGAATAAATGGATAAAGCCCTATAATCATAAAATCTTCCAAGACTGAATCAGGAAGAAGTAGAACATATAAATAGATGGATTACTCATAATGAAATCGACTCAGTAATCAAAAAACTCATAACAAGCAAAAGTTCAGGGCCAGGTGGCATCACAGGTGAATTCTACCAGATATTTAAAGAGTTAATACCTGTCCTCAAATTATTCCAAAAAACTAAACAGGAATAAATGTTTCCAAACATATTCCATGAGGCTAGGATTACCCTGAAATAAAAGCCAGATAAAGACATTACAAAGAAGAAAATTACAGGCCAGTATCCCTGATGAACATAAATGCAAAAGTTCTCAACAAATTATTAGCAAACCAAATTTAACAATACATTAAAAGGATCATATACCAGTGGGATTTATTTTAGGGATACAAGAATGTTTCAACATTCATAAATCAGTGAACATGATACACTATGTTAACACTGTGTAAAAATCATATGATTTTCTCAATAGATGTAGAAAAAGCATTTGACAAAATTCAACATCCAAATAAATTTATGTTAAAAACTTCCAACAAAATGAGTATAGAGGGAACATCCCTCAGCATAATAAAGGCCATATATGGAAAATCCACAGATCACATAATTCTCAACCATGACAAGCTGAAAATTTTTCCTCTAATATCAGCAACAAGTCAAGGATTCACACTTTTGCCACTTTTATTCAATATTGTATAGGATGCCCTAATCACAGTAATCGGACAAGAAAAAGATAGAAAGCCATCCAAATTAGAAATGAAGAAGTAAAACTGTCACTACTTGTACAGACAAATACAATATAAAAAAACTCTAAAGACCCCACCAAAAACTATTAGATCCTATAAATAAATTCAGTAAAGTTGTAGTTTCAGAGTCAATACACAGAAACCTTTTGCATTTCTATACACTAATAGCAAACTATTAGAAAAAAAAGTAATAAAATAATCCCATTTACAATTGAACCAAAAAGAATTAAATACCTAGGAATAAATTTAGTCTAGGAAGTGAAAGACCTGTACTCAGCAAACTATAAGGTACTGATGAAAGGAATAGAAGATGATACAAATAAATGGAAATATACACCCTGTGTGGGACTCCTTCCCTGGTGGCTCAGACTGTAAAGCATCTGCCTGCAATGCAGGAGACCTGGGTTCGATCCCTGGGTCAGGAACATCCCCTGGAGAAGGAAATAGCAACCCACTCCAGTACTCTTGCCTGGAAAATCCCATGGTCGGAGGATCCTGGTAGGCTACATTCCATGGGGTTGCAAAGAGTCAGACACGACTGAGTGACTTCATTTTCTTTCTTTCTATACCCTGTGCTCATGGATTTTAAGAATTAATAGAATTAATATTGTTTAAAATGTTCATACTATGCAAAGCAATCCACAGATTCAATGAAATCTCTATCAAAATCCCAGTGACATTTTACACAGAACTAGAACAGAAAATCTTAAAATTTGTATGGAGCCATGGGGTGGGGGTGGACAAATAGTGCAATCCTAAGAAGAAGAACAAAGGTGGAGGTTTTACATTCCCTTATTTAAAACTTTACTACAAAGGTATAGTTATCAAAACTATATGGTACTGGCACCAAAACAAAATCAAATACACGAACCGATGAAACAGAATAGAGAGCCCAGAAACAAAGCTATGCTTACATGGCCAATTAATTTATTATAAAGTGGCTATGAATATACAGTGGTGAAAAGACAGTCTCTTCAATAAATGATGCTAGGAAAACTGGACAGCTACATGCAGAAGAATGAAAATGGACCACTTTTTCAGGGGTGGGGGGACCACTTTCTTATTCCCTAAACAAACAAGCAAGCCAAGATAAAGCACCGAAAAAATGGATTAAAGATAAATATAAGACCCGAAACTGGACACATGTACACCCATGGCTGACTCATGTCAATATATGGCAAAACCACTACAATATTGTAAAATAATTAGCCTCCAATTAAAATAAATATTTTTTAAACTCCACAAATAAAACATAGGCAATATACTCTGACATCCCTCTTAGCAATAATTTTTTGAATCTGTCTCCTCAGACAAGGGAACAAAAACAAAAATAAAGAAATGGGGCTATATAAAACTAAAAATTGAGCTATATAAAACTACTTCGCATGGCAAAGTAAACAATCAACAAAATTTAAAGGCAACCTATGGCATGGGAGAAAATATTTGCAAATCATTTATCTGGTAAGGTGATAATATCCCAAACATACAAATAACTCATACAACTCTATATAAAAAAATCTGATTGAAAATTGGCAGAAGATCTATATTTTTCCAGAGAAGACATACAAATGGCCAACAAGTACATGAAAAGATGCTGAATATCACAAATCACCAGGAAAACGCAAATCAAAACCACCATGAGATATCTATTACCTCACACCTGTCAGAATGGCTATTATCAAAAAGGGTAGAACTAACAACTGTTGTCAGAGAAGGCAATGGCACCCCACTACAGTACTCTTGCCTGGAAAATCCCATGGATGGAGGAGCCTGGCGGGCTACAGTCCATGGGGTCGCTAAGACTCAGACATGACTGAGCGACTTCACTTTCACTTTCCACTTTCATGCATTGGAGAAGGAAATGGCAACCCACTCCAGTGTTCTTGCCTGGAGAATCCCACGGATGGGGGAGGCTGGTGGGCTGCCATCTATGGGGTCGCACAGAGTCGGACACAACTGAGCGACTTCACTTTCACTTTTCACTTTCATGCATTGGAGAAAGAAATGGCAACCACTCCAGTGTTCTTGCCTGGAGAATCCCAGGGACGAGGGAGCCTGGTGGGCTGCCGTCTCTGGGGTCGCACAGAAACGGACACGACTGAAGCGACTTAGCAGCAGCAGCAAGTGTTGCTAAGAAAGGGGGAATCCATGTGCACTCTTGGTAAGAATGAAAACTGGTGCAACCGCTATGGAAAAGAGCATGAAGTTTCCTTGTAAAATTAAAAATATAACTACCAGCAATTCCATTTCTGGACAACTATCAGAAGAAAAGGAAAACGCTAATTAGAAAAAATATATATATACACCACATGTTCATTTCAGCATTAATTACAATAGTCAAGATATGGAAGCAACTTAAATGACAATCAACAGATGAAAGGATAAAGAATATCTGATATATATGTGTACATATGTATACATATATAATACAGTGAAATATTTTTCAGCCCATAAAAAGTATGAAAGTGTGCCATTTGCATACAACATGGATAGAACTAGAGGGTGTTATGTTAAGTTAAATAAGTCAGTAAGAAAAGGAAAATACTATAATGCTTCACTTATATGTGGAATCTAAAAAAAACAAATCAAATGAACAAACAAAGTAAACCAGAAATAGATCCATAGAATATTGGATCTATTTATATTTGTATCTATTTATATTCCAATAGAGGGAAAAACTGATGGTCCTTGAGGGGTTGGGTGAAATAGAGGAAAAGACTAATAAGTACAAACTCCAGTTATAAAATAAATAAGTCTCTGGGATGTAATGTACAGCATAGGAAATATAGTCAATAATATTGTAATAACTTTGTGTGGTGACAGTTATTAGACATTGTGGTGATCATTTTGTATTGTAAATAAATGTGTAACTTCTATGTTGTACACATGAAACTGAAATAATATTTAAGTCAATTATTTTAAAAGTTAGGAAAAATAATGCAAAAGAATATCCTTTGTTATGGGTTTGCTTAGGTTTGAATTGTGTCGTAAATATAAATACTCTTAACTCATGGAGAATGAGACTGCAAAGGTGAAGATGGAACTACTATGCTTTACTCTTCAGTTCAGTTCAGTCACTCAGTAATGTCCTACTCTTTTTTGTGACCCAATGGAATGCAGCATGCCAGGCTTCCCTGTCTATCACCAACCTCCAGAGCTTGCTCAAACTCATGTCCATCGAGTTGGTGATGCCATCCAACCATCTCATCCTTTGTCATCCCCTTTTCCTCCTGCCTTCAATCTTTCCCAACATCGGGGTCTTTTCCAATGAGTCCGTTCTTCACATCAGGTGGCCAAAGTATTGGAGTTTCAGCTTCAGCATCAGTCCTTCCAGTGAATATTCAGGATTGACTTCCTTTAGGATTGACTGGTTGAATCTCCTTGCAGTACAAGAGACTCTCAAGAGCCTTCTCCAACACCACAGTTCAAAAGCATCAATTCTTCAGCGCTCAGCTTTTTTTATATTCCAACTCTCACATCCGTACATGATTACCAGCAAAACCATAGCTTTGACTAGATGGACCATTGTAGGCAAAGTAATGTCTCTGCTTGTTAATATGCTGTCTAGATTGGTCATAGCTTTTCTTCCAAGGAGCAAGCATATTTTTTAATTTCATGGCTGCAGTGACCATCTGCAGTGATTTTGGAGCCCCCAAAATAAAGTCTCTCACTGTTTCCATTGTTTTCCCATCTATTTGCCGTGAAGCAATGGGACCAGATGCCATGATCTTAGTATTCCCAATGTTGAGTTTAAGCCAACTTTTTCACTCTCCTCTTTCACTTTCATCAAGAGGCTCTTTAGTTCTTCTTCACTTTCTGCCATAAGGGTGGTGTCATCTGCATATCTGAGGCTATTGATATTTCTCCTGGCAACCTTGATTCCAGCTTGTGCTTCATCCAGCCCGGCATTTTGCATGATGTACTCTGCATATAAGTTAAATAAGCTGGGTGACAATATACAGCCTTGATGTACTCCTTTCCCAATGTGGAACCAAACTGTTGTTCTGTGTCATATTCTAACTGTTGCTTCTTGACCTGCATACAGATTTCTCAGGAGGCAGGTCAGGTGGTCTCGTATTCCCATCTCTTTCAGAATTTTTCAGAGTTTGTTGTGATTCACACAGTCAAAGGCTTTGGTGTAGTTAATAAAGTAGAAATAGATGTTTTTCTGGAACTCTTTTGCTTTTTTGATGAAACAATGGATGTTGGCAATGCTTTACTCTATATACCACTATTTCATAGTTTCACTGTTACCCTCATTTCACAATAAAGTTTTTGTTTCATAATTTTAATGAAATATGTTTTTCCTCTAGATTTACATTTTCCTGACTTCTATGAAGTTGAGCATGTTTTTAAATATTTATTGGTTACTTATATTTCTTCTGTGTATTGCGTATTCCTAACTTTTTCCCATTTTTCCATAAGGGAGATTTTTTTCCTCTATCAATTCTCAGTAGCTTCTTGTCTATTAGTGAAGTTAAGAATTTGTTGGTCATATACATTGCAAACATTTTTCCAGGTCCATTGACTTATTTTAGTTTTTATGTGGTCAAAGCTCTAAGTATTTTCCTGAAGCTCTTGAGATGGTAAGTTAGAACTATTAGCTTTGATGTATATAAAATATTAAGTGAAATAAAGCAAGGTGCTGAGTGATATGTACAGTATAATCTTCCCTTCTCATTTAAAAAATAGAGAAAAATATATTATGTTTGCATATATTTTTATGAGTAAAGATGAAAGCATGGAAATATAAAACCCAGACTGTTAACACTGATTATCTCAGTGGTGTGAGATGGGAGGAGAAGTGATTATTAACTTCTTCTTTACACATCTCTATATTACTTGACTTGTTACAGCGAGTATGTATGGTTATTGAAAAGGAAAAAAATACTAAAGAATACTATCATTGTGCCTTCAGTATCCTCCTTGGATGAGAATGTATATCATGTAGGTCATGTACACTCTCACAGATTCCTCTTGGAAGCTCTACAAGAGGAATAATTGGTTGGATTTGCTCCCTAAATTATGGTTGGGAAAGTAGCATAGTCACAAATTTCCAGAAGTAACACACTACGCCTCCAAGACACACACACATCTTGACCTTAAAGACCCTCCTTAATGTTTGAACACCACAAAGAGAAAAACAGAAGAAATGGAAATAGATATTTGCAGATTGTGATGAAAGTGCACTTGGTGTGGTATCCCCTAGGATCAGAAGGATGCTAAAGGGAGAGGGAAGGAGTGGTGGCAATGTTTGCATTGCTTGGCACTTGTTCCACATATAAAAATAGCTAGTTATGTCTTTGCATTCTAACCAACTGTAGCATTTGTTCTGTGACTTTATATAAAATGTAGTTTCATGGGTGTGACTTAAGGATAGTACATGTCCCTAAGTTGGAAACAGAATAGCAATGTCTTCTGAGTGAATAGCCAGAGACCACAACATATAGAGGAAAAGAACTGTAGTTGCAGTTTCTCCAAATTGAAAAGGATTTAGAGTTGCCTTAGTTCAATCTATCTTCTAATCCATGAGTTCTTTGTACAAATCCAGGGCAGATGATCATGTAGTCTCCACTTAAAACATTTCCAGTTAGAGAGATTACTTTCCTTTATAAAGCAGCTAATTCTTTACAGTGATAACTATTAGAATATTGTTTAAATTGCTATATGTTTTACCTTTTGGAACATATCCATTGATTCTCCTTTATTATGAATTCCCATTAAAAATATGGAAAGATAGCTACTCCATCCCCCTGAGTTTTCTCAAAAGGCTGTACATCACCAGTCCCTCAACCTTTCCAAATGTCATAATTTCTAAATTAGTCACCATTATTCACTTTCCCTAGCTTGGAGACTATTTAATTTGTTTAAATGTAATATTCTGAAATAATCAGCCTCCATCAGGTGTATTTACCTGGGTACAATTAAGAAAATTCTCCTTGATTTGGTTATCTTACTGGTCCTTCTGGTATCACTGCAATACTAGCTTAACATTACCTTTTAAAGTTTAGTTTTTCATTCCTTCTTCTTATGAAATAATTTGCTTTTCAAACCAAGACGTAAAATTTCATAATTAAATCTGTAAAATGTCATCTGGTTGGTTTAGACTAATTCTAGGCTCTTGAACGGAGAAGGCGATGGCAACCCACTCCAGTACTCTTGCCTGGAAAATCCCATGGACAGAGGAGCCTGTAGGCTGTAGTCCATGGGGTCCCAAAGAGTCGGACATGACTGAGTGACCTCACTTTCACTTTTCCCTTTCATGCATTGGAGAAGGAAATAGCAACCCACTCCAGTGTTCTTGCCTGGAGAATCCCAGGGACGGGGGAGCCTGGTTGGGCTGCCGTCTATGGGGTCGCACAGAGTTGGACATGACTGAAGCGACTTCAGTTGCTTCAAGAGCAGCAGCAGGCTCTTGAACAGTCTGATTCTCTTTAGAATTGACATTATGCTCTAGCCCATGCCCAGAGGGAATGCCATAAGGAAAATCAAGAGAAACAAGGCAGCCAAAAGCCTGCAGGAACTGGCCTTCATTTGAGTGTATTCTTCGCTTCACTTCAGTTTACCCCCTGCCTCCCTTTCCTAACCCCCTACCCATTCATCATTCTAGCTTCCTGGCAGCTCCAGTCTCATCTCTAGTTTTATCTTCTCAGCTTTTCTGCTTCATTGCCTCCCAACCTATGACCAATTTATTGCTTGTCTTCTCTACCCTATTCTGACCTTGGAACACTTTCCTTTGAACTAAACCTAAAGACTACCTTATGTCTCAGCCCAGTCACTGCCTTTACTCTACTCCCTCCTCACTCGACCTTGGAGTGGCAGGCCTAAGAAAAATGCTATCAACCTATAGATTAATAATTCTTTACAGTTTGGGTTCATCAACCAAAGTTACATGCATGTCTTTCAGGTTGTCACCTACAGCATTGATAAATAAGTTGAGCACAAAGACAAGGACAGAAACTCTGTATCACATTCTTTTTAGAGTTTCTGTCCTTAAGATTCTATTTATTTTTCCACTAAATTTTAACAAACCTTATTTCTTAAATCATAGAGGGCTGCACTGTCCAGTATAGTGGCCTTTAGCAACTGTATAATTTTAACTTATTCACTGTGTAAATTATGCACTGTATAAACAAATTTAAAGTTGTCTTAATTAAAACTAAGTAAAATTAAGAATCCCGTTCCCAAGTTGTAACAGCCACATTTCAAGTAATTAGCCACATGTTTCTAGAGGCTATAATACTTAACAGTGCAAATATAGAACATTTTACCACCACAGAAGTTCTATGGGATAGTGCTACTCTGGAATGTATATTTCATTATGCTCAGCATAACCTTATATCAGTATCACAAGTTCTCTTCAGTTTGCTATTGATTCATCAGTCAACTGTTTTGTTCATCTAATCATGCCTTTCTGTGCT
Organism: Bos indicus; assembly: GCF_029378745.1. Lineage (NCBI taxonomy): Eukaryota > Metazoa > Chordata > Mammalia > Artiodactyla > Bovidae > Bos > Bos indicus. The sequence goes on from NC_091789.1 coordinate 58,405,566, forward strand.
TTTTCCAGCCCACATTTGTCTATCTTGTGTAAGATGATATTATAAGATTCTTTGCTGACATAAAGACAGACTGACTATAGGAGTAACCTCATCTACTTGGTGAGCAACTCATTTGATCAGTTATTTACTGCTTTACAACAATTCATCCCCAAGTTTAGTGGTGTAAAAATATAACCTTTTCTTATCTCTCATGTTTTCTATGGGTCATGAATTTAGGAGTGGCTTAGCTCAGGGTCTGTCATGAATTTGCAATCAGATGTTACCCATGAGTGTTATCATCTTAAGGCTTGAATGGGACTACAAAATTCACTTCCAAAGTGACTCATTACACAAGTGACAAGATGGTATTAAATGTTGTCCTTAGTTTTTCTGCATGTAGTCTCACCACAGAGCTGCTTCACTGTCTTCAAACCCTGGAAAATGGCTTCCACCATAGCAAGCAATCTGAGAGACCTAGATAGAAGCTTCAATGTCTTTTATGACCTAGCTTTATAAAGCATATGTTATCACCTCATCCATATTCTATTAGCCACAGAGGCCAGCCCTCATCAATTGTGGGAGGACACCAGATAAAGTCATGTCATGAATAACAAGATGCCTGGTTCACTGAGGGGTACCTAGAAGGTTGATGTCACAAAATAGAATATGTTCAAAATAGAATATGAGCTGGTTTGTCACAGAGGCTTATCAACGTATCCCTGCTCCTGGGGACTACCTCTTGCTGCTGCTGCTGCTAAGTCACTGCAGTCGTGTCTGACTCTGTGCGACCCCACAGACGGCAGCCCAATCAGGCTCCCCCGTCCCTGGGATTCTCCAGGCAAGAACACTGGAGTGGGTTCCATTTCCTTCTCCAATGCATGAAAGTGAAAAGTGAAAGTGAAGTTGCGCAGTCGTGTCCGACTCTTTGTGACCCCATGGACTGTAGCCCACCAGGCTCCTCCATCCATGGGATTTTCCAGGCAAGAGTACTGGAGTGGGGTGCCATCACCTTCTCTGGGGGACTACCTCTTAGGAGCCATCTATTCAATATTCTGTGAGAATTCCCCTAGAACCAACATCAAGTTTTCTTGCCTGGGAAATCCCATGGACAGAGGAGCCTGGTAGGCTACAATCCATAAGGTCACAAACAGATGGACACAACTTAGCGACTAAACAACAACAACAGTAGTCTCTAAAATCTATTTTTTTGTTCTGTTTTGAAAATTGGAATTTTGCCTGTTTTCAAATTTGCAACACTTCTTTCATAGTCTAAAGATCACCACAAGCATATATGCAGGGTTTTTTTTTTTTTTAGTTTTTCATTTTCTGAGCCTAGAGCTTTGTCCCTAAGTGCAACAGGTCAGTGCTCTCCATCAATTTTCTCTCTTATCCTACACTATTGTGTAGTGTATCACAATATTTTTTGTTGAAGTAATATTCTCTCAGAACGTTCTTGATTCTGTGTGTATTTGTACATGTATGTGTTGCTCTCTACAAGATAGAACCATGAACAAGAATCCCACTTCTCAAGATATAAATTAAAAAATAAAAGAACAAAAGAATAAGGAGAGAGAACCATGTATACAAGTGTTTTCTTAAAGCTTATCATTATAGAAAATGGTGTACATCAAATTGTTAACAACTAGAGGGAGGGGATTATGGTGGTAGAATGTGATGTGGTAGAGAAGGTAGAGACTGTTGTCTTTTTCGGCATTCAACTTTGAGTTGTCTGACATTCCAATGCATTGATATTTTCTAATACAATATTATAAAACATTAACAATATGCTCACTATCATTATTATTTCTTTCCCTAGTGGCAGTGCTGTGATCTAGATTCAGGAAAATAGTGCCCATTTATTTCCAGTCATCAGTTTGTAGCATACTCTCATAATGATACCATTTCCGTTTTCTCTTTCTTTTTAATTTTCAGTCAAAAGGATATCCATTCTACTTAAGTAATGTATTCCTTTTTATGTAGATGTTTAAATTCTTCAACTTCAGTGTTATTTCTCTTTTCTTTCATTTTTCTCTCTTTTCAAAATGCACACTCTACTTGTGGATTGCTAGTTGCAGCTCATTTTGTAAGTCTCAGTAATATTATGGAGATTTTCACACACACACACACACACACACACATGAATATACTTCAACTTTACTATGCTCTCCATACATTATGCATTCAGGGCCAAATCCAAGTTCTGTTGGATCTGAAGCTTTTATTATTTGGGGCTCCCACTTCAAAACAGAATATAAAATTGCCAATACAGAATTACTAGTACCACTCCCAGGTCTGTAAAAGTGCAAGTGAGGTGTCTTGAAGCATAAGCCTCATTACCATCACAGTAAATGTATTCCTCTGTGCTTCTGCTGAGTGAGGCAAGCTGGCTAGCCTGAAGCTGCTGGGTTGGGAATTCCAGGACTAGAATGGCATGGCCTTCAAAGAGTGAAAAGAATGGGGGAAAAGGAAGTCCCATGGCTAACTTCAGAAATTCATCTGACTTTTGGTTTTAATTTCCCTGTTTTAGTTCTCTTTATAAAACAATTTTCTTTTTTTTAGAGTAGCATTCCAGTTTTCAATAGCGACAAGACCCATGTTCAGCCAGGATCAGATTTCCAGGGCCCCATTTTAGAAACAAGCATAGCTCAAATCATGCCGAGCTTAAGAGCATTCCACGACAAGTAACAGAAGCTTTGCAAAGTATGGTCAGAAGGCACATTTCATGACCTTTAGCCCGAGAAACATCAGGTTTTTTTTTTTTTTGCTTTGTCCTCAGAGGAGTGAAACATAGGAAAAATCCAAAGAATCAGTGGCAAGATTGTTGGGGACTATAGCAGAAATCCTACAGTTTCAAAATTGTCTCCAAAGAAAAGAAAACCTTAAGCAGGTTCTTTAGCCCGATGGTTCCCAAAGGAGGTTCCTCCTTCAGAAAGGAATCCCTCAGACTCTTAAAAGGTAGGCTGCCCCAGACGGCTCACAAGTATACTGGGAAATATTGGACCTTGAGTATTTACAATCACAAATGTACAAAGTATCTTTTCAAGAAGATTGCTATGTAAACCTTATTTGTAGGCAGCAAACTTGTCCTAACAGAAGTTTACAAGATTTACGTTTTCATACCCAAGGTGTCAAAGTAGAAGAAAAACAATAAATGGCAGACTGTTTTGTGTGCTTAAATGCTTAATAAATTTCATTTTTAAAGTGTCTATTAAGATATATATTGCCAATTATAAATGTATAAATCAAAAAAAGAAGGAAAAGGAGCCTAGACTCTTTTGGATCTGTATTTTTCATAATACACACACACTCGTCAGTGTAATTTCTCCAGCTTATGGTAGTTAGCAATTTACATGAGAAAAATGAATATGCAATTCTTTGTATACAAAGATGAAAGCAATGATATTGGAGTTTCTTTTTTTTTTTTTTCTAAAATGGCATCGCTGGATGCCCAGGGGTGAGGTGTTATCAAGGGCCAAAGAGTAGAGAGATGCACACTGGCCCTCTGGAGGATCAAACCCATACCCTTGGCACCATGTCTGCAATACTCATACCAACTGAGCTAACTGGCTGTAACCTTGCCATTTAGCATCTCAGGTCAGCTAAGTACAATTGCTCACAAACACAGCCTCCTACAAGTCTCCACTGAATAAGGTTTGTTCTCGGCCAAAAAATCTCTCTGGAAGGAATAAGAATGGATTTTAATATTTTGCAAGCATTGAAAATTGCTGGATTTTTTTCCTCTGGAAGTTTCTTAAGCTTGAAATCCATGGTTTTTCCCTATGAGGTGATCTACTTGGTAATCTCTGCTCAGGCAGGTCACTTGGGCTATAGCTGGGCTCCATTTCTTTTTATAAAGCCCTTGTTATTTCTGTTAGGAGGGCTTGAAGGCTGAAAAGGGGGAAGGGGGAACTGGATAGCTCAGGGGCCTAACTAATGTCATCTGATCTCACTTACCCTGAAGCTTTTTTGAATTTGGCTCCTCTTCACACAGTCTCAAAATATGCACTGACCCTTCAACAGTCATTGACAAGTGGGTTCTGGAGTCAGACGGCCTGAATTGGAAGCCAGATTCCTCCAATTACTAGCTGTGAGGCTTTAGGAAAGTTACTCCATCTCTCTGTGCCTCAACTTCCCTGCCTATGAGACAGAGATCATTTAAAAGCTGGAAGAATTTTTGACAAAATTAAATAAGATAACATACACAAAACACTTATTCCAGAACATTCCAGAACACTTATTCCAAAACACTTATTCCAGTATATAACATATACTCAATAAATTTTAGCTATTAAAAACAACAACCAAAAGTCACAAAATGCACAGGGCTTTAAGATAACAAAATGTATTGGAGGAGAAAAGGATGGAATATATACAAGAAATTATGTATTGGCAGAGAAATGATTTCTGGGTAGAAGACAATCTGACAAGTTTCTAGACTCTGGATTGACTGGGCTTATTTTTATGCAGTTTGAGGTCAGGAAAGAAAGAGAGAAAAAAACCACTTTGGAAGGGGGAAGGGGAAGTGATGGTTGTTGGGTGAGGGGAAAAGAAACCCTGAAGGTGGAAAACAAGTGCCCTACTTCAGGATTTGTCTCAGCCTCATGCTCAGGGGCCATCTATTTGCCTTCTGGTCAGCTAGCCAGGCTGACCTTACCCAAGCTGGCCACAAAAATCCCCATAATGCCAGCTTACAAGGCAAAGTTTCCAAGGTCTTCCATGACTCCTTTTTCCTTGAAAATAATAATAACTTTAAAAAATGTGTAGATTCTCTGTCAAGTTCTGGTCAAACACCTACCTTCCCCTCCCCCCACCACGGGGGTCCCACCAGGCGATGTGGCTAATCCCTATGGAGTCATGAAGCCGCTAGCCTCCCACGGAGCCCTGCAACTAGAGAGCCCAATGATCTAGCCTGGATTCTTTTGCCTGGTCTGGACTTGTCCCCATAGACAGGCTAAAACAGTCTCTGCCATCGGGGGCTACAGGGCATTTCCCCACACCGTACAGTCAGCAAACCACGTTGTTTAAAAAAAAAAAAAGTCTCAACACTTCTTCCCTTTAGCAAAGATTCTCTTTAGATATCCTTTAAATGTTGTATTTCTTGACTCCGTGTCTTGATTTCTAAAACCTAGTTATGTATTAAAAAGTGTAACTTTCTATTAACTAGCTCACTTGCCCAGCTCTAGTTATGAAATGTTATTTTCAGATTAATATTCAGAGAGATCTAGAAGAGTTTTACCGATCATACAGGAATTTTTAAACTGTGTTAAAAAGAGCAAGAGTTTGTGCGGTGGAGTTGTCAAGATTTGAATTCTTGGAAAATATAATTTGCTTGGTTTACATCATATTTGAATTAACACGAAAATTCGATCCAGAACAACCGAATCTCTTTTGGGGGGAAGGCAGTAGTTGGTTTTCCCCGCACCCGTTCACAGAGAATTTTCTTTATTTAGCGAGACCGGGTTCCTCAGATAGACTGGCGATTACAGAACTCACTGAGGCTCGGAGGTTAAGGAATGTAAAGGGGTCAAACTCAGAAATTGAAACAGACACGAAATAAACAAAATCCACGAATATATAAAGAAAATAATAACAAAAGTGAAAGGCGTGGGTCAGAAATAGTGAGCTCCAGGTCTATGGGAAAAATTATTCCTTAAATCCTTCTAGAAGAGGTAGAATTTTTTTTTCTTTCTTTCTTTCTTTTCTTTCTTTTTTTTTTTTTTTTGCCTAAAAAAGAAAGAAACCGGAAACAAACCCCCTACATCACGTTCAGAGCGAGGGTGCTTCAACGTGGTCGATGAGCTAGGGGAAGTAAGCAGCTTTGGGACGTTTTCTAAAGTGTTCCTCGCAGTGCAAGAGCTTAGAATGCGGTTAGTTTTAGACACCGACTCCCTTTTCCCATAAACTCTTCAAGAGGTGTCTTACTTCTCCAAGTTAAAGCGCTTTTGTCAGATTCTTTAAAACCGTGTATTGGACCTCCTGCGCTTTCTGGGGAAACGGAGGCGAACAGCCTGAGCGCCCGGAAATGTTTTGCAAGGAAGGAGCGAATGAATGAAACCCGGCCAGAGAGCTGAAGACAGGGAAGGACGCAGGAACTTTCTCTGAGCTTTGCGAACGCGGCGAACTGCAAACTTAACACCCGGGTTAACCAAAGCTTCAGAGACTCAGACTCTTTTAACTCCCAGCACCTGTGAACAGGTGCGGTTCCGACTGAGCAGCCCGGGCCTGGTACCAACTAGCCCAGGACTAGAAGAGATGTAATCCACCTCGAGGGGACTTCGCAGCGGTCCAGTCCACGCTGCGCTGCCTTCGGCTACTGGCCTCGAAGGCCAAGCTGCGGTAGCCCTGCGGCGCACTTGATGTTCTCTACCGGCCCCGCCCGCACCGGGGACTCGCCTGGGTCGGATCCTTAACCCAGTGGTAAGTTATTTCCTTATCTCGCTTGATGGGTCTTTGCAACAAATGGAGCAATAGAATCAGAGCAGAAAGAGAAGGCAGACAACTAGAAAAGTCTCAAGTGTTTCGTGGAGAGTTGAGGGCGCAGGCTGTTTGGACTGTGGTAGGGCTGTGGGGCCCAGACTGGGAGCGGCGCGGAGCGGGACCAGTTTTCCGGGGCTGGCAGCTGCCTCGAAAAAGTTTCCTGTGGAACACCCGCCGGCGGGGGCGGCGGGCGCAGCGGCTGACTTAGGAGGGGGTGGGAGGGGGCTGCAGGGCAGGGGACGGGCGCCGGGGCCGGCTAGCAAACCGTTATAGTCCTTCAGCACCTCCCTCGGTCACTGGCCCCCTCGCCCGCCTCCCCGGCGCTCGGTTGCCCACCTGGCGACGTGACGCTGCACCAATCGCCTTCGAGCTGCTCCCCGGCCCCCCCTCCCCTTGCACCGCCCCCCTCCCCACCCTGAAAGAGGCGCACCCTGCCCCGGGCAGACGCTGCGCTCTCGCCCGCGGAGCACCCTTCTCGCTCCGTGGTCTCCGGGACGGTCGCTCGGACTCTTCTCTCGCCTTAGCCAGACTCGCTTTCCCGCCTCTCAAACTCCAGCTTCTCTCCACTCCTCGCTCTTTTCCCTCCACTTTCCCCTCCTCTTTCTCCCACGCCGCCAACCCTGATTCCCCGTTCCTTTCCCCGGCCCTCTCGCTTCCCCTCTCTTCGTTGAACTTCTGTACGCTTCCACCTCGGACTCCCGCGAGGGTGCCTGACCTAGTCGCCCGCTCTGGTTCCCCTTCGAAGCCATGGCGGGACCTGGCGGTTGGAGGGACAAGGAAGTCACGGATCTAGGCCACTTGCCGGTGAGTAGAGGACGCCCGTCGACCCCCTCACCCCCCAAGGGCTGTCTTCTCCGAGTTCTGAGCATCCAGGGAGGGGACCGATGTCCCGGAGCCTGGCTTGGCCAGAACTTCCAGGAGATCGCGAGTGCGGGAGGGAACCCCCAAGAATGGGCTTTGGGGAGGGCGCCCCTCTGGGCACCCGAGTCGCTCCAAACTCACGGAAAGGCGAAGGGCCAGGCTTAGAGGGGGGTGGTGGAGAGAGGTGGCAGTGGAATGGTGCGAGCCACAAACAGCGGGACCTTTTCCCAATGTGGCCTCTGGTCTAGTGGCCCTGGGGTTCTTGTCCTAGCGGGGGCCCAAGGAGAGCGACGACGCGTGGCTTCCTGAGAGCACTCCTATGTCACCTCGCTGCCCCGTCGTTTGCTGCTGCTTTTGCCAGAAGGGATGCCCACTCTCGGCTTGACCTTTCCTTCTAGGTGACAGCGGGCCAGAAAATCAAACCGTTGCCATCTCGCTTTCTAATAGCACTTTGCAAAACCTTATTCTGCCAGGGCACTAATTACGTTTTAGTATTGCGGGAGCTAAAGAACTCGACGGCTTGGGGAAGAAGTGAATTCTTCACACCCCAATTTGTGTTTAAATGGTATTGCGCTCAAGTTGCTAATCACTTGCTAACTTTTTCTCGTGGTTTTCGTTTGTGGATTCCCCTGTTCCCAAATTGCCCAGCTTTCCTCCGGAGTTGTGATTGATTGGTGAGCTATTATCACTGTCGTTATTAGTAGACTTAATTTTTTTTTAGCAGCGCCGTTTATTTCATTGGCATCTGGTTTCTGGCAGATGTTGGATCCCACCCAAATCCGTTTTTCAAGTTCCTTTTTAGACTGGCATTTCACTCGCACCCTCTTGAATGTAAAGGGTCCCTGGACTCTCTGAAAGGGAATAAGCACGCACCCATGTTGGAAAGATGGCCAAGCAACTGTATAGTTCAGGGCAGTGGCCTGCTTGCTTTGGTAAAAGCTAAATATTAACCTCGAGGTTATAGAACTATTCAAAGTATCAGTGCCTTAATTTTATACATATTTACATTTAAATATTGTCTTATTGATGATGGCAGACTCCCCTTCCCCTCAAACACTGGGCATTCTCCAAGCCTCACCTATACAATTTGACACTAAAACATGTGGAGGAGGAGATAATGCACATGGGTAACATTTTAGCAAATTGTTCTCAGCCTGTTTTAAAGGAAGCCTCAATATAACCATGTGGAATTACAGATAATCAACATTGTGGTTATTGATGCAGCTTCATAAAATAAACTCACAGAATTTTAAAAAGTATTCTCCCACTTGGTGTATACATGAGATTTCTGGAATATGGAGGCCTCAATTGGTGGTTTCCTTTCTGAACAGCACTTTCATATTCTGACTAGATTTGCTCCCAAGTGTAAAACCAACGAATAAAATGTTAGTTACCCTCCTCCAACATCATCTGTGTATTGTGGGGGAAAGCGGGAAAAAAAAAAAAAAGCAAACTAGGGGAAATAAGGAAACCACACATAGATAGGCAAGCTGAAATAAACTCTTTTGAAAACTGACTAAAGGCAAGAATGGGAAAGACTTCCTGGAAATGACAGAGCAAGGAATCCCAAAAGCAAGGAGGAAAAGGAGAAGGGGTTTGATTGCCACAAAAAAATGGGGGAAAATGGCTCAGACTAACTGACCCAGTCATGGCCTGGGAAATAAGAACTTGGTGAGAGCCAAGATAATAAAGGGAAAGGCTGCAGTTTAGTGAAATATTAGTTTTCTGGGTGTTGGTGGAGGGGAGAAAGATGAGGGTAGTTTTTAATGCAGGCGCAGGAAGAAGATACAAAACCTCAGGGCGCTGATGTTTGGCTCATTTTACAGACTTTACGAAAATCTTATTAAGTCCTCAGCTTCTAACAGTTTCTAAATTTCTATTATATAGGAGCCATTTTATATCATGGAGATCTTCACCATATGAGCAAATTATGCCTAAGTCTCCCTTTGAATATCCATCTAGGTCTAAACCCTAAGAAATCAAGTGGAAGAAGAGCACCCCTTTTAGAATTTCTTTTTTTTTTTAACATAAAATTTTTAGAGATGTGAAAAGTTCACTGTTGCTTTGGTCACTGAGGTATAGATTAGTGATTTCTTTGCATTTGGTGAAGAAATAAGAGTAAATAAAGAGGTCAAGAGATATCTAAGTTACCTGTTTGGAAATTTGCATTTTGGTGCAAAATAGACATGATAAAGCAAGCAAAGAAACCTGCGTATACTGAGATCCCTTGTGATAATTATCCTCAATAGGATGTATATGAGATAAAAAAAAGTTGGCATTTGTCAACACTAAATATACCAACATGGCAAAAGCCAGATAATGAGAGGGGATTCAGACGTTAGAGTTTCATACTGAGCAAAAAAGAATAATGCAGAGTATAGAATATTTAAATACAGGTGTAGTTTAAAATTGATATTTTATGTCCGTTTCAGGGTTGGCCAGCTAAATGACCACAAGACAAGGACCTTTGAGAGAAGTCAGGCTGGCTGTGAAAGTTGTGATTTAAAGAAAGTGGTAGAAGGTTATTTGACACTTTTGCTATTAGATATTTTTTAAAACCTAAAATAGTAAGCAACAATGAAAGCTGTGTAAACAGGGAGAGAGGAGGGGAACTGTACATTTTTTGCATAATTCCCTAAAGTTAAAGACATAAAATGAGAGAGTGAACATAATAATCAGAGAACGAGAGGTGGGTAAACTACATTGTCTTTGTTAATTAATAGGTTTCTATCATTTTTCCATTTTCACTAACTATTGAATAAATATTTCCTACAGGTGAAAAACAGAGAAGAAAATACAGAGATTTGTGGTTTGTGCTTCCTTTTTTGAAAAAAGAATTGCAAAAGCCTTATGTTTTATATATATAAAACATTATATGTAGGTGTGTGTTTGTGTGTGTGTATGTATATATATATATATGTATATATATATATATATATTTGTAATCTGTGTGTGTTTCACATTGCCTGCCAACAGCAATACCTGGGGATATATATATATATGTATATGTATATGTATACATATATATAAAGTTTTTTCCTTAGTGTACATATGTCACTCCATCCTTGGAACTGGAAACTATTTCTTCATCTCCAAATCTGGCATGTCTTTTACTATGATAGTCCCTTTGCCTTCTGTGCCCAATATGGTAATGACATTCCTCACGACTGTGGCCTGGGTATTTGACACTGCCATGTGTAGTCCTAATCTATATTGGGGTCAGGATTAGACAGGCCTGGAGGACAGTAGTGGCAGAGGTGATCTGAAATAGTACATGATCCAAAAAACCATATTTGAATTACATTAGGTTTATATTTAAATATAAACTGCCAGCTCTCCCAGTCTTCCACCACCCTGGGTGGAAGACCAAGACTACCTTCCACACTCAGTCATGAGAACCTTTCACTCTCTCAAATCCCTTAGCCTCCTCTTTGGAATCAGTTTTACCTTCTAGTCCACAAGGATTGAAATATTCAGCACATCCTCCATTAGGTATTCTAGAGCATCGCCTCAACACAGCGTTGTACTTTAGCCAGTTTTCTCAGTCCCCTGCCCCAGTATCTAGAGCAGTAGGTTTTATGTTAGTGCACCAGAACAGTTCTCAAGAATGAGCTTGGAGCCCATCCACAGAAATGCTGTTTTCATTATTTCCATGGTTGGGAATCTGTATTTTAAACAAGAATCCCCAGATGAGTCTCATGTTGGGAGAGTCTGTGCCGTCCACAGTTTGAGACACACTGGTCTAGAGGAAGAGATTGTCCTTTTTAAATTTCCACGTGAATTGTGAAGCCCACTCGTCCAAATATCTCTGAAACTTACTGACACTTATTTTGTTATATCTGCCATCTTCAGTTTCTCTATCCATAAACTATTTTCTTAAAGTCACTATTTCTAGTATTTGAAACAAAAGAACAATAGCCTATGCTATTCCTTCTAGGTACTTGCAATCTCTTTTCTTTCTTTAGCTAACTACTAGAATATGTTCTGTGTTTTTCTTTTACTGCCCTAAATCTGAAATGCATTGCTGCCTATGTTGACCATTTATCATCTCCCCTTTGTTCTTAATTTCTGCTGTATTTGGCTCTGTAGATCTGGCTCTGTGTCTCTCCCATGACCAGCAAACACTGCCTCCTAGTGGTTCTTTTTCTTCCTGTTACCCTTAACCCCAGCCCTTAATACAAGTACCCATCAATGTGATCATTTTCTTACCTCTTCTTGAATTCAGAAGACAGAAATATCTCCCTAAAATTCTAGATTTCAGGGGGCAAACAGACTAGGACTTTTAAATTGCAGGAGTTTTTTAGACACGTAGAAAAATATAACAAAGTATAGAATATTTGCCCAACATTTTACGATTCAAAATGTTTTAAAAATTAGACTTTCAGTACTATCTTTTGAGGAAAACTTTCACAAATTAAGGCTTCTTGTTAACTATTATTTTAGCCAAATGGAACACCAAAGTATGTACTGAACCACCAAATATTCTCTAAATTAATGTAACAGTCATAAATATAAAGGTCTTTCCTCTTCTGTTTTTCTTATCTGTAAATAGCAGGGCAGAGGAGAGGACCAAGTAATCATAAAGACCCTGCTAGTGAGAATCCTTCAATTTCACAGTCACCAAAAAAAAAAAAAAAGTTGACTTCTCAGTACTTCCTCCCTTGGGAGCCTAGAATAAACTTTCTCTGACTATAATTCAGTGGAAAATTTGATATAAGAAATTGTGTAATGTTATCCTAGTCATTAGCATAGACCCCTCCTCTTTTTGCTCAGTTTGACATTTAGTTTTGAAAGATTAATGTGGAGACAGAAACAAAAAATCTTGTATAAAACTAATGAAAAAATACTCTTAGAGTGAATGAATACTAGAGTTAGCTTCCATTAAGAACAGAAGAAAAAGTTTTTTAAACCTTCTTTAAGTATAAGCATGAGGAGAATGAATTTAAGATGTTTCAGTCATTTGTGATCAGGAAGAAATTTCTAAACAATATGAATATAGATAAAATAAGGCCGCCAAGAATTGCACAGGCATTTTATTCTCCCGTTTGTTTCCTTAGTGTCTTTTTTGAGTAAATAGATACTTGAGTTCAAGTATGAGTATAGTACTTACATTATTGAGGGCTAGAAAAGGAATTAAAGAAATTAAAGACTGTGTTCAAAGATTTGGAAATAAACATGTTCAGATAATGCAGTGATTCTCTGATATATGGTATCTTTTCTTTTTTTTTTAAGCTAAAATGCAGCCTCAACTATACAAAGAATGGTTTACCAATAAGAACCAGCTAATATAGTTGATTCTTTTGACCAATGACTAGAGACTATTTCTCCAGAATTAATAATGTCTCATATAAATTCCACAAAGATCTCCTTTAAACGAATATGTTAAATTGATAAGCTCTTCAAGCCGAACCTTAGGAAATTCTTTGTTGGCTTTTTCCCATAATTTTTTCAATGAATTATAACAATAATGATATGGTTATTATCAAAACCCACTATACTTCTGTTTTTACTTTTATTATATTCTCAAAATTATAGTTTAAAAAACTTTTCATTTTCATTGGGAGTGTTTCTTAGAACTGTTTTCCTACAATGATATTGTGCATATTGTGGCACTGATTTTAATGAGAATTTTAAGAAAGTAGCCTACTAGCAATTGTCATATCAGTGCATTGGAAGCATCTGGATTTTCAAATGTCAGAATCTGATTTTTTTTCCAAAGAATTTTAGAGCTAGGAAGTCACCTAACACAGCACCTTTATTTTATATATGTTAAAACTGAGTCCCAGAGAAAGTAACTTACACAAAATCATATAGTTAATTAAAGGCAGAACTGGGGCTAAACTTTCAGTCTCCTGACTCTGTCCAGGTGAATATTTGTTGATTAAAGTAATCCCAGAGCTGTGTCATTTTCCTATGACAGTTTTGCTAGATTACACAAATATCACACCAGTTTAAAGGAGTCTATAATTTCAGTCATATACATTGCATTTGCTCAATAGTTTTTCTGTTTAGCTCATATTTGTCACAATGATAAAAACATTTTCAAACAAGGTTACATGAAGTTTGTGTATATAAAATGTGCTTTCTATAAGGCGTGTGAATTTCCAAGAATTTGCCAATGCTCCAGTTACTTTGTGTGTAAACTGGTATCTACTCATGTCTCATAATGTTTTGCCAAAATAGCATAATAAGCTGCTAGGATAAGAGTTTAAGTAGTGATAAAATTCAAGAAACCATGTTTTGTGGTGAACAGGAAATTAATATCAATATTTTAAGATAAGAAAATAATGTTTAAGGATGAATGTGGAAACCTCAGAAAACTGTTGATAAACATGTTGTATTTTGTCTTCTATGATGTCACATTTAAGGTTAAGACACAGACTGTATCAACAGTGAATTTGTGCCATGAAAACATATTCAGCTGATGTAAAGATTAACTTAAAAACAAACAAAAGCAACTCTGTCTTTTTTTTAAATGATACTCTTTTATTGCCATGATCTTGCTTTGTTATTCATATTTAGAAGCAATGTTCTTCTTAAGAAGTGTGTGTTTGTGTGTTTGTGTGTGTGTGTTAGTTGCCCAGTCATGTCCGTCTCTTTGCAACCCCATGGATTATAGCCTGATAGGCTCCTATGTCCACAGGCAAAAATACTGGAGTGGGTTGCCATTTCCTTCTCCAAGGGATCTTCCCAACCCAGGGGTCCAACCCAGGTCTCCTGCATTGCAGATAGATTCTTTACTGACTGAGTCACCTGGGAAATTCCTATTATATAAATAATTTAGACTTTATAGCCAATATCTACTTATCGTTATATATCTACTCAATATTACCATTACTGTACGGTACACTTTCTGCCTTTCTGGTTAGCACTCAAAAGATGGATATGAAAAGAGTTTGTCATTGCAAGTAAATAAATTTCTTTCTACTTCTAATAGTATTTCTAATTAAATTATGAATATGCCTCACCTAGACATGATTGTACCAATTTCACAGTTTTATGATAATCAATTGTACAACTATTTAATGTTCACACAATTGCTTTTTTAAAAAAAATAGTACACTCAGTCCAGGGAGATTGTGATATCTTTATTCTTTTGGTAAATAAAACTTAGGTTCTTCCCATGGAAATTCTAAGGGAACAAGGCAGACTGAAAATAGCATTCTATACAGTTTAATGCTCAGCTGTTTTTCCAAGAAAATTCAGAAGTTTTATTGAACATTTTTGCAGGATCCAACTGGAATATTCTCACTGGATAAAACCATTGGCCTTGGTACTTATGGCAGAATCTATTTGGTAAGTGGAGTTACATTATGTTTTCATTCTGCATTTTCTAATGACAACAATGATTGCAAGTCAAAACCCTACACTGCAAATCAAATAATGCCAAAGCATATTTCACTTTGAGAGAACAATCAAATTAAGATAGCTCAGTGACAACTGTGAGAATTATTATGAAAGAAATGGATTAGAAAGCTATATTGAACCAACCAACAAAACCTAAGATCTAAACATTATTAGCAGAAAGTTAATAAAATTGCCAAAGGAAAAGGCAACTAATCCAAATAATATGTACTCAAATAAAAATATCACTTATTTTATATTGTATATCCATACCATTCTGGTTACTTGCATTCAACTTTTAAGCTGAATGTTGCAAAAGTTTCCATAGCATTCTATATCATCCTGTGTACATGAATATGCATATGTATGTGATAGTTTACCAAATAATCTAACAAGAAAATCTATGCATTTGTTCAATGATTTTTATATACCACAAAGTATATGACAGACACTGTGATAGACTTTGGAGATAAACTGGTGAACAAAGCAGATAGTTCCTGCTCTTCTAGAGTTTATGGACTAGAAACGTATAAGTGATTAAATGTGTGTATGTGTGTGTCTGGGAGGGTTGGGGGAGGCAAATATATAAAAGTAAACACATAAATAATTATATAATTGCAATTGTAATATATCTCTGTAAGAAAATTCCTAGTGATATAAAAGTAAAGAAGAAGGGGGCTTATTTTAGACTGAAGGGTCAGCCTCCCTGGGGAAATCACTGGTAAACTGACAGCAGGAGAACAAATATGAGATAAGCAAGCAAAGGTATGATTGTAGAGGATGATGCTGATTCATTTGAGGTAGAGCAGGAGCAGTGTAAAGGGTTCTGTTGGAGATAACGGTGCTTTAGTGGCCCTATCATTTATCAGGTGCCCTTCCCTGACTCTCTAATATGGTGAATAGACATTTTCTCAATCCTGTATAATGATATGTACAAATGGAGGATTCATCTTCCCTAGGCATATCCCTCAAATACCAAATCACTATCCCTGGACTGATCCTTACTATCAGCTGACCACAGGTCCTCTCCCTATGGGTTGTGTAGAAGTATCTTGAAATGGGTCCAGTGGAAGGGGCTTCCTTCTAATTCAGACAAAGGTGCCCTCTGCTTGCCAAGCATTGTACCCTTAGGGCTGCATCTACCCAGGAGTTTCTTTTTAAAATTCATCTACCCAGGTAGGGTGGGGAGATCTTTAAAATTTGTACAAAGGTACCTATAGCAGAGACACTGAGTAGTAGAAATAGAATTGTGGAAGAGTCCTAAAAGTAGAAAGAAACTTGGTAAGTATAAGGAACAGAGAATGTCAATATTCATGATAAAAGTTTTCTTAAGTCATTTTGACCTAACCTATTAACAGAAACAATAAGCTTTAGACAGTGATGTGATACAGATGCAAATGTATTGTTTATGTTACCCCGGTTGCATCCAGACTGAATAATTAGTTAACAATTGTGTGATCTAAGCAAATTTTGCCACCTTGTGCATAGATTCCTAAACCTTATGCCTACAAGTTTCTCTTCTTTATGGCACATTTGTCATATCCATGGCTCTACACATGTTTTAATTCCTCAGGGGTGTGTATTTAAGTGTGTGTGTATTTGGGTACTTTCTTTCATTTGAAGGTATATAGCTCTCTTCACCATCAGATATTAGGAATAAAACCCTGTTTTATAAGGCAAAAAGCAAAGGTAAGGCTACAGAAAGATGGGTTTTCATCAGCAGTCATCAGAATTGTGATGCCATAAGAAGAAGAAAAGTCAAGAGGGTAAAAGGTGAGTTGTGCATAATAATTCTTTCTGTTAAACTAGCTTATTGAGGTATGGTTTACACTTGGACAAATTCATCCTTGTAAGTGTACAATTTCATGAGTTTGGACAAATATGTCAAATCATGTAACTACTACCATAATCAAGATTTTTCAATATCCATCTTAAATTACACAGTATACCTTCAAGTAATATTCTACCACTTCACTGTGTGGTATCCCAGCTTGTATACTGTGCTCATGGTTGTTAAACATTTTGTTCTTATATATGATATAAACCCATAGTACTACTACTCTGTTCCCTCTAGTCAATACTACTACTTTTTATTTAGTCAGTTGTCTTTTAGAGTAATTTAAAAGGAAGAAAAATTATATTTATACTCATTTGAGCTATTTCTGATATCATCATTTATTTGGTTAAATCCAAGTTTCTGTGTATGATATCCTTAAGCCTGAAGAACTTCCTCTAACATTTCTTATAGTGCAGGGCTTCTGGTAATTAAGTCTCTGCCTTTGTGTGAAAAGTCTCTCCGTTTTCAAAAGATATTTACATTGGATATAGAATTTGGGGTTGACAGTTACTGTTTTTCCTTTCAGCACTTTAATAATAATACTCTATTGTCTTCTGGTTTGCATGGTTTCTGAAGTCTGCTGTCATTCTTATCTTTGTTCTTTTGTGTTTTTCTTCTGGCTGCCTTTAAAATTTTTCTTCTTTGTTTTTCAGCGGTTTAAATATGAAACGTATAGGGGGTTTGTTTTATTTTTGTTTTGTGTGCACATGCATATGCTGCTCTGTGTGTGTATTTTGTGGGGTATTTGCCACCTCAGGGGACTCTGAGTTTCTGGGATATGAGCTTTAGTTTTTCCTTGTGCTCTGTGCTTCAAAGATACTCACTCAGTGCTCTCGTGCCTCCCCCAGAGGTATGTATATTGCTCATCCCTTCTTACTAGGGTCAGGAATATCCCCTGGAGAAGGGAATAGCAACCCACTCCAATATTCATGCCTGGAAAATCCCATGGATTTGCAAGCTACTGTCCATGGGGTCGCAAAATATCAGACATGACTGAACGACTAAGCACCTAGTAGGGCAGGAAAGAGTTCTCTGTTTTCCTGATTCAACCCCTGTCTTAGGCAGATCCTGTGCCTCTAGGTCATGAGAGTGGGACCTTCTTACTTAACCTGCCCTTCTATTACTAGTAAGACACCTCTAAATGGCTTGGATCCAGGAATGATTCCTGTGCTTCCCCCAGAAGTAGAGGACTGAATATGTTTTTACATTTCCCCCAGCTATATCAGGTCTTCATCTGTACCCTGGAAGGAACAGCATTTGGTGCCCTTCCCCTAAAGCTTAGGGCTTTTACTGAATGGGCGAGGGGGAGAGAAATTGGATATGGTTTCACATCTTTCCTACTGCAAGGGCTTCTCTCTACCAGGTCAGGACCATAAATATGTGGAGAAAAGCTTTTGACTGTTTTAAGAGTACTGCACTCTAATGCTAGCCCATACTTGGCATTTAGCAGTTCATTAAAAATCTTTTTAAAAATTTTTTATTTTGTATTGGAGCACAGTTGATCAACACTGTTGTGTTTCAGTGTCTCCATTCTTTTTCAAATTCTTTCCCATTTTGATTGTTACATAATACTGAGCATAGTTCCCTGTGCTATACAGTAGGTCCTTGTTGTTTATCCATTTTAAATATAGCAGTGTGTACATGTCAATCTCAAATTCCCAATCTATCTCCCCCACCCTTTGTTGACCATTTATCATTTCCCCTTTGTAAATTATCTTAACTTAGTTAATATCTCATTGCTCTGAAAAGCAATGTTTATGAAGCTATCTAGCAGCACAGAACTATGTTTATGGTGTTACATATTGCATATTATTTTTATATTCTGATTACAGTTATGTTAAAAATTTACACATTAAAAATAGTGAATTAAATGTTACTAATAGAGTAGTGAGATAGTGGATGTACTTTTATATATTTTAAATTGTATATTTCTAATGATTGTAATGTTATTTGTTCTTTACCTAAATAATATATATGTGCATATGTATATATATGTGAATATATATATG
Source organism: Bos indicus (assembly GCF_029378745.1). Lineage (NCBI taxonomy): Eukaryota > Metazoa > Chordata > Mammalia > Artiodactyla > Bovidae > Bos > Bos indicus. The sequence goes on from NC_091789.1 coordinate 58,424,073, forward strand.
TATATAAAATGATGTATAAATACCTTGTACAACAAAATGGAAGCATGATAACATTCAAAATTAATGTCAGAGTGACTCATAGAGTCCTTTGCTTTTTCAGCTCTGCCAACCACATCCCCTGCTGGTGTTTGTTTTGGTTAAAGTCTCTCCAATGTCTTCCAGCTTGTTTCCAAGGCCTTGTTCTCTGGCAGGTTTCCAGCTGTCTGCTGAGGTCTGTGCATGTTGAAATGAAGGCTGAGTTGCACACTCCACATTGTAACCCTTTTCCTTTCCTTCTTTTTCTTCTAATTAAATACCTGTCTTTCTACCCTCTCCTGCTGCCTGCCAGTATAAACCTCACTTAAAATCGTGGGTTTTACTTTTCTCTCTTTTTAGGAGAAAGTGCAGTTCTTTTTTTTACTCCACTAGAGTCATAAAATGCAGTTTCCTTTTCACCTTTAGATTCTGGTCTCATAGCTGAAGAATTGTCATTCAAATTGGAAGAATACTTAGAATTTGCCCATGTGAGACCATATAAACAAAAAGAAATTATTTTGAAACATTTTTTAATGGTACTGTTAAAAACTAAACAGTTTCCCAAAGATCAATATACCCAGAGAGACTGTAGTTATTCTATGGAATATGGAATATTAAGAGAGAGACCAAGACCTTTTAGGATAGCTCAGTGGGTGGCAACCTGACCCTCCCGTTAACTGACACAATACTTGTAGATTGACTTTTCTGGGCCTATTTCCTCAAGTATAAAATAAATCTATTTGACTAGATAATCTCCAGCGGTTTTTTTTTTTTTTTGGCTCTTCAACAATACACCTAGCACAGTGCCTGGAACTCAATAAAATGGAAACTTATTTTTAGAGTTATGAGCATAGTAAAAACTGTCCTATAGTTCTTTTACCACCTTGCAAAATAGAAGCTGATTATTGGCTATTAGGTGGAGAAGTTACTCATTGCACCAAATAAAATGTATTTCTATTCTTTCCTCCACTTACTACCTGATAGCAAGACCTAATATTTAGCTCAGTAACTACTATGATATCCAATGCAAAGGTAAAATTGTGTTTAGTCAGTTCAGTCACTCAGTCATGTCTGACTCTTTGCGACCCCATGGACTGCAGCACACCAGGCCTCCCTGTCCATCACCAACTCCCAGAGCTTACTCAAACTCATATCCATCGAGTTGGTCATGCCATCCAACCATCTCATCCTCTGTCATCCCTTTCTCCTCCCATCTTCAACTTTCCCAGCATCAGGGTCTTTTCCAATGAGTCAGTTATTCACATCAGGTGGCCAAAGAATTGGAGTTTCAGCTTCAGCATCAGTACTTCCAATGAATATTCAGGACTGATTTCCTTTAGGATTGACTGGTTGGATCTCTGCAGTCCAAGGGACTCTCAAGAGTCTTCTCCAACACCACAGTTCAAAAGCATCAATTCTTCAGTGCTCAGCTTTCGTTATAGTCCAACTCTCACATCCATACATGACTACTGGAAAAACCATAGCTTTGACTAGACGGACCTTTGTTGGCAAAGTAATGTCTCTGCTTTTGAATATGCTGTCTAGGTTGGTCATAACTTTTCTTCCAAGGAGCAAGCATCTTTTAATTTCATGGCTGCCGTCACCATCTGCAATGATTTTGAAGCACCCCCAAAATAAAGTCTGTCACTGTTTCCATTGTTTCCCCATCTATTTGCCATGAAGTGATGGGACCAGATGCTGTGTTCTTAGTTCTTGAATGTTGAGTTGTAAGCCAGCTTTTTCACTCTCTTCTTTCACTTTCATCAAGAGGTTCTTTAGTTCTGCGTTACTGTTACCTAACAGCATTTTGTTACACAGAATACTATTGGGGTAAGACAATGAACTGAATCGCCAGAGTGAACCAGTTTACCTTGATCTTCATGAAGTCTTGACTATACTTCTAACCTTAATCATCCGTTCCCACGTTGCCATTTGCAGGTGATAAGGGCAGGAAAAGGAGTGGGAAAAGATTCAAGGTACTTATTTCAGGCAAAGGAATAATTCACCTGAGATAGGGTGAAACTTTACAATTGGTTCTAGAGCTTAATTTTCACTTGTGCCTGATGCCTAGTTGGAACTCAGTTACTGTTGGTGGAAGGAATAGACTGTGTCAAATATCTTGTTGTTCTAAAACTTAAAAACATAATGGGCATAAGTAAGCATCCATCCTTGAGAGATCTTACAGCAGTCACCTGTCCCTTGGTACTCAGTGGAGTAAGTCAGATATGAAAGGTGTGGGAGGAATTACAATGATGAGCAAATTCCCAAATCGCTTGCAATCTGGAAGTGCACTGTTGAATATGGCAATTTCTTTTTAAAACACTGTCCAAGGCATCCCTGTTAAATTAGATTTTTAAAAATCACTGCTTGACACAATGCTTTTACTCGGAAATCTCACCAGACAGGTAATATTTAGGTTTACTAGTTACATTTTCTGGATTTGAAGTTGGGACAGGGAGTGGGAACAGAAAGGCAGGAAAGAAATGTCCTCAAAGTGGATGACATACAATTTATCATATTTTAAATTAAGTTTCAGAAACATGGTGCTGACATTTGGGTTGCCTAGCCACTAGACCTATTGGATAGGGGTTTGAGTATTTTTCCTTTTAGGCTGAAATTATACTGTTTATTTGCCTACCAAATGTCTAGCACTGTGAATGCTTTCTTTTTAGGTAGGAAAGTTTTCTCACATCCTTGCCATTTTGCAAATATAGCTCAATTAAGTCAGCCAACAAATATTGCTTGAGCGGCCGTAAAGTGCATAACACTGTGCATTTCATTATACATTGCAAGGCTCACAAGCAGAAACAGAAGCTGCAGCTGAGTTGAGGCCACAGGCTTACTAGACTGTTGTGCCTTCCTGGTGCAGTATCTTAAGTCCAGAGCCTTCTCTTTGTTCCTCCTCCTTCCTATGACATCGCCCCCTGGTGATTATATGCCTCAAAAGTAGGGATTGGTCTTTAAGTAACCCTCAGGCTTCTCTGGCATAGGAAACATAAATTTATCCATTAAATAAATACATTGTTTTGAATGTTTAATTTTCCATAATACAATTAAAAATATTTATCGAATGTTCACTGTGTCCCAAGCACTGTGTTAGGTACTAGGTGCTGGTTAGAATTATCAGAAGACATTTGGTGGGGAGGGATGGTCATTTTTATTGATTTAGTTTTAGTGGACCTAAAGAAGGAGGTTATTTTCCCTATGATTGTAGCTCTATATTAAGGAGGGAGTCATGAAATAAAGTAAGGAAAGGGAGTGCAAGGGTGAAAGTGGGCAAAAGGAGAAAGAAAATAGGGATCTCCTTTTTTTTTTTCCTGGATGTGGAAAGTCTAATGAGCCATCTAACTCAGACTCCAGGACTAAGTTTTTCCTCTATAAGAGAACTGAGGTTGAATATTTGCAATGAGGTGAATGAACCAGCATACACTAAATAAATTGAGACTCAGGGGACCAAATTAGTGGAAAGTGCTGAGGCCTAAAGGCCTTGGAGAACATGGAGTATTTCTGTGTTGGCCATGACATCTCTCCAACTGTGGAATATAACTCAGTCTCTGAGTTTTAGGCTTGTCTTTTTTCCTTTTGTGTTATACCTAAGTTTACTCCTGCCTCCTGATAAAATTTGAGGGAGGAAAAAGCAATAGCATGAAAGGTGATAATAAAAGTCATATGTAGAGCCCTAAAGAGACCACAATTAAAAATTTTCACAACTACTCTTATCTATTTAATGAGTTCATAGATATGTATGGAGGGAAAATGAAATTCTATGTTTGGTATGTTGGAGTAATGCCAAAAAGTATCGTCTCATGTCTTCATATACTTAATTCAGTTGATTTTCGAATGAGTTCTATAAGCAGAGAAGACAAATTTAAATGAATGGAGACAAATATATATTTTTAAACAAAAGCTGAGGCTAATAAACTATAGCATAGTGATTTTGTTCAATCAGATAAAAACATCCCAATTATAAAATGTAAATAAAATACAAATCTCTGTGTGCCGGGGGAAAATAATACAGTTTTAGAAACTGATGTACAAAATTTCATGACTGGTGGGACTACTGCTAAAAACATTTATGTACTCTTTGTCGAATATATTGAAAATCAAGTTTATTTTCCATATGTATGCATATATATTTATATATACTGTAAATATACATATATTTATAGGACTATACAATTAAACATATACATTTGTATAACATACATATATAAAACGCATATATATGAATATACATAGCATATGTTTATATATAATTATACTATATAGGGACTTCCCTCGTGGCTCAACTGGTAGAGAATCTGCCTGCAATGTGGGAAACCTTGGTTCAGTCCCTGGGTTGGGAAGATCCCTTGGAGAAGGGAAAGGCTACCCAGTCCAGTATTCTGGCCTAGAGAATTCCATTAACTGTATAGTCCATGGGATTGCAAAGAGTTGGACATGACTGAGTGACTTTCACACACACACATACTATATAGAATATTTTATATATGTATATATATATATATATATATATATATATATATGACACAGTGGTCAGATTCTCAGTAAATTCAGTGAAGGTGATTGAAGTATCAACAGTTCTTTCTTTTGTCATTGATCCTCTAACAGTTGGCCACTAGAAACTAGTTAACCAGGTCATCACCACACTTCATGAAACAGATACTTCGGAAGATAGCATTTAGGCAGTTCTAACTCTTGAAAATAACAATGAACCCTAACTTGGTTTTAGGGCTTTTCCACATTCATGCCATATTTGTGTATCTTTAGTTAAGGTAGTTTTGTGGGTGATGCAAAAGTAGCATTTAGAAATTAATGTGCCACTGTAGCTCTCTGGAGGTGACAAAGCAAAAGTTATTTAGTGACTCAGTTGTGTCCAACTCTTTAGTAACCCTATGGGTTCTACAGTCTATGGACTTTAGTCTGCCAGGGTCCTCTGTGCATGGGATTTCCCAGGCAAAAATACTGGAATGAGTTGCTATTTCCTTCTCCAGGTGATCTTCCCAACCCAGGGACTGAACCCACATTGCTTGCATTGTAGAAGGATGTTGAGCCACCAGCAAAGCCCTCAAACTCAAAGTGGAAGTTCTTAAACTTTTACATTCCTGGGGCTACATTAAAGGCAGTCTCTTATAAAGAGGCCTGTGAGTAAAATAATACTAAACTATCAAAGAATATCAGAATATTAAGTAGTTATTTAACCTGTACTCTTATTTTCTCTGCTCAGCTACACTCAGGAATTTGTATTCCTCCTCTACCAGAGCATGGAGAAAGAGAGGAACGATGAGGTATAAACTGTGTCTTTTCAATTGGAGAAATAATAACATGGAGGTGGTTTATGTGTAATTCATGCTGAAAAAATAATAAAGCTCCTTTTAGGTATGTCATTTGTAGACAGAGTTGCATTATCACTAGGAAAAGGAGTTTGGATTATTCAGGTTCCCCTAAGGGAAAAGAAGATTGATTATATTCTAAGCACTGCCACTAACGTTTTATATAAATCATTAACTCTGAAGAGAAACAAAACAAAACACCACCTCAGTCAAAAAGGACACATCTGAGAGTCCTCTTAGAAGGACAGCTTTTCCTAACCCTGAAAAAAAATAAAATTAAAAAAAAAATTTTGGTACAAAAATTGAGTGAGTAAAAAAGATGGAAAATAAATATTAGTCAATTTAGAGATAGTGAGCTTGGTGTCCTAAAAATTGGTACCATTAAAAAAAAAAAAAGGTTACATTCACTGTGTTACACTGTGCCTAGTGCTTAATTTACAGTGTATTATTTATGTCTCATGGAGAAGGCAATGGTACCCCACTCCAGTACTCTTGCCTGGAAAATCCCATGGATGGAGGAGCCTAGTGGGCTGCAGTCCATGGGGTCACAAAGAGTCGGACACGACTGAGCAACTTCACTTTCACTTTTCACATTCATGCATTGGAGAAGGAAATGGCAACCCACTCCAGTGTTCTTGCCTGGAGAATCCCAGGGACGGAGGAGCCTGGTGGGCTGCCATCTACATCTACGGGGTTGCACAGAGTTGGACACGACTGAAGCGACTTAGCAGCAGCATTTATATCTCATAAAAGTGTTTTGAAGTAGGTACAATTGTTATCTTTAACCTCCCCCATCTCATAAAGAAGAAATTAAGGATTCAAAATTTGAGTTACTGAACAAAGCAAGTAATTTGCAAAGCCAGGAGTCAACCCAAAATTTGCCTGGCCACTAAGTCTGTGTTCTTTACTATATTCCATTCACCTCAACAGGTACAAGCCAGAGTAAAAAGCAGTAAAGTAGATCAGCCGGTTGAAAAAAATATCTGCCCAAATATAAAAGTTTCTTTCCAATACAGGAAATTGGTGAGCTGAGGTCAGTAATGAAGATTATTTATGATATGTCCCTCCAGCATAGCTGTTTGCATCATAATGGGCACTAAGGCATACTCTAGTCTAAGTGACTTAGTAGAATTCCAGAAGTAGACTGGGACAAGCAGATGGGCTTTATAGGACACTTGAAGCTCATGACTAAATCCCTACTCAAACCCTTAGAAGCCCTAGGAAGGCAAATAAGTTCTTGCTAATGCTTTACTCTAGTCCAGTGAGCAAGGCCAGAGGTATTTTGCTTCAGTTACTGCTCCTACTGGGAGCCCCAGGGAAGAGGGAGGCAGCAAATGATCATTTAAAATTAGTGTCTCCCAAAGATGAAACAGAACCTCAGGATCTCCTCTGTGGATGATTGGTTTCTGATTGGTGGGGATTTTTAAAATAAAATAAATAGATAAATAAAAATTTATGTATTTTCTAATAGATTAATTTCTAGGAGTATTGATGAAATTATATATATATGTGTGTGTGTGTGTGTGTCTATTTATCTATCTATCTATCTATATATATATATGCTTCCCTGGTGGCTTAGTGATAAAGAATCCATCTGCCTGCAACGCAGGAGCTACAGGAAATAGGAGGGCATGGCAACCCACTCCAATATTCTTGCCTGGAGAAACCCATGGACAGAGGTGCTTGGCAGGCTATAGTCCATAGGGTTGCAAAGTCAGACACAACTGAAGTGACTTAACATATATATATATATATATATATATATATATATATATAAAATTTGTTTCCTGCTCAAGAACACAAGTTCTCCCCATCTGGCCTGGAATAAATTTCATGTAGTGGCTAAGTGGCTACAGCTTGGAAGGTTAGAGGCTGGCAGAGGAAGACAGTTGAACAGGTAGATGGAGTCAGATTTGGCATTGAGATGAGGTAAATACCAAGTGTACTGCTTAAGTAAAATTCTTATAATATCCCTTCAGATGGAGATGAGGGTTTTAATAGAACTTAAAACTTGAGGCTTTCCTGGTGGTTAATTTCTACAAGAATTGTGTAGGTAGCGAATTCCTCCTTGTTCCTCACAAAATAATGTGTTGCAATGACAGTGGAAAACCAGCTACGAAAGCTTGGAGTGTATGCCTAGGAATTCATTAGTCTTTGAAACTAGTTCACAGATTTCTTCAGGGGCAGAGACCAGGACATTTTCATTTTGGCTATACTTCCAGAGCACCTCGTAAAGTGCCTTGCAGATATTAGGCACAAAGAGCATCAGGGATATATGCCAAGCAAAAAAATTCAATGTAAATGTCTTAGTATGCTTTCTATTGCCTACATTCATTTTCTCCTTTTATTAGCACTGTTGTCATTCTACAAGTAGGTCTAGGAGACAATTAGGTGTGTCCAGAAAATCTTTTTGAATCACCTTTATAATCTCTTTGAGACTAGCAGAATACCTTCTATGTATGGGTACTTGCCACGATTTTTTGTGGGACTAAAAAGATGTGTACAAAAGTGACCCATTCCCAAATAACACGTTTTATTGGGGGCTCTCTGCAGATGTGCCTTGATGGAAAGGATTGTCTAATGATGCCCTGTTAAGCCAGTGCTGGAGACAGGTTGGCCTTTAAAAATTATGCCACCTAAGTAACTTTCTACTCTGACTATATATAAAAAAAAGGTGACACTGTGTAGAGATAAATATTTCCAAAGGATGGAAATATTAACCTTACTTATTTTTTATTACTCTAGGCTGAATGAGTCATTTAGGAAGCCTGAAAGAGTATTTTTTTCTTGGGGTACTGTAGTTTGCTGTAGTGTTTTTGGCACAGCCAAGTGTAAGGATGGTTTCAAGAGAGCCTCATACCTTCAGGAAGATGTCTAGAACATGTGCAAATATTTCCTGACTTGGAAGACTGGCAGCCATTAGAAAGAAAAACACATAAATAAGAGCTTACAAATGTCTTTGCTTCTCTCAGCCTTCTACCCATGCTTGCCAGTTGCTGTAATGGGGTTTTAAACTACCTTAAATTTTAGTGGGTTTCAAAAAATTAAATGCCCCCAAAATATTAAACTCTAAAAATTTTAGTAATGTGGATTTTGCAGGCCCTACACTGATATATGGGCTTTCCTGGTGGCTCAGTGGTAAAGAATCTGCCTTCCAATGCAGGAGATGCTAGTTCAATCCCTGGATGGGGAAGATCTCCTGGAGTAGGAAATACAACCCACTCCAGTATTCATGCCTGGGAAATCCCATGAACAGAGAAGCTTGGTGCGCTACAGTCCATAAGCTCACAGAGTTGGATACGACTGAGTGAGCACACACATGCACACTGATATATGTGTATATACATATATACACACACATACCTTTGTTGTTGAGTTATATTTCTAGTCCCTAGTCCCATGCCTTGGGAAACTCCCGTAAGTCAGGGACACCATACATATATGCTGGCTTTATTCCTTTTTAACTTGAGCAACATATGGTACCGAATAATAGGTAGTTGTATCCTCCCCTCAGTTGTACTCAGGGCAGAACTAACAAATGGGGATAGAAAGGTGCAAAGTAGTTTCAAAGAAGTGAAAAACAGAGTGGTGATATTTTTAGGGAGCAAAGTCTATGTTTACCCCAGCCAGCACAATGTGAAAATTGGTTTGACCGATTTCTTCACCACCACCACCATTCCCCTCCAAAAACACACTGACAGAATTAGTTGACTGATTATTTAACAGAAATTACCAAAATGTTGTTCGCATCTAGTATGCATAACCTTACTAAAATTGAAAATAGACATTTTCCATTGTGTCCAAGATGGTTTTTAGAAGGGACTTCTCAGACAGATCTTGATGCTTGGACATCAAGGGACGTAGATTGGAGAAGCATAACTTACTATCAACATACCTCCCTGAGGTCCTTCAGATAAGATGTTCCCATATGAGACCAGAACTTTCCAAATTAACCTCTCCCCGTTTCCTTTACCTTCTTGACTCTGGTAGTTGCATGAAAGGTGAGTTGGGTTGGTAAAGGGTTTACATAAATAAATTAGAATATGACCAATTAATTTATAAAGGATAATTCGTTTAAAGAAATAAATATCAAAGTAACCATTTACATGATTCCATTGAAACTGAATTGTAAAGCCTTCCTCACTCTCTACAAATCAAGAGAGTTTGTATTTTTTTTAAAAGGCAAATGATCCACCTTTCAACAATATTGGTAAATATAGTAATGTGCTCTCAACTCCTTTATACTTATTTCTTCTATATTTTCTGGTTTTCTTTATTCAAATGTTATATTCCAGTGCCCTGATGATCAGATAGGGGACTGGGGGAAATGGAGAGTAAAAATTAACATATACACACTACTATGTATAAAATATATAATCAACAGGGACCTGCTGTATAGCACAGGGAACTCTACTCAATACTCTGTAATAACCTACATGGGAAAATAATCTGAAAAAGAATAGAAATATATAGATGTATGACTAAATACTTTGTTGTATGTCTGAAATAACATAGTAAATCAACTATACTCCAATATAAAATTTTTTTAAGTTATTAAAAATTGAAGTGTAAGACAGAACTTAGAATAAGGGCTGCCAGATTTTATGAATAAAAATATAGGATGCCCAGTTAAATTTGAATTTTGATAAAGAACAATTTTCTTTTTTTAGTGTCAATGTATCCCAAAAGTATGTACTTATGCTAAAAATATTTGTTTATTTGAAGGTCAAGTTTTACTGGGCCTAAGCTATAGTTTATCTGCTAACCCTATCTAGAACAGCTTTTCCCTGGGTCACAGATTTACCACCCACCAACCCTGTGTAAAGAAATAGAGAGAGATTGTCTTGCCCACCTGCTGTAGTATGGCAGAGAATGCCAGTTCAGCCTACCTAAGAAGCTGCCAAAGGGTGGATAGGAGTGGTCTTCTGGTCCCAAAACAGCTGCTACTCCTCCCTGCTGCTTCTAGCAAATGTTGTTTGGTGCTCCCTTCAAGCACCATAGCAAAGCTGCTTTGCTGGTTGCTGTAGGGGCCACAGAGTGCAAGTGTGTAATTTTCTCTTTACTGAGGGTCTGAGTAGAGGAAAGAAGAGATTTCTCTTTGACGTGCCAAGGAGAACATTTTGCTTGCTCAGTCCCCTGAGCTGGAAAAGAGAATCAATATAACTTTTTTTCCCCCTTACTCTAAAGGTGGAAGGGCACCAGGCTGGTAACTTGATCAGTGACTCTCGAGTTTTATTGTGCCTAATATGGACCCAAGCACCTAGTGTTATTGCAGCCAGTATCAGTCAATGTTTGTTTGTTTTGTTTTTAGGTGAACAATCTTATGTTATTCTGTTTCACAGGCCAGGGTATCACTGGCTCCAATTCGGAGTTGTTTCTTCATAGAAGGACCATTTGTGTTGTTTAGAGCCGCGTTGCATGTGGTCCATTTCTTTTTAGAGTTGTGAGTTAACCATTTTGCCTGTGATAGTGAGAGGCTGACCTGAAAGAAGGATACATACGGCATGACTGATTTACAGTGCAAAATAGAGACAGATTGCTAGCAGAACTGTTTAAATCCAACCATCGTATCTTGCTGTCCCTAATTCCCTCAGGATGGCCCAGAGAATGTTCTCAAGGACAACTGATACTTGCAAAGGAAGAATCTTTCTGTAGATCTTTTAAGATTCCAAAAGGGGCAGTGATATATGGGAAGTCTGTAGTTCATGTGGCATTGTTAATGATGCCCTTTCTGGATTGGCTAAGAGTTCACAGTAGACAGAGAAATAGAGCCTGAAGCAATGTCATCGTCTCCCAGCTCTCTCAGTGGCTTCATTTGTTGGAATTTCTGCCATCATCAACTTTTTCTAGTGCTTCAGGAAGATATAGTTCCTAAATAGTAAGTGGGGAATGCCATGCAGTATAATGCATAGACGTAAAGTAAAATCTGTCTTGAACCCTAGCCCCAAACAGTACAAGTTACCATTAAGCATTAACTGATTTGAGCCTTAGAGAAATCACATGAGGTAGATTTTATGAAATCACATGAAGTAGATTTTATGAATCTTATTTTGTATGTGAAACTGAGGCATGCTGCTGCTGCTGCTGCTAGGTCGCTTCAGTCGTGTCCAGCTCTGTGCAACTGAGGCATAGAGAAGTTAAATAACCTATCTAAAGTCATACAGTAAGTAGACAAGCCAGGTTTGAAACCAGATCACTCTGGCCGGAAAAGCCCTCACTTTTAACTATGCTGTTGAAAACTACAAGAGAAGTGCTAAGTACAAAAGTAACACCTTTCTACATGATATAGTTGGATCAATGAGAACTTGGAAGGTGGTTCCACCAAGCCCTGAAGGAGTGTATAAGATGAGGTTCCAGTGACTCTAGTGTATACTGTTCTCCATTTCAAGCATTATTGTTTTCCTCCATTCAATCTCAGAGAGACTTTCTAATGAAGACAGAGTCAATTAGAGAATTATCTTTTCAGTCAATTGACAAAGCCAAATTGCATGGTATATTTTATGGGGAACATCAGAAGCTACATGAGAAATTAATTAACCATTCATGAAGTGTCTGTTCTGAATAGTAAATATTTATGAAGGATTCAATTAAATTTAATCACTGAGAACTGGCTTTTATTTTTAAGAATAAATTTTATGTAAAATCTTTCAATAGCAAAGTGCCTGGTGCACAATATAGGTTTTGGAATCAACCAGAACAGAGACATGCTATCAATATTGTGCTATACCATTTCAAGAGGAAAAGCTCTTCGCTCAAAAAAAAAAAAAAAAATCTAGACAGTAGACACATACTCCTTAAAAGACTAATCCCTTTGATGAGAGTCCTGGTCAGGAAGGTTTCAGTATAGGTTCATAGAATAGATTCTAAATAGTCAGCTAAAAATTCATGTAGGGGCTTATTTTGACACAAGCTTGAAGTATGCAGCTTCCATCCTTGGATAATCAAGTCTGTCTACTCCCCTGCCATGCCACAGTGGGAGCATGTGTTTTCATGTTACACGGATCTGAATTTAACTCCATGAGCTGAGTGACCAGGAGGTGGGTCACTTATCATCTCTAAGTTGCAGTTTCACAAAAATAACGGGGATAATAAACCCATTATGCAGTGCATCTGCATACCTACCCTAGGAAAGAGTAGGCAAAAAGCCTTTCATCGAGACTGAAAGCATTATAAAAATGGTATCACCACTGAGAATGCAGGAGTTGATGGAGGAATGCCTTTCTCATATAAAAGTTATTTTAATATTCTCTGGTTAGAAAGCAGAGGCAAGTGGGAAGAATCAAACTTAACTGCAGGGACAGAGCTGGAAGGACTCCCTAGAGATCAGATTATTTACAGATGACAAAACTCAAGCCCTGAGAGGAGATGTGACTTGCTTAAGGTCAAATATCTAAAGGTGTAAAGCCTTGCTTTGTTTTAGAAATACCATGTTCTATCCCTTGCTAACTTGTACTCAGTTGTTCAAGGCTTCTCAAATATTAGCTAATGCTCTAAGTTTCAGATAGTCATCCCCTGAGTATGCTACTTCTTCATAGGGAGCTGAGATGAAATGCCTCATTTTCTCTCATAGCAAATTATGACTAACACTATGATAATTCCACATTTTTAGTTATAACTCTCGTGCTATTATACCAGTGAAACTACAGTTTTTGAAATGAGAATGATGATTCAAATGTTCAAATGTATTCCTTCAGCCTCTTCTGAGTGACAGCTAGGAGTAAAGGATATTATTCAATTTACCTTAAGGAGGCCCTTCGGTATTTATCAAAATGCAAGGATAAAAAATATTTTATAAATCAGACTTTAGTTACTCCAGCCTCTGAAAATGAATCCTCTACATTCAGCTCACATTAGCCCCACATTACATTTCTTTGTCTTGACACGTTCTTTTATTTTTTTTTAATATCCCCTCTTATTTTTTCTTTAATTACTGACAATTCAAAGTGTGGTAAATGACCTTGACTGCTATAAGTCTCTTTAATTTTTATGGACAGAATCTGGAGGAATGTAAAAGTAACTTATTAGTTGACTTTCCAGAGTCACTTTGCACCATGTTTATCTCCATATGGTTTGTATTATTATGTAAAATTTTGAGTAGTTTGTCCCAGATACATTTGATGGCAATGAACACTTGAAAACAGTGAATTCAAGTGAAGTCCTGGCCTGCCTCATCTTTAAAATGTCTCTGTGTTATTCCTTATGGCCCTCTAGCCAGTCGAATAACCACTGATAATAGAGAATAAATAATAGGGGTGAGAGGCAATGAGGGAAAGAGAATGAATGATTTCATGGATTTGTGTTGCATTATTTCAAGAGCAATCCATAATTTGACATGAATTGAGAAATTCTGTTTCAGCAGCATTGTGAGCAAAGACAATATCAGGCCTGGGTTTGATGCCTTCTAATGGAGCAGAATGCCCTGACTTCTGTATTTCCATGGTTCTTAAGCAGTAGTGCATATTAAAATCCTTGGGAGGAATCACTTAAAAATGTTAATGTTCAAGACCCACTCCAAGAGATTCTGATTGGGAACCACTGCCTAGAGGAACTTGAGATTCTATGTGTAAACTAGAAAATCTCAAGAGAGGGTTTATTATTTTTTTCATATGTGGAAAAAATTAAGCATATGTGCTAGAAGGGCAAAGATTGAACTCAGTATGGTATGAGTTTCAGGAAAGCTATCTCAAACCAAATATATATCCCCAAAACAAACCTACCACATTCCTTGAAACCCCCATTATTAAAAAGTTATTTCTTTGGACATCTTACCAGAAATGACCTGTGTACACACATACTCTAAATTAAGTAATGCATTAAACTATTAATTAACACTTTAGCGCAGATGAGATTAGCTCTCACCCTAATCCCAAGGGAAATGAGGCACAAGGCAGGTAAATTATTTCTGATGTCTGTGAGAGAGGGGAGAGGGAAAGTTTTGTAACATGGGGATTTGATCCCAAGGAAAGCAAAGCCAGATGTAGCACCTGTATAAGAGAAAGCCTTAGGGTGACATGGGAGGAGTCAGTGAGTGGGGGAACTGGGGATGTTGGCAGAATACACTTTGCCAGAGGTTATCCATTTGCCCTTAATGGAGGGAGCCTGTTTCTCTCATTCTCACAAGCTCAAGTCTTCTTTGCTTAGAATGACCCTCCACTGACCCTTATTTAATGCAAAGCATTCATTTAAATGCAAAGCAAGGAAAGGAGAAAGACTGGAGGGACTTAACCCTACCATTTAGGTTACATAGTATTTAACAGCTGGCTGATTTGGCCTGTTCAGTGAAGAGAAACACACACACACAGTCATGCATGCACACAGGCACACGCAAATGCATATTCAGAGCAACTTTTAAGTTTGTCAGTTAAACTATATTAGATCAATGGAAAAACAACTTTCTCAATCATTTTGAAATGCCATTTTCTTCTTGCTCATATGAACCTCAGTCAGAGTTTTGGGTCCTACTACTTCCTCTGGCATAGAGGAGAACTGACTTGGGTGAAAGAAACCTTGCAGAAGATGTGTCAGAACCTTTCAGTATGCTGAAAATGCAAGCATAGGGATCCTGGCTGAAGGCTAGATAGAAGGGATGGGGGAAATGGTCATGCAGATTTGACTGTTTTAAGTCAAATGAAAAATAGTGAATTGGTGAACTGGCTTGGTTAAAAAGCAATTCAGGGACACTGGTAATCATGAATTCTACTATGATTTTATCTTTCTTTCCAGATACCAGTAAAGCCCATTTGTCCAGATGTCTTGAGCAGCATACAGTTAAAAGACTATGTTCCCTTAAAAATGTGGTTTTGATTCATCTGCTCTTGGATCATCCTGTTGCTCTTTGGTCAGATGACTTGAGACTTGGACTTTTTATTATTTTTTTTTCTTTTTAATATTTGGCCATGTAAAAGAGGGATTAAAGCACATATCAAATCTAAGCAGCAGGATTTAAACCAAGCCAAACACATGAACTCTCTTTTTTACTTCCCCTGCTCCCAAGTTAGCATCTATTCCCTAAAGCAGCACCAATGTTTTTAATTAAGGAAGCCAGCTGAAGTGGCATGATTGGGGACCACTTTCTAAAGAGGAGCCCAGAATCTGGTTCTAAAGTCTTGGCAGATCATATAGTGGAATTAAAATCTAGTCAATATGGATTTACTGGAAATATGCTCAGCTGCTCCAAACCCTCAAGACCTTAACAGTCTTAGTAGCAAAGGAAGGTGGTATATAGTGATTAAAATAATTTTTTGAATACCCTGTTACACCCTGATGAACTTCACATCTATCAATTGAGTAATGAAATTAGTTTTTTTTTTCCTCCTCTGGTTTACCAATTTCTTCCTGTAAGGTTCAGTGCAGTGTCTCAGTGGTCCTTGGAATGACTCTTTAGTTTTTGTTGTTGTTGTTGTTAATGACTTTTTAGAGCAATTGATGCACCAATTCTACTTTCACATGTTAATACCCTTATACAGTGGTTCCTAAAGTTTGGCATCTGGACTGAAAGCATTAGTATCACTCAGGAACTTGTTAGAGGTACAAATTCTTGGTTGCCACAGTCTATGAAGGTGCTGTTTTGTCCCTCTATAGCACATGCTATTATATATATCCCCATGTCAGGCACATGCATTTATATAGGTTATCCTTCAGATTAGGTTTTCAGAGGATATAGGCTTGAGAAAGGTAATTAAGACTCTCTTCCACAGTAAAAATAAACTATGAAAGCATGTCCTTGGGCATTGATAAAAGGAAATCTCCCGACTCCTCTACTCCCACACCACAAATCCCTAAAAGTTTAGAAATACATGTAGCCCTGGTTTTGATTATAGAATTAGTTACTTTTCCTTGCTTTGCATATGTATCCTGTTAGTGAATTGGAAACTTAAGCAATTTGTTCCTTACATCTTAATACACAGTCGAGTAGCATTTGGGGGCTGTCTTCGCAAAGTTCTTTCTTGGCAAGTCAGGGGTGGCAGCTTAGTGCCATGGTTTGGAGTACTATAACAGCATACTGCAGTAAATTTTCCTGTGATGATGGGCTAGAATTCACTAAATGTTTCTGCAGAACTTTCAGATCTGGAAACCTGGGCAAGATTCCTCAGAAAGGGCAGAAGTATGGTAATGGAGAGAGCTGTATGATCCCCTCTCCTGGTAAGATTTACAGAATGAGCTACTTTGAAGGTGATTTTAGGACTTTTTTGTTTTGCCACCGAACAGATTGTTCTATCCCAGCCTACTTAGTCAATCAATTTAATAATAAAAAAGAAACATTGTCAAGCCAGTTGTTTGACTAAATTAATTCCTGATTAACTGTATGGCTGGCTATTTCATTCAAGACACAATAACCTCAAGACACAGCCTAAGTTTGGTACATTCCCAGAAAGAAACTGAGGAAACACTAACATCTGCAAGCTACATGAATATAATTTTATATTTCATTAATGGGCTTTACATGAAACTTAATCATTTGAGTCACAGGAAGCACCAAACCTTTTATGGTCAAGTACACTTCACCTGTGTTTCTTTTAAACTGCACCCAAGTTTACTAAACCCATGTTCGGTTCACTATGGTCTTGTACATAACATCCTAAGTGCACATGTCAGATGATAAATGTTCTTCTGCTCTGTCTGAGGTTGAGTTTCAGTATGCACAAGGGAATTCTTAGTTGTATCAGCTGTCTTTAGTCTTATTTTAAATAAATAAAACCTGGGTTGCCTTTGGGAGCTGCTTATGGTATTGCAGAAAGCATGAACTTTGAAGTCACTCGGACCTGGGTGTTAACCATAACTCTGCCACTTTCTGTGTGATCTTAGGAAAATTCCTTAACCTATCTGAGCCTCCTCATCTGTAAAATTAAGGATTATAATACTTCACAGGATACAGTACCTGATACTTAAAAAGTACTCAGTAAAGGTTAGTTACCACCATTCAGGACAGACGAGTCTACACTTAAGAAACTAAGCTTAATTAAGAGATATAAACACTGAGATGTCCTAGTGACCTGAAGGGAATATACTATTTGTCTTCCTGACAGAATCAGTCATGAACTGTGTACATTTTGATATATAAGCTATTGCACAGAGGGGAAAAGAAGAAGAAAGGGATTGAGGTTGGCACCTCTGTGCTTTGATTCAATAACAAGGGTAAAAAATGAGTTTTGATTCAGTGGAATAAGCAATATCAAATGGTAAAATTTGGAAGCATGGAATTGTCTGGAAAGAAGCAAAACCTAGAATTAGGGGGAAGGGGAGAAAGTAATATCTTCATAATTGAATTAGGAGAAAATTCAGAAATAATTATAATACAGTGCTTATTGTAGTAAGTCCTATAAAGAGAGCTATGAATGAGTGAGGGGTTGTGGGAGAGAAGGAAAAGACACTGAAAGTATTCTCGTTGAGATGATTGAAAGTGGGTCGAGTTTCTGGAAGCTTTCTCCTGAAGCCCTCTCACCTCCTCTAACTGAAAGGCAAGTCTGCATTTGCAGCACACATAATTGTCTCCTCAGGTGACTGTCTCCTAAATTATGATCTTTATCTTATAAAACAAAAGAATGAAAGGAAAATTATTGGCAGTAGAGACCTTTAGATATTCATGCCTCACTTTTTATTGAGACAGTAATATTTTTTAATTGTGTTCTGATTCTGACAGAAAGAAGATAATATGAAATCCTGCTAAACCACATTTTTTTTTTTGGTGCAAAAGATAAAATATGTAATTAAGATATTAACTCAGGTCTCACAACTTTCTTCATGCCTCACTTTTTAATACCTTTGTAATGTACCTAACACTAAGGGAACAACAAATTTAATAAATAAACTAAATTGTATTAGTATGAATAGTCATTCTATAACTATTAGTTAATCAGCAGTCATTATAGCTTTCCTCTGAGCCATTTGATTCATGAAAATAATTACTATTTTTTTTTTTACCATTTTTCTTCAAGTTTCATGTTTATCAACCACACTCAAAAGGATAATTTCGGATAGTAACTTTTTTGTTGCTTCTATTGATCTATTTCCTATAATCATTCCGCCTTTAAAAAGGACTCTTTGGGGATAGTTTCTCAAAGCCTTGAATTTATACCTTAGGAAATATAGCTAGTTATTTTATGTTGATACATTAATAGTTGCTTACAAAAATATTGAAAATCAAGAAATTTATGAGGAAACTTTGCTGAGAAGATAACCTAGGTATCTAACAACTATCCTAGAATTCTAGTTCTTAAAGGAATTCCAAATTCTGTGACTGTGTTTATTTTCCATTTTTGCCATTTGATCTTCAATGGTATGTAAACAATCTGTAATAAAGTAACACTAATGCTCCTGGAATGCCATGAGGAATCCCATTGTGGTCCACTATGTTACAGGGTTAGTGCTCATGTACATAAGATGCTAAACATCTGGATGTTTGATTTCAGATTCACATCAATATTGCCTATGTGCGTGCTCCTTATTTAAGACTCTTCATGGATGCAACAGCAGTAGAAGACATCAGTGCTTATTATGCTTGTAGGCAATTGCAAGTAGATAAAAATGATATACCAAACTAAGGATACCACCACCACAGGGTCACTGATTATTTAGGGACAGAAATAGGTACTTCAGGATAAAAGGGCATGGTTTTCTTAGCTACATGTGTGCATGCTAAGTCGCTTCAGTTGTGTTCAACTCTTTGCAACTCTATGGACTGTAGCCTGCCAGGGTCCTCTGTCCATGGGGATTCTCCAGGCAAGAATACTAGAGACAGTTGCCGTGCCCCCCTCCAGGGGATCTTCCAGACCCAGGATTGAACCCAGGTCTCATGTCTCCTGCATTTGTGGGTGGTTTCTTTACCACTAGCCCTACCTGGGAAGCCCTTCTTAGCTACAGCAGTATCTAAACTATCCCTGCATGTGAAGCTGTTTCAAATAGATGCTGAATCAAGTAAGTTTGATCAGTAAGTGGGTTGTTGGGTTCAGTTAAGAAAATTATATGACTTAACAAATAGTGAAAGGCAGTAGTGTACAATCGTTCAAAACATAGGATCTGGATTTTTGAATTTGTATCTTGGCTCTGCCACTCAAGTACCTATGTGATTTTGGGCATGTGACCTCTTAATTTTCTCATCTGCACAGTGGGTATAATACTACTACTTATCCCATAAAGTAGTAGTAAATTAACTGAGTTTATATATGTAATAATTGTTAGAACAGAACCTGGTACATAGAAAGCCATCTAAAATTTTAATTTTTATCATTGTCATTAGTTATTTGAGTCTAATGGTTCTTTGTCCTGCAGTAGTAGTGAAATAGTAACCATCATACTGAAGAAATTGAGATTGATTTATTTCCTTTAAAAGCAATCCTTATTTTTTATTGCTCTAATTTACTATTAAGACAATAGTACTGCTTTGTAATCTTTGATTAGAATCACACTCCTCATAAAATATGGGCTATCGGTTAAGAAGCAAAAGGTTGGTACTGTTTCATGTTCCTCATTACTCTTTTTAGCCAGTTACCAAGCAACCAGATGTAAATAA
The DNA here is from genome assembly GCF_029378745.1 of Bos indicus. NCBI lineage: Eukaryota > Metazoa > Chordata > Mammalia > Artiodactyla > Bovidae > Bos > Bos indicus. The sequence continues at coordinate 58,443,930 of NC_091789.1, forward strand.
TTTATAAATTAAACCTTGACTTTTTCAGATAATTTGAGGTAATTTATAATGTTAATATGCATTTGTTAAGATCAAGGTGAGAGATCAGAAACCAATTTGGAAAAGAATAAAGATAATTATCCTGGTAATCTAACATAAGATAATGTGTTCAGATGAATAATAAAGATCTAAATTTCTGGGCATATGAGGCAAAAAGCGGGGGGAGTCCTTATGGCATTTATATCAATTTGTTGGAAAACTATATTTTTTAAAAGAAATAAAACTAATTTTTCTTAAAGTCCTATGTTGATTGGTTAAGCCCAACCTAAGGGAGCATTAATTTATTGGGGTTCTGTTACATAAATAACTTGTAGGACAAGGAGGAAAATAACAAAGCAAGCATAAAAAGCTATTCCCACGCATTTGCTGGCAAGCGAGCACAAATTCCCCAGAGTTTTACAAATCTTCTGTCCATATCAACCTTCAAGACTGACTGTCTGCAAAATATATTAAGCAAAATTTCCTTTGCCATCTCACCTTCCTCTTTTGTTGTTCCTTCCTTCCCTCTTCCCTTCCTCCCTCCCTCCCTCCCATTTGGTAGAATTCCTCCCAGGCTTGTCACCCGAGGAACCCTACTTGATCCAGTAAACTGGTCTATGTCTCCTGCCTTTCTCTTTTTACTTAATAAGGCAGCAAATTGACACTGGCATTTTAGAAAGCTTTTCAGCAAAAGTGGAACCAAACATGTTTTTGATTACCTCACAGTTAAGCTAAACATTAAGTCAAACAGAACTTTCCAGTAACTGCTAAGTTCATTACCAGCACTGTAAGAATAAAGTGCTCCCCACAAGGGAATTTTCCAGGATAATGAGACTATTCTATATCTTTATAGTGATGGTAGTTACATGAATGTGTTTGTCAGAACACATAGAAATATACTCTAAAACAGGTAAAGTTTGCTAATGTAAATTATACCTTGATAAACCCGACCTCCCAAAATGTGCTCCATCTCCAATTTTGTTTTGCTTCTTGAAATTTGAAAGGGAAGGATTTAAAAGATATGTGTCTGGATGAATGGATAGATTTCCAAAATGCTATAGAGATAAAATTATGTAGCCATAGAAGAGCATTGAGACTGAAACCGCAGAAGCATAATCTCAGGCTCAGCCACACCACTGGCTATACCCCTCCTCCAAGTGACACCACTGTTTACTTACACTTTCTGAAGGTTGTTTCTGCCTCTTATAAGCTTGAGAGGTTGGACTAGAACCTCATTAAGGTCAGGCAGTTCTCTGTTGAGGTGACCTGATGGGGGAGGGGGGAGGAGCATTTAGGGAGATTTGTTTAAGTGTCAGAAAGTAAATCATCTGTCACAGAAACAGGTGGAATGGATAATGTCACGTGAAATTTGAGAAACATCTGTTAGCCTATAGCAGTGTCTGGGTCAAGATGGAGCCACCTGGGTCGAAGTGATGTATTAATATCAGGTTGCCGAAATCAGAATCTGGCTGACTCAAGACATTTTGGTCAGTGTGAAAAAAAAAGACTATTATCAGTTTTATAGTTTTTAGGATTGTTTTCACTTTCATTGGGAATTTTTTTTTTGAGCTAGTGGCAGAAGAGGGGAAAGCGAATTAATGAATAGTTATTTTCAGTGTAAGAGAATTATACTCATCTTAGAAGAGTAAAGATTGCCTCTAAGAGGAGTGGGTATTATTTTAAGAATGTTTTATTGTCTTGCTTTCCTGTAATTGCTCACTCAAAAAGATCTCTTTCAGTTAGAGAAATGAGAAAAACCTGTATCATTGATTGTATCAGTACTGAGCAGTATTGATATATGCTTTTAATATAACCTGATTATGTTTAGGAGACATGATTTCTATTTCCAGGCACAAATAGATTGGTTAAAATAATAAACTTGATAAGACGATGATTTTGAAAAAGGCCAGGGCAAACTATGTTCTCTGGTTGAACTTGGTTATCTTCAACCTATAAAGAGCATCTGTAAATGAAACCTGCTGGATAAGATTCTCTAGTGATAAATTAGAGTATTTTTATGTCAGTGACTTGTCAAACAATTATATATAGCCAGCATCAGCATGATTTTAGCTACTCATAACCCAGCAAGGGTGTGGTTAAGATAAAATGTGGCTTGAATCTAGAGAACAACAGCAACTGAGAAGTCTTTTATATATCTCAGAAACACACTGGAATGTGTTCCTCAACAGAGTGCTTGGAAATCAGGCTTCAATTAATTATAAAATACTTAAAAATATATAATATAGATATCCCCAGTGAGAAGTAACTGCTTTATAGTGTTCACTTAATAACAACATGCACAAGAAGAATTCTTCACACTAGCTTACTTGATGTTTCCATAATCATATGTGTAATAGTGCGAGGGTGGGAGGGTACAGAAATCTTCTGAGGGGATAAATGGGTAGCTGAGTCGCCCTTGCTACACAGAAAGCTTGGAAAGAATAACAAATCTGGTTTATGGTCATTTTTAATAGCCTAGTTGACCCTGAATTTCTTGAAGGTAAAGTCCTTGACTTAATTTGTTTTTAAAGCTCAAGCCCAGCACCTTGCATTGAGTGAATTAGTTCTCTTTGGTTTCTTTCTTTCTTTTTTTTTTTGTACTTACTTTGTGTCAGGAACTGTGCTACTTCTTCCATGTATGTTATTTCTTTTGATCTCCAAAACTTTCTTGTGAGAAAGATATCATCATTCCAGCTTTATAGATGAGGAAACTGAGATTCAGAGAAGTCAAGTAACTTGCCTAATAATTGGTCACATAATTATGTTATGGTAAACATCTGAGATTCAAAGACCAACATACTCTATCATACCAGAGCTTGCTTCACTGTCCAATGAGATTAAACATATATGTGTGTGTACTCTAATACATTCAGTTCAGTTCAGTTCAGTCGCTCAGTCATGTCTGACTCTTTGCAACCCCATGAATGGCAGCATGCCAGGCCTCCCTGTCCATCACCAACTCCTGGAGTTCACTCAGACTCAACATCCATCGAGTCAGTGATGCCATCCAGCCATCTCATCCTCTGTCATCCCCTTTTCCTCCTACCCCAATCCCTCCCAGCATCAGAGTCTTTTCCAATGAGTCAACTCTTTGCATGAGGTGGCCAAAGTACTGGAGTTTCAGCTTTAGCATCATTCCTTCCAAAGAAATCCCAGGGCTGATCTCCTTCAGAATGGACTGGTTGCATCTCCTTGCAGTCCAAGGGACTCTCAAGAGTCTTCTCCAACACCACAGTTAAAAGCGTCAATTCTTTGGCACTCAACTTTCTTCACAGTCCAACTCTCACATCCATACATGACCACTGGAAAAACCATAGCCTTGACTAGACGGATTGTTGGCAAAGTAATGTCTCTGCTTTTGAATATGCTATCTAGGTTGCTCATAATATATTAGCAATTATTAAGCTGTTTATTTTGACAAATTATTCTGTTAAGACTAGAGGAGATTCAGGGGACTTCCCTGGTGGTTCAGTGGCTAAGACTCCACGCTCCCAATGCAGGAGGCCTGGGTTCAATCCCTTGTCAGGAAACTAGATCCCACATGCTAAAACTAGGAGTTCACATGCCACAATTAAAAGATCACACATGCTGCAACTAAGACCTAGCACAGCCAAATAAATAAAGAGTAGAGGAGATTCATGCTTAATGTTCCCACTGTCATTATTTAACTTTCACTTTTAAATAACAACTTTATTGAGGTAAAGTTAACATAATTTTCACCTCTTAAAAGTATGTAATTCAGTGTTTTTTTAGTATATTCACCAATGGGTACAACCATGACTTTTATCTGATTTCAAAATCTTTTCATCACCCACAAAAGAAACCCTGTACCCATTAGGCAATCATTCCTCATTCCCTGTTTTCTCAGCCACTGGCAGTCACTAATATACTGTCTCAAAATATTTGTATATTCTAGAAATTTTACATAAATAGAATCCTACAATATGTGACCCTTTGAGACCAGATAACTTTCACTTAGCATACTCTTTTCAGGGTTCATTATGTTATAGTGTGAATTAGTGCATCATTCTTTTTAAATAGCTGAATAATATTTTATTGTATGAATATAGCACACTTTATCCATTCTTCAGTTTTTATGGAGACTTGTGATGTTTCAACGTTTTTGACTATTATGATAATGTTTCTATGATTCATGTACAAGTTTTTGCATGGTTGTATGCCTTCTATCCTATTGGGTATACACCTTGGGATGGAATTGCTGAATCACATGATAAGAATGTAACTTTCTGAGGAACCATAAGAGTTTTCCACAAGGCCTGGACCGTTTTACATTCTCACTGAAAGTATATGAAATTTCTGATTTTTCCATCCTCACCAACACTCTTTTTCATTAAAAAAATTATAACCATCCTTCTGGCTATAATATGGAGTGGTATCTCTTTGTGGCTTTGATTTGCATTGCCATAATAATTATTGGTGTTGAGTATATTTTAATGTACTTATTGACCGCTTGTGCTTCTTCCTTGGGTAAGTGTCTACTCAAATCTTTTGCTAATGTAAGTCCCTAATCAGGTATATGATTTGCAAATATTTTCTCCCATTCTGTGGGTTTTCTTTTCATTCAATTTTCATGAAATCTAATTTATTTGTATTTTCTTTAGTTATTCTACGAAACCATTACCAGATTCATTGTCCCCAAGATTTACTCCCATGTTTTCTTCTAAGGGTTTTTTTAGTTTTGACTCTTATATGTAGGTAACTGATCCATTTCAAGTTAATTTTTGTGTATGGTATGAGGGAGGGGCACAACTTTATTTTTTTGCAGGTTATCCAAATACCATTTGTTGAAGAAAACTTATTCTCCACAAATGTCTTAACACTCTTGTCAACATCCATTTGATCATAAATATAGATATGAGTTTATTTAATTTGTTTTAATATTAATATATTATCAATTTTTATGATGTCTGATATGAATTTAATTTAGATATTTGAGCTTCACAGAAAAGAGAGTCATAAGATACAAAGTTACTTGCTTTAAAATAGTTATTAAAAGAATTTTGTCATCAAGGAAGAAAAAGTGAATGATTTCTAATTTTGAAAATAATTATATTTGGGTCTTTGTTATAGTAAATTATTCTCTACTGTAGTTTCACCTTAACTGTGAAATGGATTAACCAAGAGCTGGTTTTGAATACAGTAATATATAAATGTCATTATTGACTGCCTTCTATTAAATACAAGGAGAACATTTACTGGTTAACCACTAAAATTACAAAGGTGATAAGAAAAAAAACCTGCCAGATAATTATCCTATACAAATGAAATAGAATCACAAGACACTAAATATGTTAGAATAAAAAGAAACTTGTTACACATCTCCAAAATGAAGAAATATATTTTATAGTTTCCGAATTGCTTTCCTTAGAACTTTCTTCGGCTGAGATTATGCATAGATTTATTTCAGAGAATAACAATGGATGACAGAATATTTTGGTATTATGATATGGATCATTTGTTGTACAAGCAAACTATACAGAGAAAAAGTTAGTTTTTTTTTTTAAGTCAGTGTGTTTCTGGCTATCACTTTCCTAATTCAGCATATATGATGGATACAGTTAGTGGCAGATGCTAAAACCAGGGTGGAGGAGCTTGTGCTTTTTGTGATCTTAATGTATTGCAGCAAACTGATTAAATTTGTTTCTAGTGGCAATACATTTGTGTGAGAAAGGCCCTACATGGTACCGAACAAATTCATACTTTAACTGCCCTTAAACCTTCTAAATGGTGAGTGACTTGATTTGAGAATTGGGAATTTTAACCACTAAAAAATTAGAAAGTAGCAGGAGAGTTTATATTCCATGTATCCGACATGATAGACCTGGAAAAAACAAAAGCAATAATGTATAAATGGAAGACAAAGAATAATAGTTAAGCTATGGTATGGTATGATACATGATTTTTATGAAACCTTAGTCCACTCTTGTGTGCTACATTGATGATGTTTCCTGAAAGGCAAGAAGGAAGGTCACTATGAAAACACTAGGAATGATTCAAAGGATCCTGAAGTCGCAAAAGGTAAGAAAGCAGTGTATTATTGAATACTATTAATATCAGGGAATAGTAAGTTTTGTTCCAACACTAACACTCTCCGTTTAGACTGGCCATACTTCAAACTTCAAGTTAGTTACACACACACACACAGTTTTTAAAAGGCTCTGTGAGAAACAAGTAACCCATTCCCATTTGTTATTCTTGTAATTGTCAAAGAATTCTTGCTGCTGTTTAGTCAAAATCTTTCCTGCTTTAATTAAAGCCTATTTCCTTTTTATCACTTTTCTGTAGTCACAGGATGTGTGAGTGTGTGTGTGTGTATGTGTATTTGAAGACAGTCTTCCAGCTTACCATTGAACCTTTTCTGTCAGCTTTACAACCTTAATACCTCTAAACTTTCCTGGAAAGATTCATTTACCTTCACATCGGTGATTTCTGTTATTCTTTCTAAAAGAGTATCCTCCTTAAAAAAATGATAATGCTTAAATTGTCTTAAGTAGAGTTTCTTTGTGGAAGTGGAGGGGGGGTCAATACTTTTTATTCCTATTCAAATGAAAAAGGGAGCCTAATAATCTTAGAATTCTATTTAGAAGTTTCATTTCTTATCTTGACATTTCTCAAACTGTTATTTCTCACCAAAACATCTCTCAAAAGCTTCTGCTGCCATTGGAGTCGATTTGGTCATTAATGCAGGAGAACAATGTGTTTAAACCAAATTGAGTCATTTTTTTGCAAAAGGATGATCTTCTAAGATTTCCTTTATCTATGGTCATTCAGTGCCATGCATAGCAATATAAAGTGGTAATTTGAATGGAAAGTTTTTAAAAGGGGTTTTGAAAGTTTTTCTCTGTTATTATAACTATATTTAGAATGTATACTGCAAGGACATGCTGAGTTTATATATCTGAAGGTGCAGTGCATAGAGTTATAAATCCTTATAGGAAGGATCCCATAGTTCTCAGCTCTGCTTAATTTCAAAAATCAAATTGGGACACAGACAAAAGACAGATATTTAGTCTGTAATGTTATATAGTACATCTCATTACCTTGTAAGTATAGGGGAGATCCTAAAATATCTATGGGCCACTGCCCAGTTATATCTGGCCAATGTTGCAAATTTATTCACCCTATTTATTAGAAAAATCTCTCCATATTGTTTGAGCTGAAAGTTTTTAAAACCTTTAAAGTTAAAAGGAATGAAATAAGTATTAGTTGAAAAACTCTGAAACCATCAAATGTCCCAGATAGAGGAATCTATCTGATCTTTATAGAAAATTATCATTAATTTTAGCTGGTGGCAAATGTACCAAACCATCCAAATTTTAATGAATATATATCTATTAAGTGAAACACATATGCACATGCACCCATATATATGTGTTCTCAATACCTGAATAATTTTATTGATATAATTTGGTAGTTAAACTTATCAAGGTAGGAAAACTAGTTTCCATTTGACTTTCTATAAGGCAAGACTTGGTTGAAACTGAAAGTCTGAAAGTCGCTCAGTCGTGTCTGACTCTTTGTGACCCCATGGACTATATACTCCATGGAATTCTCTAGGCCAAAATAGTAGGGTGGGTAGCCTTTCCCTTCTCCAGGGGATTTTCCCAACCCAGGGATCAAACCCAGGTCTCCTGCATTGCAGGCAGATTCTTTACCAGCTGAGCCACAAGGGAAGCCAAAGAACACTGGAGTGGATAGCCTATCCCTTCTCCAGGAAATCTTCCCAACCCAGGAATCAAGCTGGGGTCTCCTGCATTGCAGGTGGATTCTTTATCAACTGAGCTATCAGGGAAGACTTGGTTAGGGCAGAGTTAATTTGGGAGAATAAACCTAGCTCATTTAGAGTGTCTGAATTTTGTTGTGAGACTAGTAAACTTCACAGACACTAGGCAGAAAGGACTAGTAAAATGAATTTCTTTGGGTGTACAATTTGCCCACTCTCATAGAGTCAGTCTTTCTCATCTTCTTCCCTCTTTTCCTTACCCTACCCTCCTCTTCCTCCTGCTTCACCTCCTCTTTCTCCTCCTGCACCTCTTTCTCTTCCATCTTTCATCTTCTTCCTCCCCCTTTCCTCCTCCCAGCCTTCTTCCCCTTTTCCTCCTCCTTCTGCTGCTGCTTCTCTCTCTCCCCTTCTTTCCCTTACTCCCCTTCCTTGCTTCCCCCAGTCTCCAACTTCACCCAATCAAAGTAGATTGGTCTACTCCATTCTACTACAGAGCTCTTCTTGAGGGTCATTTTCAGGAATGTTTTTCCCCTTCATGATTGCCTCTGATGTTTGCTTTAATTTGTGAATGTCCCCTGAACTTCAGTGTTGTTGCACTCCTTAACAGCTGCTGAATCCATTTCAGCCAGATAATTATAAAACAAACTCACTATTTTTCTAAGCTTATGCCTAGACTGATAGGTTGGGGAGGATAGGAGGAGAGGTAGTGGAGGATAGCAATTTATTCCTTGGAGGGAACTTTCAGTTTTCACAAGTACAGTATCCTCCCTGAGGGGGCCCCTGAGTTCACATTCTTTCAGGTACTGCCCCACAAGGATAAGGAATTTTCTGACTTCTCATAGTTCACAGTTGAATAAAGGTGTAGTATAGGATAAATAAGAACAATAACTTATGTATTACCTCCTGACAGTGACTCATGACCATACCACTATCAAAGACCCTTGAAACCAGAATACTTTGGTTTTGTGAAATCCTAGTTGTGGACTTAGAGAGATAGTGGAATCTTTTGTTAAATAATTGTCTTGTGGAAACCCTGCAATATGTTTCATCCTCTGTTATGAGGTACAGCAAACATTTAAACCCACACAAGTGGTGAAGGCTATCGAGCTATTAGTTATGTAAATACTGTAATTTGGACCTGAAAGGAATTGGATTTGTGTATTCATAAAATTGGAATAAAGAAAAAAAATCTGCCTTTGCTCCCTTTCTTTGCACGTATCTAATTCTTTTTCTGTACCTGTTAAACACTTGTTTAGGAAAAAGATATTTATTCATCTTACAGCTTTTTAGGCATTACTATGGCAAGATGATCTTTTCTTCTTTTAGATTCTGTCAACAGAGCCATTTGTATGTCAGTTCAGGGGAAAACCAGCCAGTCAGTTATTTTGCTTTCAGTTTGGCCCAAGGAACACTGCTTAACCTGGGGAATACTCTAGGTGGCATAGCTCTCAAAAAATGTAAGTCAAGTGCTTAAAACAAAGGAAAACAAAAAGTAATAAAAAGAAGTTCTAATTTCTAGGTTTTAATATGTGTTATGAACTCTAATAAATTTTTTCCTGGCTTATGTGTATTTTTATTAAAATAAGCTTATTGTATAATTATGAAATTTAAAATATATTGGTAAAATATTAAAGTATCAGAAGTGAAGAAAAACTGATAGAATGACAAGGATATATTGGTCTGTTCCCAATTACAATGGAACACTTTGACACCTCTCTCAGAATTTTAAAGACCAAGTTGGCAAAAATAAAATTAATGAAACTATAATTAGCAAGCTTGGTTTCTTAGAAATGAGTAGAATTCTGCAACCAAGTATTAGGGAACAAACATTGTTTCCCAGCACATAAGCGACATTTTGAAAAATTGATTATATGTTTGGCTATGAAGAAAATCTTAAAATATATCTTACAGAACATAGTCTCTGACCAAAATTCAGTACAATTTAGAAAGCAACAACAAAAGGGTAACAAAACTTCATGTATTTAAAAATAAAAAAACTTACATATATAAATAATTCATAGAGAAATTAGTATTTTAATATACATTCAAAAATATTTATGCACTCACATATTTATCCAATCTAGCAATAATTTTGATTAAATAGGAAAGGGCTATTTTGAACTTCCCATGCATATCTAATAATAGTGGTAAACACATAACATAATAATTCTTTATCCTTGGTTGATTGGGGAAGAATGTTAAGCAAATTATAGATACTTACAAGATTATTTAATCTGTTTAGAATACAAATTTTTCAAATCCTTTGATAGCACTAGATTTTCATATACTTCCTAGAAAAATGCTTTGGAAACAGGCAGTCTGTTCATTTTTGTTGGATTGTATGCAGTAAAAAATAGTGAAAAACTATCCTTGGTATAGTCTTTATGAGCTAATTGAAAATCATTCTTACCCAGTCATTAAAGTAGATTCACTAAGGTTGTCTATTTGTCAACCTGGATCGATATAATGAAGTTAGATTTTGGAGTAATTCAGATGGGCTTTTCTGAAAATTCTTCTAAATTAATGAATCAAAATATACATATTTAATCTCTTGAAAAGGCAAAATGACAACCAAAGCTACATCATACAGATGCTCTTTTACCCAAAACAGGTATGAGTCAAGTGTCTTCTCTGGAATCCATACTCTGATCATAAGCCAGGTGTGATATATATTTTTTAAAGATCTGATAATTAGCCAAACTGAGCTTGCTACGGTTATAGATAGACCAGCTAAACATAGTGGCCTAATTCCAGAATTAGGCTACAGTCCCTGACTTACACAAGCCCACCCTGAAAATAAATTTCACCAAATGTATTTCTATTACTTAGTAAGTCTCAGCATTGTCAGAGAAACACTTGGTTGGTTAAAATAATATTTAAACAGCACATTTGTGCCTGCATTTGAATTCACAGAGCTGTTTACGTATGAAACCCTATCTTCCATTATAAATAAAAATGGAAACATTAAAAGTCAAATAGTCTGTGATATTGGCTGTTTTCCTTATATGCTTTAAATATTAGCAGTTTACCTCATTGGATTTTATAATGAATCCATCCTGAAACTTATAACAAAAATATGCGGCATTGCCATCAATATGAGACCATATAGAATCTATGGCCTAAGAAAATGTAACTGTTATGTAGGATTTCAGTTATATTCTAGGAATTTGAAAGAAGTCAGACATATAAGATCTAACAGATTTAGAGGAATGCTGGTCTGAATTTGTGAAATATTTTCAATAGGAAAATCTTAAGTATAATTCTGGTAGTATCAAGGACTCATTTGCACCCTTATAATAGTTGCCACTTTGTCTCCTGCATTTTGGTAGTTTATGTACCTTTATTACTATTTATAAAATTCCTTAAAAAAATAAAAAAAATAAAATTCCTTAAAAGTAGAAACTGTAAGTAATTTTTATGTCTTGCCTGGTGTCCAGGATATAGGTAAGATTTAATAAATATTTCTTAAATATGGAGGTTGTGTGAAGGAGTGGAAGAAACACTAGATTGGGAAGGGAATTTCGAGCTTAATTGTGGCTCTGCTGCTAATGCTAGTGGTGGAGAAAATAGCAGGGAAAAATGGCAAGAGTATTTGAAGGAGAAAAGAAAAAAGTTGAAATTGTGAAGAAGGCAAGGTTGATTTCCACATGCCCCCGTGGTCCTTTGGATTTCTCTTGTTTTTTCCTCCAAATCTGGAAACTGTCATTGATGCACACACACACACACACACACACACACACACACCATTCCCCACTAATGCTCTTCCCTCATATGTATGTGTATGAACACATACAGAGGTTTTATTGAAATAGCAAGGTATTTGATATAAATCTATATTTTTAGCCTTATTATTGCCTTAGTCTCCCATTGCTTCCTTGCTAGATTTGACTTGCCTCAGTGATTTCCCTCTTTTAATTAGCTGTAATAAGATCTTCCTGTACTTTTATTTCCCTGTGTACTAGCATCATTCTCCTTTTATCATGTTACAATTTTCAACTCAGCAGTTTTGGGAGGCTATATCCCACTATCATTTCTTCCCACCCACCTCTGTCTGCTATGCAACTGTGAGGGATACACTTAGGGGTTTAACTTTGAGCCTTTTAGTTAATTTCACACTCTTCAGATTTCATTTCTGCAGACTTGATGTAAACAGCATGTTATTGGCAAATCCAGCACTATAGTTGCCAAGATGTGCTGAAATTCCCTTTGCCTAGATAATTCCTTAGAGTTAAAAAAAAAAAAAAAGCCCTCCAACAAGCGGATGGCTCTAGTTAAAATGCACGTGTAGTTCCTTGATGAGAAGGAAGTTCACTAGACAAGACCTTCCCAATACATCTGTAAGAGAAGATTAGCTATTGCTTTGTCTTTGAAAAGGCCAGAGCAGGATCATGAAGGAATGCGGTAGCAGAGTGGAGTGTTAAGGGAGTAAACATTTAGGGCATGGAGCATTGCCCACAAAGGTCAATTCAAGGCCAGTTTAAGGGTTTAAGTCATCTTAGTCATTCTTAAGAATGAAGACTCCCCAAATTTTAAGGTTGGCAGAGACTGGGAGTTAGTGGTAAATTACCAAATTAATATTGGTGGAAAATGTCCTTTAATTTCTTCACACTTTATGCTTTGAAGCATTGATTAAACCCTGAAGGCTATTGGTGTTTCTTGGCCTCTCTTCTGTAGAAGCCAGTTTTTTTCTCTCTTCATCTCCTTCCTCAATCTTTCCTATGCCCTGCCTGTCCTCTCACTTCCCCCGCTACTCCTTCTTTTTCCATTTTCCCTTCTCCTTGGCATTTCCCTAAGTATTAGTGTCCATCCTGGTCAAATAGAGATGCCTCAAAGGTGCCTTTGAGAACTGCTAATCACTGCTATAGATCATGGAGACAATTTAGTTTTTAAGGATTTTTCTCTTTAAGGCATCAACATCCTCTCCACCTTAGCTTCATACTGAAGGTGTTGTGTTTGTACCTCTGTCAACAGACCTGGGAAAGTTGAGGATTCTGTTTTGATTGGGTAGATTTTGAGCCAAAGCTGCTGCTTTTGGTTGAGTCTCTTTCCTTACCCATCTGTCTTTTTCTTTCAACTAGTTGTGCTATTTGATAGAATTGAAAACACTGCAGCTTACATCTGTCTGGGCAGATGGAATGCATTTTGCATGAGTGTTAACTGATTCATGCGTTGCATAAAGAAAGCAGTCTGTGTGTATGCTGAAGACCATTGGCTTATAGAGGGTTTGATTCTTTGCCTTTGTCCATGCCCTCACCAACTACCCCATGGTCAAGCCCAGACAAACCTTAAAGAAAAATTTTTAAAAAGGGATACTATCAATGACAGTGGAAGAAAGTGGGAACTTAAAGGGAAAAAAGTCTGAACACAGAAGTGTCTTCTGGTAGCTGAGTTTCTTTTGTATTTTTCTACTGTATGGACCTTCAGAGGGGGAAAACTCATTGTGGGGAAGCTTCACACATGAAGTAATTCATCATCTCTCACTTGATCATTATTTCACCATATATTATAGACAAAGCTGTTTGGAAATGTTTTCAGAGCATTTGGCATAGTGTGGTCCCTAGTCCCACAGAGTTCCTACACAGTTTCCTCAGCATGAACATAGTTACAGACTGTGACTTTAAACCTGAGTTTGCGATCAACATCAAAGTTTTTATGATGCCACCCATTTGTAGCACAAATAATGGCTTTGTACTTTTGTCCCCTGTGGATGCTGATGTGCTTGTCACATTGCAGTGTGATGAAATCTCCCCTTGGTTGACTACTAGTAGCTATCCATGTATTTCCAGCAAATGCTGTGTGTATCCTGAAGCCAAGAACTTCGAACTTTATTGTCCATTTTGTGCAATTTGCTCTTTGAATGCTATAGCGCGATAGAGAGCAGCTTCATTTGCAAATGATGTTACTACATATTTTGACCTAATTTTCCCTGCAGGAGTAATGACAAGGGTAATAAAACTCAGTTGAAGCTGCTGTATAAGCACACATAACTGCCTCAAATTACAGGGGAGTTTCTAAGCTACATAGCCACTGAAACCACGAAGGCCCTCTTCCGACTCTTTTCACAGTTCTAATAAGCATGACCATGACTGTCCCAAATTTCTGGATGAGGAAAAACATTATTCTGTTGGATTATGCTGGTGGTTAGAAGGTTTTTAGCTACAAAATTTGTGTTTCAGTATATATTCTTTGGCTTCATCTAGCCAGGGTTTGGGTAATTTGGGGGTTTGCTAGGGGAAAAAAAAGAGGTGAGGAACTTGGAGTGCTCACCATCTCATGTACTTGTAGTAGATATAACCACAAGAAGTGTAAACAGCAGATCTTTAATGAAGAAACTTTGGAAGTAGTAGCCATGGGTTAAGGAAAGCAAGGCTAAGAATTAGGCCAATCAAATGTACCAACTGGGCAAGAGCCTTGGCACTGCCATTACTTATGCAGGGTCATGCCCTCTGAGTAGCACATATCATCTCCTGGATGGTCTCTGACTGAATGAATTTTGAGGAACTTTGAGTAGCTTCAGAATGGAACCCAAAGATGATTATAGAGTAAAAAATGAAATTCACTATGGACAAATAATGGTCTTTGAGTTCCTGGAGTACCCTGGTGCAGTGCAGCATTTCAGTCTTTGTCAGAAAGCCCCAGTATATCATAGGCACATTGGGCACTGAACTCCCTCCAAATCTTCTCACACATAACTTGGCATAAAAATTATCTTTGTACACCACCCTTCCACCATTACATACACACCTTTGCCCATGCATGTCCTCCCTTATTTAGAGCTCCATATGGAGATTGACTTGGTTTAGTTTAATGCTTACTTGCAGAATGATGGTGACATGCCAGGCTTTGTGCTAGACTGTAAAGATATACCAGAGATGGCAATGGCAACCCACTCCAGTACTCTTGCCTGGCAACAGAGAGGAAATCTTCCCTTAAAGAACTGCCAGTCTAATAGCAGAGATGGACAAGTAAATAGACTAATTAAATAAAAGGAATTTATGAAGCCTCAGGAATATAAAGTACCAACTTAAAATATATTTCATTTATGTTGCTGAAATAACATGAATGCCAATTAAATCTCCTAATATATTTATAAAGATAAAAAATATAAAGTCAAGCAACAATCTCTTTGTTACTCTTCTTGAAGGAAGTGTAGCTCCTGTTTCTGCCCAATTGCAATTTCTGAAATTTGTATCAACTTGATTATAGAAGCCTGCCATCCTAAGGCATCAAGGTTAAAATAGTATTTATTCAACTCCAAGCTCCATCTTCTCAAAGCCAGAAATATCTGCTCCTGCTTATTCTGAATTCACTCCAAAAGGAGAAAGTCACACCCAAAAAGAATTTTTCAACTTTGGTACATTTGGTTGTATCAAGACCTTTGTGGTGACGGGATGCTCATGTAAATATCAAATTAGAGACTCTCTTTAGTGCCTCTTGTCAATTATTCCCCTCAATAAATTTAATGAACACAATTTTTGTGGCCCTGTACTGTGCATACTAGATTTTAAGGGAATTATAAAAATTGTGTCTTAATAATCTTAATTATCAAATAGCACTTATCAAATATGTACACATCTGTGAGTTCCTTACAGCATTTAAAAGCAAATCTAAAGTCTATGGAATTCCTTTAAGGAGCTCCCCAAACAGGCTGCATCTCTTCCTTTGGCAATTTTTAGAGTAAATAAATCTTCCTGATGGATAACTGGTGGGGTGTAGAGTGATTGACACGTTTCCTTATATGTTCCCCAACTCGACCCATTCATCATCTGTGCTAGATCCTCTCCAGTATTGGCCACACCTCTAAACTCTGACAGCTCCAAATTCATCTGTCCCTTTGGGGTTCTTGAGCTTGTTGGTAGTGATGAAGACTAAATGGGGAAGCAAAGGAAAAGACTTTCAAATAACCAAACTACCATTACTTCCCATCTCAAACACTGGTTAAGGAAAGTCCCTGCTTGGAGGCAGGATTATGGGCATGCTAACCTTTAAAAGTTCTCTTGAACCCCGTGTCCTTCTTTTTCTGCATAGACACAATGATGATGAAAATTATCCTGTTAGCCACGTTATCCACAGCACAGCATGAAGTACGTGGTCGATGCCATTTAGGGCTGTACTCTTGGTGACCTTGAAGCATCACTTGGTTTGTTTGCTAGGAAAAAACTGGAATACAAACAAATGACTAGAAGGACAAAACTGTGTGAATGAAAAGCAAGGTTACCAAATAGGTATGAGTGCAGTGAGTACCTTGTGGCCTTCTGCCACCACAAAACCAAATGAAAAGAAAGAAAGAATGCCCTGGGGATTATGTGGTTTAGATTTGCCAACAGAAGGCAAAGCAAATAACTAGAAGGACTATGTAGGAGTTGCTGAATAGTTGGCAGTCTTTCCACAGCAGTTTCCTTTAACTGCATTATTAAAAATAAAGTTTTTAGCCTAATCAAAATTACAAGGCCATCAAGGACTGTCTTGTGTTCTTTCTGGGGAAAAAAACATGGTAATTAACTGCTGCAGGATGATGGATTTTTCCAACACAGCTGTCACAACTGCTATTTTAAATCATTTGTTATGGTTTAAAATGTGTAATCCCCAAGAAATTGATCATTACTGCGATTCAATGCTGGTGTTTCAGTGCCTTAACCAACCTGAGCTTTACATGAGACCATTAACTAACAAAAGCCAGTCATGAAGTGCTAACTACTGATTTCTCAATGATCACTTCTGTCTTCTTTTAAACAAGATTTTATTTTTTAAAAAATTTTAGACTGAAATTTCTGGCAAGACAAAAACAGGTGCACTCTCATATTCTTTTTTCTTTCTTCTCTGTATGGCCACTGCCACTTTTTTCTTTTCTTCTTCGCTGGCTGTGCCTTCCTAATCAGCATTACTTCATAGCCTTTGTTCATGGTGTGTCACTCACTGGGTCCACCCTGCCCTTCAGAATCTGTTCAAATGCTGTGACATCTTCATGGTGCAATTGATATTGTACCTCTTCCAGGAAGCCTTCCCAGTTACTGTATTCATCATTCCCTTAATTAGTATTCATTAAAAGGGTACCAGCCATTCTGCTAGGCACTAGAGATACCAAAATGAAAGACATATATTCCCAAATTTCAAGAACTTTTTATTTTTTCATCCAAGTTTATTGTTGGAGTGACTGAATCCTTGATATGATTATATGCGTGAGACCTAGACTTTATTGACTTTATTTTTCCATTGTAATTGTCTGCATGTAAATTAATTTACCCATATATCTTGCTTATCATCATCAAGACTCTCTGCGACACCATGGACGGTAGCCCACCAGGCTCCTCTGTCCATGGAATTTTCCAGGTAAGAATACTGGAGTGGGTTGCCATTCCCTTCTCCATGGGATCTTCCCAACCCAGGGATTGAATCCGGGTTTCCTGCATTGCAGGCAGATTCTTTACTGTCTCTGCTACCAGGGAAGCCCCAGTGTGCTTCTATATACTTATAAAGAATTTGAGAATATTGGGCCCTGCCTGGCGATATCACCTGTTCCCTGTTCTACTACTATCCTTCTCCCTACCCTTCCTTCCACTTTTATATTAATATACTAGATTTCCTAACAGAAATCACAATGAGTAACTGGAATAGCTATTTATCTCCATTTGAATAGGTCCAAAGGCAGAGGACAGTCTATCAAACAAAAATGGAAATCTTGAGATACTGTGACCAAGAGGAAATATGATGGACTGGCTGAAAATAAAAGCCTAATGGACTGGCTAGTCCACTAGAAATAAGTAAGGCTAAGTTTCAAGTGACCAGGATACTGACAATTTGTAATTTGTTGTTGTTTAGTGGCTTAGTCATGTCCAACTCTTTGCAACCCCATGGACTGTAGCCCACCAGACTCCTCTGTCCATGGGATTTCCCAGGCAAGAATACTGGAGTGGGTTGCCATTCCCTTCTCCAGGGATCTTCCTGACCCAGGGTTCAAACTCAGGTCTCTTGCATTGCAGATGGATTCTTAACCATCTGAGCCACAAGTGAAGCCACCAATTTTCTTCTGTAATCATTGGCTAAGCTATAGTTTGATTCTGGATTACCAATCTGCAAGTTGACCTTGCTTTATTACTTCTGATATATTTCCTCAAATTGGAAGTAATCTGAAATGTGGTAATTCCACTTTCAGAAACCACTGGAGTGGGTTGCCATTCCCTTCTCCAGGGATCTTCCTGACCCAGGGTTCAAACTCAGGTCTCTTGCATTGCAGATGGATTCTTAACCATCTGAGCCACAAGTGAAGCCACCAATTTTCTTCTGTAATCATTGGCTAAGCTATAGTTTGATTCTGGATTACCAATCTGCAAGTTGACCTTGCTTTATTACTTCTGATATATTTCCTCAAATTGGAAGTAATCTGAAATGTGGTAATTCCACTTTCAGAAAATATATTTGAAGAGTTTGATGTTTAATGAAAGCTAGTGTAAGTCCATTTGTAAACCAGACTTCTTTTATGGTCATCCCTTCATTTATTTTGTTATGTATGTAAAGATTGTCCTGAAATTTTTTTTTTTTGTTTGAAGCAGACACATATACCTTTTAACAATGGTTTATATGTGACTAGTGTCCTAAATTCAGAGACATATCACATTTTCTGTTCAAGGGACAGATTCACAATGTTTAAATTGAGCTTGGAGCCATTGACAAGCAATAGCACAGTAGTAAATTTTGTTTTTCCTATGAAGAAGACTAACACTGCTTATTTGATTATCTACATTAATTAATAAGAACATGAATCATTGCCAAATTGAAATCAATACATTGAGGAATTTATGTTCTTTCCTGGATAATTTCAAATGGTCCTGGAAAAAGAATACATTTGTCCTAATTACTATATTTTAGGGTATAAACCTAGAAAATAGTTGTGAGATCATAAATTAGAGAAATTTCTTAGGACTTTAAGACCTTCATGTGGTATCATATGTTTATTCTCTCAAACCCTTTAAACTGTATTTAGACTGTATTTGGGACCCAAGAATTCATGTTATTAAGTAGTCTTTGTATTTGGTTTCATTCTGTAATTGTTTCAGATATATACATCTTCAGTTCAGTTCAGTTCAGTTCAGTCGCTCAGTCGTGTCCGACTCTTGGCGACCCCATGAACTGCAGCATGCCAGGCCTCCCTGTCCATCACCAACTCCTGGAGTTCACTCAGACTCACATCCATCGAGTCAGTGATGCCATCCAGCCATCTCGTCCTTTGTCGTCCCCTTCTCCTCCTGCCCCCAATCCCTCCCAGCATCAGGGTCTTTTCCAGTGAGTCAACTCTTCGCATGAGGTGGCCACAGTACCGGAGTTTCAGCTTCAGCATCATTCCCTCCATAGAAATCCCAGGCTGATCTCCTTCAGAATGGACTGGTTGGATCTCCTTACAGTCCAAGGGACTCTCAAGAGTCTTCTCCAACACCACAGTTCAAAAGCATCAATTCTTCGGCGATCAGCTTTCTTCACAGTCCAACTCTCACATCCATACATGACCACTGGAAAAACCACAGCCTTTACTAAATGGACCTTTGTTGGCAAAGTAATGTCTCTGCTTTTGAATATGCTATCTAGGTTGGTCATAACTTTTCTTCCAAGGAGTAAGCGTCTTTTAATTTCATGGCTGCAGTCGCCATCTGCAGTGATTTTGGAGCCAAAAAAAATAAAGTCTGACACTGTTTCCACTGTTTCCCCATCTATTTCCCATGAAGTGATGGGACCAGATGCCATGGTCTTCGTTTTCTGAGTGTTGAGCTCTAAGCCAACTTTTTCACTCTCCACTTTCACCTTCATCAAGAGGCTTTTTAGTTCCTCTTCACTTTCTGCCATAAGGGTGGTGTCATCTGCATATCTGAGGTTATTGATATTTCTCCCGGCAATCTTGATTTCAGCTTGTGCTTCTTCCAGCCCAGCATTTCTCATGATGTACTCTGCATATAAGTTAAATAAGCAGGGTGATAATATACAGCCTTGACGTACTCCTTTTCCTATTTGGAACCAGTCTGTTGTTCCATGTCCAGTTCTAATTCTTGCTTCCTGACCTGCATATAGGTTTCTCAAGAGGCCAGTCAGGTGCTCTGGTATTCCCATCTCTTTCAGAATTTTCCACAGTTTATTGTGATCCACATAGTCAAAGGCTTTGGCATAGTCAATAAAGCAGAAAGAGATGTTTTTCTGGAACTCTCTTGCTTTTTCCATGATCCAGCAGATGTTGGCAATTTTATCTCTGGTCCCTCTACCTTTTCAAAAACCAGCTTGAACATCTGGAAGTTTGGAGAATTTTGAGCATTACTTTACTAGCATGTGCAATTGTGCGGCAGTTTGAGCATTCTTTGGCATTGCCTTTCTTTGGGATTGGGATGAAAACTGACCTTTTCCAGTCCTATGGCCACTGCTGAGTTTTCCAAATTTGCTGGCATATTGAGTGCAGCACTTTCACAGCATCATCTTTCAGGATTTGAAATAGCTCAACTGGAATTCCATCACCTCCACTAGCTTTGTTCATAGTGATGCTTTCTAAGGCCAACTTGACTTCACATTCCAGGATGTCTGGCTCTAGGTTAGTGATCACATCATCATGATTATTCTTGGTCGTGAAGATATTTTTTGTATAGTTCTTCTGTGTATTCTTGCCACCTCTTCTTAATATCTTCTGCTTCGGTTAGGTCCATACCATTTCTGTCCTTTATTGAGCCCATCTTTGCATGAAATGTTCCCTTGGTATCTCTAATTTTCTTGAAGACATCTCTATTCTTTCCCATTCTGTTGTTTTCCTCTATTTCTTTGCATTGATCGCTGAGGAAGGCTTTCTTATCTCTTCTTGCTATTCTTTGGAACTCTGCAATCAGATGCTATATCTTTCCTTTTCTCCTTTGCTTTTCACTTCTCTTCTTTTCACAGCTATTTGTAAGGCCTCCCCAGACAGCCATTTTGCTTTTTTGCATTTCTTTTCCATGGGGATGGTCTTGTCCCTGTCTCTTGTACAATGTCACGAACCTCTGTCCATAGTTCATCAGGCACTCTTATCTATCAGATCTAATCCCTTAAATCTATTGCTCACTTCCACTGTATAATCATAAGGGATTTGATTTAGGTCATACCTGAATGATCTAGTGGTTTTCCCTACTTTCTTCAATTTCAGTCTGAATTTGGCAGTAAGGAGTTCATGATCTGAGCCACAGTCAGCTTCTGGTCTTGTTTTTGTTGAGTGTATAGAGCTTCTTCATCTTTGGCTGCAAAGAATATAATCAGTCTGATTTCGGTGTTGAGCATCTGGTGATGTCCACGTGTAGAGTCTTCTCTTGTGTTGTTGGAAGAGGGTGTTTGCTATGACCAGTGCATTTTCTTGGCAAAACTCTATTAGGCTTTGCCCTGCTTCATTCTGTACTCACAGGCCAAATTTGCCTGTTACTCCAGGTGTTTCTTGACTTCCTTCTTTTGCATTCCAGTCCCCTATAATGAAAAGGACATCTTTTTTTTGGGTGTTAGTTCTAAAAGATCTTGTAGGTCTTCATAGAACCATTCAACTTCAGCTTCTTCAGCATTACTGGTTGGGGCATAGACTTGAATTACTGTGATATTGAATGGTTTGCCTTGGAAACAAACAGAGATCATCCTGTCGTTTTTGAGATTGCATCCAAGTACTGCATTTCAGACTGTTTTGTTGACCATGATGGCTACTCCATTTCTTCTAAGGGATTCCTGCCCTCAGTAGTAGATATAATGGTCATCTGAGTTAAACTCACCCATTCCTGTCCATTTTAGTTCACTGATTCCTAGAATGTCGATGTTCACTCTTGCCATCTCCTGTTTGACCACTTCCAATTTGCCTTGATTCATGGACCTGACATTCCAGGTTCCTATGCAGTATTGCTCTTTACAGCATCAGACCTTGCGTCTATCACCAGTCACATCCACAGCCTGGTATTGTTTTTGCTTTGACTCCATCCCTTCATTCTGTCTGGAGTTATATCTCCACTGATCTCCAGTAGCATATTGGGCACCTCCTGACCTGGGGAGTTCCTCTTTCAGTATCCTATCATTTTGCCTTTTCATACTGTTCATGGGGTTCTCCAGGCAAGAATACTGAAATGGTTTGCCATTCCCTTCTCCAGAGGACCATATTGTGTCAGATCTCTTCACCATGACCCGCCCGTCTTGGGTTGCCCCACAGGCATGGCTTAGTTTCATTGAGTTAGACAAAACTGTGGTCCTAGTGTGATTAGATTGACTAGTTTTCTGTGATTATGGTTTCAGTGTGTCTACCCTCTGATGCCCTCTTGCAGCACCTCCATCTTACTTGGGTTTCTCTTACCCTGGACGTGGGGTATCTCTTCACGGCTGCTCCAGCAAAGCGCAGCTGCTGCTCCTTACCTTGGACGAGGGGTATCTCCTCACCGCCGCCTCTCCCGACCTTGAATGTGGAATAGCTCCTCTAGGCCCTCCTAGAAGTTTAATATACATCTTAAACACTGTAAATTCCTCCAGTAAAATTGTGACTTGGCATATTTTGTCTCTTTACCTCTCCTCTCCACCCCCTCTTTTTTTTTCTCCCTCCACACTTTTAGAGTCTCTTCTCAGACACCTTAACCTTGCTCCCCATTCTAGACACTTGCTGCCTTCATTATGGTTGAGGAGCAATCTCTCCTGGAACTCCTCAGACTCTAGCACTTTCCTTCCTCCATCAACACTTAACTGTTTATTACCATTCCTGCAGTTATCTAATCTGATCCTCTAACTCATGCTGAAGTGTTAATGACAAATGAAGAATGATAAATCGGTTTTTTCAGCTAACATTTGAATAATAAGAGAGTTTCATTTCTTTAATAAAATTGAGGCCATAATACTGATTTTTATACTTTGAAGTGAATTGTAAGGTGGAGTAGAAGGGGGATTTTTTGAGTAGTTGACCTTCTTTTGCCCCTAAAATTCGTATCATATGAGCTGCATCTATAAATAATGAAATGTAAGTTAAATGAGCTTGGTGACAAGACAGACAGTTGCCTAAGGTGGAAATATAGGTGATTTGGCTCCAGATGTTAATAGGCTTGAGCTTACAGTCGGGAAATTGCTACAAAACATTGTTACTACATATCTTCTATTACTCAAATATGAGAGGGCCTGTGAACATATTCAAAAGATTTAAGCAGAAATTTCTTTTCTTATGGTAGGAACAAAAGCTAGGGGAATTTTCTTCTTCTTGCACTGTGATGCTTGAGAATTAAAAATTCTTAGTTTGCAAACCCTATTTAAGGGAGCATTGTACTATAATGCAGTTGTAGCTCCTTTATGATAGTATTGAAATTACTGATGGCAGGAAACTCAGACCAAAAAACCCCACATTTATAATTTAAGGTTTTCTTTGTGATTTTCCTTTATAATATTCACTAAGACCAGTGAGAAATGTGAGATTATTTAACGTTCAATCTAGGATTAAAAACCAAACTCCTTTCTTAGCATTCTCTATGTGTGTTTTCAACAAATGGTGTTTTAAATTAATTTTTCACAAAGCATATATTGTAACTGAAAAAAGGCACATCCTAGAAATAGAATTTGCTGGTCCTGGTTCAACATCTTATTTGATAGGCAATCTGCTTATGACAACATGACCTTCAGCTAAAATCAAGATCTTATAACAACTTCTATGTAGTCAATGAACCACAAGATGGCACCACTAAACAAATAGTTTATCTCAAGATGATGTCTAGGTTCTCTACATAAATGCTCAAGAATAGTGTTATTCCTCTTTAAAACCAACATCAATCACTTCTGATTGATAGAATGAACAGAATATGAGAGGGGGAAATAGGGAAAAAAGAATCCTAGCAGACATCACTTAAACCAAGTGATCTAGGTTAATATCACCAATGATCAGTTGTGGTCATACCATGTACTTGTGACATGATGTGATGAGAAGGGCACTTCACTCCCATGGTGTTCTTTCCTCAAACCCGTGACCTCAGTCTAGTCATGAGAAAACATCAGACAAACCCAAAGTTTGGGACGTTCTACAGAATACTTGACTGTACTTCTGAAAAGTGTCAAGCTCATGAAAAACAGAAAAGACTGAGGACTATCACAGATTACAAGAGCCTAAGGAGACATAACAACTAAATAGAAGGCAGGATCCCAATTTGGGTCTGACAAAAAGGACATTAGTGGGGAGACTGAGGAAATCCTAATAAAGATTATAATGTCGTTAATAGTATTAGACCAATATTAATTTCTTAGTTTTGACAGTTGTGCCATGGTCATTAAGATGTTAACATTTAAAAGAAACAGTGTAAAGGATATAGAGAAACACTGTACTATCTTTAAAACTTTTCTCTAAGTCTGAAATTACTATTTAAAATAAAAAATATTTTAAAAGTCAAGATACAGAAAGTAGTCTCTGATATACTAAGTTAACAGGCAGCAAATTTCCATTTGTTGCCTGGATATTCTAGACATCTACGAAAACTTGCATAATGGTTAGGCATGTTAACCCTGTGCTTGGTTCCACAATCTGGGGTTTAATTCCTCTATAGACATAGTGAGCATGTTTTTTTAAGACTTCACATTAGAATACCTTGTCTCACCAGAAAAAAAATTGTAGTTTTCAGTTGAGAGAATAAAACCCAGATAATAAAGATGGAGCCAAGTTGATTTTCTCTGTTCTATGGCAATTGGTGGCACCTTTTAAAGACGGTATATCACTAATATATGTCATGAATGTGATGGCTGTGTATTCTATATGTTTAAAAATTTTGTGGTTTACTCACTGTAGATCTTGCCACATGCCAGGATTCCCTGTCCTTCACTTTGCTAACATGCCAACTATTTGTGTTGCACAGGATAGTAGTTTGGCTCACAAGACCTCTTAGAATCAAGGGGTAAACATTTCAACTCCTCTAAAGGCTGTGTGAGAACCAGTTTCCAGCATGTTATATTTGTGCATACAGATGTGAGTAAACTTTGACTAGAAAGTGTTTATGTGAATAATTAGAAAAACAGTACTTTCTGTGTCCTGATAAGGGCTACATAGATAAAAGTTTTAATATATACTTTCTCCCAGATCTATAAATTAATGTGGGAGTTTCCAACATATTTAAATTTCCACATGCAAGAGATTAAAATTGGACCTTATCTTACCCTACTTCGAAAGTTAATGCAAAATGCGTTAAAGACTTAACCTGAAGTTGTAAAGCTCCTGAGAAGGGAACATAGTGGGAAAAACTTCTTGACATTGGTCTTCAAAAGGATTTTTTGGATATGACAGCAAAAGCACAAGCAACAAAAGCAAAAATAATGAAGTGGGACTACATCAAGCAAAAAACTTTCTGCATAGCAGAAGAAACCATCAGCACGATGAAAAGGCAACCTACGGAATGGGAGAAAATATTTGCAAATCATCTATCTGATAAGGCATTAACATCTAAAATATTAATTACTTTTCTCTGATCAATCAATAACCTACAATATTTTTGTTTCCTTTAAAAATTCTAGCCTTTGGTAGCTGTCATGCTCCACCCCAAACTGCTCACCTGATTTTAGATATTTCCTTATACTTTGATCATTAATTTCTGAACACTATCCCAAGTCCAGCCCCATTCCCTTGCTTAGTTTCCATCAGGCTAGCCTTGTGTACTAGTTTTTGAGGTCTGCTATAACAAATTAACCACAAACTTGATGGCATAAAAGAAAGGGAATTTATTCCCTTGCAATTCTAGAGGCTAGAATTCTAAAATCAAAGTGTCTATAGGGCTATTCTCCCTCTGGAGGGACTAGGAAGGAAGATTCCTTGCCTCATCTAGCTTTGGGTGATTGACAACAATCCTTGTAGACACACCAGTCAAATCTCTGCCTCTGTCATCATACGGCATTCTCCCTGGAGATCTGTGTCCAAAATTTCCCCTTGTTACTAGTTACTGGTTATAGGGCCATCCCTAATTCAGTATGATGTTATCTTAAGTTGCTTATATTTGCAAAGGCCCTGTTTCAAAAAAAAAAAAAAAAAAAAGGTCACATTCAGAGATACCAATAGTTAGAACTTAAGCATTTTTTTTTTTTTTTTTTTGAGAACACAGTTGAACAAAAACCACCTTGACCCAACTCACAGGCCTGACTCCACAAACTGAAACCAACAATCCATGCCACTTCTCATCAGTTCTTCAACCATTTAACCAGTATAGCTTCTTAATGCCTAGTTCAATTCAAAATGCTAGTGTTTCTAGAGTTACTTTATTTCTTTGAAAGCCTACTGATCTATTTGTGACACATGGCTTCATTTACAAACTTTCATTTACAAACAGTGGCTTGTTCAGTAGGACTGAAGTAACCTTGAACGTACAGGATTTAATCCCATCGATCATATCATGGAAAAAACAGTTTTGACACTCATGTAACATTGATGGTAATGGTAGAGTGGGCTTCTTTTCTTTCAAGCTTCTTTGATCAGTTGGCTTTATTTTGATGAGAAAACTTGTAGGAGTCATCTAAAGTATATGAAAACTTCTACTTTGTTTTCATATACTTCCAAGCACATATTTTTATGAGAGGTGTGACAACAGACAAGCAATATGTTTAAGGATCACTGTCCTGAATTCAAGGAATCTTGATCTCTTGCATAGCTACTCACTTGGCACGTTACCCAAGATATTAAAAATACTGTCCAGAAACACCACCACCCCCTCATCTGATCATTTTGTACGTTTAAAAATGTGACTGTATTTCACCTGAGATCTGTGACTACTGACAGTTCTTTGTTTTGCCCCCATATTATTTCACTACATTTGCAGTAACAAATCCACAAATTAGGTGGCTTTAAACATCAGAAATTTATTCTCTCATAGTTCTCAAGGCTGTAAGTCTACAGAGCCATTCTCCCTCTAAAGGCTCTAGGGAAAAATACTTCCTTCCCTCTTCCTAGCTTCCAGTGGTTGCCAGCAATCCTTGGCATCCTTTGGCTTCTAGCTGCATCACTCCACTTTCTTCCTGTCTTCATATGGCCATCTTCTGTTTCTGTGTGTGTCCAAATATCCCTCACCTTTCTCTGATAAACATACCAGTCATTGACCATGGTAATCTAATACAACCTCATTTAACTTGATTACATCTGCAAAGACTCTGTTTTTGAGAAAAGTCACAATCTGAAGTTATGGGTGAACCTCAGTTCTGAGGAAATATTGTCTAACCCAGTCCAGCCAAAGAATGCAGTCTCCTAGGGAAAAAAAATCTGTTTCAAGTTCAAGCCTTACTCATATCAATATCAGACTGATTTTCCTCTATGACTTCAGCTTGAAATACTTTAAAAGGCATTAGTTACAAAATAAGAAGTCTTATTCCCAACCTCTGTGCTCATTTTTTTTTAATTTTTTTAAGTTAATTAATTAATTTTAATTGGAGGCTAATTACTTTACATTATTGTAGTGGTTTTTGCCATACATTGACATGAATCAGCCATGGGAGTACATGTGTTCCCCATCCTGAACCCCCCTCCCACCTCCTTCCCCATCCCATCCCTCAGGGTTATCCCAGTGCACCACCCCTGAGCATCCTGTCTCATGCACCGAACCTGGGCTGGCGATCTGTTTCACATATGATAATATACATGTTTCAATGCTATTCTCTCAAATCATCCCACCCTCGCCTTCTCCCACAGAGTCCAAAAGACTGTTCTTTATATCTGTGTCTCTTTTGATGTCTTGCATATAGGGTCATCATTACCATCTTTCTAATTTCCATATATATGCATTAGTATACTGTACTGGTGTTTTTCTTTCTGACTTACTTCACTCTGTATAATAGGCTCCAGTTTCATCCACCTCATTAGAACTAATTCAAATGCATTCTTTTTAATGGCTGAGTAATATTCTATTGTGTACATGTACCACAGCTTTCTTATCCATTCATCTGCTGATGGACATCTAGTTGCTTCCATGTCCTGGCTATTATAAACAGTGCTGCGATGAACATTGGGGTACACATGTCTCTTTCAATTCTGGTTTCCTTGGTGTGTATGCCCAGCAGTGGGATTGCTGGTTCATATGGCAGTTCTATTTCCAGTTTTTATCTCTGACATACATCACAGCAGGATCCTCTATGACCCACCTCCCAGAATATTGGAAATAAAAGCAAAAATAAACAAATGGGACCTAATTAAACTTAAAAGCTTCTGCACATCAAAGGAAACTATTAGCAAGGTGAAAAGACAGCCTTCAGAATGGGAGAAAATAATAGCAAATGAAGCAACTGACAAACAACTAATCTCAAAAATACACAAGCAACTCCTACAGCTCAACTCCAGAAAAATAAATGACCCAATCAAAAAATGGGCCAAAGATCTAAATAGACATTTCTCCAAAGAAGACATACAGATGGCTAACAAACACATGAAAAGATGCTCAACATCACTCATTATCAGAGAAATGCAAATCAAAACCACTATGAGGTACCATTTCACACCAGTCAGATGGCTGCGATCCAAAAGTCTACAAATAATAAATGCTGGAGAGGATGTGGAGAAAAGGGAACCCTCTTACACTGTTGGTGGGAATGCAAACTAGTACAGCTCATTTTTGAAAATTATAAATCTGTAACTTGTACTTGCATTTTGTATAAATACAAGTTCTTAGAACTCAGAGGGTTTTCAATAAGAAAGAATCTTTCAGAACTTCTGTTCATAAATATCTATGGTTCATATGATTGAGACACACTAAATGGTTTACAGGCCATTGAATTAATTATGTGTCACTCTTATGTGATAATTATGGAAAAAACATTTTTTAGTATATGAAGAGGAGTTCGATAGAAATATCTGTCTGCATAGTAACACATAATCAGTTGGAAAATGTTCAACAAAACATTTCCTTTTTCCCTATCTCCAGTCTGAAATTTTTACTTTTCATTGGGATGCTTTGGTTTATATAATACATTATAGTTCATCTCTCTATAATACTTTATATCTTATAATAGACTACAGTGTTTAACCTTATTTAATTTTAATATTTTTTTACTTTGCTTCTTGATTGCTGGATTATATAGCCAGCATTCAATGTTTATTATTATCTTATGTTTCAGGGACTCCATGAAAAGACTGGTGCATTTACAGCTGTGAAAGTGATGAATGCTCGTAAGGTAATATTACATCCTGTCTGTATTCTGTTGCTTAGTGGATTGTGGTCTCGGGATAAACAGCTCAGAAAATATTGTATTTGTTTTTTGCATCATTGTTATATATAATTATCTTAATTTGCATTTATTATATTTATAATTTAATATTATTTCTATCACTAGTACATTATTTTTATTATTGATTTATTACATTTACACATAAAAATTATAATCACAGCAAAAGTCCTATATATTCTTATATTTTATAAAAATGAAAAAATCCATATTCTGGTCTATTTCTAGTTGATTATCTATTTCCAGGCATAGTAAATAGTAAATTTCCTCTAATATTGTGTTACTCCTCTGTGTTTTATTGTATTTATTTCCCTCCCCAACAATTCCTTTTGAAAACTCAGGCCATTAGGTTTTCAGTGACAGGTAGAAGGAAAAGAAGTTGTCTGAGATGCACTTTTTTTTCATGTATTTTTTAACAAATGCACAAGAGAGAGTCTAATTGGCAGTGTTCTGACCAACATTCATAAAGCTGTGTCATGGGTCATAATATATTGTCATAGATTATGCTAAGCCCTGATTTCTGTCCTCTTTCTTTAGCATGAGTACCTCACTTTCTCAGGATAATATTAGCACGAGCATAACAAGGGTCAAGATATTTTCACTTCACTATAACCTAAAAGAAAATTCTAAAATATCATATTTGAAAAAGTGTATATAGTCACTGAATTGTTATCAATGCCATAAACTGTTCTTTTCCAATTTGTGCAGGAAATTATTTAAACTATTTAAATTATGAACTATTTAAACTATATTAAACTATATAAACTATTATGAAACTATTTAAAGAGCTGCATGTTTTTTGTTTCATCCATAAATGTCAAATGAAATTTGAGGTGTTGTGGATTTATTTTACCCTGTAAACCATGACTTCCAAATAATCAGCTTGGTACTCTTTGAGTGAGACTCTCTAAAATACGTATTCCCTTTTTTTCAACTTAATAGACTTTGACCCACATTTTTTCTTTTTTTTTTATTTTTAAATTTTATTTTTAAACTTTACATCATTGTATTCGTTTTGCCAAATATCAAAATGAATCCACCACAGGTATACATGTGTTCCCCATCCTGAACCCTCCTCCCTCCTCCCTCCCCATACCATCCCTCTGGGTCGTCCCAGTGCACTAGCCCAAGCATCCAGTATCGTGCATTGAACCTGGACTGGCGTCTCATTTCATACATGATATTTTACATGTTTCAATGCCATTCTCCCAAATCTTCCCACCCTCTCCCTCTCCCACAGAGTCCATAAGACTGTTCTATACATCAGTGTCTCTTGCTGTCTCGTACACAGGGTTATTGTTACCCTCTTTCTAAATTCCATATATATGCGTTAGTATACTGTATTGGTGTTTTTCCTTCTGGCTTACTTCACTCTACGTTTTAGATGCTCTGACTTGAAACAGTTAAAAATTATGTTCAGCCCATAGATAGTGTCAATTACCTTGTTTGTTAGAGGAAATAGCACTTTACAATCATCAAATTGTAATATTCCATAAATGGCAGTTAAATCTGTTACTATGAATTTTTTGCCAAGTTTCTGTGTATATAAGAATCTGATTTTTTTTTATTAAAACTATTAGTGAAAATTGAGAGAGGAATTATGTTACTCTTTCATTTAGTACTTAAGCACAAAGTACTCAAGAATAAATCATTTTCAGAGTGTACCAATGCGTTTAATAAAGTTTTGTTCTTGGCTTTGCAGACCCCTTTACCTGAAATAGGAAGGCGAGTGAGAGTGAATAAATATCAAAAGTCTGTCGGCTGGAGATACAGTGTGAGTACTGAAAGTCTTCATTAGCGTCCAAGCCATCTTTCCTTTAATTTTCAACTTTAAACTAATCCCTTTGTATTGTATCATTATCTGTAGAAGGCCACCACTAAACTCTTCTTGCCTAAAAGTGATATTTATGTTTTTAATGTACTGACATAGATTCATTCATCATATTTGAACATTAGCAACTTTCGGAAAGTAGGGCCTAGAAGAAATGGTACCCTGAACAGGTAAGTGTTGACTGCAGATGAAGGACTAAGTAAATTCACAGCAGATATAGCCCACTAGCTGAATAATAACAAACGAGATGATGGGAACAAGAGTGAATTTTGTCTAAAATTGGCCTTATATGCTTAGTCACTCATTGTGTCCGACTCTTTGTAACCCCATGGACTGTAGCCTGCCAGGTTCCTTTGTCCATGAGATTCTCCAGACAAGAATACTGGAGTGGGTTGCCATGCCATTCTCCAGGGGTTCTTCCTGACCGGGGGATCAAACCCAGGTCTTCCACATTACAGGCAGATTCCTTACCGACTGAGCCACCAGGGAAGTCTAAAATTGGCCTTGGCAAGGTTCTTTTCATACCTTTTACATGATATTATGGACTGACTAGCTTTTCCCCCATCAAGATTTTTAGAGACATTGCCATCATGTATGAGCCCAATGAAGACTACTCTTTTCATGTGTGAGAGAACAGTCATAGACAGAAAAGCAACAGGCTGCCCAGCCTGAGTGTTCAGACATCTGGCCCAGTACTTGAATGCATGAAGGTGATTTCTACCTGAAACTTTTTAACTGCCTTACAAAGCAGTTTCTATTACTCTGATAATTTGCTGGCTCTAGAATAAGCTCTGGCAAAGGAAATTCTTTTTCAGTAGATCTTGATAATCTAGATGTTAGTGATCTATCAAAGTATTCTGGGGGCCTAAATAGAGAATTTTGCTCTAACAATATAACTGATATTTTTTTCTTGATTTTTCTCCCCTGCAGTTATCTATCTGGTATTCAAATATTTTCAGCCTTTTGTATCTTAATAATAAATATGCTTCCAGACTCATTTAAGAATAAGCTTTTCCATTAATAATCACACCCAGAAGAACTTTCTAGTTATATTAAGAAGATATCGGTAAACAGTTTCATGATTAGTTTAAAAGTACTGGGCTCCTATTTTGTTTACAGTGTTTCTTGGGAGACAAAGCATATCTAAATGTAAGAGGTAATGCTTATGTTAATCAAGAAGCTGTGAAAGGTAAGGTTTGAAAATTAAAATTGTTTCACTAATTCTGGTTTTATCAAATATTTGTGGTAATTCATTTGAAGATCATCTCCAAACTCTCTCTAAAGTCTTTCTATAGGGAAAAACACTTAGATTTTAGAATTGGGTGAAATTGCAATGCAAGTTTTGGCATCCTGAGCTGCCTCTTCTTGACAAAAAGCAGGATATTCAGGCCACTCTGCGATCAACTGGCCTTGAGCCAGGAAATGCTATAGCATCATATTACTGGGATATGTGTGAGAGTTTTAAATTACCCACTTGGCCTGATGGATATAATGTACTTATGTGTTTCTCACAAGCTCAACTTCCTGTTAATTGAGAATGGCAAACATACTAATGCTTTCCAAACATATCTGATCTTGGTTTATTGGTTTTGGGGGAGTTTACATTTATGTGGGAGACCCACTCTTAGAAGTTTTTTCTAGTTGGGAGCTTTGAGTTCTCTGATTATATATTTTAGTAAGAAAAATAATTGATTGGCCAGTTAGCATCTCTAAATCATCCTGAATCCTTTGGGGTAAGAAGTTTGTGACTTGCACACACATCTCATTAATCAGGGGTTTACGAAAATAGCAGTAGTGTGGAAGTCAAGAAACATGAGTTCCAATGCCAAGTCTACTGCTAAATAGCTAAGAAGTACTTGGAAAAATGGTCTTACCTCTCTAGTCGTCAGGTTTCTCATAGGCAAAATGGCACCAGAATATTTAGCCTACCTATGAGAAGAATAAACGTATAGTTAAATACAACTACATGGTTGCCAGGAGCCCAGCTATTCTCTTCCTGCTTGAGGACATGAGATTTCTAACTCAGAAAGAAAAGGAAGTTCTTTGATACCAAACTACCAAACAATCTGGCCTGCTCTTCTCTTTAACCTATTCTATGTGTTCTTATCTTCACATTACCATCTCATTCTTATTTATTGAGTCTTTATGAGTTCATATTTCTCTCAGCAGAACCTTGGTGCCTTGCTAGAAACTGAGATTACCCCTCTACATTTAGAATTACTAGTTTCTAAGGTTTATTTCTATATGATGGCAGATATTGTTATCATTTCAAAGAATAACAACATCACAAGGGAAGCAGAAAGTTTAAGGGTCCTATATGGCAAGAATGAAAGCCACGAGGATCAGCCTTTATCCTACAGGTTAAGGGAATGTGAAGGCAACTTATCAACCAAGCTTCCTTGGGAGGCTAGGGTGAAACAGGAACCTGAACTTCTATATAATTCTCATGCTACAGGTGATTGTTTTAATTGTTCATGCTTTTATTACACAATAAATGCAAATCCTGTTGTTGGGGTTTCCAACTGGAGAAATAAGGCTCCATCCCGTCCCCCAAAGACATTCAGGTGTCTAGATTTGTTTTAGAGTTGTTGAATGGTTATGAATAAATCCACTGGAAAATCCTAGGGAAATGCTAAAAAATGTTCTACAGATGTATTTTCTACTACCTCAAGGTTGTCAAGTCAAGTTAATTGAGGGAAATGCTGGGGATAACTAAAGATAGTTAGAGGTTCACCCATTAATTACTTTTAATGCCAGTGGGCCCTGTTCTAATTCATTGCCCAGAATAAGTCAAAGGTATCCTTTTTCACTGGATTTTAGAATAGGAGTATAACTTTATCTTTAAAAGTCTTCTTTTCTTCACATACTGCAGATATATCTCACTCTGTACAGTGAGAGTATTCCTGAAAAGGTTATATAAATTGAACTTTTATAGATGCTGTAGGAGAGCTTTTTTTATTTACAATGAAATGAAATTTATAGCTACTAAGAATTCAGACCACTGGATTGATAGCTAGCTTTATAACATATTTACCACTGTAGTGATTAGGAAAATAATGAATTTAAGCGTATCTTTTAAAATTGTAGGACAAATCAAACTAGAAAATTTAAAATTCAGTTAATCAAGGCAACGTGGTACAAGCATAAGGATAGACATATAGATCAGTTCAGTTCAGTTCAGTCGCTCAGTTGTGTCCAACTCTTTGTGACCCCATGAACAGCTGCACACCAGGCCTCCCTGTCCATCACCAACTCCCGGCGTCCACCCAAACTCATGTCCATTGAGTCAGTGATGCCATCCAACCATCTCATCCTCTGTTGTCACCTTCACCTCCTGCTCTCAATCCCAGAATCAGGAACTTTTCAAATGAGTCAGTTCTTTGCATCAGGTGGCCAAAGTATTGGAGGTTCAGCTTCAACATCAGTCCTTCCAATGAACACTCAGGACTGATCTCCTTTAGGATGGACTGGTTGGATCTCCTTGCAGTCCAAGGGACTCTCAAGAGTCTTCTCTAACACCACAGTCCAAAATCATCAATTCTTCAGCACTCAGCTTTCTTTATAGTCCAATTCTCACATCCATACGTGACTACTTTGGAAAAGCCATAGCCTTGACTAGACGGACCTTTGTTGCTTTTTAATATACTGTCTAGGTTGGTCATAACTTTCCTTCCAAGGAGTAAGCATCTTTTAATTTCATGGCTGCAATCACCATCTGCAATGATTCTGGAGCCCCCCAAAAATAAAGTCAGCCACTGTTTCCCCATCTATTTGCCATCAAGTGATGGGACCAGATGCCATGATCTTAGTTTTCTGAATGTTGAGCTTTAAGCCAACTTTTTCACTCTCCTCTTTCACTTTCATCAAGAGGCTCTTTAATTCTTCTTCACTTTCTGCCATAAGGGTGGTGTCATCTGCATATCTGAGGTTATTGATATTTCTCCTGGTAGTCTTGATTCCAGCTTGTGCTTCTTCCAGTCCAGTGTTTCTCATGATGTACTCTGCATATAAGTTAAATAAGCAGGGTGACAATATACAGCCTTAATGTACTCCTTTTCATATTTAGAACCAGTCTGTTGTTCCATGTTCAGTTCTAACTGTTGCTTCCTGACCTGCATATAGATTTCTCAAGAGGCAGGTCAGGTGGTCTGGTATTCCCATCTCTTTCAGAATTTTCCACAGTTTATTGTGATCCACACAGTCAAAGGCTTTGGCATAGTCAGTAAAGCAAAAATAGATGTTTTTCTGGAACTCTCTTGCTTTTTCGACATAGATCAGTGAAATATAATTATTTCCATATATCTGTGATCAACTAATTTTCAACATGAATGAAAACACGATTTATAGGGAAAGACTTGACTTTTCAACAAATAATGCTGAGGTAACTAGATATCCACAGGTAAAAGAATGAAATTGGTCCCCTGCTTTCTATGAAAATTAATTCAAAATGGATAAAAAACCTAAACGTAAGAGCTAAAACTATAAAATGTTTGGAAGAAAAGATTGGAGTTGATTTGGTGACTTTGGATTTGACAAGAAAGCCTTAGATGTGACACCAAAAGTACAAACAACAAAACAAGGAATCGATAAGTTGGACTTCATCAAAATTTAATTTTTAAAAATTTTTTAACTTTACAATAAAATTTTGTGCCTCAAAAGACACTATCATGAAAGTAAAATGACTGCCCACAGAATGGGAGAAAATAATTGCAAATCATATATCTTATAAAGTACTTATATATAGAATATATAAATAAATCTTACAATTCAATACTAAAAAGACAAGTGATCCAACTTAAAAATAGGGGCAAAGATATTTTATTAGATACGCCTCTGATGATCATAAAATGGCTAGTAAGCCAATGAAAAGATCCTTAACTCCATCAGTCTTCAGGGAATTGCAAATCAAAACTACAATGAGATAATCACTTTACACCCACTATGATGTTATAATAATTAAACAGAAAATAATGAGCGTGAGGTGAGGGTATAGAGAAATGAGAACCATCATTCATTTGGGAATGTAAAATGGTGTAGCCACTATGGAAAACAGTTTGACATTTCATCAAAATGTTAAATACAGCATTACCATTGGACCCAACCATTTTACTCCTAGGTATATACCAAAGGGAAATGAAAATATATATCTACACTAAAATTGAAATGAATGTTCATAGCAGCATTATTCATACTAGATAAAACGTAGAAATAACTCATTCAGTTGATGAATGGTAAATAAAAAAGAATGAAATACTGATATGTATTACAACATGGATGAACCCTGGGGGGAAAACAAACTAGTCATAAAAGTTTATATACTATATTATTTTCGTTTATATACAATGTTAAGGATAGATAAATCTATAGAGATATAAAAAATGTTTGTGGTTGCTTGAAGCTGGGATGTGGTGGCAGAATTTGGGGGTGATAGCTAAAGAGTATGGGATTTCCTTTTGGGTTGACAAAAATGTTCTTATGGTTGAATAATTTTATTAATATACTAAAACCATTGAATTTTTCAGTTTAATTGGGTGATTCCATTTAGTGCAAACTTCATACAGTGGTCACTGCTGGTCCAGGGATCATACTTTAAGAACCATTGAATTAAAAGATACTCAATTGACCTTTATCTTCTCCCAAATTCCCAGTTAACCCCACATCTCCATTCTGAGAATTCTAGTTGGGATTTTATTATAATACATTGCTGTGGGGTATAAAGGGTTGCCATTAGATTCTCCTTCTTTGATCTACTATAGCTTAGGATACCATAGTCATTGAGTGGCATAGCTTAGGAATTTTACTATCCTTATTCTATAGGATGAAGAAGAGGATCTCAGGACTGAACTCAACCTTTTGAAGAAGTACTCTTTCCACAAGAACATTGTGTCCTTCTACGGTGCATTTTTCAAGCTGAGTCCCCCTGGCCAGAGGCATCAACTTTGGGTGTGTATTTAGTTACCTTGATCTTATTGCATAAGACTAAGTCTCACTTCAGAACATATACTTTCATAAATTGAGATGTCATTTTTGTGCACCTACAGAAGAACTTAAGCATGCAACTGCTCAAAGTAGTATGAAAAAAAAAATGTGCTCTAATTCCTGGAAATGGGAGTGATAAAATATGGAAAAATAAATTAAGTGATTGGCAAGGGGTTCAGGGATAAGATATGAGAAGACTCAAATGAATACTGGAAATATCTAATATATTTCTTTTCAAATAGAGATTTGCTGCTTTTAACTTTATGTAGCTAATACATTTGCTTATAAATTAGAGGTATAGCTAAGGAGATTACCTGATGGATTTGGGCCCAATGACTGAATAATAAATATCTATTCCAAGTCACACTTGGAATGAGTATATGAGTGCAATTTAAGTGTTTGCTAAGTGCAATTATCTTTAAACATAATTCCTATAAACTGTTTTTCTAAGTGGTTAGTTGACTTATCCTTTTCTGAGGCTTCATGCCTATAGTATCATGAATTACAAATCAATGAGCTATAAATTTTAAAGGCTAACTGAAACCCATGCTACAGTTACCAGAATTGTTGCTGCCCTCTGCCATAGGAGACATAATCAAACCACAAGAAAATGAGCTTCAATCAAGTATATCTTTATTTAAAAAGGAATATTTAGAACATCACCTGGGGTCAGTGTACATTCTTTTGCATTTCTAGGCCAAGTTAAGAGTGGTATTTTTAAAATAATACCTGAGACTTTTCAGAATTTTCGAGTCAAAGAAAGATTCTGTTACATTTTATATGTGAACTTTAGGAAGCAGGATAGTGGGCAATATAGGAAGGTTTCAACAAGGGATTAAATTGAAGCTATGGTTCTCAAACTTTAGCCTGCAACAGAATTTCATGGAGATCCTAATAAAAACAGGTTGCTGGGCCCCACCCACAGAGTTATTAATTCAGTTAGTCTGGGGTAGGGAGTCCACAAATTTGCACTTTTTAAAAAGTTTTCAAGTGATGTTGATGATACTCGTCTAGGTACCACATTTTGAGAGCCCTCAAATTTAGAGATCTTCAGTTTAAACCTATTTTCTCCCAAATGTCCAGTTAACTAAATCCTCTATTCTCTGACAATGCCAGTTCAAATTTTGTTAAATATCACTGTGCATTTTTCATGGCTGCTGTTTTGTTTTTTTTTTTCCTTTTGTGGGGGGGCATACAGCATTTGTCTTTAAATATATTTTTATAAGTTTTTTTTCTCTTGACAGTATGGCAGTCTACTTATTAGATATGTTTCTCAGTGCTCAATTAATTCAGTCATATAACATCTATTCATTCAAAGCTATCTGTTTCCAGGCTTTCTCCTAGATGCTGAGGATACAGTCATAAGCTGAATTTACGTGGCTCTGGCCCACTGGAGCTTACAGTCTATTTGTGAAGACAAATATCAATCAAATAATCACACAAATAAATGTATAATTGGTCAGAAGGGAAGTAACATGCTTTTGAATGGGCAAATAACAAAGGAATCTAAGTTAGGGAAAGGAAAACTCTTCCTTGAAAAACTTTTTCTTACACTAATATCTGAAGGATAAATAGGCACTGCATGCAAAAGGTATTTGTTGAGGTAAGAGTTTTCCTGGGACCATTCACACTTTCTTTCCTATGTAAATCTGAACACATAGGAAGCAAATAACAAAATAATTACCGTTTATAAAGTATAGCCAGGCACTGTGCATACAAATTCGGGAAAATGAGAATGTCTTGCATTCTTTTCATAGTAGAACTCTTCTGACTCAGGTAATACTGGCAAGATTTTCCAGTGTTCACCTTAGTGAATGACTTTAATTCATGTTTGTCATGGTTCAAAATGAGCCCCTTTTCTTCCATTACCACAGTGTATATGTTGTAACCATTCGATATAGTAGACATGAAAATTAACCTTTTTGTGCTTTATCTGTACTATCTGGTTTGTTAGGCTGCTTTTCGTATTTTCGTTTATTGGAATAGTGTACTCAGGTAAAAGACTCTGTGTTATATCAGTTGTGAACAAATAGAAAATAAGGAAGTAATTTTCTGAAAGGAAAATCTTAGCATTCCAAAAGGAAATAAGGTATACCTTTTAAATATTCATGATTTGGGGCCTATCCTTTTACTTCCTTTCATCTATGGCAATAATTATCTTACCTATAGTTTTTTTAAAAAAGCATGTCTTGTTCTACTGACAAAGTAGTATTACCATTTGACATTGGCACTAGAGCATAAACCTGCACTTAAGAAAAGTTTGTGAAATTGATTATAATAGGCAGATTCTCCTTCACATTGGTCAGTCCTCTAGTTAGCTAATATATGAAAGCAAATTTACTAGTTGAGCAACTGATACATTAGTGGCAAAAACAAATTTCCTGAAAAATTGCATTTGTTAATAAAGTAAAATCTGAATGAGACACTGTCAGAATATTAGACTTAAAATAGACTTTCCTTAGCAGTTTGTTTGGAAAAAAATTGCCCTACAGTAATGGGACTGACAGTTTCCCCCTTCAGGTTGTATTTTGTCAGTATCTTGGGGAAAATATTCTAAAACTTGAAAATAAAACAACAGTAAAAACAAATCTAGTCAATGCTTAAGTGTAAATTGTTTTGAGATACCCTCCATATCCTGTTTTTCTACCCGCCAACTATTCCCTCAACTGTCTTTTTTATTCTACTCCAGTCATCACTCAGGCTTGGCCCTGTGCAAGCTTCTTTCTAAAGGCATGTGCTCATTCTGTTTTCAATAAGCTGAACATTCTTCTTTCTCAGCATACCCAAACACAACCTATCCTTCAAGGCTCAGCTCAAATCCCACCTCCTGGTTTAAAAATCCCTGGTGTGGTACCTCCTTTCTCTCCCTCCAGAGATCTTTGGATTTCTTTTTCAGTTCTTTCTAATTCTACTAGCTTCCTACCAGACAATTGAGCCAGTCTTTGCAGTATCTTAATGTCTAAACATAACATATACATGTAAGCCATATGAACTAAAACTCTCCAGATATTTTCAGAGAACTACTTTCTAAGTCTTGATACTTTCTTTGCTGGCTTCCCTGCAGATGGTGATGGAGTTATGTGCAGCCGGCTCAGTCACTGATGTAGTGAGAATGACCAGAAATCAGAGTTTGAAGGAAGATTGGATTGCTTATATCTGCCGAGAAATCCTCCAGGTGAGCATTCATATAGTCATTTGCCCCTGACCTTGAAGAAACCTGGGGGTAATATATACAGTGTGTCTTATACTTGCTCATATAGGATGGTTTAAAAATTCTAAACTTCTGGATCAGGATACTGAAAAAAACCAAAAGGCTTTAGAGAAAGCAGCTTTGACATAATGTCATTCCAAATCATGGCTTTTAATGGCTCTTTCAGAGTCAGACTACAGTGTTTGGTGGATCATGGGTGTTACTTAAAGTGTTAAGTTGTTGTGATTTTAGAGTTCTTTTTTTTTTAAAAGCATAGCACTATCATTGGAGATTAAGATAGGTTGAGAAATCTGTGTTTTACTCAATGGCTCCAAATCATCTACAACTCTTTTGCAGATAGATATCCTCTCTGAATAATGTCTTAATGTTTAAAACATTGCTTATTTTGAACACCAAATTGGATGAAAATGACAGTCTTCTTGATCTACCAAACTCAGATTTTTCTTTGTGTCTTAAGTGCTTAGAGTCACCCAAGAAGGATGTTAACAGAACTGAACAGCATCACTGATAAAATATTAGAATGCTGTCTTAACTGGATTCACTCATGGTAATAGTGTACATACTTAAAGAGTGCGAACTCTGGACTGAGTTTAAATTCTGGTTCATCATGTATTAGCTGTGTGTCCCTGAGTCAATTACTTAATTTCTCCAAATCTCATTTTCCTCACCTGTAATTTGGGGTGGAATTAGCACCTTCCTTAAAAGGTTGCTGTAAGGATTTAAGAGTTGACTCCATGTAAAGTGCTTAGCACAGTGCTTGGCAAAGAATAAGGACTCAATTGATATTAGCTGTTTTTACTGTTATTTCTATTATTAATCTCCTGTTAGTATGTAGAGCAATCTCACTGAAGCCAGGGCATGGGTTAGTTTTAGTGGTGAATGGTCTGGAGACAGCATGGTAAACCAATACAAATGGCAAGTACTTTAAAGTGAATTTCCACAGGCATACACGTGTTTCCCATCCTGAACCCTCCTCCCTCCTCCCTCCCCATACCATCCCTCTGGGTCATCACACGTGTATGCCTGTGGCGGATTCATTTCGATATATGGCAGAACCAATCAATATTGTAAAGTTTAAAAATAAAATAAAATTTAAAAAAAAGAAGAAAAAAAATAAAGTGAATTTCCATATTCCTCCAAATTCTCAGCCTACAAGGTTGACTTGAAAATATTTTGGACTAAACGAATGGTTGGATAAGTAGAGTAAAACAATGGCTGAGCTAAGATAGTTCAGATATCCAGGTCTTTAGTCATGTGGTTAGTTGGAAAAAATGGAGACTAGAAACGAAGGTAAATGGCCCAATATATACAAGCATTAATTTTTGGTGTTCCTTCTCTTTCATGGATGTCCTGATTTATTTTCCTTTCCTTATAGCCGAAAGTACTATTTCTGGGAACTGGTTGTAGTATTTCCAGCCTAAAGAAGAATTTTGTCTGAAAAATGCAAATCTGGGCCATTTTTCTTACCAAAAGTCTTTCCAAAAATGCTAAAAACAGTACCAGAAAAAGAGAAAAGCTGTATATTGATCTTGCTTTTTTATATAAATGTATATATGTATGTATATGCAGGGCTTAGCTCATCTTCATGCACACCGTGTAATTCACCGGGACATCAAAGGTCAAAATGTGCTACTGACTCATAATGCTGAAGTAAAACTAGGTAAGTTTATTCTTGTAATACTTTAAATGAACCCCAAAATATCTTAACAGAGAAAAATCCTTTAAGATTACTGTTTTCTCTCATGTCACTAATATCCCCCTCTACTTATTCACACTATGTTGTCCCTGCCTGCAAAATAAATCAAAATTTGAAAATTTGTTTTGGAAGGGATGTGGGACAAGAGAAAGATGCACCTAACTGTTTCTCAGAAATCATTTTGAGACAATTTTGAAATGGGAGTTTTACATTTTGGTCATTGCTTTACCTTCTATTGGGCTTACCAGGCAGCTCAGTGGTAAAGATTCCGCCTGCCAATGCAGGAGATACAGGTGATGCGAGTTTGATCCCTGGGGTTAGGAAAATCCCCTGGAGGAGGGCATAGTAACCCACTGCAGTACTCTTGGTGGGATCTGCTATTTTATTTATTTCAACAATTTAATTGAGTGTTTACCATGTGCAAGTTTGTGTGTCATGAACAAAGATTAAACAAAAAGACAATTCTTCCACATCACAGAGCCATATTTTCCAAAGAATATCTAAGAACTTTTAAATTTACTTAAGCACAAATCGCTTCATTGGAATTTTCCCTCAAATATTTAAAGAACTGATATAAGTTAGAAATGATGCTCCAGTAATGTCCAAATCAAATTTGGAATTAGAAATCTAAAATCCAGAGTTTCTAGCTTTCAGTTCCAGGGTTCAGAATGGTATAGTTTATTGAAAATAATTATTATATTGTCTCACAGGCACACAGGGAACAATATGTTGTGCTCTTTAATGTTTAAAATAAATATTGTTGTGGATTTATAAATAATATCATATAAATAATGTCAGTACTATTTAATGGCAGATGACCTCATTGATATAGAACATAAAATCACTGGCATCAAATCCTGTATTTAATCATATCAATTCTTTCCTACCATATCTGTGTGTGTGTGTGTGTGTGTGTTTAATAGTCACTCAGCTGTGTCCAGCTCTTCGCAACCCCATGGGGTGTAGCCCACCAGGCTCCTCTGTCCTTGGGATTCTCTAGGCACGAATACTGAAACAGGTTGCGATTTCCTTCTCCAGGGGATATGCCTGACCCAAGGATCAAACCCGGGTCTTCTGCATTGCAGGCAGACTCTTTACCATCTGAGCCACCAGGGGCTTCCCCTACCATATCTCTAGCATGATCTTAAGATCATTCCCATTTTTCCTGCCAAATAAATATAACCAGAATAGAGTTTTTGTTCATTCACTAAGAATGCTTTTCACTGAATATTTGTGGAAGAAGCATGTGGTAATAATTGTTGTGCAGTAAGTTAAAAGTAATTTCAAGTAAATGTATTGTTCTTTTGTGTCTAAAAGCTACAAAGCTAGAAACGGAATTTTAAGACACTGTGTTAAAATACACAAGGGTCATTTGG
Source organism: Bos indicus (assembly GCF_029378745.1). Lineage (NCBI taxonomy): Eukaryota > Metazoa > Chordata > Mammalia > Artiodactyla > Bovidae > Bos > Bos indicus. The sequence continues at coordinate 58,486,956 of NC_091789.1, forward strand.
ATCTCACAGTGAAATGTGTAGCATGGATATAGTATGTCACACAGCTACATTCTGTGTTCACATATATGGTAGTGTTCCCATATATTTGGGTCAAGTTGCTAGCCAACCCTATCATCTGCATCACAGAACAGAAATTGTAAGTGAAAAGCCTCTGAAAAATCTGTCACAAAGTCCCTGCACTAAAGATCATGTACTTGACTCTGTAGGAGAGACCTTTTAGCACTGGATTAAAATTTTTCAGGCTTCTCATCTATATATAATCCTTATACATTGGTTTTTAGATTTCTTAGATCCCACAATATTTTTAAATGACAAGTTATAAGGAGAAGGTTGAAGAAGCAAAACCCAAAGGGAGTAACAGAAAGGAGAGAGACTGGACAATGACTGTATTGCAGTCTCAACTGATCAATAATCCTCATATTCTGGTCCCTAAGTCAGTAAGGAAAAGATGAATGATGCCACTGTTGGGATCTCATCCCTACTTTTAATTTCAGGTTTTCTTTTTTTCCTTTTTCTTCCATTTATCACTCTTTTCTTCCAGTCTTTGCTCATTTCCTTTTCTTCTTTGAATGTCATACATAAGCTTATGGCCTTCATAGATATTTCTTGGCCCTTAAAGTTGGCCCTCAGGGATAGTGAGAATGCTGAACTCTGATGTAACCTATTCTCAAAAAAAAAAAAAGTATCTAGATAATGAGATTGTGCAACACCCAATGATTTTCATGTATTATGGACATTGTGTTGATATTGTTCTTATTAGTCCTTCCTTTAACACTGCCTTAAACTCTTAACTTCTTAATTTTTCTTTTCTTTTCCTAAGTTCTTTAAACTACTTTTCAGTCAGGGTTGTTAGCCATCCTCTAGATTCCTGGAAACCATTCTAAATTAGAAAATCTACTTCATTTTTCATCCATGTCTTATTTTTTCTGGACTAAATAACCCCAGTCTACTTTAGCCTTTTTTTCTGTCTGTTTCTGAGGATACCATACTAAATATTTTCATATAATATATCCCACAGATGAATAGAAGACTGAACTTTAATAGTCTAAGCTGAGATATGGATACCACACTAAATATTTGCATCTGATTCAGAAGATCTGTAGAAGAACTTAAACTAAATTTTAGCATAAATTTATTTTTCTTTATTAGTGTAGTAGAACTTTCTAACATCATCAGTGAGACTTCCTAATGAAGTACTAATAAGTTTTTGATTTCTTAGATATTGCTTATAGTGCTGGTCTTCTTCCAGCTTGGTGGCAGGTCCAAACACTACATATGTTATCACTTCAGAGGTTTAGGGTATACTGATGGAACTTTATTTTTAATATTCATGGTAAACATTCAGCCAAACCTACTGTAGATTTATAATAGCACTGCTGAATCTCTTTCCAACATAAATACCAGCAAAAGCCTGTTTCCCAGTGTTACTGGAGTAGACTTCATGGTAAAGTTTGCTGGGCTGGAATGAAAATCTGTTATCCATTGTGGCTTTTGTATTGGCTTTCCAAGTTAAAGCAATAACTTATTGAGCTTTTTGTTACTCATTAATTATTTTGACAAATGAATTTTGCAGTGGATTTTGGAGTGAGTGCCCAGGTGAGCAGAATTAATGGGAGGAGAAATAGCTTCATTGGAACCCCATACTGGATGGCACCTGAAGTGATTGACTGTGATGAGGACCCCAGACGCTCCTATGATTACAGAGTAAGTGTAAGGATTCAGATAGTAGGAAACAAAATTTGTAAAGGACTTTTGACTTTTTATTTTAAATTATGAAATAAAAGAATAAAAACCACTACTCCTATATGTGGTTTGATGATGTGTGTAAGAATAATATTTTCTAAGAATGTAGGCAAAGTAGACCATTGGGAGTTATCCATATTTGAGGAAGAATGTCTAGTTCATCTTGTTTACAACTTCTTGGTAAAGAATATTATATTATGTGGCTTTATATGGAAATTTAACTTCCAGGGACAGAGTGCTTTATACACTTAAAACTGAGTAAATGTAAAGCCAATTATTAATCCCCACAGTAACTTAGCTCCAAAGAGAAAAAATAATAATAATTTGATTACTCAGGGTAATGGAGAAAGTCTTTGGCATGGTTCAGCTCCAAACCACAGAAAATCAGTGGAATAGACAAATTAAGTAACAATTTATGCTATTTATTAAAATTTCCACTGAAGCTGCAATTTGGACAATATACATCTATGTACACATTTTAAAAAGTTGATATGGAAAGAAAACACTCCATTTGCTACAGACTGGAAAAACCACACTCACTCTCCACATCATAGCTCATCCAAACAATTCATTGTGGTTTCATTGTGTGGAACCTAGGACTCAATACTCAAAGTTGATTAATTCAAATTTCATCTCTTTTCCTTTTCCCTTAAATGCCCTCTGCTTGATTTGCAAGCAGATCTGTTGAGAGCCAATACTATTAGGAGCTATGGAGACAATGGAAACATAATGTTCTTTAAGTGACTTGCTGTAACAATAATGCTTTAGAGCAGTACAGTTTTTGGCAGTCTTCCAAGGACTTTCATCTCTATTAATTATACACTTTTAAGTCCCACATAACTTAAAGAAAACTTAAACTTATATCATCACAACAACTCTTTGAAGCTAAGACATCTATAAACAGGTATTTTAAGAATTCAGTTAACTTGTTTAGGAGTCATTAAGCCAAACAGTGCACTTCTAGCCCTGTGCCCTTTCTACATTCTAAAAAACAAAGTACAGTTAACAGTAGTGAAGGTCATTCCCTGGAGCCTCCTAAAATGTATATTTTCCTAGAATTATAATAATTCTGTCCTCAGTTTCCTATATTCAAGGAACTCCTGAAAGTGCTTATGTATATAGTATTTCATTTAATATTTATGCTAGTTCTATAACATGGATCCTATTATTATAATCTCTATTTTGAAAGTGAAAAAAAGAAAGTGTTAGTCACTCATTCATGTCTGACTCTTGCGACCCCATGGACTGTAGCCCGCCAGGCTCCTCTGTCCATGGAATTCTCCAGGCAACAATACTTGAGTAAGTAGCCATTCCCTTCTCCAGGGGATCTTCCTGACCCAGGGATCAAACCCATGTCACCTGTGTTTCCTGTATTGCAGGCAGGTTCTTTACCATCTGAGCCACCAGGGAAGCCCTAATAGGGTAAAATTGAGGTGCAAAGTGTTAAATCATTTACCTACGATCTGACTTCTTTAGAGCTAGTAGTATGTGATTGGATTTCTTTACAACAAATTCCTTTTGGTATTTCAGTTAAGGTAACAATAGCAATACATCCAAGATGAATTTTCCTTTCACTGAATCCCCACCCATATCAACTTGTTGTGTAGTGCAGTACTGGCTGGTCATAGGGTCAGATAACATCTTCCTATAACATCAGTCTATAATGAAGAAAACCCATAAAATGGCTGTGGCATTGGTACCTCCCCTCAGCCAAAGATTGTTTAGAGATTCTAAATACTATCTGTTTCCCACTTTTAAGTGACTTTTTTTTTTTTTTTTGGTCATCTTTTCCTTTGCAGAGTGATGTATGGTCCGTGGGAATCACTGCTATTGAAATGGCTGAAGGGGCTCCTCGTGAGTAATAATATTTGATGTTGGTTAAAAGTTATGAAACATGCTGTACAAATCTGCCACTTGTACCAGTCAGCTTGTACTGATCACACAGGTGTCACACCATGTGCCAAACTATAAATGATGGTCTTTCCCAAATTACGAAATGCCATAGTCAGAATGGCCAGATATGTCTTTAAAGAAGAGTTTGTATTTTTCTCTGTTAAGATGTCTTATTTTAGGCTGATTGAGTATTGACTCAATTTAGCCTCAATAACATTTGGTCACGATAGTAATAACCAAACAGAATCTAAAGGCGTTCCAGTACATATTCACTGATGAAATATTTAGGTTCCTGAACAGTTACACTTATATACTTCAGACTGTGCCAGTTAAGAAAATCCTCCAGTAGTTCCTTTTAATTGAGCCAATCCTCAACAATATAGAGAAGGAAGCTTTTTTCCCCACTTTGGGGTCAGTCCAGCTATCACTGGTGACTTCCATGCTCCTATCAGCCACTCCATTGCCCTCATTGTTCCGTAGGCTCCATTTTCTCTTGTTTCCCCCTCCTTCTCTTCATTGAAGTAACCTGTCAGTAGTCTGTTCTTCAGGTTACTGCTTTCTGATAGGAAAGTAAAAGTGTAATGTGAACTTGAGTATAAATGATTAATAACCAGCAAATGTATAATCCCATAAACAGGGCATATTTGCTGTTCTCAATACCTAAATCCAAGAATATAAGTAATAAACACATTCATAGTATTGATGAGAAGTGAGAGAAATGCCTGAAGTGTGTATGTCAGGGGGCAGGGCTTGCAACTGCTTTGCTTTTCCCTCTCCAAGCAGATCCTGTAGGTTCCCATGTTCCTATGTGCTTCATCTGTACAATATCTACTGTTTTAACACTGTGTTTCATTGTTAATGGGAGTAATTTCAAGGAGTAGAAATAATGGTAACATAAAACTATTAAGAATCTCTGGTGTCCCCTGGAATATCAAGAATTTCTGGTGTCCCTTGGAATATCACATATCACAGAATGGGCATGGATTAAAGCTGGGTCAGGTATGGAGATCAGGCCACTGCACCTCCTATTAATTTATATAAACCTTGACCTTTGAACGATTGCCTTTATATTATTCTAATGAAATTACCCTGGGGACTTTATTTATACTACTATGAGAGGCCAATTTGGCACTGGAGATTTTTTTTTTTTGAGATGTATTTTGGGAGAGGAAGGATTCCTCTAAAGAGTTATTAATATCAAATTGTCCTCACATGAATGACACACTTTTAGTATTAGGTGAAATTTACACTATGGCTCTCCTTTGGGGAATTATTGCACTGCCAGTTTTCTTTAATCAAAACACAAGAGGAAATAAGTAAAGTGAGACACATATTTAAATACTTATTGAAAAGCCCAGAATTCCCAAGCCAATGAGGTAATGAATTTATATACCACATATTGGAATAGGCTTTTCTTTGTATGGTTGTGTTTCTGAAAAAGAGAATGAAAGTCTAGTAATTTTGCACAGAATTGAGGTGCCAGATAGCTAAAATCTTTCTTATAATATCAATAGCTAATATTTATTAAGTGCTTACTCTGTGCCAGACATTTTTATAGGTACGTTGCCATTTAATCCTCATAACAACTCTTTGAAGGAATTCTTGATGTATTTTCTGTTTTTAAGATGAATTAACCAAAGCACAGAGAGGTAAGTAATTTGCCCAAGGTCACAAAGGTAGAATTAGGATTTGAACACAGATGATCTAATCTAGAGGGTGTGTTCTTAATAGTTGTACGTGCGTGCTAAGTCGCTTCAGTCGTGTCTGACTCTTTGTAACACTATGGACTGTAGCCCAACAGGGTCCTCTGTCCATGAGAATTCTCCAGCAAGAATACTTGAGTGGGTTGCCATGCCCTCATCTAGGAGATGTTCCAGACCCAGGGATCCAACCCATGTCTCTTATGTCTCCTGCATTGGCAGGCGGGTTCTTTACCACTAGTGCCACCTAGGAAGCCCCTTCTTAATAGTTACATTGTATCTACTTCTTTTCCTAGGACTGTTAGCTTCCAAACCAGATCATTCTCATCTTTTTAGACTACTAAATCATTGTTTGCACATTATTGTGCATAGTTACTAGTATGATAGACTTTTCAGCCTATAATTACATATTCCAGTTTTACAACTGTGGAGGATACCGGCAGTACACAAGCACAGAAGAGTACTTGACTCCACCTGTGTTTTTGACTTCTCTAGATAGAAATCATCAATCACACATTTCAAAAATGTAACCTAGTGTAATTTATTATTATTTGTCACACTTGGAAATAGTGAAGGTTTAGTATCTTATATAATGGACAGCTTGTATTAAAGTCAACTTTTCTTCTAACTACCTTCTTTCATATCTATTCTTCAGTGTCTATTCAACATGATATGTGAAAGAACACTGAGAATCCCCTCTGGAATTAGGAGTTTGTTCTGTAGTTACCTTTCTTACTCATTCTAAACTTATCTATTTTCCTTTGCAGCCCTGTGTAATCTTCAACCTTTGGAAGCCTTATTTGTTATTTTGCGAGAATCTGCTCCCAAAGTCAAATCCAGTGGATGGTAAAGATGAATGACTTAATCTCTTAAACACATTAACTTGATATTTTTATATAGCAAAGAAGTTTTAATTCATTTGATCAGTCCTGTTTCAATATCCTTGTTGGACAATATTTCCTAAAAATGAATACCTTAAGGAGTCTAAATGAGTACTGTTCATTAAGAGCTAGCTAGCCAAATAGAAATAATACTCTCCATGGTATATTATGATGACAGTACTGTCCTGGCATTAGTGACATATTTAGTTTTGTCTCCTGTAATGGGCTGGACCAATGGAAGCCATTTGTGAAGTTTTTCACTGAGCTTACATAGGCAGTCAATGATTGTGATGTATAGCCCAGTCGTTTGACCCATAAAACTAAACATTCACAGAACCTAAAGAGGATTGTTCTCTCAGAGTGCTACAGCCCAACTGAACTTGGGAATCTTTCTTCCTGAAGTTTTTGGAACTAGTACATGAAGTTCTTGCTTATTCTCAGTATATATTACTTGCCCTGGTAAAAGTGGTTACTATGATTCAGTTGCTGACATTCTTCCTTGTGATTAAATTTAACCCTTCCCACAGATTTGGCTTTCTGGTCACATCTGTTTGCATGGGCCATTTTATAAAATTAATCAGTCCTGGTGCTATTAACACCCTTTTCTGGATCATTACATGGAGAGCTTTAGAGCTCAAAGTGCACATAGTCAAGAAAAACACTCAGGCTTTAAAAATATGACTACTATGGGATGACCAGTCTGGTCTCATGGTCTGCATAAATCACATCAACCACTTAATTGCCATCCCACCACTCGTCTTTTTTACCACATACATTCTTTTGAACTCACCGAAGTTTCTACTATTATTTGGGTAGAAAATATCATTGACTCCAGCCTCTTCTGAGGCTTGAATGGCATTGCTGTGTAATGTACATTGTCAAGCTATAGGATATCTGGTTACTGAAAAGACTATTACAACTAAGACAACTCTCTCCAAAAATATGACCTTCAGAGTGGCATGTGGGTGGAGGTGGGAGGTGTGGAATACCTGAGAATGTTCTTTTACCTCTTTGATTCATTTCTTTTAGGTCCCGCAAGTTCCATGATTTCATGGAAAAGTGCATGATAAAAAATTTCCTATTTCGTCCTACTTCTGCAAACATGCTTCATCACCCATTTGTTCAGAATATAAAAAATGAAGGACATGTTGTTGAGTCATTAAAGAAGCATCTTACTGGAATCATTAAAAAGAGACAGAAAAAAGGTAGGATATGTAAATCTTCATTTTACTGGAATAAATGTTCAAATGAGAGAAAATTTTATTATTTTTTTAGGAAAAATAATATTTAAGAATTAAGTTGAAATTAAAGTCTGAGACCTTTTGACATTTAGCTTTTCCACAAATATACCATGTGCTTTTAATTCATTATCTCTTACCTCACCATATATATATATATATATACACACACACACACACACACACACACACTTAAGATTATAAATTTTTGCCAGTTCATCTAGCATGTGTTCATATTTAGAAAGGCCTTTGAAAGCCTCAAGAAGAATTTTATGATGTGCTAATTTTATTTTAAGAAAACTAACTGGAGAAATAAACACAAGATAAAATCTTTATCTTATTGTTCTTTCTCATCTAATATGTTAACTCCAATTAGATAAATGGATTTATGATTAATCACTTATTGACTGCTACTTTTGATGTAGTATCAGTGAACTGCACATAGTTGATTTTATGTATTAATCTCCAACTTTAAGATGTAGTTAACAAAGCACAATTTATGCAAATAAAATTAAGCTTCTAGATATTAATGCCAAAAATGACAGGATGGTTATTCATCAAATCCAGAGGAAACTACTTAGAAAGTTCCAACTTTATAGGTTGTATGCCATATTTTGCATTTAATTTAGGGCACCATATGCAGAGTTGAGTGATAGTGGAATGGAAAGTGGGGAGCCTGAAAAAGATAGTAAGCCTTCTCAGATGCACTATAGGATTGATTGCAGCCAATCTTCTTCTATCTGCATAACTATACATATCTTATTTTGGAGTGAGAAGCAGAAGGAATTAGTGTATTTAACCATGGTAGAGAATTTATTGGACCAGCATCATCATAAAAGTCGACCAATCTCAAATGGGTGCAGAAAGATACCACATCTAGTTGAGAATTCACTAATTTCCAGAGTTGCAAAATTTCCAAAATGTAATCTGCAGAAAAAGTCACATTTATAGAGAAATTGATGGACGATGTCAATATAGTTGGCCTAAACTTTATAATATAGGAAATTTAAAATAAAACTCTTTTGTCTGTAAGTGTCTGTATTTCAGTACAGCACAGGTGACAGGAAAGATGCCAAACATTTTCAGTGTGTTAGTTGTAAAAACCAGAATTTAGATTTTTGCCTTCTCACTGAAAGGACCAAAGATCCTGATCCTCATTTTCAAGATCCTCATTGAAAGGACCAAAGATAGGTGTGGGCCCAAACCATAAAGTCCTTCCATCCATAGTACACACCTGTAAGCCATGCTCACCAACCATCTAGAGTTTCTCTTTGTCCCTTTGTCCCTTTACCTTTTTCAATTGTTTCTCTTTAGAATTGCAGCAATCAGATTGCTATTTTGTTTTCCTATACAGAGAGAAATTAGTCTCTGTGGAGTAACTGTGCTACAAAAGGAGGCCTAGGAAGGAGGATATTGTCTACACCACCAGTAGATGTGATGTGAAGGGTTACAGCCCTTTTGTCCTTGTAAATTCACTCAGCATCCTGAGCAGTAAAGGGTGCAAATTGACTAAGGTGGATTTATTAATTTCTGTTGATTATTATGCATTATTTTTTTCTATTTCATAAAAGGAATACCTCTGATCTTTGAAAGAGAAGAAGCTATTAAGGAGCAGTATACCATGAGAAGATTCAGGTGCGTTAGATAACTTACATATATAATTTGATGTTAGCAATTCATGTAAGACAGTTGATTCCCTATTGTTGTATTTAACTCAAATAAACTTAATCCTTTTTGATCAAATAAAACAGATCTCTATTTTCAAGAGATATTTGAATGGAAATGTTGAGGAAAAAATTTTATTACTACTCAAAGAGTCCTTAATTTCTGACAATATAATGATCAACTAGATTATCAGACCATTAATATTGAATATATTGCTAATGTAAAGACTTTCAAACATTACAGGAATGATTCAATAAAGATGTAGTGGAAGTATCTTTATTGCAGAAAAATGTTAATCTTTTAAAAATAAAAGGAACTCCCCTGAATGACATCACTCTACTGACAACACTAACTGTATGGCAACCATTTGTACATTTATTTCTAGGGGACCTTCTTGTACTCAAGAGCTTCTGAGACTGCCTACCAGCAGTAGATGCAGACCACTTAGAGTCCTGCATGGAGAACCCTCTCAACCAAGGTGGTTACCTGACCGAGAAGAGCCACGGGTTCAGGCCCTTCAGCATCTCCAGGGAGCTGCCAGGGTGTTCATGCCACTACAGGCTCAGAACGGTACACCTAGGCCTCTACAGGGGCAAGCCCAGGCACCTCAGCGACTACAAGGGGCTGCACAGATGTTCATGCCACTACAGGCTCAGGTGAAGGCTAAGACATCTGTGCCCCTTCAGATGCAGATGAAGGCACCTCCACGACCACAGAGGACAACCTGGATGTTTATGCCACTACAGGCTCAGGTGAAGGCCCCTAGGCCTCAACAGGTACAGACCCAGGTATCCAAAAAGCAGCAGGCTCAGGGCCAACCCCAGGCATCCGGAGAGCCCCAGGATCTGGATCAGGTACCAGAGGAATTTCAGAGGCAAGATCAGGTGCCTGAACAACAGCAAAGACATGGCCGGGTCCCTGAACAACAGCAGAGGCAGAACCACATACCTGAACAGCCGCTGCAGCAGAATGGGGCACCCGAACAGCCAGAGGTACAGGAACAGGCTGCAGAGCCTACACAGGCAGAGATGGAGGCAGAAGAACCTGAGTCATTACGAGTCCATGCCCAAGTGTTCCTGCCCCTACTGTCACAGAACCACCACGTGCTGTTGCCACTCCATTTGGATACTCAGGTGCTCGTTCCAGTAGAGGGGCAAACCGAAGGGTCACCTCAAGCACAAGCCTGGGCACTAGACCCCACACAGGCAGTTGGCTCGGTTCAAGCACTCATAGAGGGACTATCAAGAGATTTACTTCGAGCACCAAACGCACATAACTCAAAGCCGCTTGGTCCACTGCAAATCCTGATGGAAAACCTGGCATCAGACGTGTTTTACTCTCAACCAGAACAAGCACGGAAGAAAAAATCAAAAGTTTCTAGTCTAAGGCAGGCACTGGCAAAAAGACTATCACCAAAGAGGTTTCGGGCAAAGTTGTCACGGAGACCTGAAGCGTTTGAGCTCTCAGATTTAGAAGCCCATAGGCAAAGGCGCCAATGCAGATGGGAGGATATCTTTAATCAGCAGGAGGAAGAACTGAGACAAGTTGCAAATGTAAGGGTTTCTGATATTTTTCCTAAGTCACATATGCAGAAAAAATATGCTAGTTCATACTCAGGTGATCCCTCTGTAAAAGCAAATGAAATAAATGTTCATTGTGTCTCAGAGAAGATTAAATAATTTGGGTTTCAAGTAAATTATCCTGAAATTTCCAAATAATTGTGACTAAATTTGAGAAAGAAAGATTTGTTTGAATGATCCAGTTATTTGCTTAATATCTCTTTAGTGATATAGCTTTCATCATTAGTTAATTTTCTACCTATTATTTCCTTAACCAACATCATATGCACACTTAAAGGTACTATTTTGGATATTTAAAAATTACTTTCATAGGTCAAAATTAAAAATATAACTCATTAAAATAAACACAAAAATTCAGTTTTGTTCTTCTAATCTCTAAGTAAGTTTATTTTGCGCTTTCCTCCCATAGAATGCTGAACATACTATTTAAGAGAATTGCACTCGTTTTTGTACTTTAGGATGTTAAAGGTTAAACATTTTGTACATGCTTCCCATAAATATGACTTGTCTCACTTATTTTCCACCCATTTTACATCAATGAAGTACCTGCATAGAACATGGCACAAGTTACAAATTCAAGTTAATAAAACTTCATTCTTCAAAATTCCCTAATATAAATAGATATATAGATAATTTGGCTGGAGTTGGTGGATTCAATCTGGCAAATCTAATCTGATACTGAAGGGTTTATGGGCTTCATAAGCAAATTAAAGAGGTCAAAAATACCAGGAGAGCAGTCGTTTTCTAATACTTCACAGTATCTGTTTATATAAAAGGAATCATTGTGAAGATCCTAAATTAAACCCTGCTATCAACATCCGTTTATCAAATAATAATTCATGTAGTTATTACAAATCAACCTTGTCTGAATGTCTCAATAAGGGAGTGTTTGGTTTGTGGCCATTGTGTTAATTGAGTAAATGCTGTTTCCCAGACATGTTTAACAAGAGAAAAAGTAAAAGCAACAAGAGAAGCAAGACCCAAAAGGGGAAATGATTGTCTGGTCCCCCAAATCTGACAGTTAAGAAGCACAAGAAACCAAACAGAGAAGGGGTTGCAAGAGTGCAAGTGCTAATATTTGCCAGACATTAAGCAATCTAAAATGCTAATGACTGTTCCCAATGAGCTCTAGGAACAATTGGATCTAAATGGCTTTTGCATTTTTTAAAAAGACTTTTATGCATTCCTGCAAGACTCATGGTATTAGTAGCATAACACATTACTTATTGTCTTTCAGTGTTTTAAATATTTATGTAAGAAGCCATTCTAAAATGGAAGAAAAAGTCACTAAATAATAGCTACTAATCCCATGAACCTAGGATCTTGTATAGGCATTCCTGCCTTTATGTGTAACTATCAAGGGAAATACAAAGAAAAAGAAAATTCTTGTTGTTGTAATCAAGTCATAGGTCTTTCAAAATACTTGAAAGTTTATTAGAATTTAAAGATGTATGTGTGTATTTCAACTCACTAGAAAGAAAGACAACACATTTCCATTATTCCCTTTGTATTGAAGAAATGCTGATTGGCTTAAATGGGAAAACAGAAACTTACCTAAACTCCTAGGACTCAAAGAGAAATATTTGCGGTGCTGTATTGCAGATTGTCCATTGCTCAGGAGGACCAAACTTTGTAATTATAACCACTCATTAAATGTTAGAGTTTTGGGTTCATGAGTTAAGCTTTAGACCAGAGATTTTTAACCTGGGTCTAATAAGTGAACTGCACATGGTCAATGACCCCCTAAAATATATGAAGAGACATGTGTCTTTCTATATGCATTTTTCTACAGAGAATCTGTAGCATTACTCAGATGCTGAAAGGGATGCAGAACCAAAAACTACTAGAAACTACACTTAAATCAGTTTGAATATTGAAAAATTGTTTTTTTTTAATTGAACAGTAAGATGATGATAATTGCTGCTATAATTTACAGTTTAACAGCAAGTAAGATATTTATTTTCCTTTTTGTTTCAAGGACAAAGAAGATGAATCATCAGATAATGATGAAGCATTTCATTCGATTCAGGCTGAAGTCCAAATAGAACCATTGCAGCCATACATTCCAGAACCTAAAGAAAATGAAGTAAGTCTCTCAATATGAGTTACTGTGACACTAATAAGTGCTTGGAACAATGGTTCTTAACTTTTTTGTCTCAAAATCTCTTTATACTCTTAAAACACTGAAGACCCAAAAAAAGCTTTTGTTTACTCAGATCATGTCATTGAATATATAATGTATTATAAATTAAAACCAAAAATTTTAAATGTCTATTACTTTGTTTAAAAAGTAATAAAACTATTAGATGTTAATATAAGAATCAAATTTTAGTGAAATAACAATTCTCCATCTTGCTTAATAGAAAACAGCTGTATTCTCATATCTGCTTCTGCATTCAATCTGTTACCATATGTTGTTTGAAAAGAAAATGTGAAAGTGTTAGTCACTCAGTTATGTCTGACTGTTTGCAGCTCCATGGACTGTAGCCTGCCAGGCTACTCTGTCCATGGGATTCTTCAGGCAAGAATGCTGGAATGGGTAGCCATTCCCTTCTCCAGGGGATCTTCCCAAACCAGGGATCAAACCCAGGTCTCCCACACTGCAGGCAGATTTTTTACACTCTGGGCCACCAGGGAAGCCCAAAAGATAGACTGATACCTGAATGGGGACATGAACCCTGGACCATCAGATTAAATGTCTAATGCTCTACTGACTTAGCCATCCAGGCCAACTGTTGAAGTATATGAGTAAACGCGAGCTTCTTACATATTTGTGGTTGAACAGGGAGAATTTCCAGATTTTTCAGATAATTGTGCATATTATTTGATAATACACCACAACTAGAGAAGTGGAGTCTAAAACCATATCAGTGAGATTTTGGATATTCAATAATATTAAAATCCATCTAATCAGCTATGAATAGATGTTTTGCTAATACACAATTTTATATCTTCATGCATTGATCAGTTGGAAAATATTGGTTCACTGTGTATGTGGTTCTTTCCAAATATACATTTTATTTCACACCACCAAAAATGGCATTAATTAATATCATCAACTTCATCATAAAATTGAGTATTGATAAGCTGTCAAGTGCACAGTGATATATGAGTCTAAAATTTTAATTTGTTATTGAAAGCTCAGTTTTATCATTGTTAACAAATAACATCAATTGTTTTTTCCTTGATTTGACAGGCTTACTTCATTGATTTTAAATAAACTGCCTGCCAGATACCCAAGTTGAATAATCAGTTTGTCTCATCAGTCATTCTTTTAAGTAAAAATTTTGCCCATGAAAAATTCAGTAGTTCAGCTTATATCTCTTTCTGAGATGTAGATTATGACAGGGTCTGGCTCATTTTAACCTATCGTTTATTTTCTTAGATTTATGGGAATAATCATGTCAGTCCTGGTGTCCAGGTTGACTTTTGTTTTCACAAGTTTTTTAATAACTATTTAGTACATGGTATTGGAGAGGAGTGTGGACAAGGTCCTGTCATTATAGACAGCATTCCTTACAGATATTAGTAGCTATCTAAAACTTTTTTGGTCACTAAGTGCAGATAGGTGGATTGGTGAAGAACTCAGACATTCTTGTTTTATTAATAGTGAATCATTGCTACTCTTAATCAGGACAAGCACCCAAGATCACTATCTATTTCTTTCAAGATACTTCACCGTAGTCTATTATGATGTATGCTATGGACAGTTATCCTTTTTAAATAAGTTATTTCTGATAATAACAGTCTCTTGAAATGAATAACAGAGCACTGCTTTATCAATAATAGTTAGTGGCAGAAAGAACATATGCTGGATTGTATTATTTAATTACAAGAGGCAATATGTCCCCCTCTCTGCCTTATTAAATGATGACTTTACTCTTACCCCAGATGATAATTATTACATAAGCATGATACATTAAACCCAAAATATAATGAGCTGTATCTGATTGGTTTGGAATACATCATTTGCCTTAATATATGCTATTCTTACTAATCATTTTCTTCTCCCCAATTTTCAGAAAAAATACATTCTATTCATATTAGTCATTAGCCTTTCTTATTATTGACCTTTATCTCTAATTTTGGCCTCTGGTTAACTAGTTTCAATAAACTTTCAAAGATTAGCTTCATGAACCAAGAGGCCTGGACTGAGTCAGTATGATGCCAGTTATCTGAATCAAAAGTGGAAACAGTCAGTCAGATGCTTATCCTGCATACTGCCAAACATCTGGTTGTATTGGAAAACATTCATTAGTAAAACATGTGAACGATTGACAACATTTTTCATTTCTAATCTATCTGTTGGAGTATTAAGAAAACCTCGATAGGTCGCTACATAAGAGGAAAAAAATAGCATAGTAAGGTTAATATGGTTTCTAGAAATTATAGAATGATTTCATCAGCATGAAAATACTAAATTTATTTTTCATTGTAACATTGAATTTTCCTTTCTAAAGAATCTAGTGTGACTGCCTTGTTGAATGTCAGAATGACCTATTTGAGGGGGGTAGTTAAAAACTATTTTGAGTAGAAACCTAGAGATATAAAATTAAATGAGGCAAGGCAACACTTCATGGCCCTATATACTAATGTTGGCAGAAAGTGAATCTGTACCACAGATGGAAGTGGGCTCCTTATATGTGCTCTTAAGTCTTTTGCTATATTAGATGATGAATAATTGATAAAATAAAATTAATTTATTTAGAATTGAAAAGTGTTTCAAACGCTGATTATGATATGATAAAAGGACATACTTCCTTAAAGATTTAACACTTTAAACTCTTGAGACATTTGAATAATGTATGCGTGTATGTTACAACTTTTGAAAATTTAGTATTAGCTTAGAAGGGTTAGTGGGTGAAAAATTTGAATTTCAATTCTGGGCAAGAAGTTTGAACTTGATATAAAAAGTAATATGATAACATAAAAGGAACAGTAAATTATCAGGTGGGAGGCCTACAGTCTGATTAAAGATATTCTTTGACTTGATGTAAATACTTAGAAAAGTCATTTTCCATCTCCAGGATATAGATTCCTCAATAATAAAATAAGGGTGTTTGATTATATGATCTCCAGAATCTGTTGTTATACTAAAATTCAAGGCTATATTCAAAGATTTTGGTTAAGCATTTCTAATGTCATACTATAAGTAATTAGGAAAATATGAGTTATTTATGAAAATCAGATTTTATAAGTTGGGTTTTTAAGAAAATATCTCTATGTGAAGAATGACATTTTCACATAAATTAATAACTCAAAAAATATATGATTGAGAATTCTACTGAAGTTTTGCATTTTATCTCAAGGTTCAAGAGAGATCTGCTTCTATGCCTCACAACAAGGATCGTGTACATCGTGTCAAGTTCTCTTCAAGGTATGTATCTCTGATTTCTATATTCAGATTACTCTGATTTACTATCATATGGAATATTAATGCTTATTTATTTGACACTAGGTTCTATGTAAATTCAAAATTAAAATATTAGTGACAACATAGTCATCAATGATATCACTGGCCCATGTTTAAAACCACAAAACTGCAACAATCCATTAACTAGATCTTTCATATTTGGACATACTGCAATTTCAGTGTTATTTAGTTTGATGATTAGCTGGTAAGATTCACAATTTAATAGAAGGAACAACAGTGAATTCTTGAAAAGCTTTCAGTTAGTAATTTACAATAAAAAGATGTGATATTTTAGTGTATCAGGTATACTTCAATTACATATTTTATCATATACAACATGTACTACATGATAAAACACACATACAATTGATAACCTCAGCAATTGATAACTTCAATTACATATTTTATCATGTAGTACAGCTAATGCCACAGAATGGGCAAACCTGAAATGACTTATGCTGCTGCTGCTGCTAAGTAGCTTCAGTCGTGTCCAACTCTTAGCAACCCCATAGACTGTGAGACCCCAGAGATGGCAGCCCACTGGGCTTCCCCGTCCCTGGGATTCTCAAGGCAAGAACACTGGAGTGGGTTGCCATTTCCTTTTCCAATGCATGAAAGTAAAAAGTGAAAGTGAAGTCCCTCAGTCGTGTCCGACTCTTAGCAACCCCGTGGACTACAGCCTACCAGGCTCCTCCATCCATGGATTTTCCAGGCAAGAGTACTGGAGTGGGGTGCCATTGCCTTCTCTGAAATGACCTATAAGGAAAATCAAATCTAAAACTCAATATTATATCATTATTTTATACCAATCACTGTAATTTTTAACTCTATACTATTGATAATAATCACTAATTTTCAAAGATCATGTTTCATATTTTAGATGTTGTATGCCATGTGTTATGTTTGACTGCTAAATTTTAATATAGATGTTCCTTGAAAATCATACCCCCTCCAACTCCCAACTCATACTAGAGAGAACTTAGCCTATATTCATTCACTTAGTCATTCAGTGAATACTTACTGTATTCAAGATTCTGCACAGTATGGTCAGATGGCATAGAGCTGATAGTATTTAGTATGTATATTCCTGTCTTATTATTTTTTAAAACACCCATGAATTTATGTCATTTAGATTTAACTGGTAGACAGAAATCTTGAAAAAATTTAAAGCAAAATTGGGAACTTTCCCTTACTATGCATTCAGTGAATGAGTTGTCATGATCCTTCTGACAAAAAAAAGAAGGAGAAATCAGTTTAGTTTTTGTGTATCTGTTTCGGCATCATGGGTATAATATAAAATCAGTATGACTATTAAATTGTTAAACATGGGTATATAAAAATTCAATATTGCTTTTAAACTGGTTTTGGTTGTTTTTTAATCACTAAAAGGTTTTTGAATTTATGTATAACATATATATTTACTTTAGATATGGTTACATTTATGAAACAAATTTAACTGAACCTTGAGTCTTTTCTGAAATTCAGGGTCATAGAAAAGACTCTTGTCTGTTCCAGGCCTAAATCAGTAATCAAAGTACTTCCTATATAGAAATTTCAAAGCAACTGTAAAATTTAGTAGTGCTTGTCCAAAGAAACTTTCTAAATATTCCCTGAATTTGAATCCTGAAAACCAAAGTGTCCTATCTATCTATTTATTCATGTATCTAATGCAGGATGACATTAAAAGTAATAAATTCCAAGCATTTGAAATAAGGATGGTAATAGAATATTTAAAATAACAATAACTTAGCTTTTTATCATGTTAAAATCCTCACATACACTATAAATTTATGATTATTGCTGGTTTACCTAGGTAATGATAATGTCTGAATATTAGTTTAAAGAAACTTTATAGAAATTTTTGGAAATAAACATGATATGTGAAGGAAACATACTTGTATGGAGACAGTTTTTTTATATTTTAGAAATTGTTTCTCTTTTCTAGATAAAATAATAGATTTGCAGAAATTGGAAAATATTACTTAAGCTCTACTTCTTTCAGTTTGATATATACCCATATACTTAAAAGTTTGTTGGTCTTGATGTTGAGTTATACATTCCCTTTTTGAATGTTAGGACATGGCACATGCTTTTCTGTCTTTTCATTAGTGTTCCTCAGCGGTCTGTTTTGGAACAAGCTCAGAAGCCCATTGACATCAGACAAAGGAGTTCGCAAAATCCTCAAAATTGCCCAGCAGCATCAGGTGATTCAAAGCACAAAGTTTAAACAGTCAAAACGGAGTTAATGTTTAACAGTTTATTTTGCAAAAGTCAAGAAAGAATTTCAAGAAGGAATGAATCAATAGTGTCAGGGAGGCCAAGTAGGATGAAGACCAAGTCATTGGATTTGGCAGTCCTTTGAGAAATGGAGAGTAATTTTGATGACCTTTGAGAAATGGAGAGTAATTTTTCTGAAGGTTCTTTTTTCAGTTGGGTAGTAGTTAAGAATGTGTCTAGGGAGGTGGGGGGTTGGAGTTCAGCTTTAGTTTCTATACCATGTGTGAAAAATATGGGAAAGGAACTTGAGAGAGGACTCTCCAACAGGCTAAAATTTATAGACAATCTTTAGAATATTGAGATATTAGATGGACTAGTTGTGGGCATGTGTTTTATTTATCAGTTTGTTATTTTACCTCCTCAAAGTAAAACATATACAGTATCTCATAAATGTTAAAAATTAATATAGTTACTTAAAATTAATAAAATCATAGCAAATAGCTTCACAAACTGTGATATGAATTTCAAATAAGTATTTTATGATGTACTTTTGAGAGAGTTTAAATGAATTATAGATTTATGAAATATCAGTATAAACAAAGTCAAAATTATGCCTTGGAACATAAAATCTAGCACTATCTACTTTTAAGCAATTCAAGTAAGTTAAGCATGGGGAAAATGACTGACTGAGTCCCCAGGTCACCTGTAAAAATATAGCATATAGATTTTATTAAAATGTTAATACTTAAATGAATATATAGGTATACTGTATGAAAATCAGATACTCAAAGACCTGAATTTTTAGAGGTCATTCTTCTTCTTAGGAAACTCAGATAGTGATGTACTTTCTTTAAATAAGAGTGTCCCCTTGTGCAGAAATATTATCTTGTGAGAAATAAGACAAGCCTATGTGAAGAGAAACTTTAGCAATTTTTTCCCTCAGAATCTTTCTGGTTTGACCAGGGTTAATTTGCTAATACTAAAGAAGCAACTAAAAATTGAAGATTTATTCATATTGTATATTTTGAAATAAGGAAATTCTGGACTAGGCCCCAAAGCAGTTATGAACAGTGGTGGGAGAGAGAAAGGGAGAGTATCTATGTAGATAATAGCTAAGGTTCTTTTCAGCTCTAAAATTCTTTTATTGTGTGTGCTACATAGATGATTTGAAGTTCCTATAATATTACATACCTCATAATACAGGAAATCAGAAAACCTTACTACAAATTTGCCTCAAAATCTCATACATTCACTCAAACTTCTTACCTAGCCTAAAGACACACCAAAACACTTGCAAGAAAATAGTTTTCTGCAGAAAGGTAATAAACTGCAAAGGTACAACAATGTCAGAAGGCATGAACACAAATTGTAAGATGTGTTCAGTATAATATCCTCAAAAGATAGTAATATTTTCAAATACATGCTTTTTGGAGTTTTAGTGTCAGTATTTTGGCTATATAAATATCAAAGCTGCAAATAAAAGAGAGAGAAGACTATTTATCTTCAAAATCCAAGCACCCAAAAACAATACATAGGGACTTGAAGGTCCCCTTAGTGAAGCTTTTTCCAAGTAAACTCACCCAGATCTACTGATCTTTGAACCTAAATATTCTCACCCTGTTTTAACCACGGATGTTATTTACTATACCACAAACCTTAATATAAAAAATCCAGACTTCTGGGCAGAATTGCATTTTAAATGGAAAAATTTACACTATAAAATTGAACTGTGTGTTATGATACAGCTAGCGAAATGTGGCTATTAAAATTAAAACTAAAATGAAAATGAAGTTAAATTTAAAATTCAACCCCCCAGATACACTGGCCATATTTCAAATGCTCAAAAGCTATGCGTGGATAGTGGCTAATGTATTGGACAGTGCAGATACTGAACATTTCTGTTACTGCAGAAAGTTGTATTGCATAGTGCCTCTATAGAAAGGCTCACAGTTTTATAAAAAGGGCTAAGATTTGTCACTTTTCAGTTGTTCATGTCGCAACTGTATTGCAGTTGAGGATATATCATTGAGTGGAAATTGGGGGATTAAGACTGAAGAGTCAACTCTCCTCTTGAAATTTTTGTTTAAACTATCATCTTCTATACACCGTTGGGCTCTTTTTCTACTGGTTATTAGGGGAGGCCAGAAATACCACCCAGCCCTTACTGCTCTTGATGCATTCTCTTTTTCTCATGGGACTATCTGCATACCGGTCTTACTATGTACCTTTTTACACAAAAATATTCAGCAAGTATATATTTAATATTAAAAGCAAAAAAGCCATGTAGTCTAACAGAACAAACTTTGAGTCTCTCTCTACCTGTGAAAACAGAACATAGGATCTTGGCCCCATAAGAATTTATCAAGTGATCTCTCCTGAACGGAAAGAGGCTACAAGAAAAATACCAAGAGATTGAAGTGGTTCACTATAAAAATGAAGATAATGGCTGTGATTACCACTGTTACTAATGTCTTTTTGGCACTCTACAGAATCTTCTTCTGAGGAAGCAAGTCCTGTGATCAGGAGGAGGTCCCAGTCATCACCACCTTATTCTACCATTGATCAGAGTTTGCTGGTTGATATTCATGTAGGTTTCCATCTTAACTCTTAACATATTTATATTTGTTCTCTTTAATCTTCAATTTCTTTTGACTTACATATTTTCATCTTCATTTGAGGGAAAGGTTAAAGTGTTGAGTTTTTAAATTAATCTTTCAAATATAGATTTCTATTGTTATGTCAGCATGCAGAATATGAAATCTAGAAATGACATTTGATATGTAAAAATATTTAATTGATCATAAAATATTTTATTTTCACATTCCAGTATCAGAATATATTTGACAGAGGAGAGATAAAAATCTGCTTG
The DNA here is from genome assembly GCF_029378745.1 of Bos indicus. Classification (NCBI taxonomy): domain Eukaryota; kingdom Metazoa; phylum Chordata; class Mammalia; order Artiodactyla; family Bovidae; genus Bos; species Bos indicus. The sequence goes on from NC_091789.1 coordinate 58,508,155, forward strand.
TAGAAGCGTTAGCTCAAATTAAGAAGTACAGTTTAAATGCTCATTTTTTGTCTAATATCATTTCTTAGAAGATGAGGCAATGCATAAAGATTAAAAAAATAGTGAAAAATGAAATGCCTTCTAATTTCATAAATAAAAAGACCTTCTAGTTATTTTATACTTTAATGCTTTCAGATCATTCTGTTTTACTTTTGCAATTACCTCTACCCTACTATACATACACCCCTTTCAGATTGCTCAGAGATTGCTTATAGGACATTATGTGTGTATGTGTGTATGTGTGTGTGTGTGTGTGTGTGTGTGTGTGTTAGTCACTCAGCTGTGTCCAACTCTTTGTGGCCACGTGGACTGAGGTCCATGGGATTTTACAGGCAAGAATATTGGAGTGGGTTGCCATTTTCTTCTCCAGGAGATCTTCCCAACCCAGGGATTGAACCTGGGTCTTCTTCATTGCAGGTAGATTTTTTTTAAGGTGGATTTATGTTGGTTTGCTTCTTAGAAGTGTTTGCAGCTGGGAGGGATTGGGGGCAAGAGGAGAAGGGGACGACAGAGGATGAGATGGCTGGATGGCATCACTGACTCGATGGACATGAGTCTCAGTGAACTCCGGGAGTTGGTGATGGACAGGGAGGCCTGGCGTGCTGTGATTCATGGGGTCGCAAAGAGTCAGACACGACTGAGCGACTGATCTGATCTGATGTTGTATAAAACTAGAGAGGGGAAATTAACACATTAATTTTAAGAGCTATGTGTTAATCCCAATATCAATGGATAAAACAAATGGAAAGTAGTGACAGTCTTCTGTAGAGTGTCAAATCATCTGTCTTCTTCTCCAACACCAAAACACTCTTCTCCAAAACAAAACTAGAATGTCTAGTTCTCAGCAGGTAAGTAGAGCTAATTAAAAACAAAGTGAGTAAATTTTGTCCTGTGTGATCTAGAAAGGCCATTAAGGATCACAGCCTGAGGTTTGGGTTTTGGCAGCTCATCCTTACAAAAATGTTGGCTCTACCTAATGAGTGAATATCTTCATTTCAGTTGAAAATATATTTTAAAATATTGTCAGCTTGGAAGCTTTCCAATCTAGAAGAAAATGAAAAGCTACTAGAGACTACATTAATCTTTCTTGTGCACACAGGTTCCAGATGGATTTAAAGTAGGAAAAATATCACCCCCCGTTTACTTGACAAATGAATGGGTAGGCTATAATGCACTATCTGAAATCTTCCGGAATGACTGGTTGACTCCTGCACCTGTTGTTCAGCCACCTGAAGAGGATGGTGATTATGTTGAACTTTATGATGCTGGTGCTGATACTGATGGTGATGATGATTCTAATGATGCTTATGAAGATAGTTATGACCATGACAATGGCAGTGATGAGTTGAATGACCAGCTTGATCAGGCTAATGATGTTGGTGAAGACCATTATGATGATGACAATGATGAGGTTATTGATGACAAAGGCAATAATCCTGATGATGCTTCTAGCTGGCCAAGGTTGGTTTTCTTGGATTACTTGCATTGTCCATGTTTCATAATTTCAGAACAATTTGTATCTTTGGTTTACCTTTAAAATTTATCACCAGGAGGGTGAATGAATTGCATTTGCATATTAGTAAATGGTCGATTTTCAATAATAGGTTTTTAAATTATTTTATTAAAAATTATTTTAATACAAAACACTTAATTTTGCATTTCTTTTAATATTATACTTTATTAGCATTCAACTCTTTATTAGGTTCTTTATAACTGGGATTATCTGGGTGTTTCTCTTAAAATTAATGCTACTGAATCATTCTGCCCTGTAAAATACAATGAGTGTGATAAATGGGGTGACAAATTAAGTAGTGTGCTTCTTAATAATTGTAAGTTGAAGCCCTGATGTTTAGGGCTTTAGAGAACAAAATCTCTAAATTTGCTGAGCATATTTAATACCCACTTGATAGTTTTAAGCTCCAACTTACTAACATCCTTGAGACTCTGAAAACTGAAGAACTAAATTCAATGCTCATTCAGTTTTATCTTCTTATAGAGTAGCTACTCAAAGTGATAATATTTAGTCAAGTATTGTTTTTGGCATACCACCAGTTCTCTGCTATATATATAGTTACTTGGTCCTGCTTTATAAACAGCCAATGTGTTCTTATTTTACATTTGCTTATGGTTTGTATTTGAACTGCTCTTAAAGATGATTCATTAACATAGTATATTTTTGTATTTTTAGAAAAATAACAGTGGGAAAATTGTTTGCTTTATAATATTGAAATTCATATTTTGTTTTGTTAATTTTCAACTGTTACCAAGGCTTTATATGACAGAACAGACTACAGATTATTCAACATTTTTTCTTTTTTTTTTTTTTTACCAAGAAAACTACCAGGAATTCTGATCTCAAATTCATTTGCTTTTAGAATTATCATAGTTACTTACTTATGTTGTCTCTTATGCAAAAGATTATTGAGACATTTTGCTAAGCTTGGTGGTCCTAGCAAGTAATTAAGTGACTATATTAACTAAATGAGATCTATATTACTAAACTTCCTGGTGATAGTAGTAGAAAAATCAATGAAAATCTGTTGCAGAATGGATGATACACATGTTAGAAGATCAAGGCATGTGTTTAAATTAACATAAATTAAATATAAGAAATATTCAAATATGTTATGGTTGAGCCAAAAATATGGGCTTGATCATTCATGTGGCTGTGAAGTTGCTAATGTATGAAATAATCTATGATTTAAGAAAAAAACATATTATTACTGCTAACCTAATACATGTTCCTAATACATCCTTTTCCATCTGTCATGCAAATGTAGCCAGGGAGTTGATGGTGACTATGATGTTAATTCAATATTAAGATTGACAGGACATAGGGACATTTTTCATATCTATATCATACCAGTAGTGTTCACATAGAGCAAAAACATGCCTGGAGATGATACATATGTGTTGGTCAACCTAATTTTGTTTCATTTGTTGACATTTATTTTCGTTGGGTGACTTTCTATCATTAACTGAATCTTGTTATCAGGCCAAGCTGTGGCAGAGGCAGAAGCTACAAGCAAGATGGTAAAGATGGAAGTGATAGAGGAGAAGGATCTTTCAGCAGCTATGGAAGTCAGAGAGTTAATAGAAGCCATGGAGGAAGTGCAGCCAGTGGGGACAGTGCAGCCATTGGAGACCATGAAGAACACACAGCGAATGTAGGCAGTGGAAGAAGAGGCAAGGAGAGTAATGGAAATGAGGGAGTCAGTGGAACCAATGAAGAAAGTGAAGCCCAAGAACTGAATGGAGGAGAAAATTGCTCAGAGACAGATGATCCAATATTGGAGAGACCAGTATTCCAGGAATTTGAACATCAACTAGAGGTAATACACCATTTGAAAAGGAGAATGAATTCATCTCTTTGTAAATGCATTTATTCATGTGATATGTCATATTTCCAGCCATTACAAATATATTTTAAACTTCTATTCCAAAGTCTTAACATTTTAAATTATATCTGTAGATACATCTTTATTTCTTCTAATTTGGATGCTTCCTATTTTCTTCCAAGAACAAAAATATCTTATTTGTCCACCTTTATTACTCAGATCATATGCTTGGGATCAGTTCAGTTCAGTCACTCGGTCATGTCCAACTCTTTGTGACCTCATGGACTGCAGCACACCAGGCTTCCCTGTCCATTACCAACTCTCAGAGCTTACTCAAACTCATATCCATCAAGTCGGTGATGCCATGCAACCTTCTCATCCTCTTTTGTCCCCTCCTCCTCTTGCCTTCAATATTTCCCAGCATCAGGGTCTTTTCAAATGAGTCAGTTCTTCACATCAGGTGGCCACAGTATTGGAGTTTCAGCTTCAGCATCAGTGCTTCCAATCAATATTCAGGACTGATTCCTTTAGGATTGACTGGTTTGATCTCCTTGCAGTCCAAGGGACTCTCAAGAGTCTTCTCCACCACCACAGTTCAAAAGCATCAATTCTTCTGCACTCAGCTTTCTTCACAGTCCAACTTTCACATCCATACATAACCACTGGAAAAACCATACCTTTGACTAGATGGACTTTTGTCGGCAAAGTAATGTCTCTGCTTTTCAATATGCTGTCAAGATTGGTCATAGTTTTTCTTCCATGGAGCAAGCATCTTTTAATTTCATTGCTGCAGTCACCACTAAAGTGATTTTTGAGCCCAAGAAAATGGTCTGTCACTGTTTCCATTATTTCCCCATCTATTTGCCATGAAGTGATGGGACCAGATGCCATGATCTTAGTTTTTTGAATGTTGAGTTTTAAGCCAGAATTTTCACTCCCCTCCTTCACTTTCATCAAGAGGAAATGGCAAATGGAGAAGGGAATGAAGAAGGAAATGGAGAAGGAAAAATGGAGAACTCCATGAACAATATGCTTGGGATAGTGTCTCTTAATACATACATTTTTTCTGGGAGATTTTTATTGTGATAGAATACACGTAACAGAAAGTTTCACATTTTAACTATTTTTAAGTGTACAGTTCAATGGAGTTAAGTACATTCACAGTGTTGTACAACCATTAATACTAGTAATTTCTGGAGATTTTTTATCACCTCAAACAATAAACTCCCCATTATCCTCCAAAGTTCCCAATAACCTCCATTCTACTTTTGTATAGGTACCTTATATGAGCAGAATCACACAATATTTGTCTTTTTCTGTCTGTCTCAGCATAATATTTTCAAGGTTCATCCATTTAGCATCATATATCAGAATTTCCTTCATTTTTAAGGCTTAATAAATAGTATGAATACATCACATTTTTTTTATCCATTCATCTTTTGATAGACACTTGAGTCATTTTCATCTTTGGCTGCTGTGAACATTGCTGTACAAGTATCTGTTGTTGGATCTGCGGTTTTTAGTTCTTTGATCTGTATACCTAGGAATGGAATTATTAGCTTGTATTTTAACTTTTTGAGGAACTGTTAACACAGACAATTTAAACGGAAGTAATGTACTGTGTTTAGACAATGATTTTGACATTCAAAAAACATTTACTGACTTTATAGGTAAGTTTTAAAATACTCAAATAGCTTCACAGATGGTAGATAAATAGGAATTATCACAGAGAAGATTTCTTGAAGCATGTGCTATTTGAAATAGTTCTTGACAAATGTGGAGTATTGGATATCTGAAAACAGAGCTGAGATTCCAGACAGAAGAATTATCATGCCAATTTACTTCCCCAGCCCATTGTCCTATCATACAAACTAACTTAGAAGATGCCTTGCTCTTTCATGAATTAATGACCCTATGCCAGAAATTTTCTCTGTCTATATGGCTTCCCCTTACCTCTTCTCTGCTTTTGAACTAGTCATCCTTCATGACCCAACTCATACTATGTTTAATCCATCCTTGACAACTGTTCTTCACCTACTCATCCAGTCCCAGGGTCCAACCTCAGGCTTGGGTTATGGTAGGTATACAATAATTATGGTAAGAAATCAAGGAAGAATCAACAAAATTAGAAATGAAAATGGAGAAATCACAACAGACAACACAGAAATACAAAGGATAATAAGAGACTACTATCAGCAACTATATAACAATAAATGGACAACTTGGAAGAAATGGACGAATTCCTAGAAAAGTATAACCTTCCAAAACTGAACCAGGAAAAATAGAAAATCTTAACAGACTCATCACAAGCACGGAAATCGAAACTATAATCAAAAGTCTTCCAACAAACAAAAGCCCAGGACCAGATGGCTTCACAGCTGAATTCTACCAAAACTTTAGAGAAGAGCTAACACCTATCACTACAGATGGTGACTGGAGCCATGAAATTAAAAGATGCTTACTCCTTGGAAGGAAAGTTATGACCAACCTAGATAGCATATTCAAAAGCAGAGACATTACTTTGCCAACAAAGGTCCGTCTGTTCAGGGCTATGGTTTTTCCTGTGGTCATGTATGGATGTGAGAGTTGGACTGTGAAGAAGGCTGAGCGCCGAAGAATTGATGCTTTTGAACTGTGGTGTTGGAGAAGACTCTTGAGAGTCCCTTGGACTGCAAGGAGATCCAACCAGTACATTCTGAAGGAGATCAGCCCTGGGATTTCTTTGGAAGGAATGATGCTAAAGCTGAAACTCCAGTACTTTGGCCACCTCATGCAAAGAGTTGACTCATTGGAAAAGACTCTGATGCTGGGAGGGATTGGGAGCAGGAGGAAAAGGGGACGACAGAGGATGAGATGGCTGGATGGTGTCACTGACTCGATGGACATGAGTCTCAGTGAGCTCTGGGAGTTGGTGATGGACAGGGAGGCCTGGCGTGCTGCAATTCATGGGGTTGCAAAGAGTCGGACACGACTGAGCGACTGATCTGATCTGATCTGATCTGAACATCTATCCTACTCAAACTCTTCTAGAATTGCAGAGGAAGGTAAACTACCAAACTCATTCTATGAGGCCACGATCACCCTAATACCAAAACCAGACAAAGATGCCAAAACAAGAAAACTACAGGCCAATATCACTGAAGAACAGAGATGCAAAAATCCTCAACAAAATTCTAGCAGACAGAATCCAACAACATATTAAAAAAATCATGCATCATGACCAAGTGGGCTTTTATCCCAGGGATGCAAAGATTCTTCAGTATTTGCAAATCAATCAATGTGATACACCACATTAACAAACTGAAAGAAAAAAACATATGATGATCTCAATAGATGCAGAGAAAGCCTTTGACAAAATTCAACATCCATTTATGATTAAAAAAAAAAAAAAACACCCTTCAGAAAGCAGGCACAGAAGGAACATACCTCAACATAATAAAAGCCATATATGATAAACCCACAGCAAACATTGTCCTCAGCAGTGAAAAATTGAAAGCATTTCCCCTAAAGTCAGGAACAAAACAAGGGTGCCCACTCTTACCACTACTATTGAACATAGTTTTGGAAGTTTTAGCCACAGCAATCAGAGAAGAAAAAGAAATAAAAGGAATCCAGATTAGAAAAGAAGAAGTAAAACTCTCACTGTTTGCAGATGACATGATTCTCTGCATAGAAAACCCTAAAGACACCACCAGAAAATTACTAGAGCTAATCAATGAATAGAGTAATGTTGTAGGATATAAAATTACCACACAGAAATCCCTTGCATTCCTATACACTAACAATGAGAAAACAGAAAGAGAAATTAAGGAATCAATTCCATTCACCATCACAATGAAAAGAATAAAATACTTAGGAATAAATCTACCTAAAGACACAAAAGACCTATATATACAAAACTATAAAACACTGATGAAAGAAATCAAAGAGGACACAAATAGATGGAGAAATATACCATGTTCACGGATTGGAAGAATTAATATAGTGAAAATGAGTATACTACCTAAAGCAATCTATAGATTCAATGCAATCCCTATCAAGCTACCAATGGTATTTTTCAGAGAACTAGAAGAAATGATTTCACAATTTGTATGCAAATGCAAAAAGCCTCAAATAGCCAAAGTGATCTTGAGAAAGAAGAATGGAACTGGAGGACTCAACCTGCCTGACTTCAGACTATGCTACAAAGCTACAGTCATCAAGACAGTATGGTACTGACACAAAGACAGAAACATAGATCAATGGAACAAAATAGAAAGCCCAGAGATAAATCCATGCACCTATGGGCACCTTATCTTTGACAAAGGAGGCAAGAATATACAATGGAGAAAGACAATCTCTTTAACAAGTGATGCTGGGAAAACTGGTCAACCACCTGTAAAGAAAAAAACTAGAACACTTTCTAACACCATATACAAAAATAAACTCAAAATGGATTAATGATCTAAATGTAAGACCAGAAACTATAAAACTCTAGAGGAAAACATAGGCAAAAAACTTTCTGACATAAATCACGGCAGGATCCTCTATGACCCACTTCCCAGAGTAATGGAAATAAAAGCAAAAATAAACAAATGGGACATAATTAAACTTAAAAGCTTTTGCACAACGAAGGAAACTATAAGCAAGATGAAAAGACAGCCTTCAGATTGGGAGAAAATAATAGCAAATGAAGCAACTGACAAAAGAATTAATCTCCAAAATATACAAACAGCTCATGTAGCTCAATAGCAGAAAAACAAACAATCCAATGCAAAAGTGGGCCAAAGAAGTAAACAGACATTTCTCCAAAGAAGACATACAGATGGCTAACAAACGCATAAAAAGATGCTCAGCATCACTCATTATCAAAGAAATGCAAATCAAACTACAATGAGGTACCTTCTCACACCCGTCAGAATGACTGCTATCCAAAAGTCTACAAACAATAAATGCCAAAGGGAACTCTCTTACACTGTTGGTGGGAATGCAAACTAGTACAGTCACTATGGAGAACAGTGTGGAGATTCCTTAAAGAATTGGAAATAGAACTGCCATATGACTCAGCAATCCCACTGCTGGGCATATGCACCAAGGAAACCAGAATTGAAAGTGACGTGTACCCCAATGTTCATCACAACACTGTTTACAATAGCCAGGACATGGAAGCAACCTAGATGTCCATCAGCAGACGAATGGATAAGAAAGCTGTGGTATATATACACAATGGAACTTTACTCAGTTATTTAAAAAAATGCATTTGAATCAGTTCTAATGAGGTGAATAAAACCAGAGCCTATTGTACAGAATGAAGTAGGTGAGAAAGAAAAACACCAATACAGTATACTAATGCACATATATGGAATTTAGAAAAATGGTAATGATGAGCGTATATGTGAGACAGCAAAAGAGACACAGATATGAAGAACAGACTTTTGGACTCTGTGGGAGAAGGCAAGGGTGGGATGATTTGAGAGACTAGCATTGAAACATGTATATTACCATATGTAATAGATCACCAGTCCAAGTTTGATGCATGAAACAGGGCACTCAAAGCCAGTGCACTGAGACAACTCTGAAGGATGGGATGGGGAGGGAGATGGGAGGGGTTCAGCATGGGGGACACATGTACACCCATGGCTGATTCATGTCAATGTATGGCAAAAACCACTGCAATATTGTAAAGTAATTAGCCTCCAATTAAAATAAATTAATTAATTAAAAAAAGAAATCAAGGAAGGAAAGAAACAAAACAAACAAACAAAAAAACTCCCTAGGAAGTTTTTCTTTCCAAGGTAGGAAGAAATTCCCTAGATGATTTCCAATGGGAAAGCAATATCAGTAAAAAGCAATCTATGTCTGCCTGACTGTCTGTCAGTCTATCTGCTTGTCTTTCTATCTACCCATCTGCTCATCCATCCTAGTAGGTAGCTCTTACCTACCTACCTACTTATCTTAATTAAAGACATTAAAACAAGATGTCCCAGCATGGTTTTCATAGCACCCCTGGGTATCTCCAGTTATCTTAAGAAATGTTTTAAACATTTGCGGAGAGAATAGATCTTCCTTTCATTTTCATTTTAAAAGGACATGTTGGCATATAATACTTTTATGGTAGGAAAGGTCATAAAAACAAATTTTTGGTAGGACAGGATAACTGTATCAATGCCAAGAATCACTGTTTATACATAAAAGAAATGCTTATTTGCAAACAGGCTTACCAAAAAGAATTGGTATGTTTTGCCATCGGATATGGCATCCCACATAAATTCTGTCACATTTTGTGACTTTATCCTTGAATTTCTTATCTGTAAGTCAATAGAATCTAGCTAGACCTTCACTGAAGCATTTTTGCAGTCTTGAAATTGTGTTGGTTGATTTTCTATCATTAGCTTTGTCCTTTGACAAAATGAAATTGAATCCAGCACAATAGTACTTTTTTATTTTTGCATGCAGCTGTTTGAAATAATGTAACTGAAAGCATAAGGTTTGGAATCAGACAGACTTTGGCTTCAAACTTTAATCCCCCTAATTATTTATATTACCTTGAATAGATTGTTTAACTTCAATAAGCTTTAGTTTCCTTATAAGTAAAAGGGAGATAATCAAACTTACTTTTGGTGGTGTTGCAAGGATCCACAACAATCTGTAAATAAGATGCCTAACAGGATATCTGATGCATAGTAAAATTTCCACAAATTTTAAGTCCCCAAATAATATAGCTGAGGATTTCGTGCTCCATTAATTTCTGTTCTGACATCAGTTGTCTCACTATAAGTTAGTTCTTTCTTTTCTGCTAACATTATTGAGTTCTACTGGTAAATGTGGGTTTTATAAGGATCAAGAATTACAGATGTTACAAAATTTGCATTCCCTCTTTCAAGTAACCCCTAGGCATCTTACATTTCTCTCCCTGTTAATTTCTTAATAAAGTCAATATCAATTTTTGATCATCTTTTAGGAGTCAGGCGGTAGAAGTGAGGCCTCAAATGCCATTGCCCCAGGTGCTGCACCCGCAGTACCTGATGCTGAGAATGACACTGTGGACATATCAGAAGTATCAACAGAATCAGGTTTCTCTGCCAACCACTCATCTCCCTCCAATGATTCTGAAAGGACTGCAAATGCTGACTTTGCCAGTGCCATCTGTAAGTGTATTTAATATAATCTTCAAATGCTGCAGTCTGTTCCATATTAAATACAGTTTGTCAAAAACCACTGGTTCATTATCAGAAAAGAAGTCATTCTGGTACTCAGTGACATAAATTCAGATGGATTTTTAAAAAATCTACTCTTCACTAAATCTTTATAGCACCTAAATTCGAACTATAATTGAGAAATTGGCTCCCTCATCTGGATTTCATTTGATATCTAATCACAGTAACTTGAAATGCATTCATATACAGAAATATATTCTGTCTTGATTTGTGTCATCTGATGATTTATGAATTATAGAAATGATAGCTCCATAAAAAATAAAATACAATAAAGGAAAAGGAATTTTTCTAAGCTGTGTCTCATTTGTAAAAACACTCAAGTGCGTATGGTGTACACACTAGTAAGTTCTCTCAATATCTTCTCTTCACAGTATATGCTGGATTAGTGGAAGTACCTGAGAAATCATCTAAGCGACCCTCTGACGTTAATGTTAACCCATTATATGTCTCTTATGAATGTAAAAAACCACTAATCCATATGTATGAAAAGGAATTCACTTCTGAGATCTGCTGTGGTTCTTTGTGGGGTAAGTTTGATTTCTTAAAACTGAGTTGTGTTTTAAAGAGTACATTTTTATCTATATAAAAACTAGTGTAAAAGCACAGATATAAAATATGTATTTGCTATTGACAAACTGTTTTCAGGGCTTCCCTGGTGACTCAGATGGTAAAGAATCTGCCTGCCATGCGGGAGACCTGGGTTTGATCCCTGGGTTAGAAAGATCCCCTGGAGAAGGGAATGCCAACCCGCTACAGTATTCTTGCCTGGATAATCGCCATGGACAGAGGAGCCTAGTGGGCTACAGTTCATGGGGTTGCAAAGAGTCGGACATGACTGAGCGACTAAGCACAACTGTTTTCAATTATGCATACATGCTAAGTCACTTCAATCCTATCTGACTCTGCGACCCTGTGGACCATAACCCACCAGGCTTCTCTGTCCAAGTGATTATCCTGGCAAGAATACTAGAGTGTGTTGCCATGTCCTCCTCATTTCCATGTATGTGTGTGTGTGTGTGTTTGTATGTGTTATTAAACATGCATATACACATGTATGTACACACAGAGAGAGCAGTTAACTTGCTTATTTATTTTCACTCAGTGCAGTTTGGTGTTTGAATTACTCCCTCTCCTGTTCATTCTGTTTTTCTTTATAACCTGAATTAACTTTGCTAAAATATAAAATTGGACTAGGTTATAATTATTTGAAAATTCAAGCTTAGTATTTTTAATTTGTGATAGAATGCAATGTATAATACCTAATGAGATTATTGCAAGAAGTTTCTTCAAAAGTTCTTGTTTTTAAAATATCTTGAGGATTTGTAGACAAAATTCCTTGTATAATATCTTAACTTTAATAGACTAATTCAATCCTTTATTCCAGGAGAATTTTAACCACTTGGTAATTCTGAGACAGTTTTTTACCTCAAGCCAGTCTGAATCATAAATGAAATAGAATAAATTAATGCAAGGAAGTGAAAAATCCAAAATAAATGCCAACCTCCAACCTGCAGTTTCATAGATTTTGCTTAATGTATGATTGAACAGGGGACAGAATTTTAAATTAAAAATAGAGCAGTGTAGCAAATATTACAGATTTGCAGAAAAAAAAGCCATCCTCAAAGTTCTACTAATGTAATGTGTCAGATAACAAGAAAGCAAAGTTTACTTCATTATCATTTCAGTCAGGCAACTACCCAGAGATGAGCTTCATGTCTAGTAACCCATTTTTATAACATGTGATTTTATATTTTAAAATATAAAAGATTTTATTATGTGTCATCATGGTAGAACAAGATGCCCCAAATGGCCGCTGCCAGTGTCTCAGTCCCCAGGGGTGTCCCAACTGCTTCTGTCTCTCCAAGGGGATTCTCCAAGATCAACAAGTGGGTCTGACCCAGGCACCTTTCAAACCACCGTGTCTGCCTTGAAACTTGAAGCATATGAGATTTTGTGTATGCCCTGTAAAAATGGAATTTCTTTTACTTATGGCCCTTCAGCTCTCCTGAAAATAAGCCCCACTTGATTTTCAAAACCAATTGTTCTAGGAGCTCATCTTCCCAGTGCCAGACCCCCGGGCTGGGGACACAATGTGCATCTTGGATGCCAAACTCCTTGGGCAGAACCTCTTGTTTATGAGTCATCAGCTCTTGAATATGAGTCTTTACTAAACTGCATCTCTGTCATTCCTTCCCATCTTGTTGTGGCTCCTTCTTTATGTCTTTAGTTGCAAAAATCTTCCTGCTAGGCTTTAGGTCATTCTCATAGACAGTTGCTCTGTAAATAGTTGTAATTTTTGTGTGCCCATGGAAAGAGGTGTGTTCAGAGTCTTTCTACTCCACTGTCTTGATCCTGACCCCCATATGAAGTGCATTCTAAATTTAGTTGAATCTTCTATTTTAGTCTTCTCATTCAGTCTTTAAACAGTGCTTATATTTTAATGAATAGAGCCAGCACACAAATAACAGAGTATAGGAATGTAAATACATGAAATAGGAACGAATTTTATAGACATTCAGCAATATAAGTTTTTTAATATATGCATGAACACAGAATCACCCAATTTTAAAATAATTTGCATATAATTATTTAAAAGTATTAAATCGCTGTTATAGTTAGGAATGAGAAACCAACAAGAGGGAAGGGATATACTTGTACCTATGGCTGATTCATGTTGAGGTTTGACAGAAAACAACAAAATTCTGTAAAGCAATTATCCTTCAATTAAAAAATAATTAAAATTTTAAAAAAAGACTATATATACTAGGCCTCATGAATATTTAATAGTAACTTTCAAAAGAGTTGACTGATTTTTGTAAAGTATGGGACATTACTAAAAGGTACTAACATATACACAAAGTTCTATCTGTGTGATGGCATACCAGACACCAGCCAGTGGAATATTATCAGAAGGTGTTATTTTCTATATTTTAATGAAAATAAATTTGTTCTGTTAGTAGAGTGTTCCCTGTTACACAGAATGAAGTCAACAGTAGCTTAAAATGACAAACATCACCTTTACATAGATCAGCTCACTGGAGGAGCAAGAATACTAATATAAATGTAATTATAAAAATGTAATCTGAGCTAATATAGCACTTTTCTTTTTGTATATGAACAGGAGTGAATTTACTGTTGGGAACTCGATCGAATCTGTATCTGATGGACAGAAGTGGAAAGGCAGACATTACTAAACTTATAAAGAGAAGACCATTCCGTCAGATTCAAGTTGTAGAGCCACTCAATTTGCTGATTACCATCTCAGGTTTGTTTAAGAACTAAAATTAGCTGAGTTATTATGCAGATTAATTAGGTTGTAAACTGGGCTAAAGACTTTCTCAAGTGAAAGTGTTCCGAGGAAAGCACTGTAAATATAATTTTTAATTGGGACACCAGGCTTTCCTACTTGCATTTTCTTAACTATTTACAATTTAAACTTCTGACTCTCCTTTGATGTCTGGATATTTGATTGCAATGTACCTCTACTAGGTCAGGGAAAGGAAAAACCATGCCATTTGCATCCTATCAGGTCTTCTGTCAATAACCATGCACAACTTTGGAAGTCACAGCTTCAGCCACCCATGCACTCACCACCACAGTAACCTCCAGTATATACCTTTCCTGTGATGTGTTAGAAGCAACAAGGAACAAAGAGGCCAATAACTGGATAAAAATGAGAGTCTGTTGTACCTACCACAGCCCTATAATAAGGGTCTACAGATAGGGCTAGTAACAAGAATGGATCCTCTATTCTTCCCACATAGTAGTAGAACTTTTTAGTTTGAGTCAGTCAGAGCCTGAACCTTGGAATATGAGAGATCAAGTATATGGATGTTAATAATTATTGTGATTACTAAACAGTACTTGGTATCAGAAAAGCACTAACATTAATGCTGACTTTAGGCAAAAAATTACTCTTGAAAGATTGGAAAAAAATGTTTAATGTTTTAACTATAGAATAAAATGATGCTAATCACAGTAATTTTTATGTGCTTATATACTTCCTGTCTATACCTAATAATGATATTTCACATTAACTAATGATTATGTATAGTCCTAAATATGATTAATGTTGCTTTAAGTTTTGGTTAGAGAAAATCCCCTAGAAATATATACCGAAGTATCATGATTTTTTAAATCATTTTTCATGGCCATTCATTTATAATTGTTTGAGGCACATGGAAGCAACATTTAGTTTTTGAATACATCTGGATGGCTTGCAGGCTGCACATCTGGATAACAGATTTCTTTTTATCCAGCTTTCTCTAACCCAAATATTCTCTTTTTATTGCTGAAGTTTCTCTTAAATGTGGATTATTTTTGCATAAGATAGTAAAGAGAATGTTAGTATAGAAAGATACCTGATAGTTTGGAGCTCAACTTTGTTATTTGAGAACAGAATGACAATAGATATAGATACTTGAATTCTAACACTGCTGAAAAATGATTAAAAATATGTTTAAGATTACATGAATAAGAATCTTAATGTTGGGCCTAGAAATCTTATAGTCTTTAAATGACTATAAAGTACTATATATGAAAATAAATGTGTGATTTTAATGGCTTGTTTTTCTGAAAGAACTGTAAGAATTTGATGGGATTTACAATTAGAAAAATAACATTAAAGATAGATTGCGCTGAGAAAAAATAATAAACCGTTGGATTTCTTTGTAAGTTTACTGGAATGAAAGAGTACAGAGAGAGACACCCATCTCACTGGCTGAGGATGCCTAACAATCAGTACACCAGACATATCTTCTCATATATGCACACTACCAGAGATAGCTTCTAGGTCTCTGAGTCCCAAAAAACTCATGGCTTAAATTAAAAGCTAAGGAACAAATGAATGGATGGTAATTCTGTTGCCCACATAGTAGTAGTCTTAACCTGTTCCAAAGAAGTATTGTACATTCACTTCTACATTGATAGCTGGTAGACACTTCAGCTATTTCTTGGAAGTGAGAGACTAAAAGAAACTTTGCTATCATATTTCCAAACTCTAAAGGAGAAACTCAATGCAGTATAGTTTTTTAAAACTGCTTTTTACTTTAATTAAAAGATTTGATTAAAAAGACAAAATACCTTTACCTTTTTTGGTTCTTCTAATATGTAAAAAAAAGAAAAAAGACTGAATTAAAACACTGTGTCTTTTCTTATCTATCAGGCCGTAAGAACAGACTTCGAGTGTATCATTTGACGTGGCTGAGAAATAAGATTTTGAACGATGATCCAGAAAGTAAAAGAAGACAAGAGGAAATGCTCAAAACAGAAGAAGCCTGCAAATCAATTGATAAGTTGACAGGCTGTGAACACTTCAGTGTCCGTAAGTCTCATTTCACATTTGTTTTTGTTGTTATTGTTTAGTCATTGCCATGTCCAACTCTTTTGTGACGTCTTGGACTGTAGCCTGCCAGGCTCCCTAGTCCTTTGAATTTCCCAGGCAAGAATACTGGAATATGTTGCCATTTACCTCAGCTATATAAATTTTGCCTCCTTTCATTTGGTGAAGTACATTCTTGTGAAAGGTAAAGTAGAGAAAGGAAAACATTTGCAACTTCAAATACAAAAATGAGTAAATTTCTCTGAGACATCTTTCAAGTCTTTTATGTCACAATAATGGCTGTTATTGAAAAAATATTGATTGACTGAAATAGCTATTGAAGTTAAATTTGGTTTACTTTTCCTCCTTTCTTCCCTTCCCACTCACTCTAATTAGTTCACATTAACTGATGTTTCTTCCTGCTTCTATTTAACTTCAATTGTATAAATGTTAATGTGTCTTCAGTAACCTGCAAGATTTATATGACATTGTCTTTCCTTGGAGCAGCAATAAAATAGAATCCCATAATGATTCCTTTTTTAAAAATTGGAAAATCCCTCTTAATACTGACCAAGAAACTTTACCATGAGTCAAAAAGAAAATTTATCAATTATCTGCTGGCTCTCATTCCCACTTATGATATTCATGAGTATAATTGCAAAATATTTCCTGTCTGATTAGTGTGTTTTCATATCCCCTGTGTCTTCACAACCATCCACTGTGGAATGGAGTAACAAATCCAGGGTCTCAGAGTCCTGCTGTCATCTCTCAACAACTTGGAAGTAATGTTTTCCCATTCTTTCTATTTCTGAAGCAAATCCCCTCTACTCTTAGCCTTTTTTTTCTTCTTTCCTCTTTACTAATTGTCTATCAGTCAGAACTAGTGGCATAGGTAAGAGATAGTTGGAATCATATGAGTTCAGAGAAGGCAATGGCACCCCACTCCAGTACTTTTGCCTAGAAAATCCCATGGACAGAGGAGCCTGGTAGGCTGCAGTCCATGGGGTCGCTAGAGTCGGACACGACTGAGCGACTTCACTTTCACTTTTCACTTTCATGCTTTGGAGAAGGAAATGGCAACCCACTTCAGTGTTCTTGCCTGGTGAATCCCAGGGACGGGGGAGCCTGGTGGGCTGCCATCTATGGGGTCACACAGAGTCGGACACGACTGAAGCGACTTAGCAATATGAGTTGTGGCAGGATATTTTTATCCTGACTGACCATTTCTATTCTGCATACTAAGAGGCTTTCCCAGGATAGGTTTCATGTATGTATACATATGTGATGCCATGTACTATAGTCTACCAGGCTCTTCCATCCATGGAATTCTCCAGGCAAGAGTACTGGAGTGGGTTGCCATTTTCTTCTCCAGGGGATCTTCCCAACCCAGGGATCGAACCCAAGTCTCCCACATTGCAGGCAGATGTTTTACCATCTGAGCCACCAGGGAAGCCCATATACATACATACATACACACAAATAAAGGTAGAAGTGAGTGCCCAGACAACTTAAGTATTAAATAAATATACTATTTTCTTCTAGTTTTGTGTATCATTACTTTAATATTCCCAGATGTCAACCCAGAAGTTGATATAGCAGAAGTACCTCTTAATAACTTATCAAGTTTTTAGTTCTATAAGAGAGAGTTTACAAAGATAGTCAACCTTGCAAAGATAGTTCTGTGCATTTGTGAAATGAATGGACTAGTTTAGTCTACTTTTCCTGGCTGATTGCATTCCAATCCATCCCAGCTCTCTAATAACACTTGTCCTACTGACGAGTGGAACAGTAGCTCCTTCCCAAAGGAGAATAACAACATAACCATACTTGCATGGTATTTTCATAGCCTTCCAAGGTCCACAAAATAGTGGACTGATACCAATTACTGCCATATATTGAAATTATCAGCATTATTTGCTTAAAAGAGAATTTGTTTGCTTGTTGGGGGATTTATTAATCATAATTCTTTGACCTACTTCTGAACAGTTAAAAAAAAAAATAAAGAAAGAAAGTGAAGCTAGACTCAGAGAGGCAGAGACACAGAGTGAGAGAGAATGAGAGAGGGAGAGGAAAGGAGAGAGAGAATTCTTATATATTAGTCTTAGATGAAGTCTGGCTAGAGAAGACAGCAGCAGTATCTCTGCCAAAGAAGAGGGATTTAGCATAAACATAAATCTAGAAGTAGGACAACATATTTCATAAGAGCCAGAAGGTCTGGCCAAGGGCAAACATATACTTTTTATAAACTTTCTCTTTCTTTAATAAAAAAGCTCTATTGAAATATACCCAATTAAAGCGTACAATTAAGTGAGTTGCAGTATGTTTATAGAGTTGTGTAACCATCACCATGATCTGATTTTCATCATTCTAACAAGAAACATCATAGCCATTAGCAATCACTGCAAATTTAATTCCTCTTACCTTATTCCCTTCATAATCTGAATAAGCTACTGATCTACTTTCTCTGCTATAGATTTGTCTTTTCTCCATGATGTACTTAAATGGAATTATACATTATATAATCTTTTGTGACAAGCTTCTGTCACATACCATGTTTTCAAGGTTCATCCATGCTATAACCAGTACAACATGTATCAGTATTCCTTTTTATTGCTGAATAGTATTGCATTGTATAAATACTTCATCTTTTATTTATCTATTATAAATTCATTGTTTAAAATGTCTTTCTTCTGGTTCCAACCATCCAAGTAGGTATAAAGTGGCATCACATTATAGTTTTGATTTGCATTTCCCTCATGAATAATGTTGTTGAGCATTCAAGTGTTTATTGGCCATTTGTATATCTCCCTTGGGCTATTTATCCTTTTGTTATTGAGTTGTGTTTTTTGTATATTCTGGATACTAAACCCTTACAGATATATGATTTGGAAATATTTATTCCTGTTCCATACTTTGTCTTTTCACTCTGTTGATAGTGTCCTTTGATACATAGAAGAGTGAATTTTAATGAAACCCAATTTAGCTGTTTATTTCTTTTGTTGTTTATGCTTTTGGTGTCAAATATGAGAATCTATTACCATGAGGGTTTATTTACTTTTAATAGCTTCATAGTTTTAGCTCTTACATTTAGGTCTTTGATCCATTTCAAGTTAATTATTGTATATATGGATTAAGGTAAGACATCCAGTTCATTTTTTTATATGTAGATATTCAGTTGTCTCAGTACCATTTGATGAAGAAATTGTTGTTTCTCTATTGAATATTCTTGGCACCATGACCATAAATGTACTTTATTTATAGACATTCAGTTCTACTCCATTGATCTATATGCCTATCCTTATGTCAGTACTACACTGCTTTGATTACTATAGCTTATAATAAGTTTAGAAACTGGGTACTGTGAGTCCTCCAACGTTGTTTTTTATTTTTAAGAGCATTTTGGCCTCTTCTAATTCCATGTGAATTTTAATCAGCATTTCTGTTTGTACATATTGGGATTTTAGAGATTGCATTGAATCCATAAATCATTCTGGATGCTATTGCCTTCTTAATTGTCATTGTTACGACATTTTTAACAACAAATACAAATACTTGAGTGTTCTTGTTAACCCTGTGGCATTGTTACTTCTTTGTATTTTATCATTGTAGTCCAACATGAAGAAACAACATATATTGCAATTGCTTTGAAATCATCGATTCACCTGTATGCATGGGCACCAAAGTCCTTTGATGAAAACACTGCCATTAAAGTGAGTGGTCTCCATTTTCATTGGGCTTTCTTTTGAGAAATTGTAAACAGAACAGTATTTGGAATATAGTAGGAGAAATATAGATGCTATTCTTCTACAGTTAATGTAATTTGAATATACCATGTCAATAATTATCATTTAACCCTTTTCTAGACAATTTGCAGGTACCAAACCAAGGGAGAATGTGAGGGAAATCCCTGACCCCTCCCCTTACAGGAACTCCCTACCAGCTCCTCACTCCCAATTCCTGTAGTTAACATGAAGAACTCCTCTTCTAAAGCCACAAACACAAGCTTTGGGTGCTACCCCAATGACTTGAAGCTGAGAAAGTCCCTTTTCTCTCTTAGTGAGGGGTGGAGAGCAGAGGGAAGGTAAGGAAAGATGTGACAGTGGTAGAGTGGGGAACCCCCTGGTAGACGAATAAAGGAAAAGAAAGCCTTTGCTCTCATGACCAGGACTATAATAGGTGGGAGTGGGGAGGAAAGGGTGGCTCTATATTCCTTCCAAGCTGGATCTCTAAACACATTTCTCTCTAGAACTATTACAAGAAATGCTGGTTAGGCTTATTTGGATTGCAAGTACTGTTTCCGCCCTTATTTTGGTTTAACTGAACTTCTATGGATCAGCCTCATAAGGTAACCATTTAGTGTCCCAAACAATTAAGTCGCTGATGATTTTTAATCACATTTCATAAACTGGAGACTATTTTTATCTTTATTATCTTTTTACAGTGCTTCAGAACTCAACATAAATAAAATTATTCTGTGTTTATTCTGTATTAATAAAGACTGATTAATGAACCAGTGGTACTACATAGAATCCGGTAGCTTCTTAGAATCATCTGAAGCATTTGTTAAAAGTTTAGACCTCAGGCGAACTCCAGGCCAAATTAGGTTTGGAATGGGGCCTGGGGAATCTGTATTTTTAGCAAACATCCTAGGAGATTTTGAACTGGTTGGTCCATGGAGTTTTTCAAAGCACTGATAGGGACACATCATGATAGACCCCAGTAAGGTATTCATGAAATACAATCATATCTTAGGTTAGGATCTGTTTACATATTATATTTTATAGACTAAAACATCACATGTGTACAATATAGATGGGGTAATGTTTATGGCTGCTCCTCAAATGTCTGAAAGTGAAAGTCGCTCAGTTGTGTCCGACTCTTTGTGACCCCATGGACTATACAGTCCATGGGTTCTCCAGGCCAGACGACTGGAGTGGGTAGCCTTTCCCTTCTCCAGGGGATCTTCCCAACCCAGGGATCGAACCCAGGTCTCCCAAATTGTGGGCGGATTTCTTTACCGGCTGAGCCATTTGTACAATAAATATGTTCTTTTATAAATAGCACAGACTACTATATAGATAGTCTGGGCCTGTCCTGACACAAATCACATCCCTGATCTGATCTCCCTAAATTGGACATTGGGTCAGTTGTCAGTATTTGGATATGGGTTTGTTCCTGGGTGTCTGCTGATTGGTCAGAGCTGCCTGGTATGGAGCTGGGAAGCAAAGAAGGTAAGTACCAACAGTCTGTCTGGCCTGATATACAGTTCCTTGTCTAAATCCTCACTCCAGTTCTTGAATCCCACCACATGAGTTCAGTATGGTGAAACCTGTGATGCCCAGTCCTCTACTGTGACCTGAACTTGGCAATGTATCCTG
This sequence comes from Bos indicus, assembly GCF_029378745.1. Classification (NCBI taxonomy): domain Eukaryota; kingdom Metazoa; phylum Chordata; class Mammalia; order Artiodactyla; family Bovidae; genus Bos; species Bos indicus. The sequence goes on from NC_091789.1 coordinate 58,529,426, forward strand.
TTTGGCTTTTTGTTTCCTTGGACTAGGAACCATAATAGCCTAGAGTACACCCAGTCTATGGTAGGTTAACATGTCTGGCCTTTCTCATTCCCTACCAAGTGTGCATTGATCAATCAGCAGACTCCGAAGGAGACTACATGTCCTATGAAGCCTATATACGAATATTGGCAAAAATACAGGCAGCTGATCCAGCAAACCGGTTTAAGAGACCAGATGAGCTCCTTCATTTGCTGAAGCTCAAGGCAAGGAATTTAAATACAGCACATAGGATACAAGGCCATATAAAACTCTTATGATTTTTGAAGATTTGGCCTTTGAAGGAAAACTCAATATTTAGAACCTGAATATAATTGTTCTTGTTGAGTTAACAGATATGACAAGTTGTAATACATAGGTCTCTAAATGTATTATGTAATTTTAAAAATCATTCTGGGTTCTATACACCTGTTAAGCAAACGGGCGGGAGAATTTTCACCTTAGACAGAATGTCATTTTTGGCCTTTTGGCCATATTTGGTTTTATACCTACAGGTGTTTCCAACACTTGGTCATAAGCCAGTGACAGTTGACCTGGCTATTGGTTCTGAAAAAAGACTAAAGATTTTCTTCAGCTCAGCAGATGGATATCACATCATTGATGCAGAATCTGAGGTTATGTCTGATGTGACCCTGCCAAATAACGTAAGATCCCTGGAAATTATTGTGTAACATAATTTGAGTATTTCCAACTGTGAAACTCTTAAAAGGTTTAAAAATACGAGTAACAATATCTATATTAGAACTGAGACCTAAAAGGTAAGTATTGAGTGCCAGAAGGTAGTAATGGATAAACAAAAGTCACTGATGGTTTCTTAGTCCAGAGTGCTAAGTCCGTTCTGCAGATAGACTTTGTCTGGCACAGTGATGTTTTGTATTTGTTTTTAAATGAACCACCTCATGCGAAGAGTTGACTCATTGGAAAAGACTCTGATGCTGGGAGGGATTGGGGTAGGAGGAAAAGGGGATGACAGAGGATGAGATGGCTGGATGGCATCACTGACTCGATGGACATGAGTTTGGGTGAACTCCGGGAGTTGGTGATGGACAGGGAGGCCTGGCGTGCTGCGATTCGTGGGGTAGCAAAGAGTCGGACACGACTGAGCGACTGAACTGAACTGAATCCCTAGTTTACACTTAAAATCTGGATTTCTATTGAAAAACCAATGATCCAACATTACTATCTGGCCATAATCAACTGGAACCAATTGGTGCCTGCCCACTTTTGGATGGAACATATGCTATGCATTCTCTATCCATCCATGTTTATGTATTTATAATAACTGGCCCTCTTAGGCATATGAGTTTATAACCCTTGCTTTTAGTTCTCTGCATCTCATTATGCATTATTATGTATATGCCCTTTCTTTATCCAGATTTTAGTAAACTATGATATATAGCAAGTTATCATAAAGTATTCTCTTATAGTATACTTTATACTTAGAATTTCTGATCAAGGATTCAACACTTTAAAAGCTAATGCATATCAACTCTCAACTCTTAAATAATTATAAACATGAAAATATGGCACAGCATCTAAAATATGAATAGTTGTAAAAATACTACACACATCATTTATATAAAGAGCTCAAACATAACATAATACCTCACACACTCACACACACAATATACATATAATGGTAGAAATGACATTTTTTTCCTATTGAAAATTATATTAAAAAGGAAGAGATGAATCAACAAATCTTTTTAAATTCCCCATTTTGTCAAACACTAAAGTTTTAGCAGTTTAGTGTTATACAAAAGTCCAGGAGAAAACTTTTTTGTACTTCTGAATCACTTTTGCACAGTTTTTGCAATCACACATTGCACAGTTTTCAGAGTTATCTCGTATATCTCTGACAGATTACACAGAACAGTTGTCAGATCATTAATGGAGGCTGTTTTTTCAAGTTTTGGTCAGATTTAACAATCCAATTAGATGGTCATTCTGTTGTCACCTATGATTATATAAAAATCACAATTTATAATGTCAAAAACACTGAACCGAGCCCCAGACAAAGCCACTTAAATATGAGTTCAGGTAAGTTTTAGTATAAATATTATAGTATTCTTCACTTGGAAGGTCTTCCATCACTTCCTGCATCTTGTTTTTTTTTACATCACATCATGCGTTATTGAAAACCTCAGTATTGATCCAAGTTAATACTTATTGGAAAAGTCATTCAGGAAGATTGAATTCTGTGTTCAACTTGACTACTAAGCAAGAAGAATTACTTTCTTTTCGAGCAATCTGTTAATTATTATGGAAACAATGAGAGAAGAGGATTTTTTTTTCATCATTTTCTGGCCTAATTAGGATACCTTAAGTGAATTCAAAAATAGAATTTTTAGCTAAATGCCCTAGTGTCTTGACCCATTAAAAGAGAAAGGACTCTAATATAAGGGAGGAGAGAGTGTCTTCTGAAACAGGATGTACTAAAAATAATTTTTCCAACAGTGCTAGATTACAAAAGCTATAAAGCTACAAGGGAGCTATGTGTGCTAAAAGAATATCTGATTACTTCAGGAATCATCTGAGAAGCAAGAGAATTACCTCTGATGCTTTCTGATTTACAGCAGCTCAGCTCTATTCTAAACAAAGTTTTTGAGACAATCTTTTTTCTTGCAATTTCTTTTTCTCTCTTCCTTCATCTCTTTTCTGATTCAGTTGCTCATGCGAGTGCCCAGGGAACGCATTAAAATTGCTTTTGGCCTCTGGATCCCCATTTTAGTTTTAAGAATTGTTGTTGCTGAGACTGAGGCATGGCCACAAGCACTTGGCCTGAGTGCGCTGGGTTTGGCAAGTATAGTTTCTGACATTTTTTCCCTTAAATTGCTAAATTGGAGACATGATAAGAGGAATTGATTGTTCATTTTTAAGGGAAATATGATTAACGTGACAATATCTATAGTTTGGGCGTTTTGTCACATTGTTTTGTGCATCATGAAATTTAGAAATTCTTAGATATTTCTTAATATTTCATCACCTAGTACCTCTCTGAATTGAAGATATTTTAAGATTATGTAAATTGGATAATAAATTCTATAATTTTTTTGAAGGGAGGATGACTGTTACATTTCAAGCAGTGAAGAATATTATAAGGCTGTTCCTTCTAAATATTTAAGCTCAAGCTATTTTAGAGTTAATTTTCTATTTCTGATTTGAATGAATTGGATGATAACCAGTGATTTTGTATTTGTTAATTGGTTCATTCCTTACTAAATTTAGTATTCATTAATGTGCTAAAATGAATCTGAAATCAAACAAGTGATGTTTCTTCTATCATTATACATCATACTTAGTGAAATTTCAACAAATTTCTCTGTTAGAAATATATTCTGCTTTTTACATATATAATTTTTCTCCTAAAAATATAGGAGAATATTAAACAATAACAACCTTATGACATAGGGAAAGCTCTTCTCAAGTGTTGGATAGCATGCTGTTTAGTGCTAAAACAGAAATTTCTCTCCTCTCTGTACTTTGAACCCCTCTTTGGTCTTTATTGTTCATCCAAGCTGCTTCTATTAAAGTAGTAGTGATAAAATGTTGGACATATAAATCCTTATGGAACATAATTCTAGCCCCTGGAAATCATTATACCACAGAATATCATCATTTTACCTGATTCCTTGGGAATTGGCGTGATGCTCACCTTCAATGCTGAATCCCTTTCCGTGGAAGCAAATGAACAACTCTTCAAGAATATCCTTGATGTGTGGAAAGACATACCATCCTCCGTAGGTATGTGGAAAATTTTTCTCCTTTCATATGATCCCAGAAAAGCTTCTATTTCCTAAAGTGTCACTTTTTCTCAAGGCATCTAGGGTTAATTTGGGGTACTGCATATTTACTCCCTTGTAAGATAATGTATATGTTTTTCTTATGCTTAATGATTTCACAAGGCTACCACAAAGAGGCTGATTTTGGCTGTCTTAGTAGTTCATTTTCAATAAGCATGCAATTAAAATAAGAAAGTGATTATTTTCTATAATAATCTATCATTTTATTTTAACTCCTTTTGCTTGCAGATTTTACACAGATGTTGAAAATGCTTCATTCCATAACATTGATTTGGGGTTTTTACCTTTATCTTAAGAGAGTGCCAACTAATATAAGAGAGGAGCCAAATATTTCCATTTTGTACAGTCAATAGTGTTCTGTTTAGCCAGTAATATTCCTGTGAAGAATCAAATACAAACTGCTTTTGTGACTCATTGGTTGTCACTAAGATTTCATCATCCTTCATTTACAAAACAGATAAATATGACTGACTGAAATGCTCTTAGATACTACCCAGATGGCAACACAAAGAAAACTGCCTTTTCATCTTCATTAGACCAGGGAAAAATTTTTTTTTCTTCCTGACCAGCACAGGACTACCAATCTGGGAAATCTGAATAACTTGAATCTCTCGTACATGTCTCTGAGGCTTGATGACTACAGAGGTAATTCTAAATAGGAAACAGAATAATGCCTATAAACAGCAAAAATACTAGAGTAGAATGATTTTGTTGAAATGTTCCTGGAAGGAGGATAAGTTTAATGAAGCAAATAAAGGAAAAGGGAGAAGAAGAGGGGGAGAGAGATAGATGGAAGAAGGAAGGAAGGAAGGAAAGAAAAGAAGAAGACAGAAAGATAAGAGAGAGAGAGAAATGTAGTTTATCAATAAAAAGTTAGAAGCTTCTGAAATCTCTATAAAATGGCTAAATGTGGTCCACATGTGACTTTAAGGACCAGTTTGAGAGAGCGTTTTTAATGGACATTTTTTCACTATGGATGATGGCACATTGCATTGCATCTGCAGAGTCCTTTCTTTTTGCATACATAGTGTTAAGGAATGTCCTGAAAACATCCAATTCCTTCAAAAGGTAAGAACTCACAGAGGGTTTAAAACCATTTTGTGAAAAGAAGTAAATGCTTACAATATAATTGACAGATCTGGGGCAAAATAAACTGAAAATAATGCCTTGTTCTAACTTTTACAGTGGTTGTGATCAATTTATTAATCAGAAATTAGAATAAGGAAATTTAGCTCAAATGTGAAATGTAACCCCTATATTTATGTCAGTAAACAATGATAGGAATCAAAAAGATCTTAAAAAGTCATCTGCTACAGTTCTTATCCTTAGGCAAGACAACTTCCAACCTAAAACAGAGCTATTTTAAGTAACTAAAATTGAAAAGTACCTCTCTATATGTAAAATAAATTAGAGCACTATGAGAAGATATTTTGGTCTGTGTATTAAGGGTAATTTGAGAGCATGTAAAGATTGCTTTATAACTCTAATATTAAGGAAATCAATTGCTCTCTTTTTTTGTCTAAACATAACTTCTTTTTTAATTTAAAACTAACCCAGATCCAGATTTCCCCAATCTAAATTTTACATTTTCCTTTAGATATAATGAATGTTCTCACTAATAAGATCATTGCTTTGGATTTTTAAACAAATATATAGAGATGCAGCAATCATAGGAAGCATCATTAAGCATTCCCAACTAAATCATTGGATTCTATCTCATATACAAACTAGCTCAGTAGCTAGGTTAAGTGGCAAATTAATGTGCTTTAGAATCAAGGTAGAAATTATTTAATGCCATATGAACTGGGTACTTGGACTCAGCAAGTAGACTGTGCATGAAGTTTATAAATTTTGCTGTATGCAGTTGTTGAAAAAAATACTGCTCACTATGTCAGAAAATACCTTACAGTGTTAGCTGATTATATGGCTATTTACATAACTAGGTTTTCTGTTTTAAAGCAGTTGTCATAATCTTAATTGTCACTGAATAATATAAAGCAGGACCCAAAAGTTTTAATCTTAATAAAAATTTCCTAAGCAAGAGAAAGGCTTAACAGTGTCAAATTAGCTTTAGTTCTGTTTATAACATGGTACTTAATTGAATTACATTAGAGTTGCTAACGGAGAAGGCAATGGCACCCCACTCCAGCACTCTTGCCTGGAAAATCCCGTGGACGGAGGAGCCCAGTAGGCTGCAGTCCATGGGGTCGCTCAGAGTCGGACAGGACTGAGCTACTTCACTTTCACTTTTCACCTTCATGCATTGGAGAAGGAAATGGCAACCCACTCCAGTATTCTTGCCTGGAGAATTCCAGGGATGGCAGAGCCTGGTGGGCTGCCGTCTATGGGGTCGCACAGAGTCGGACATGACTGAAGTGACTTAGCAGTAGTAGCAGCAGCAGCAGAGTTGCTAAAGTCATTCTTTTAGCAAGTCATTTTTTAACAGTTTTAATTTTGATGAGTTAGGTTTCCATGTATGTCACTTAAGCACAAGTACAAACCCATACAGGATATTGTACCCCAACTAGATTATAAAATAATGACTGTGAGTAGATTTGATTTTCTACAAAGGGGTTAACATTAACCTTCAGCTTTTTCTGTGGTGTTGGAGAATGTAAATACAAAAATTAACTTAGATCTAGTTATTCACTATGGTGAATAGTTGATCACAATGATGAGAGTACATAGCTAGCTTGAACATTCTGTTGAGCAGCATAATGGCCAAACTACTGACTTAGACGGAGGAAAATAAGAATGTATTCATCCAAACTGTAGTAATGTCCCTCTTAATAATCAAACATTAGCTGTAGTTATAATTTTCCATCACTGGCAGAAATATTTTGTGTTTTTCTGATTTTTAAATTTTTATTGTAGCTTTTGAGTGTTCACAGAGAACCACAGGGTGGGGCCAAAAGGCCATGGAAGTCCGCTCTTCGCAGTCAAGGGTTCTGGAAAGTGAACTGAAGCGCAGATCAATTAAGAAGCTGAGATTTCTGTGTACCCGAGGTGACAAGGTATAGTTTACATACCCCAGTTAGAGCAAAAGTAAAGCAAGCAATGCAAATTAACTGAGGAAATTTATATTGTTTTCTTTCTGGCTATAAGTATATTTATGTTAATTTCCCAAATTGACATATTAATAATATAATAAAAATAAATTTGCAATTTGCATTAGAAACATTGATTTGGTAAATGATGAAATTTGGTTTCAAGAGAAATCAGTTTCAAAAATGTAAAAATTCTAATGGTGTTCAAAGCAAAACTAGCCTCTATTTGTTACAAATTCCATTATTGTCTGTGATGCGTAGTTCTTTTCACATTCATATTAATATGACATTTTGAAAGATAATGCTTGAGTAGATCTGCCTTTTATAGTTTTCAACATAATCCAATAACAGAAGAAGGAAAAAGTTAATTATGTTTGTTGAACACCTAATCATATAGTAGAGTTTGTGCTAAATACTTAAGAGGCTATCACACTTAATCTTCGTAAGTGGACATTATCATGTCCACTTTACAGAAAAGAAAAAGGAAATCAATATTTGGCAATTATTTGTGTAATGTGATCAATTTTAACCAATTCAGATAGTTTATATGGAAAAAATGAATTGTATGATATCAGAACAGTCCCTACATGTTGTGACAAATAATAGCATGAAAAAATAATTCTAATAAGACTAGGAAGCATTCACATTTGTAAGAAATTTCAGAGGATTTGAATTATCAGAACCCACAGGGTAAAGCACTGGGCATCAATAAAAGGTACTGGTTTACAGTATAAAGAGAGAGAATGGCAAGAACCAATGATTGAGATCAGGTACATCTAGGATGCAGTCCCAGATCTAACTACATGTGAGAACCTGGAAGTTTGACTTGTTTTTCTGAACCTTAGTTTTTTTCATCTCAAAAATGGGAATATTAATAACTTGGAACAATTCTGTAAATTATCAATAATGTATATATAATAAGCATCTCGTAGGTCGACAGCCTGGCACATAAAAGGTTTTAAGTCAAGGGTAGCTAGTGTTGTTTTCATCATTACGTCACACACCTTCCTAAGTATATCCATTGTGGAGGTTGAAAACCTTGGTCCTAACAAGAATACTTCTGTTTGCTATTTATATTCTTGTACTGTCCTAATTTTCTTTATGGCACAGACCATATTTGCACAACATGTTCCTCTCTAAGTCAATTGGTTTAGCTGATAATATCAATCTATTCATGTCAGTCTATTACACTGAAATAGAAAATTGTACCCAGTAGAAAATTTCAGTGGCCACTTAAGCACCAGCGACAGTGTGAACTGCATCTAAATAATATGATATTTTCCATATATTAAAAGTAAAAAGAAAGCTAACTTAAGTAAAAGTAGATTTTTTTAAATTGTTAATGAAACCAATCAAGAAATTTAGCAGATAAATGTCACCTACAAAAACTTAATTTTATTTAAACTATATGAAGTACAGTCATATAGAATATGGTAAAAAGTACTTTTTAAATTATAATTTTGGCTCCATACTCATTTGAATTTGTATATTTTAATCTAAGGAAATCTCTTTTTGAAATTGATTGATAACAGATAAATTGAAATGATAGTTGTACCTATCAAATATCAATTTGCAGTTATTAAATATTTACTGATATTGTCTCTTTCTCTCTTTTTAAAGCTATTCTTTACCTCTATCCTGCGCAATCATCACAGCCGGGTTTACTTCATGACCCTTGGAAAACTTGAAGAGCTCCAAAGCAATTATGGTGTTTAAAAGTTTCCAATGATTTATTATACTGATTATAAGCATCATAAATATACAATTTGCATTTTTAAATTTTCTGAGATTAAATGAGCATTCACTTTTACTTGTAGGGAAAAATTAAATCAGATACTTTACTTTTAATGTAGCACAGAATAGTTTTAATGATAAATGCAGCTTTATATATAAAATTAACTATAGCAAGCTCTATGTACTCCAATGGTGTACAATATCTTTTGCACAAACTTTGTAACTTTTGTTACTGTGAATTCAAACATTACTCTTTGGACAGTTTGGACAGTATCTATATTCGGAATTTTACAACATGGAGTTAAGAAACCTGTAATGCGTTAGATTCCAAACAGCTTTCAAAAGAGTTGCCCCTGAATGAGGGTTTTTTTTCCCCCCAGAAAAAAATCAAAATAGCAACAAACCATATACAGATTTGCCAAGTCCTAGAAAGAACCGAATGTTAGATTATGAAATGAAAATAATAAGGACTAGGTATAAACCAGACCTAAGGCTGAACAACCTGCATGCCTGGAGAAAATACAGTGATAAAGGGGGAAAGGCCCCCCTTTTCCCTCATTGCTCCATGACAGTTAAGCCCACGGTTAGAGACCAGTTATGTTCTTTTCATCCCATGTTAAGCTGGTTTTCTCTTGATAAGGAGAAAGGAAGAAAGCCTAAAATAGTTGATTTTCCTCAGAAACCCCAAAGATGTGCAATAACTATAAGAACCACCAAATAATACACTTGCAAGCCTGATTACAGGACTGAACTCCTATACATATGTACTGTAGAATAAGTTGTATTTTTTAATACTTTAAAGTAGGCGTCAAGTTCTGTCCCAAAGACAGATTGGTTGATTTATCAAAATTCTTATATGGCCAACAATGTGACTATCAGACAGCTTTGAGTATTTTCCTGATCCCAGATTAAACTGTAGGAAAACTTCCCTCCAGTTATTAAGCAAAAATAAGAAAATAAAACAACAAAAATTTTTGACCGCTAATACTTGTGTTTTTCATGGTTCTATTTCTGTAAAATCAGAAATTAATCTAAAAGTGATAAGTTCATATGTAGGGACTTAATGTAATAGGTTAAAAGGAAAGATTTGGAAAAAAATACAACTTTATCAAATACCTAGGTCGCAAATTTATAGCAGTGAAAAAAATCATGCTAGTCCATCACCCCTATATATTATAGACGCCATAGATAGGTGGCATTTGGTCGCCTATGGTAATTGCTACCTGGTGAAAAGCATCATTTCTCCATATCCATCCTCAATACCATGGTTAGTTCTGGGGCAATAAAGAAGCAACAGAACTACCACAAAGTATACCTCACTATAATTCCTCTAGTTCTACTTCTAAAATCTGAAGACAGTGCTAGTGGGATAATAATTTTCAAACTACCTGGTTAACCAAAATACAAAAGCAGCTAACTATATGTGATTTCATAATAGCACACTATTTCTTGGTACCTAGGTGCCAGGAATGATGATTTGGATTTTCCTAATAACTTTTATCAAGAATGTAGTAGCTCAATAATGAGAATTTAGGAGAACCTGAATCCATGAATTAAAGATAAATGTGATTCGCATTTGTTACTGTGACACAATAATGTGATCTTAAAACTGGCTTATCCTTGAGTGTTTACAACTCAAATAACTTTTTAAATGCAGTAGTTTAAAGAGAAAACAAACTTTTATGTCAAATTATTTCCTTAGAATTAGTCTTCCTTTTTAATTTGTACACCAAAAAGGCCATGGGGAACTTTGTGCAAGTACCTCATCGCTGAGCAGATGGAGCTTGCTATGTTTGAATTTCAGAAAATTCTCTCATTTAAGTAGTGTGTAGAATCAAGTCTTTTAAAAATTCATTTTTTTCTTCATAATATTTACTCAGTTAAGGTTCAAAAATAAGTTTTATCTTAAATCATATTTTTAACACAGTAAGACAGTAAACTATTTTAGGAAGTCAACTCCCATTGTGCTCTGTGGCTGTCATTCTAGCAAATATACACAGTAGTGAACTGCATCTACAGAGGTGTCCCAAAGTAAATAAGCAAGAGAGATTGCAAATGTGTAATTGAGCGTTAAATGATAAGGTGCTAAGAGGAAAGGAAGCTAGGCACATACTAAGGGAGATTAGATGTTGGATAGCCAACTTAGGAAGGACTGAAAATATTTAGTCATTTGTTGGTAATGAATATTTCCAATTTAGATGTTTAATCCATCTGGAATTTTTACATCCTTTGCCAGCTGAAACAAGAAAATGAAGGAGCAATTACATTTCATAGTCAGTGCACAGTAAAGAAAAAATTGTAACTACACCTCACCTTGTAGCAGCAGCACCTGGAAGCCCTGACTCATCACAGAAGCATTGACAGGGATTCCTGGAAAGCCAAATTCCCAAGTCCTGTGAGTTGAAGCATGAAAGTTCTGGCAGCTTGTGAGTAGCATTGGGACAGAGTACAGTTTATTTTAGTGTACTTTAGTTTTTACTCCAAAGCCCTTGTCCAAAATAGAAGAAATCATTGTAAACTAGAAATGTGATATATGCAAAGAGCTGACAAGAAAAGTTCAGTATGATTAGGTCTTTTGAAGTAAGGTTAAGCGCCTCAGGAAACAGAAAGGATAATCGTTAAGATAGTAGATTAGGCAAAGCACAAATCATACATGCATACACACAAGCACACACACAAACCATTTGAATGCATAAATTTTAATATTTTAGTGCTACCAGTTTCTAGATAATTAATCAGTAAGTGTTTTCTGCCAGGACTTACTTAACTGAGACACTATCAATTAAACTAGGAATCATGCCACATGAATTCAATGGGATCTTTTAAGTACTCTTCAGTTCTTTTCAAAACTGTACCTATTTAAATCGATTTGTATTCAATATGTGCTCTAATTTTAAATTTTATAGAAATAATCTTTGAGACTGCTAATTGTTTCATCAGAAAACCTGCAATGAATCATTGTTCAATCTCTAAAAAATTTTAAACGTACTGATTGATGTCATTGGATCTTTTAAGTACTCTTAAGTTCTTTTCAAAACTGTGCATATAAAATCAATTTGTATGCAATCTGTGCTCTAATTTTAAAATTTATTGAAATAATCTTTGAGACTGCTAATTGTTTATTCAGAAAAATTGCAATGAATCATTGTTCAATCTCTAAAAATAAAAAATTTTAAATGTATTGATTGATGTCATTATTTGAACTATACTCATCTAATACTTCAGAATTACGACTCATTGAAGGATTATTCATTTCCTTAAAGTATGTAATAATGCACTGATTAGAAGGTGTTAGGGGTTCTACCTATTGTTCCATTAGGAATTCTAGTGAAGGAGGGGTATATTAATTGAACCAAAATCTTTATGGGTTGTGCAGTAGTGGAATTAAAAACTAATAACATGGAAGCAACCTAGATGTCCATCAGCAGATGAATGGATAAGAAAGCTGTGGTACATATACACAATGGAGTATTACTCAGCCATTAAAAAGAAGACATTTGAATCAGTTCTAATGAGGTAGATGAAACTGGAGCCTATTATACAGAGTGAAGTAAGCCGGAAAGAAAAACACCAATACCGTATACTAACGCATATACATGGAATTTATAAAGATGGTAACGACAACCCTGTACGCGAGACAGCAAAAGAGACACAGATGTATAGAACAGTCTTTTGGACTCTGTGGGAGAGGGAGGGGGAGGATGATTTGGAGAATGGCATTAAAACATGTACAATATCATGTAAGAAACGAATCGCCAGTCCAGGTTCGATGCAGGATACAGGAAGCTTGGGGCTGGTGCACTGGGATGACCCAGAGGGATGGTATGGGGAGGAGGTGGGAGGGGGGTTCAGGATGGGGAACACGTGTACACCCGTGGCAGATGCATGTTGATGTATGGCAAAACCAATACAATATTGTAAAGTAATAAATAATAATAATAATAAAATTAAAAAAAAAAACTAATAACACATTTCCTCTAAATGTGTAGAATTTTACACAGACTCATGGGGTATGAGCAAGGGTAAAACCTGAGCAAGTTTTAATGCTGACTTCCTTCTCATCCCAAAGAGTAAAAACTGTATCCAAAGAGAGTAGTAAATATTTATAGATCAGGGCTTCCCTGGTGGTTCAGTGGTTAAGAATCTGCCTTGCCACAGAGCAACTGAGCCCATGGGCCACAACTACTGAGCCAGCGCTATAGAGCCTGAGAGCCGCGTCTACTGAGCCATGTACCTAGAGCTAGAGCCCATGCTCTGTAACAAGAGAAGCCACCACAGTGAGAAGCCCAAGCACCACAACTACATAAAGCCTGTGCACAGTAACAAAGATCCACCACAGTCAAAAAATAAGTATTTTTAAAAATATTTATAGTTTATTGATATCCAAGAAAAGGTTTAGTGTGGAGTGGTGGTAGAAAATGGAAGATAGAGCAAACATGAAAGATTTGAGTCCTTCAGCTGGGATCAGAAGAGGAACAGCACTTCTCTCAACAGATCACAAAAGCATTAGAGGAATGGTTCCATGAAGATGCTATTGTCTCAGAACATTTTGGAGAGGTATTCATCAGACTTAACTGTGAGTGCCAGTTGGTATGGTTCTAATTTGTCAAGTATGGCCAGACATTCTGGAGTTGTGTTACCTGTACACGGCATACTTGCACAGGCTTTTATAGGCTAAATTTAAAGTACTTCATTATAATCAAATTGACTCATTCAGCTTGATACATAGGTCCCACAGACTTCTACTACTTTAAAAGACACTGTTATGAGCCAAGGAGTAATAATATCAACACAGATTGGAATTAGAATGGTCAGGGTAACACCCCAAGACTGAAAAATGGCATTATCCTGGGAACCCTTTACCAAAGGAGAGCATATGGTAGGTCATGAATAGAAATCGTGGTTAGTAACTTTATCATTCTCAAAGGGAGCAGTGGGTTTACAGACTCCAACACTGCAAATCTATTAATCTTTTTCCAATATAATAACACTTTTTTCCTTATAGGTCCTATAACCTTCACCTAAGGATATTCAGGTTGGCTACTTTTTAATAAACAGCTAATATAATAAAGACCAAACATGTTTCAAAAATATTGTAAATATCACATTTTATGTTATTAATAACCATGTCAACTGATATAAAAAGAATAGTTCCTAAGGGAATAAAATGGATTATATATGGATTTATCTTTTCAGAAGCTAGTACACAGCCTACTTTGTAGATAAATTTAAAATCAGGTTCAAGATTAACTTTTTCTTATGTTGCCATCCCATATGTCCAAGTGGCTCATTTGGTACTTATACTCAATAAAAATAATAGTTGAAAAATGAGTTTTTTTTTTTTTTTGCTTTGTATTTAGTACTATTAAATTTACAACAGCCTAAAATTAAGACTGACAAATTCAATTCTTTCATCAAAGTACCATCCGGGTTCTGGGGACCAAAGGGTAATGACCTTTGGGGTAACTTCACATGACTTTACCCTATAAACCTGAAGTGAAACAAAGGATAGATCAAAATAAAATTAAAATAGTGTCTTTTAAAGTTTTGTTTACCTTTAAAAGCAACACATAATGGACCACTATGCCCCATTAGTAATTACCCAAGGATCATGAGAAATGACAAAGGTCATTTAGTAAAACAGCACAAAAAACAAGTCATCTAACTGTTTTGTACAAACACTTGGTTTGAATGTGATTCTTTTTTCACAAGAACAACTCAATGTTGCAAGCGTCCTGAGACATATTTAAGGATCACCAAAGTATGTCAATATACTTTTGATCCCAAAATTTTAAATTATGTTCCCATAAACCAATATACCAAATTCTAGGCAATCCCCAAAGGTACTTTTTTAGATGATGAAAGAATGTGTCCGATTTGCTCAGTTCAGTTCAGTTCAGTCTCTCAGTCATGTCTAACTCTTTGCAACCTCATGAACTGCAGCACACCAGGCTTCCCTGTCCATCACCAACTCCCAGAGTTCACCCAAACCCATGTCCATTGAGTCAGTGATGCCATCCGACCATCTCGTCCTCTGTCGTCCCCTTCTCCTTCTGCCCTCAATCTTTCCCAGCATCAGGGTCTTTTCCTATGAGTCAACTCTTGGCATGAGGTGGCCAAAGTACTGGAGTTTCAGCTAAACATCAGTCCTTCCAATGAACACCCAGAACTGATCTCCTATAGGATGGACTGGTTGGATCTCCTTGCAGTCCCAAGGGACTCTCAAGAGTCTTCTCCAACACCATGGTTCAAAAGGATCAATTCTTCTGCACTCAGCTTTGTTCACAGTCCAACACTCACATCCATACATGACCACTGGAAAAACCATAGCCTTGACTAGACGGACCTTTGTTAACAAAGTAATGTCTCTGCTTTTTAATATGCTATCTAGGTTGGTCATAACTTTCCTTCCAATGAGTAAGCGTCTTTTAATTTCATGGTTGCAGTCACCATCTGCAGTGCCAAATGGAACACTACTTCCAAAATTCTAAACGCAAACTTCCAATACCATGGAGTCTCACAAATCCACAGTGAGAAAGGAATACAATGAAGTTCAAAGAAAATTAGACCACACAAAAATGAAAATCTTCTCCCTAAAAGTAAAATTAACATTATATGACAAACTGGGGAAATAGACATTTCATTCGACAAGTAGAAAGTACCTATGAATTTTACTCCACAAACCTGTATGTGCAAAAACTAATTCAAAACAAGCAAAAATGGTTATTTGAACTCCAATTCCTATTCTACCAGTCTGAGAGGAAATTTAAACTTATTTGGACTATTGTTATTTATCCATTAGGGTTCCATGAAAGTCTGAGGGATCAGAAAAAATGGGGTATCCCATTGGTCCCTAGTCTACATAAGTCAACACTGATACGCTTTGCACTGCTCACTCCTTGAAACAATTTCCTCTCTCAGCCACTGGGATATCACTCTCTCTTGATTTGTCTCCTACATCACTAATGTAGTTGACTATGGCTCTACAATCAGGTATAGGTAAAATTTTGTTTCTTTCTGGCTCCTTTCAAGATTTTTCCTTTGCCTTTTGTTTTTAGAAGATTTATTATTCTGGGCCTTGGAGTGGATATTTTTGGATTAATTTTTTTGTATACCAACAAGGTCACTGGTAGGGCTTCCCTGGTAGCTCAGCTGGTAAAAATCCACCTGCAATGCAGGAGACCCTGGTTCAATTCCTGGGTCAGGAATATCCGCTGGAGAAGGGATAAACTACCCACTCCAGTATTCTTGAGCTTCCCTGGTGGCTCAGCTGATAAAGAATCTGCCTGCAATGTGGGAAACCTGGGTTTGATCCCCAGGTTGGGAAGATTCCCTGGAGAAGGGAATGGCTACCCACTCCAGTATTCTGGCCTAGGGAATTCCATGGACTCCATGGGGTCACAAAAAGTTGGACATGACTGATCCACTTTCAATTTCACTTTCAGCAAGGTCCCAGACACAGAGAAGAGAAAAAGAGGGTAGTGCAGAAAATAATATAAAGAAATAGTGACAGAAAGCATCCCCAATACAGTTAAAGACAAGATTAACAATTCAATAATTTGATTAAACTCTTGGAACTATTTTTACAGGATCTCATGTTTCAGTATGTTGTTTTTACATTTTCATATTTTAATATATTTTTGATTTCCCTTTTGATTTCTTATTTGACTCATTGGTTGTTCAGGACTGTGTTGTTTAATTTCTATGTATTTGTAAATTTTCCAGTTTTTTGGTTTTGACTTCAAGTTGCTTACCACTGTGGTTGGAAGTGACATTTGGTATGATTTCAGTCTTCTTAAATTTGCTAAGACTCGTTTTGTGGCCTACTATATTATGTATCCTGGAGAATATTCAATGCATCCTTGATAATAATGTATAGTCTGCTGCTGTTGGCAGAAGGTCCTATATGTATCTTTTAGGTCTATCTGTTCTACAGTATGGTTCAAGTCCAATAATTTCTTATTTATATTTTGTCTGGATGATCTATCCATTGCTGGAAGTGGGATATTAGAGTTTCATACTATTACTGTATGTTGTCTATTTCTCCCTTCAGATCTGTTAGTATTTGTTTAATACATTTATGTGCTCTGATGTTGAGTGTGTATATATTTCCAATTGTTATGTCCTCTTGTTTAGTTGACCTCTATATCAATATTATGACTTTGTCTCTTGTTACTGTTTTTGGCTTAAAGTCTATTTTACCTGATATAAGTATCACTACCCCTTTCCTCTTTTTGGTTTCCACTTGCATGGAATATCTTTTACCATTCCTTCACTTTGAGCCTAACTGTGTCCTTAAAGCTGAAGCAATTCTCTTGTAATCAGCATGTATTTGGGTCCTTTTTTAAAAAATCCATCCAGTCATTCTGTACCTTTTTGGAGAATTCAATGCATTTATATTTAGAATAATTACTGATATGTAAGGACTAATTCCCATGGAGAATGGCAACCCACTCCAGTATTCTTACCTAGAGAATCCGATGGACAGAGGAACCTAGCAGGATACAGTCCATGGGGTGGCAAAGAGTCAGACACAACTGAGCAACTAACACTAGACTAGAAGGACTAATTAATATTACAAATTGATTTCTGGTTGTTTTGTAGTTCCCTTGTTTCTTGCTATCTCTCTTATTGCCTTCCTTTTTAAATTGGTGATTTTCCATTATGGTATGCTCTGATAGCCTTATCTTTATTTTTTATTTTTGTGAGTCTATTATAGAATTTTGCTCGTAGATACTATGAGACTTACATAAAATACCTTATAATAGTTTATGTTATGCTGCAAACAACTTAACTTCAATCACATAAAAAATCTGTACCATTTTACTCCCCACTTTATGTTTGCAATGTCACAATTTACCACTTTTTATATTATGTATTCATTAATAAATTATACTGGCTATAGTTATTTTTGATACTCTTGTCCTGTAACCTTTATATATAGTTAACATACCATCATATTAAAGGATTAGAGTCTTATTCTAATTGTGTATTTACCTTTACCACTGAATTTTATATCTCCACATGTTTTTTTCTACTGAATAGTGGCCTTTCATTTCCTTTTAAAGAACTCCTTGCAACAATTCTTGTTAGGCATGTCGTGTGTGCGTGCATGCATGCCAAGTCGCTTCAGTCATATCCAACTCTTTGCAACCCCAAGGACTGTAGCCCACCAGGCTCCTCTGTCCTTGGGATTCTCCAGACAAGAACACTGGAGTGGATTACCATGCCCTCTTCCAAGGGGTCTTCCTGATCCAGGGATTGAAACTGCATATCTTATGTCTTTTGCATTGGAAGGCAAGTTCTTTACCACCTGGGAAACCCTAAGGCATGTCTAGAGGGGATAAATTCCCTGAGTTTTTGTTTGTCTGGGAAAGTCTTTATTCTCTTTCATTGTTGAAGAATAACTTTGCCAGATAGAGCATTCTTGGTTAGCCTTTTTTTTCCCTTTCAGAACTTTGAATTTATCATCCTACTCTCTCTTGGCCTGTAAGGGTTCTGCCAAGAAAGTATAATGAGAGTTCTTTTGTAGATTACAATCTTCTTTTCACTTGTTGCCTTTAACATTCTTTGTCTTTCATTTTGGCAGTTCTATCATAATGTGTCTTGGAAAAAAAATGTTTTGGCTTGAAATAATGGGATGAACTATTTCATTAATTTGGGGGTCTAAACTCTCCCCAGTTGTGGAAAGTTCTCAGCCACTATTCATTAAATAAGCTTTCTGACTCCTCTCTCACTTTGCCTTCTGGAATTTCAATGATTTGTGTGTGTGTGTGTGTGTGTGTGTGTGTGTGTGTGTGTTTTCATGGTCTCCCATAGATCACATAAGGCTTTATTTCACTCTTTTTGTTGTTGTTGTTCTCTGACTGGGTTATTTCACAGTCTCTATCCTCTATCTCACTGACTCCACTGATATTTTTTCTTCTATTTGATCTATTCTGCTGTTTATGATCTTTATTGCATTTTTTTTTCATTTTCATGAATTCTTCAGCTCTGTGTTTGGTTCATTTTTATGATTTCTATGTCTTTGTTAAATTTTTCATTTTGATTATGTATTGTTTTCTTGATTTCACTGAATTGTCTGTAAGTTTTTTTGTAGCTGAGTTTCCTTAAAACCGCTATTTTGAATTCTTTATTGTATAAAACATAGAGCTCCATATCTTTGTGTTTGGTTATAGAAGGTTATTGTAATCTTTTAGTGCCATCGTATTTCTTTAATTCTTCACATTCCTTAGAGTTTTGTGTTTCTGTCTTCACAGTTGAAATAACAATTACTACTTCCAACCATTACTAACTGCATTCAGGTTAGAAATATCTTTAATTAGTCCTGCTGTTAATCCTGAGACTCTCTCAGACATTGTATGGATACAACTGCTCCATGCTTCTTGTTCTTTCTTGTGGCGGAATTCTTAAGCTTATACGGCTTCTCATTATCCTACAGTGCATCAGGCCAGTTGTTGGTTGCCGTTCTTTTGTTTTCTTGAAGGAAATACTACAGCTAAACTTTATGCTTTCTCCCTTGCCCACAGACCCTGACCTGCTTTCTGTGAACGTTACCTAGTCTTCTTCCAAATCGCACTGTCATGGTCACCACAGAGAGCCAGCTGCAGAGTTGGGGGAGGTATGAATTTGGTATTATATACTGTGGGTGTCTGTGAACCAGTCCGGGGGATTTGCAGTTGAGATTTTCCTTGAAGCTTCTGGGTAGTTTTCCTAATGGACTCCAGAATGCCATCATTAGAAATCATATCCCTTTAATACCCTCTAGGAATCTTTTATGCTACTCCCCTGATCTTTCTTACCCCGAGTCATGCAACTCAGAAGTTAATACTCTGGATGCTATGAGAGAGAAATTTCTCTTTGGCAGTGTCCCATACACCTGGGAAAGGCAGGTGTTTACTCACCCAGTCTCCCATTCTCCCCTGGGAGAAATCACACATTTATTTCTTTGGCCCTAAGCTTTGTTGCCCTGGGGGAAGGGTGATGCTAGCAAAGTGAAGTTTTTTTTTTTTTTTTTTCTTTTACCCATTCCAATGTGTACAAATTTGTAAATATTTTACTCCAAGGAAGTGCTGAAATTTTTCTTCTGGAAATCTGAGCTTATAAAAAGACTCACATCCATAGCTATCTGCCCAAGTCAGTGTTCTCCAGTTACTCTCAGACAATAGCCAAGAGGGACTAGAACTGGTTCACATTCTCCTGCAGATTTCAAAACCAGTACCAAGATCTGTCTACTATTCAATGCACAGGTGGGTGAGACTCCCCCAGGTCCTTTGGCACATGGTGCTGGATCTCACAACTCCCACAGAGGCAATTTTGTTCATGGATTGTTAATTTTTGCTCTTGAAATTGGAGGACAAATACAAGGGGTGACTTATGGTCCACGATAATTGATGCCTAAATGACTCCAACATTTGATTCATCTTGATGTTTGGCATCTGTTAATTAACTTTTCTTTTTCAAGTTAAGATTTCTCTGATTCTTGGTATGATTATTTCCTATACATTTTATTTATTATATTAGGAGATTCACATTTAAATCTTTTATCTAAGTAGGAAGCCACCATGCCTAGAGATAACACCAAAGTCCTGGTGTACTTTTGTAGTCTGTGGTTATAATGATAGTTTATTTTTAGAGGTTTTGCAGTATTACTTTGTTCTGTTTGGTTTATCTAATGCAGGAGACCCAGGTTCAATCCTTGGGTTGGGAAGATCCCCTGGAGAAAGAAATGGCAACCCACTCCAGTATTCTTCCCAGGAGAATTCCATGGACAGAAGAGCCTGGTGGGCTACATACAGTCCATTGGGTCACAAAGAGTCAGACATGACTGAGTGCTGTAGCTCCCACTGGTAACTGCTGCTGGGGTGGAAGATGTTTCCCTTGTCCTGGGTACCTGGTGTCTTTGGGTAGGGTAGAGGAGTCTCAGGCCATGGGCAAGAGTCTTTCCTGGCAATAATGTTGTTATGGCATGGCTTCTTCTGTCTGTGGATGATGGAGTGTACTTCTCTAGCTGGTCAGTTGTTGTAGGGTCTCATCTACTCTGGGTGGGGAAGGGGAGTCTTATGCTAGTGGAGACAAACAAGCTTTACAGACTGGGGTGACTTTTGTGGTGGAACCCCACTTGCTGTTGTTACCAGGCTACCCACAATATTTTCCAGTGTGTAATTGGAGTCTCCTGCCCAACTGGGTAAAAGACTGCATCCCTTGACCACTTAATCTTCATGAGGTTCCTGATAAATCTCCTTTTCTAGTAGTGTTGGGCTTTCTTGATGTTGTCAGAGGAACTCTCATTAAACCTGGGGGAGAAATGATTCTATGTGGGGGATTGTGAATACTTATGACAACTTGCCATTCTGTTGTTTCTCCAGTCTTGGGAGTCTCAAGCCATCATACCTTCCTATTACCACCCTTCAGAATTTTCTCCTTTGGTTGCCAAATGCACTGTAAATTCAGAGTTTATAGTTGTATCTAGTGAGAAGGGACAGGAAGAAATGAGTCTCTTCCATCTTGTCCCTAAAACTTGCAGTGATCTAAATAATGCATCCATGCATCGTTTTATTCTCTTTCCTTCCTCTTTTTATTACTCTACCAAATCTTCAACTCCTTCTTTCTGAGATCATCTCTCAAATAAACTAAATCCTTATATGAAGTTCTCCTTTCAGTGGAAGCCAAACCCAGTAGATTGAAATAGGCTGAAGACATGAACAAGGAGAGAACAAGATGGCAGAGGAGTAGGTGGATGTGGAGTACATCTCTCTCCACAGATACATTAGGAATACACCTTCAGACACAGAAGTGCATGCAGAACACCAACTGAGAGCAGACAGGAGTACTTGATCAGCGGAAAAGAATATATTAAACCATGCAAAACTTGGTCAAAGGAACTAGGGGGAAAAACAGCCCCCTGTTTTTCCAGTGTTTTAGTATCATTGGACCTGCCTTTGGCAAGTGGGGGAACTGAAGCAGGGGTCTGATCCCCACATCAGGGCAATTATCTGAGTCAGAGGAAAAACATTTAAGGCTGAGGGTGAAACAGCTGATCTGTGCAGCCTAAATGGAATGAGAATCAGACAGTCCCTACTGCAAACATGAATACTTTGGACAGGGATGCAGGTCACCTGGAAGGTGCAGCAGCTGGGAACTGGAATTTAGGGATTGTGGAGCAATCCCTGGGTGAGGGCTGCTGTTGACTGCAGAGAAACGGATCGAGGGGGATGTGAGGGAGGAGACTGTGGTGGGAAATGCCTGTGGAGGAAAGCCAGGTAGCCATGGAAGCAAGGCGACATTGTTGAGTCATGCCAAGGGAGTGGAGCCATGACCGTAGCCTCTCTCTTCCCACACACCAGCATCTGCAGTTGAACAATAGAGAGACTGGCCCATCAAATGCCTGACACACTGAACTACAGAGTAGGATCCCACCCAGGGTGCCCCTTTAAGTGCTTGGCACGCCAATCTACAGAGTAGGAACCCATCCAGGGGGGCCCCCCTCTATGTGCCTGACACACCAAACAACAGAGAAGGCTCCCAGGCAAGGGAGCCCCTTAAGTGCCTGAATGGGCAGAGCCATGGAAAAAGACTGGCCAAAGAGGCCTTCTGATTGCCAGCCACAAGAGGCTCAAAAAAAGACCCTGATCAGGCCATAACTCCTGTGGCAGAGGCAATCCATGTGCTTGCACACTTGGCACCACCAAGGTCCCCTCAACCCAAGCAGCTGTGCCACCTTCACGCTCAAGCCTCACAGGGGAAGAGCTGCCACAGGCAAAAAAGAAGTCTTTCATCTATGCACACAGGGTTGCTTCAGTCGTGTCCAACTCTTTGCGATCCTGTGAACTGTGGCCTACAGGCTTCTCTGTCAGGAGGGTTCTCCAGGCAAGAGTACTGGAGTATATTGGCCAAGACTGGTTGTCATACCCATCTAGAGCACTATATTTTCTGCTGCCCTAGCCACCAACTCCCCTGAGTACCTGGTGCTGCCAGAAACCCTGAAAACCAAGCAGCTGCACCACCTCCACACCTTGCTCTCACTGGGGCAGACCCAAGTCTTCCAGGGCAGCCTCAGGAGCAAACCCCAGTGGACAACCCACATGCAGAGGTGGAAACAAAACCACAATAGAAACCCAGGGGCAGTGTGGCTAAGGAAGAAGACCCAAAACCTTCCCACCAGCTGTACAAGCTGCAGATTAAATCCACACAATCAACTAGGCAGACTCTGTGTCTATGGACTATATAAAAGGATATTGAAAGCTCCCACAAGAGAAAACTCACTAGTTCTGATAGCTGTGGACCTTGGAGGCAAGAACACACAGGAGTAGGACCAGATTAGAATCTGAGCTGCCCCCACAGCAGATCCAGAGACCAGCACAGTGTTGGAGGGCATCCTAGGGTGGTGAGGTGGACTGTGACTCCCAGAAAGGGAAAGGACTCTGATAGCAGTGACTCAAGTAAAACAATTATAATTCTTATGTTTTGACTTGTTCTATAGATTCTTTTGAATTTTTTTCTTTGTTTTTTCCTTTTCTCCACCCCCACCCCCCATTGTAGTTGTTGATTTTATTGGCACAATGATATCTAATTAAGATTTTGAGTTTTTTTTTTTCAGTCACACTTTGTATTGTTATAAACCTCTGCCTCTATGTTGGGCTTTTGCAGTTCTGTGGAGTTTTCTTTTTTTCTTTCTTCTTCTTTTTTTTGTCTTTTCTCTTTTTTTAATTTTAATTTTTTAAAACATATTATTTTTTCTACATTTATTCCTTTGTTTGCTTTTCTTACTGTTCTTTTCCCCTTGCAGTAAATCTTTAATGTATATAAATCTTCTTTATCTACCTCTATTTACCTTTGCGTATATATTCTTCCTTTCATTTCCTCTAAACATATTTGTTAGTTTTGTCTTCATTTCTTTATTCCCCACTTGGCACCTTGCTTTAATTATGTTTTATAGTTTGTGCTTTAGTTAGTTTTGTTCTTAGCTGGTGGATATAATTTTTGGTTTCCTTTGTTCACCAGGTCAATATATTGTACTTTATTTTTGTTGGACTGCTTTGATTTTGCTTATGGGTGTATATGTATATGTGTATATTCCACTATTTTAATTATTATCTTCATGATTTTGTAACTGCCATTTGTCTGGGGTTCATCTTTGGTTTCTCGTTTCTGGGCATTTGTTTTAATCTCACTTAATGCCATAACAAGCCACTTGTGGAATCTTCGCTCCTGACCAGAGATCAAACCCTGACCTTTTCAGTGGGAGCACTGATTCCAAGACCCTAGACTACAAGAGAATTAACCCTAGGGAGTGTCAAATATTGAGAACTCCCCCAAAGGAAACCACTTGAATACAAGGCCCAGCATCACCCAACCACCAGTAGCACCTTGTGCAAGACACCGCATCTAAATGACAAACAAAACAAAACTACAAACCCAATCATCAGCAGATAGGATTCCCACTTCACTCAGCCTTGCCTGTAAAAGGAAAAAAAATTCAGCACAAATCTCCCCCCATACAAAGCTTACAGAAACCACTGAAACAACCTTAGGAGGGCAGAAACCAAGAGAAAGAAAGAATTCAACATTGAAGGCTGGAAAAAGGAAACCTTAAACACAATAAGTTAAAAAATAATGAAAAGGCATAATAAAATACTACACAAGTGAAGGCACTAACTAGAAACACAGAAGTCTGAACAAATGAAGAGGAAATAGGCAAACTACCTGAAAAAGAACTCAGAATAATGATAGTAAAGATGATCAGAAACCTTGAAAGCAAAATGGATAAAATGCAAGAATCAATTAACAAAGACCTAGAAGAATTAAAGAATAAACATACAGAGACAAACAACACAATTACTGAAATTAAAAATACTCAATAAGGAATCAATAGCAGAATATCTGAAGCAGAAGAACAAATCAGTGTGCTGGAAGATAAAATGGTGGAAATAACTTCTGAAGAGCAGATAAAGTAAAAATAATGAAAAGAACAGGATAATCTCAGAGACCTCTGGGAAAATATCAAATGCACCATCATTCGAATTATAGGAGTCCCAGAAAAGAAGAGAAAGAAAAAAGGGTATGAGAAAAATTGGAAATTTCCCCAACATGGAAATGGAAATAGTCAATCAAGTCCAAGAGGCACAGAGTCCCATGTAGGATAAACCCAAGGAGAAACACGCCAAGACACATACTAATCAAACTAACAAAGACTAACACAATGAAAGAATATTAAAAGCAGCAAGGGAAAAGCAACAAGTAACATACAAGGGGAACCCCATTTGTTTAACAGCTGATCTTTCAGCAGAAACTTTGCAGGCCAGAAGGGAATTGCAGGATATATTTAAAGTGCTGAATGGGAAAACTCTACAGCCAAGATTACTGTACCCAGTAAGGATCTCATTCAAAATTGATGGAGAAATCAAAAGCTTTTCAGACAAGCAGAAGTTAAGAGAATTCAATACCACCAAACCAGCTTTATAATGAATGTGAAAGGGGCTTATATAGTCAAGGAATACAAGAGAAGAAACAGATCTACAAATCAACCCCACACAATTAAGAAAATGGCATTAGGAACATATATATAAATAAATACTTTAAATGTAAATGGATTAAATGCTCCAAACAAAAGACACAGACTGGCTGAATGGATAAAAAAACAAGACCCATATATATGCTGTCTACAAGAAACCCACCTCAGAACTAAAGACACATATAGACTGAAAGTAAGAGGATGGAAAAATATATTCCATGCAAATGGGAAGCAAAAGAAAGCTGGAGTAGCAATCCTCATATCAGACAAAATAGACCTTAAAATAAAGGAGATTTCAAGAGATAAGGTAGGACACTACATAATGATCAAGGGATCAATCCAAGAGGAAGACATAACAATTGTAAATATCTATGCACCCAACATACTGCTGCTGCTGCTGCTGCTAAGTCGCTTCAGTCATGTCCGACTCTGTGCGATCCCATAGATGGCAGCCCACCAGGCTTCCCTGTCCCTGGGATTCTCCAGGCAAGAACACTGGAGTGGGTTGCCATTTCCTTCTCCAGTGCATGAAAGTGAAAAGTGAAAGCGAAGTTGCTCAGTAGTGTCCGACTCTAGCGACCCCATGGACTACAGCCTATCAGGCTCCTCCATCCATGGGATTTTCCAGGCAAAAGTACTGGAGTGGGGTGCTATTGCCTTCTTCGGCACCCAACATAGGAGCACTTCAAAACATAAGACAAACAATAACAGATATAAAAGGAGAAATTGACAGTAGCACAATAATAGTAGGAGAGTTTAATACCCCACTCACACCAATGCACAGATCATCAAAACAGAAAATTAATAAGGAAACACAAGTCTTATCGATACATTAGATGAGATGGATCTCATTGACATTTTCAGGACATTCTATCCAAATGCAAAAGAATAAACATTCTTCTCAAGTGCACATGGGACATTCTCCAGGATAGAGCACATCTTGGGTCACAAATCAAACCTCAGTAGATTTAAGAAAATTGAAATCATATCAAGCATCATTTCCGACCACAATGCTATGAGAATGAATATCAATTACAAGAAAAAAAAACTGTAAAAAACACAAACACATGGAGATTAAACAATGCGTTTTTAAATTACCAACAGGTTACTGAAGAAATCAAAAGGGAAATCAAAAAATTTCTAGAAACATGACAATGAAAATATGACAACTCAAAACATGGAATGAAGCAAAAGCAGTTCTAAGAGAGAAGTTTATAGCAATACAATCCTACCTCAAGAAACAAGAAAAGCATTGACTAGATAACCTAACTTTAAACCTAAAACAACTGGAAAAAGAAGAAGAAGAAGAAGAAGAAAAACAACAACAACAACAAAAAACAAAATGAGCAGAAGGAAAGAAATCATAAAGATCCAAGCAAAAAGAAATGAAAGAAACAATAGTAATGATTAATAAAACTAAAAGCTGGTTCTTAGAGAAGATAAACAAAACCGAGAAACCTTTAGCCAGACTTATCAACAAAAAAGAGAGAAGAATCAAATCAACAAAATTGGAAATGAAAAAGGAGAGATTACAACAGACAATGCAGAAATACAAAGATTATGAACAACTGTATGGCAATAAAATGGATACCCTGGAAGAAATGGACAGATTCTTAGAAAAGTTCAATATTATAAGACTGAACCTGGAAGAAATAGAAATTAGGAACAATGCAATTATAAGCACTGAAATTGAAGCTGTGATAAAAAATCTCCCCCAAAACAAAAGCCCAGGACCAGATGGCTTCACAGAATTCTATCAAACACATAGAGAAGAATTAATGCCTATCCTTCTAAATCTGTTCCAAAATATTGCATAGGAAGGAATACTTCCAAACTCATTCTACAAGGCCACCATCACCCTGAACCAAAGCCAGACAAAGACAACACAAAAAAAGAAAACTACAGGCCAATATCACTGATGAACATAGATGCAAAAATCCTCAACAAAATTTTAGCAAACAGAATTCAGCCACATATCAAAAGGCTCATACACCATGATTAAGTTGGTTTTATTTCAGGGATGCAAGGATTCTTCAATAGATGCAAATCATTCAAGGTGATTCACCATATTAACAAATTGAAAGATAAAAACCATATTATAATCTCAATAGATGCAGAAAAAGCCTTTGACAAAATTCAGAACGCATTTATGATTAAAGCTTCAAAAAACGGGCATAGAAGGAACCTACTTCAACATCAGTTCAGTTCAGTCACTCAGTCAAGTCCAATTCTTTGCAACCCCATGAATCACAGCACGCCAGGCCTCCCTGTCCATCACCAACTCCTGAAGTTCACCCAAACTCATGCCCCTCAAGTCGGTGATGCTATCCAGCCATCTCATCCTCTGTCATCCCCTTCTCCTCCTGCCCCCAATCCCTCCCAGCATGAGTCTTTTCCAATGAGACAACTCTTCACATGAGGTGCCTCTTGAGAAACCTATATGCAGATCAGGAAGCAACAGTTAGAACTGGACATGGAACAACAGACTGGTTCCAAATAGGAAAAGGAGTACGTCAAGGCTGTATATTGTCACCCTGCTTATTTAACTTATATGCAGAGAACATCATGAGAAACGCTGGGCTGGAAGAAGCACAAGCTGAAATCAAGATTGCTGGGAGAAATATCAATAACCTCAGATATGCAGATGACACCACCCTTATGGCAGAAAGTGAAGAGGAACTAAAAAGCCTCTTGATGAAAGTGAAAGAGGACAGTGAAAAAGTTGTCTTAAAGCTCAGCATTCAGAAAACGAAGATCATGGCATCTGGTCCCATCACTTCATGGGAAATAGATGGGGAAACAGTGGAAACAGTGTCAGACTTTATTTTTCTGGGCTCCAAAATCACTGCAGATGGTGACTGCAGCCATGAAATTAAAAGACGCTTACTCCTTGGAAGGAAAGTTATGACCAACCTAGATAGCATATTCAAAAGCAGAGACATTACTTTGCCAACAAAGGTTCATCTAGTCAAGGCTATGGTTTTTCCAGTGGTCATGTATGGATGTGAAAGTAGGACTATGAAGAATGCTGAGTGCTGAAGAATTGATGCTTTTGAACTGTGGTGTTGGAGAAGACTTTAGAGAATCACTTGGACTGCAAGGAGATCCAACCAGTCCATTCTAAAGGAGATCAGTCCTGGGTGTTCTTTGGAAGGACTGATGCTAAAGCTGAAAATCAAATACTTTGGCCACCTCATGTGAAGAGTTGACTACCTCAACATAGTAAAGGCCATATATGATAAGCCTACAGCAAATATTATTCTCAATGGTGAAAAACTCAAAGCATTCCCCCTGAGATCAGGAACAAGACAAGGGTGTCCACTTTCACCACTATTATTCAACATAGTTTTGGAAGTCCTAGCTATAGCAATCAGAGAAGAAAAATAAATAAAAGGAATCCAGATCAGAAAAGAATAAGTAAAGCTCTCACTGTTTGCAGATGACATGATACTGTACATAAAAAACCCTAAAGATAATATCAGAAAATTACTAGAGCTAATCGGTGAATTTAGCAAAGTTTCAGGATACAAAAGCAATACACAGAAATCACTTGCATTTCTATATACTAACACTGAAAAATCAGAAACAGAATTTAAGGAATCAATCCCATTCACCACTGCAACAAAAATAATAAAATATCTAGGAATAAATTTACCTAAGGAGACAAAAGAACTGTACACAGAAAATTATAAGACATTAATGAAGAAATCAAAGATGACATAAACAGATAGAATGGGTAGGAAGAATCAATATTGTGAAAATGAATATACTACCAAACACAATCTACAAATTCAATGCAATCCCTATCAAACTATCAATGGCATTTTTCACAGAACTAGAATAAAAAATTTCACAACTCATATAGAAACACTAAAGACCCTGAATAGCCAAAGCAGTCTTGAGAAAGAAGAATGGAGCTGCAGGAATCAACCTGCCTGACTTCAGACTATACTACAAAGCTACAGTCATCAAGACAGTATGGTACTGGCACACAAAAAAACAGAAACATAGACCAGTGGACCAAGATAGAAAGCCCAGAAATAAACCCATGCCCCTATGGGTACCTTATTTTTGACAAATGAGGCAAGAATATGCAGTGGAGCAAAGACAGCCTCGTCAATACATGGTGCTTGGAAAATTGGACAGCTACATGCAAAAGAATGAAATTAGAACACTTCATAACACCAAACACAAAGACCAACTAAAAAACTCAAAATGGATTAAAGACCTAAATATGAGACCAGAAACTATAAAACTCTTAGAGGAAAACATAGGCAGAACAGTCAATGACATAAATCAAAGCAAGATCCTCTATTACCCACCTCCTAGAGTAATGGAAATAAAAACAAAAGTAAACAAATGGGGCCTGATTAGACTTAAAAGCTTTTGCACAATAAAGCAAACTATAAGCAAGGTGAAAAGATAACCTTCAGAATGGGTGAAAATAATAGCAATTGAAACAACTGACAAAAGATTAACTTCCAAAATATAAAAGCAGCTGATACAACTCAATACCAGAAAAACCAACAACCCAATAAAAAAGTGGGGAAAAGATATAAACAGACATTTCTCCAAAGAAGACATACAGATGGCTAACAAGCACATGAAAAGATGCTCAGCATCGCTCATAATTAGAGAAATGCAAATATAAACTACAATGAGATATCACCTCACACCGGTCAGAATGCCATCATCAAAGAGTCTACAAACAATAAATGCTGGAGATGGTTTGGAGAAGAGGGAAGGGTCTTGCACTGTTGGTGGGAACATAAATTGATACAGACACTATGGAAGACGGTATGGAGATTCCTTAAAAAACTAGGAATAAAACCACTATATGAGCACTGAAGAATTAATGTTTTCAATCTGTGGTGGTGGAAGAGACTCTTGAGAGTCCCTTTGACTGCAAGGAGATCCAACCAGTCCATCCTAAAGGAAATCAGTCCTGAATATTCATTGGAAGGACTAATGTTGAAGCTGAAACTCCAATACTTTGGCCACCTGATGTGAAGAGCTGACTCATTTGAAAAGACTCTGATGCTGAGAAAGATTGAAGGCAGAAGGAGAAGGGGACAACAGAGGAGGAGATGATTGGATGGCATCACCAACTCGATTGACATGAGTTTGAGGAAGCTCTGGGAGTTGGTGATGGACAGGGAGGCCTGGTGTGCTGCAGTCTATGGGGTTGCAAAGAGTCAGACACAACTGAGCAACTGAACTGACTGAATTGAACGGATGACCCAGCAATCCCATTCTTAGGCATACACACTGAGTAAAGCAAAATTGAAAAAGACACATGTAGCCCATTGTTCACTGAAGCACTATTTACAATAGCTAGCAATGGCACCCCACTGCAGTACTCTTGCCTGGAAAATCCCATGGACGAAGGAGCCTAGTATGCTGCAGTCCATGGGGTCGCTAAGAGTCGGACATGACTGAGCGACTTAACTTTGACTTTTCACTTTCCACTTTCCTGCACTGGAGAAGGAAATGGCAACCCACTCCAGTGTTCTTGCCTGGAGAATCCCAGGGATGGGGGAGCCTGGTAGGCTGCCGTCTATGGGGTCTCACAGAGTCGGACACGACTGAAGCGACTTAGCAGCAGCAGCAGCAGAACATAGAAGCAACCTAGATATCCATCAACAGATGAATGGATAAAGAAGTTATATGGATAAAGAAGTTGTGGTATATATACAAAAGGAATATTACTCAGTCATAAAAAGGAACACATTTGAGTCAGTTCTAATGAGGTGAATCAACCTAGAGCCTATTTTACAGAGTGAAGTAAGTCAGAAAGAAAAAGATAAATATTGTATTCTAACAAATATATATGGAATCTAGAAAAATGATACTGAAGTATTTATTTACAGGGCAGCAATGGAGAAACATACATAGAGAATAGACTTATGGACATAGGGAGAGGGGAGGAGAGGGTGAGATGTATGGAGAGAGTAACATGGAAACTTACCATATGTAAAATAGATAGCCAATGGGAATTTACTGTATGTCTCAGGAAACTCACACAGTGGTTCTGTATCAACCTAGAGCGGGTGGGATGGGGAGGGAGATAGGAAGGAGGTTCAAAAGGGAGGGGATATATATATACCTATGGCTGATTCTTGTTGAGGTTTGACAGAGAAAAACAAAATTATGTAAAGCAATTATCCTTCAATTAAAAAATAAATTAAAAAAGGACATGAACAATGAGGTCATCAAAAGAAATATGAAGTACTTATAAACTTATTTAAATATTTGGCTCACACATAATGAAAAAAAAAGGAATAAGAACAAAGATAACCATTTTTTATTTGTCAGATTGGCAAAGGTTAAAGACTTTTGTATTATTCCACTTGTATGTTCTATTGTTACAGTCTCTTTGCAAGGGAATTTGACAACAGCATTCAGCACGCACATTCTCTTTGAACCAACAATTTTAGTTCTAGAAATATATACTACAGATATACTCAGACATGTACACAGTTATATGCAAAAGAATGTTTGTTGCCTGATTGGTTGTAATAAAGTACTGGACTAGGAGGAAAAAAACTGAATTCCCATCAGTAGGTGACTGGTTTAAAAAATATACTAAACCTATACAGCAGAAAATATGCCATTAACAAAAACGGAACATATCTAGATAGGCCAATATGGTAGATCTCTCAGATTCATTAAAGGGGTTATACAAGGCACAAAAAATACATAGCATAATTAAGAATTGTATTATTTATATTATCTACTGTATTACATAATAACTTTAAACATCAATATACAATGTCTCTGAGAAAGGAAAAAAATTCTGATTGGGTAAGACATCTATTTTTCTATCCTTTCATACTTGTAGAACTTTTAGTAATGTCTGAATATTACTTTTACAGTTATAAAAAATTCACCAAATAATGGATGTTGTGTTCCTCAATTGTAATTGAAATTTATCTTAAGTTTATTTGTATCTATTGGTTTAAGAGAGAAAAACAGTTTTTTCTATAAAGCTTGTACATAGAACACACACACATACACATGCACACACACGTACCAAACATTTTAAAGTAATTATCTACATAGAGTTAAGACTTTATATTATCTTATGTATTCTTCATAATTTTTTGAATTGTTTTTATTACTTTCATAATAAAATAACAACAGCCTCTCTCCTGAAAAAAATACTTTCATAAACTCTGCATGGCATATCTGGACCATCACCCTCCTCACTGGAAAACTCCTTTATCCTATTATCAGCTATTCATTTCCCCTTGATTTCTCTGCTGCTGCTGCTGCTAAGTTGCTTCAGTCATGTCCGACTCTGTGCGACCCCGTAGACGGCAGCCCACCAGGCTCCCCCGTCCCTGAGATTCTCCAGGCAAGAACACTGGAGTGGGTTGCCATTTCCTTCTCCAGTGCTCTACCTTGCTCTAATTGCTGTTTTTAAAGAAAAAGCAACCAGTACAAGAGAAAAGGGGTTCCTTCACCTGGACTTGAGCTTAGGCCTCTAATACAACATCTAACAAAGGGGAATATAAATTTTATCAGAAATTAGATGAAACTACAACTTTTTGACATTTGTTATTATAGTTCTGCTGCACTTGATTATTTTAAACAAGCATAACAAAATTAGAAGATAAGAATGACATCTATTTTCCTATTAGGAAAGCTAAGTCTAATAGGAAAATATTAGAAAATATTTTAAATGCTACTTTTAAGCTTGCTTTTCCTATTAGCTGTACTAGCCACTAAGTGGTGCTACAGGCTCATGTATGAGAAATGAGGGACATTAGAAATTATTTTATGAAATAGATACGGCTATATTTTTGGACTCCTCCGAGAAAAAAAAGGCAAAATTTCAGGCCAGTTTTCCTCCGCAAATTTTACTGTTTTGTCCAAAATGAGTATTTAGAAGCTGAGATGTTGAAGGACTGGATGAGTTCACTAGAAAGCCTAGGAGTGGGGTATATAGGTGACAGTTATTTCATTATTCTACTTCATGCCAGATTATTTAAAACAATTGCAGTGTTATAGAATGTACAACAATTTTATATCATATAATTTTGTATTTTTCATTTAAAAATCCAACTTCCTGCATGCAATTCTATGATGCACCGGTGATTAC
Source organism: Bos indicus (assembly GCF_029378745.1). Classification (NCBI taxonomy): domain Eukaryota; kingdom Metazoa; phylum Chordata; class Mammalia; order Artiodactyla; family Bovidae; genus Bos; species Bos indicus. Next base: position 58,562,663 of record NC_091789.1, read on the forward strand.
TGAAAGACTTATAAAAGATTTATATAACTACACACTAGGAGACCACAAAAGAAAAATGCTTTAAGTTCATGTCATATTTAATACAATTTTTATTAAATGGTTAATAGGTAGCTCAGTTGGTTAAGAATCCACCAGCAATGCAGGAGACCCCGGTTGGATTCCTGGGTCTGGAAGATTCCCTGCAGAAGGGATAGGCTACCCATTCCAGCATTCTTGGGCCTCTCTGGTGGCTCAGATGGTAAAAAATCTGCAATGCATGAGACCTGAGTTCGATCCCTAAGTTGGGAAGATCCTTGGAGGAGGGCACGGCAACCCACCCCAGTATTCTTGCCTGGATAATCCCCATGGACAGAGGAGCCTGGTGGGCTCTAGTCTATAGGGTGGCAAAGAGTCGGGCATGACTGAGCAACAAAGCAAACACACATTCTAAACTGGTAACACTTAGCATTTACTGTTTCAATATCTTATTGTCTAGAATAGTGGCTCTGAACTAGGTGCAATTTTTCCCTGAGAGGTCATTTGGCAATGTCTGGAGACAATTTTCATTGTCACAAAAGAGTGAGGTGGGTGTTACTAGCATGTAGTGTGTAGAGACCAAGGATGCCAAGGAAGATGTACTTGATACTTTCCCTAAGGCATTGGAAGAAGCACGAGCTGGAATCAAGATTGCCGAGAGAAATATCAATAACCTCAGATATGCAGATGACACCACCCTTATGGCAGAAAGTGAAGAGGAACTAAATGGCCTCTTGATGAAAGTGAAAGTGGAGAGTGAAAAAGTTGGCTTAAAGCTCAACATTCAGAAAACAAAGATCATGGCATCTGGTCCCATCACTTCATGGGAAATAGATGGGGAAACAGTGGAAACAGTGTCAGACTTTATTTTTGGGGGCTCCAAAATCACTGCAGATGGTGACTGCAGCCATGAAATTAAAAGATGCTTGCTCCTTATGATCAACCTAGGTAGCATATTGAAAAGCAGAGACATTACTTTGCCAACAAAGGTCCGTCTAGTCAAGGCTTGGTTTTTCCAGTAGTCATGTATGGATGCGAGAGTTGGACTGTGAAGAAAGATGAGCGCCGAAGAATTGATGCTTTTGAACTGTGGTGTTGGAGAAGACTGGACTGCAAGAAGATCCAGCGAGTCCATTCTATAAAGGATATCAGTCCTGGGTGTTCTTTGGAAGGAATGATGCTAAAGCTGAAACTCCAGTACTTTGGCCACCTCATGCCTAGAGTTGACTCATTGGAAAAGACTCTGATGCTAGGAGGGATTGGGGGCAGGGGGAGAAGAGGACGACAGAGGATGAGATGGCTGGATGGCATCACTGACTCGATGGACATGAGTCTGAGTGAACTCCGGGAGTTGGTGATGGACAGGAAGGCCTGGCATGCTGCGATTCATGGGGTTGAAAAGAGTCGGACATGACTGAGCGACTGAACTGAACTGAACTGAAGGCATTTCTATTACCCTTTCTCATCCTTGATGATCCTTGATGCTATTAATATAATACAAAGAAGAGAAAAAGAAACAAAGTGAAAGAGAGACAGGAAAAGAAAGAAGGAAGGAAATTTAAAATAAAAAATAGTAAATGAATTGCCCAAGGCCATTTGAGTTAAAACTCAGCTCTTTTGACTTTAGGGCCAATATCTCTTTGAAAATTGACATGCAATGAATGCTACAGTTTTTAAATTACTGTTTGAATGGCTTCCATATAGATATACAGGTAAAATTTTATGTAAATAGTCATATCAGTTCAGTTCAGTCACTCTGTTGTGTCCAACTCTTTGCGACCCCATGAATCGCAGCACGCCAGGCCTCCCTGTCCATCACCAACTCCCGGAGTTCACTCAGACTCAGGTCCATCGAGTCAGTGATGCCATCCAGCCATCTCATCCTCTGTCGTCCCCTTCTCCTCCTGCCCCCAATCCCTCCCAGCATCAGAGTCTTTTCCAATGAGTCAACTCTAGGCATGAGGTGGCCAAAGTACTGGAGTTTCAGCTTTAGCATCATTCCTTCCAAAGAAATCCCAGGGCTGATCTCCTTCAGAATGGACTGGTTGGATCTCCTTGCAGTCCAAGGGACTCTCAAGAGTCTTCTCCAACACCACAGTTCAAAAGCATCAATTCTTCGGTGCTCAGCTTTCTTCACAGTCCAACTCTCACATCCATACATGACCACTGGAAAAACCATAGCCTTGACTAGACGGACCTTTGTTGGCAAAGTAATGTCTCTGCTTTTCAATATGCTATCTAGGTCAGTCATAACTTTTCTTCCAAGGAGCAAGTATCTTTTAATTTCATGGCTGCAGTCACCATCTGCAGTGATTTTGGAGCCCAGAAAAATGAAGTCTGCCACTGTTTCCACTGTTTCCCCATCTATTTCCCATGAAGTGATGGGACCAGATGCCATGATCTTCGTTTTCTGAATGTTGAGTATGAGCTATTTATTGAACTTACTACGTGTAAAATGCTGTTCTTAAGCACTTTATATACATTATTCATATTAAAGTTGCAACAATTCCAGAATTGGTGTTTTGTCTGCTTCACGTGGCAAATTGAGGTTCAGGGAGGTGAAATAACTTGTCATAGTTCATAGGACTTGTAAATAGAAGAACTGGGGTTTAAATCTAAGGTCTGCTGTCTCAAGATCATGTTTGTTGTTCAGTCTCTAAGTTGTGTCTGACTCTTTGCAATCCCATGAACTCTTTGCAATATGCCAGGCTTCCCTGTCCATCACCAACTCCCAGAGCTTGCTCTGACTCATGTCCATCAAGTCAGTGATGCCATCCAACCATTTCATCCTGTTGCTCCCTTCTCCTCCTGCCTTCAATCTTTCCCAACAGCAGTGTCTTTTTCAGTGAGCTGGCTGTTTGGATCAGATGGCCAAAGCACTGGAGCATCAGCTTCAGCATCAGTCCTTCCAATGAATATTCAGGGTTGACATACTTTGGGGTTTTCTTTTAAATTTTGATACATTTTTAGAGCAGTTTTAAGTTTACAGCCAAACTGAGTGATATCAAGTCCACATTTATAACCACTGTCTCATCTCATACCACCTCTTCCATAAAGACTATTCCCACTGCACACATGAGCACCTGCATACACATACATATACCTATTGATGCTAACTTCACTATATATATATGTAATTGAGAAGGGTGGTGGCAGAGACTGCCTCTAATATCCATTTTTCTCAAACCTGCTACAGGACCTTAAATTCAATGAGCCGAATAATAGTAATTTAGTTGGAAATGTAGCTCCCTAGATAAATAATACATTTCTAAGTCTCCCTACATGTGACATGTGATAAGTTCTGGTCAATGAGCTGAACGTAGAAGTGTTGTATGAAATCTTCCAACAATCTTCCTTATAAAAGTACTAAAAGTTGCATGTTGCACCTTTTTATTCATCTTTTCCTCTGTCCTGCTACTTGTAACGTGAGTGATGCTTCAGACCTAAGAATAAGGGCCCCACTCAGCAAAGGTGAAGTCCTCTAAGATATCAATAGTTAGAGATATCATGTCACCCCTGTTACATACAACTTCAGATTTCCATGACAGAAGTACATTTCTAAAATATTTAAGCAATGGCAATTTTGAATCTTTCAGTCACTGGCCACAGATCTTAATCCTAACCATCATACTCATAAACTGTTTTTCAAAAGGAGAGCTAAAGGCCAGGAATGCCATAAGTCCTTAGGCCCTATTGATTATATCACAGCAATGCTTTCCCAGTCAGGACCACCTTGTCTTCAAATCTATAGTGTCTTTTTCCCAATAATATTGCCCCAGATACAGCTGAAAAACTACACAATCTTTCTGAGACAAAAATATCTTTACTCCATGAATCTAAATCTGATTTCATTTTATCGTATAAACACCCTTCTAAACACATCTGAGGAGCTTTCCAGGTGGCTCAGTGATAAAGAATCCTCCTGCCAATGCAGGAGACATAGGTTCAATCCATGGGTCAGAAAGGTCCCCTGGAGAAGGAAATGGCAAACCACTCCAGTATTCTTGCATGGAAAATCCCATGGACAGAGAAATCTGGCAGGCTACAGTCCATAGGGTCAAAGAAGAGTTGGACACGACTGAACAACTAAAGAACAAGAACAAACACATCTGATTGATGTGCGGAGGAGGTTATGTCTATGGTCACCAGACCGTGGAAGTGCCATCTTTGATGAAGGCCCTGATTAGATGCAGTTCACCTCCTAGGAAAGAACTTGACTTTGTACACTGAAGTACATGTTTATATGCTCCACATAGAAACACATCTGAAAAACTATATTTGGAGGGTATGATAGAGGAAAGTACAGAGCCCTGCAAGTGAGCCCAGTCTAGCAACCATGTAACAGGGACAGAAGTTAGAGAACAGTCAGTACTGGAACGTATATGGCCTTCTGACAACATTAAGGCATACTCAGTCCAAGATAATTGAACCCACCTTGACCCCACTCTCAAGAAGCACCTTTGTGTCTTAGAAGAAATAGCTGTGAGCATAAAACTAAATGTGTTATAGCATAAGAGTTATTGCAAATGTACTGTCAGACCTTTCTAAACTAGCACAAAGATGTGATAAAAAGGCTTTTCCTTATAGTTCTGAGAAATTTAAGTCTAGGATATTATTATAGCAAATGATTATATAAAAAACACATTGTAATGGTGAAGATAATGACTCAGATACACTCTTAAGTTGTGGTCTGGAGTATTGAAGTTACATAAATGACCAGTGGCATTTGAACAGACAGGAGATCCATGAAGCTGGGCATTGGTCAAGTTTGCCCCAAATGGCGGCAGCAGTAACTAGCACTTATACATGTAGAGGGGGCTTCCCAGGTGGTGCTAGTTATAAAGAACCTGCCTGCCAGTGCAGGAGACATAAGAGACACAGTTTTGATCCCTGGATCAGGAAGATGTCCTAGAGGAGGGCATGCCAATCCATTCCAGTATACTTGCTTGAGAAATCTCATAGACAGAGGAGCCTGGAGGGCTTCAGCCCATAGGGTCGTAAATAGTTGGACATAACTGAAGCAACTTAGCACACAGCACACATAGGTGTAGAGGGTCGATCAGTAATAGCAATCACCTGCATCTGTGCAGTTGGCAGCAAAATAACAATGGTGATTATAGATGAATTCAGGGTGTAACATATGTCTAAGAATAGCCTTAAAAGCAGTCCAGGTAGAATTTGATTCAAAGTTCACCAACCTTTCTTGAGTATCTAGTATTTTTGAGTCTCTCTTATAGATGCTGGTGATATAACAGTAAACAAAAGACAAAACCCTTCGTCTTCATGGAACATATTTTCTAGAAGAGTGAGACACTAAATATGCAAAATAAGTAAGTATAGAGAATAATGGAAGGTGTAATATTATGGAAAAACAAAGCATGTTTAAGGGGAGGAGTGCTAGAGTAGTAGACTGCAGTTTGAAAGAGGGTGGTCAGTGTAAGTCTCACTGAATTCGTATGTGAACAAAGATTTGAAAATGGTGAGGGAGCAAGTCATGTGTCTATTTCAACAAAGAGCCTTATAGGAAGAGAAAATAGCAAGTACAAAGACTCTGAGATGGAAACATGCCAAGTAGGTTTAAGGAGCAAGAATGTTAGAGTTGCTGTAGTCAATGGAGATGATGAATAGAAGTGGAATTCATAAAGTAAATGTCTAGACCATTTAAAGGACTTTGGGTTTTATTCTGAGAGAATGTCTTCAGATGATTTTATGCATAAGAAACATATGAGCTGACTTAGGTATCAGAAGGATTACTCTGACTTTGTGAAACTATACTGTAGGAGGGCAAGAGCTAAAACAGGTAAAAAACAATTAAACAAATTGGGAGATGCTGATGACTTTGACCAGGGTGACAGCATTGGGGGGAATGAGAATTAGTTGGTTGACAATATTGTATGTTGCTAAGGCCAACAGAATTCCTAGATCAATTTTTTAAGGAGTACAAGAAAGAGAAGTCAACGATGATTCCAAGGTTTTTATTCCAAAAAAGAAGAAGGAACAGAAATGAACTGAGAAAAAGAAAAATAAAAAATAAAAGTGTAGTAGAGTTTTTGATTGTCTGTTATGTTCTGTATCCCTTTTCTTTTTTTTTGGAAAATAGGAATAGAAAACAAGATCTGGGTATTAGGCATGCTCATTGCTACTGATCCTGTGTGAGCATTTCTAGTTTGTGTTTTTCAAGGAGTTGGTATATTTCATGTGTTATCAAGTTTGTGGGCACAGAATTGTTCCTAGTATTCTTTTATTATATTTAAATGTTCACAGAATCAGTAGTAATAATCCCTTCAGTTTCCAACATTGGCTATTTGTGTATTTTCTTTTTTAAGATTAGTCTAGCTAAATAATTATTCATTTTTTCCCCCTTTTCTAGGAGCCAGTTTTTTTGTTTCATTGATATCTCTATTGTTTTTTTTTGTTTTCCTGTTTTTTTCATTTCTGTTCAAATATTTATAATTTATTTTCTTTTGATTGCTTTAGGCTTAAGTTACCCTTCTTTTTCAGGTTTCTAAGGATCAGAAGATCCTAGGTTTGACTCCTGGCTGCATTGAAACTCTTTAGACTTCCCTGGTGGCTCAGACGGTAAAGAATCTGCCTGCAATGCAGGAGACCCAGGTTTAATCCTTGGGTTGGGAAGATCCCCTGGAGAAGGAATGGCTATCCACTATAGTATTCTTGCCTGGAGAATTCCATAGACAGAGGAGCCTGATGGGATTCCCAAAGAGACGGACACAACTGAGTGACTAATACTTTCACTTTCACAAGGTAAATGCTTAGGATATTGATATTAGATCTTTCTTCTTTTATAATATATACATTTAATGCTATAAGTTCTCCATTAGCACTGCTTCTGCAACATTCCAGAACTTTGATAATTTTTATTTTCATTAAATTTAGTTCAAAATATTTTAAAATTTGTCTTGAGACATCTTTGACCCGTGTTATACATAGAAATGTGTTGTTTAATTCCCAAATATTTGAGGATGTCATAGTTTCTTTCTGATGTTGATTACTAATTAAATTCCATTATATTCTGAAAACACACTTTGTATGATTCCTATTATTTTGAATTTATGAAAGTGTGTTTTAGAAAGTGCTCCGTGTGAGGCTGAGAAGATGTGTATTCTACAGTTGTTTGAACTTCTCCACTAATGTCAATTCAGTCAAGTTGACTATGCTGTTCTTGCCTACTATATTCTTACTGATTTTCTGCATGCTTGATTTATAAATGATTGACAGCTTTTTCAATTCTTTAAGCATAAAAGTGGATATATCTGTTTTTCTTTTAGTTCTATCAGCTTTTTTTTTTTTTTTTTATCTTTCTGGTCCATAAAATATGGATTGCTGTTTTCAAAGTACATCAACAGTGGTAATAGCTATTCCCATTAGTCAGTCCTATAATCTTTTTTTAATTTAATTTAATTTTTATTTATTTATTAATTTTTTACTTTACAATATTGTATTGCATTTGCCATACATCAACATGTATGCACCACGGGTGTACACGTATTCCCCATCCTGAACCCGCCTCCCACCTCCCTCCCCATACCATCCCTCTGGGTCATCCCAGTGCACCAGCCCCAAGCTTCCTGTATCCTGCATTGAACCTGGACTGGCGATTCGTTTCTTACATGATATTATACATGTTTTAATGCCATTCTCCCAAATCATCCCCCTCTCCCTCTCCCACAGAGTCCAAAAGACTGTTCTATACATCTGTGTCTCTTTTGCTGTCTCGCATACAGGGTTGTCGTTACCATCTTTCTAATTCCATATATATGCGTTAGTATACTGTATTGGTGTTTTTCTTTCTGGCTTACTTCACTCTGTATAATAGGCTCCAGTTTCATCCACCTCATTAGAACTGATTCAAATGTATTCTTTTTAATGGCTGAGTAATACTCTATTGTGTATCTGTACCACAGCTTTCTTATCCATTCATCTGTTGATGGACATCTAGGTTGCTTCCATGTCCTGGCTATTATAAATAGTGTTGCGATGAACATTGGGGTACACGTGTCTCTTTCAATTCTGGTTTCCTCAGTGTGTATGCCCAGCAGTGGGATTGCTGGGTCGTATGGCAGTTCTATTTCCAGTTTTTTAAGGTATCTCCACGCTGTTCTCCATAGTGGCTGTACTAGTTTGCATTCCCACCAACAGTGTAAGAGGGTTCCCTTTTCTCCACACCCTCTCCAGCATTTATTGCTTGTAGACTTTTGGATCGCAGCCATTCTGACTGGCATGAAATGGTACCTCATAGTGGTTTTGATTTGCATTTCTCTGATAATGAGTGATGTTGAACATCTTTTCATGTGTTTGTTAGCCATCTGTATGTCTTTGGAAAAATGTCTATTTAGTTCTTTGGCCCATTTTTTGATTGGGTCATTTATTTTTCTGGAATTGAGCTGTAGGAGTTGCTTGTATATTTTTGAGATTAGTTGTTTGTCAGTTGCTTCATTTGCTATTATTTTCTCCCATTCTGAAGGCTGCCTTTTCACCTTGCTAATAGTTTGCATCACATATCTTTGATGCTTTGTTATTAAATGCATACATACTAGGGACTGCTATGATTTCTTGGGCAACTGGCCCTCTTATCCTATGTACTCAAACTTTTTTCTTTATCATTAACCATCTCCCTTATTCTGAAGTCTGCTAGCTCAACTTTCTTTTATTATATAGTGTTCTCTGTCACTTAACATTTAATCTATCTGAGTCTTTAAAGAGGGTTTCTGATAGACAATATTTGGCAATATTAGGTCAGGTCATTTTTTTAACCTATAACTATTTGTGTATTTTAACAGGCATATTTGGATTCTCACATTCATAGTGATTATTAGTTTAGATTTCTACCAAGCCTGGTGGGCTAAGGTCCACAGGGTCACAAAGAGTCAGATACAACTGAAGTGACTGAGCACACACCCACAGTCTCCTCTGTCCATGGGATTTCTCAGGCAAGAACACTGGAGTGGGTTGCCATTTCCTTCTGCGAGAGATCTTTCCAATCCAGTGATCAAACCTGAATCTCCTGCATTGATTGGCAAGTGGATTCTTTACCACTGAGACACAAGTGTTAGTAAAAGTGTTAGTTGCTCAGTCATGTCCAACTCTATGTGACTCCATGGACTGTAGCCCTCCAGGTTCCTCTGTCCATGGAATTCTTGAGGCAAGAATACTGGAGTGGGTAGCCATTCCCTTCTCTAGGGGATCTTCCTGATCCAGGGATCAAACCTGGATCTCCTGCATTGCAGATGGACTCTTACTACCTGAGCCACCAGGGAAATCAGTAAAGAGCCACCAGGGAAGCCCCTATTTTTTTTGGATATTAAATCCTTATCAGACATACCATTTACAAATATCTTCTCTCATTCAGATATTGTCTTTTTGTTTTGTTGATGGTTTCCTTAGCTACACAAAAACTTTTAAATTTAATTAGATCTCACTGGTTTACTTTTGCTCTTGTTTCCCTTGGTAGGGGAGATAGGTCCAGATAATATTGTGAAGATTTTATGTCAAAGAGTGTACTTTATGTTTTATTTCAAGGGTTATATAATTTCTAGTCTTACATTTAGGTTTTAAATCTATTTTGAGTTTACTTTTGCATGTGGTGTGAAAAATTTTCTAATTTCATTCTTTTACATGTAGCTGTACAATTTTCTGAGCACTAATTATTGAACAGACTGTCTTTTCTCCATTGTATGCTTTTGCCCCATTTGTCATAGATTAACTTACCATATTGTGTTGGTTTATTTCTGGGTTTTCTATTCTGTTCCATTGATCTATGTATCTGTTTTTGCACCACTACTGTACTGTTTTGATTACAATAGTTTTGTAGCATAGTCTTAAGTTGGGGTACCTGATACTTCCAACTTCATTACTTTTTCTCAAGATTGCTTTGCCTATTTGGGGTACTTTTGGTTCCATAAAATTTTTAGGATTATGTTTTCTAGTTCTGTGAAAATTTTCATAGTGTTTTATAGGCATTGTTTTGAATCTTTAGATTGCTTTAGATAGTATGGACATTGTAACTATATTAATCCTTGCAGTTTATGAATACAGGATCTATTTCTATTTATCTTATCATCTTCAATTTCTTTCATCAATATCTTACAGTTTTCAGAGTCTTTTACCTCCTTGATTAAATTTATTACTAGGTATTTTATTCTATTTGATGTTTTTTCTTTTTTTTATTTGTTTTTATTTATTTTTTATATTTTATTTTATTTTTTAACTTTACGATATTTTATTCTACTTGATGTTATTGTAAATGTCATTGTTTTCTTGCTTTCGCTTTTGATAGTTCATTTTTAGTGTATACATGTTCAACAAATTTCTATATATTAATCTTGTATTTTGCAATTTCACTGAAATAATTTGTTAGTGCTAATAGATTTTTGGTGAAGATTTATGATTTTCTATCTATAGACAGTTTTACCTCTTTCCTTCCAATTTGGATACTTTCTTTTTCTTGTCTAATCGCTGTGACTAGAACTTCCAATATTATGTTAAATTGATATGATGAAAGTGGGCATCCTTGTCTTGTTCTTCATCTTAGAGGAAAAGCTTTCAGCTTTTTATTATTGAGTATGATATTAACTGTCTGTCACTTATGGCTTTTTTTATGTGGAGGTACATTTCCTCTATACCCACTTTGTTGAGAGTTTCTACCATAAATTGGTGTTGGATTTTGTGAATGCTTTTCCTCATCTATTGAGATGATCATGTGATTTTTACCCTTTGTTTTGTTATTGAGATGTGTCACATTGATTGATTTGCAAATATTGATCATGTTTTCCTGTGTCCCTAGAATAAGTCTCACTTGATCACAGTGTATGATCCTTTCTACATATTGTTGAATTTAGTTTGTTTATATTTTGTAAAGTATTTGCAAATATATTCATCAGGTATATTGGCCTGCAATTTTTTTTGTGTGTGTGTGCATGTGGTGTCTTTGTCTGGTTTTCATTTCAGGGTAATGGTACCCTTATACAATGAATTTGAGTGTTCCCTCATGTTAGTTTTATTTTTTTAATAGTTTGAGAAGAATAGGTATTAGCTCTTATTTCTATGTTTGGTAGAATCCCGCTGTGAAGCTATGTCATCCGGTACTTTTGTTTGTTGGAAATTTTTTTGATTACTGATTCAATTTCAATATTATTCATCAACCTGTTCAGATTATCTATGTTAACTGATTAATTTTTGGAAAATTGTATGTTTCTATGAATTTATCTATTTCTTCTAGATTGTCCAGTTTTTCGTTTATAACTATTCATAGTATTACTTTATGATTATTTGTATTTCTGTGATATCAATAGTAACTTCATTTAGATCTTCTCTTTTTTTCTAGTGAGCCTGACTAAAGGTAAGCCTTTAGTCAAACTGTCTTTGTCTTTAAAAAAGGTAGTCAAACTGTCTTTGTCTTTAAAAAAACAGCTCTTTGTTTCAATAATCTTTCAAATCGGGCAGAGGTCTCTATTTTATTTATCTCTTCTCTGATCTTTATTGTTTCCTTCCTTCTGATGACTTTGAGTTTTGTTTGTTCTCTTTCTAATTTCTTTAGATGGTAGGTTAGGTTGTTATTTGAGATTTTTTGTTTTTTTCTTTTTTGGTTCCTTGAGGTATGCTTTTATGAACATAAACATCCCTCTTAGAACCATTTTGTTGAATCAAATAAAATTTGGAAAGTTGTGTTTTTATTTTTTGTCTCAAAGTATTTTCTGATTTCCTTTGATTTCTTCATTGATCTATTGGTTGTTTAGTAACATATTGTTTAGTATCTACTTTTCTGTGTTTTTCCATTTTTTTCTTGTAATTATCTTCTAGTTTCATATCCATGTGGTTGGAAAAGATACTTGGTATACTTTCTGTCTTATATTTGTTGAGACTTGTTTTTTGGCCTAGTGTGTTATCTGTCCTGGAGGGCATTCCATGTGCACGTGAAAAGAATGTGTATTCTGCTGTTTTAGAATGGACTGTCCTGTAGATATCTATTAAGTGCAACTAGTCTAATATGTCATTTAAGGCCACTCTTCCCCTATTGATTTTCTGTCTGAATGAGTTATTCATTAATGTAAATGGGTGTTAAAGTCCCCTACTATTATTTTATTATTGTCAATTTCTCTTTTTATGTCTATTAATGTTTGCTTTATGTAGGTCAGTTCTATACTAGGTGCAGAGAAGGCGATGGCACCCCACTCCAGTACTCTTGCCTGGAAAATCCCATGGACGGAGGAGCCTGGTAGGCTGCAGTCCATGGGGTTGCTAAGAGTCGGACACGACTGAGCGACTTCACTTTCACTTTTCACTTTCATGCATTGGAGAAGGAAATGGCAACCCACTCCAGTGTTCTTGCCTGGAGAATCCCAGGGACGGGGGAGCCTGGTGGGCTGCTGTCTATGGGGTCGCACAGAGTCGGACACGACTGAAGTGACTTAGCATAGCATAGCATACTAGGTGCATATATGTTTATTAAAGTTATATCCTCTTGTGCTGATCCTTTTATTATTGTATCATGCCCTTCTTTGTGTTTTCTTATAGACTTTGTTTTAAATTCTACTTTGTCTTATACAAGTATTGCTACCCCAGATTTCTTTCCAGTTACATTTGCATGGAATATCTGTTTCCATCCCTTAACTTTCAGTCTGTATTTTTTTTTAATCCGTTCAGCCACCTATGTCTTTTCGTGGGAGCATTTAGTCCATTGACATTTAAAGTGATTATTGACAAGTAAGTACTTATTGCCATTTTAAAATTTGTTTTCTGGTTGTTTTTTGTAGTTCTTTTCTGTTCTTTTCTTCTTTTAGTCTCTTCCCTTTGATGATTTTCTTTAGTATTATGTTTTTGTTTATTTCTCTCTAGTTTGTTTATCTATTGTTGGGTTTTGATATGTGATTATCATGGAGTTCATATGTGTTGACCTATATCTACTTGTTTTCAACTATAGTCATTTAAGTTCAAACATATTCTAAAAGCTCTACATTTCTTGCTGCCTGATCATGTTTTCTGTTTTTATGTCATATTTTACATCTTCATGTTTATCTTTTAACTATTTATTGTAGCTATATTTAGTTTTACATTTTGTCTTTTAATCTTTGTACTAGCTTATTTGAGTAGTTGATCTGCACAGCCTTTACTATATATTTGCGTTTATCAGTAGATTTTTTCCCTTTCTATAATGTGTTTTTTGTTGTTGTAGCCTTATCTTTTTCACTTAAATAAAACCTTGTAACACTTCCCGTAAGTTTAGTATCGATGAACTCTTTTAGTTTTTTGCTTTTCTGAGAACCTCCTTGCATTGTCTTCAATTGTGAATGATAACCTTGCTAGGTAGAGTATCCAAGGTTATAGACTTTTCCCTTTCAGCACTTCAAATATATTATGCTACTCCCCTCCAGCCTGCAAAGTTTCTGCTGAAAACTCAGCTGATAGATTTATGGAGGTTCCTTTATATGTTTGTTTATCTCTTGCTGTCTTCAGAAGTATCTTTTTATCTTAAAATTTTACCATTTTAATTATGATATGATTGTTGTGGGTTTCTTTGTCTTAATCTTATTTGAAACTCTCTGTATTACCTGTACCCGGATATAGTTTCCTTCTTCAGGTTTGAAAATTTTCAGCCATAATTCCATCAAATAAATTTTCTACTCCTTTCTTTCTTCTCTCTCTTGCATTCCTATAATGTGAATGTTTATGCTTGATATTGTTCCAGTGGCCTCTTAAACTAGTATCATTTTTAAAATTTGCTTTATTTTTTACTGTTCTAATTGGGTGATTTCCATTATTCTATCTTCCAGATCACCTATGCACGCTTCTGTATCACCTAATATACTGTACCCTCTAGAGTATCTTTCAATTATTGAATTCTTGGGCTCTGATTTGTCCTTTTTTATGTATTCTAGTTTTTTGTTAAAATTCTCATTATGTTCATCTATTCTTTTCTTCACTTTAGTTAGGATTCTTACTACTATTGTTTTGAACTCTTTATCAGGTAAATTATCTGTTTTATTAGGTTTTTTTTTCAGCATTTTTCTTCCTCTGTTCTTTAATTTGAAGTATATCTGTCTGTCTTTTTATTTTGTTTAACTTCCTCTGTCTCTTTGGAATTTGCTGAAACGTTTACCTATTCCAGTCTTGAAGGTGTGTCCTTGTGTGGGAGTGTCTCTATGCAGTCTGCTTGTGCCCAGTAACTTTGTTGACAGAGCTGGACCTGAAGTAAGCACAGGCTGCATCTTTTCCTGGGGTGTGCTGGCTGTCACCACCTTGGTGGGAGGTAGGGCTGGAGTCAGAGGGTTTAGAACCAAAGCCAGGTGCAAGTCAGGACTTCTCTTGTGCTCAATGGCTATCACTGCTTTATCACGGATGGAGCTGGGGGCTAAGGGCTGGTCCAGGAGACCTGGGGCAACTGGGCTTCTCTTCCATATCCCAGACCAAGGCAATTTCCATATTGGTCTGGTATATGGCTGGGGCTTGAGGGCTTGGGGTTGCAACTCTTCGCTGGTTTCACTTTTCCCCTTGCATACATGCCTTGGTTAGAGGCTGGGTCCTGGTCAAATGGGTTGTGTACTACATCACTGAGCTGCTCCTCCCCTCTGCCAAATGTGTACAAGGCTGTATGTTTTTGTAGTGGCTGTCTCTGCCCTGGAGTTAGTTTCACATTCTCTGGAGCGTGTACAGGAACATGCAAACATCTGTTGGATCATCAAAAAAGCAAGTTAATACCAGAAAAACATCTACTTCTGCTTTATTGATTACACAAAAGCTTTTGACTCTAGATCACAACAAATTGTGGAAAATTTTTCAAGAAATGGGAATACCAGACCACCAGATCTGCCTCTTGAGAAATCTGTATGGAGGTCAAGAAGCAACAGTTAGAACTGAACATGGAACAACAGACTGGTTCCACACTGGGAAAGGAGTATGTCAAGGCAGTATGTTGTCACCCTGTTTATTTAACTTCTATGCAGAATACATCATGAGAAACGCTGGGCTGGAAGAAGCACAAGTTGGAGTCAGGATTGCCAGGAGAAATATCAATAACCTCAGATATGCAGATGACACTACCCTTTGGCAGAAAGCAGAGAAGAACTAAAGAGCCTCTTGATGAAAGTGAAAGAGGAGAGTGAAAAAACTGGCTTAAAACTCAACATTCATAAAACTAAGATCATGACATCTGGTACCATCACTTCATGGCAAATAGATGGTAAAACAATGGAAAAAGTGTCATACTTTATTTTTGGGGGCTCCAAAGTCACTGCAGATGGTGACAGCAGCCATGAAATGACAAGACGCTTGCTCCTTGGAAGAAAAGTTATGACCAACCTAGACAGCATATTAAAAATCAGAGACATTACTTTGCTGAGAAAGGTCCATCTAGTCAAAGTTATGGTTTTTCCAGTAGTCATGTATGGATGTGAGAGTTGGACTAAAAAGAAAGCTGAGTGCTGAAGAAACGATGCTTTTGAACTGTGGTGTTGAAGAAAACTCTTGACATTCCCTTGGACTGGAAGGAGATCCAACCAGTCAATCCTAAAGGAAATCAATCCTGAATATTCATTGGAAGGACTGATGCTGAAGCTGAAATTCCAATTCTTTGGCAACCTGATGCAAAGAACTGACTCATTGGAAAAGACCCTGATGCTGGGAAAGATTAAAGACAGGAGGAGAAGGGGACAAAAGAGAATGAAGTGGTTGGATGGCATCACCGACTCAATGGACATGAGTTTGAGCAAGCTCCTGGAGTTTGGTGATGGATAGGGAAGCCTGGCATGCTGCAGTTCATGGGGTCACGAAGAGTTGGACATGACTGAGCAACTGAACTGACTGACATTTATTTGACTTCACCAAATATTCATTGCAGCTCATGGGATCTTTATGTGTGGCATGTGAACTCTTAGTTGCTGCATATGGAATCTAGTTCCCTGACCAGGGGATGGAACCTAGGACCCCTGCATTGGGAATTCAGAGTCTTAGCTACTGAGACAACCAGGGCAGTCTCTATACCTTCTCTTTAATATTTTTCTTTGATCTCCAAAATGGCATTCTCATGTTTTTTCTTCAGCTTCATTGACAGCTTCTTCTCACTGCCCTTTCTATTTTCCACTATGGTAGGTAACCTCTTAACATTGGCACGCTCCAGAGTTCAGTCCTAATTTCTCTTGTCTGTCTATACTTACTCCCTTGCTTATATTAGTCTTGTGGCCTGGTGGTACAAAGTAAACAAGATATTTATACCCATAGTAGAAATGTATATTTAGTAGGCAGAAAGACATCTACCCAAATCCCAGATTGTTACTATAAAATTATATAAATATTGTAGTGAAATATATTTTTTAAAAAGGAATGTAAAAAGAGTACCTTTGAATAAATATGTAGTTTGAATAGTTTCACAGGATACCATGGAAGTAAAACCCCTCAGGTTCAGGATCAGATTGGATGTACCTCAGTCCAGTTCAGTTCAGTCGCTCAGTCATGTCTGACTCTTTGCAACCCCATGAATCACAGCACGCCAGGCCTCCCTGTCCATCACCAACTCCCGGAGTTCACTCAGACTCATGTCCATCGAGTCGGTGATGCCATCCAGCCATCTCATCCTCTGTCATCCCCTTTTCCTCCTGCCCCCAATCCCTCCCAGAATCAGAGTCTTTTCCAATGAGTCAACTCTTCGCATGAGGTGGACAAAGTTCTGGAGTTTCAGCTTTAGCATCATTCCTTCCAAAGAACACCCAGGGCTGATCTCCTTTAGAATGGACTAGTTGGATCTCCTTGCAGTTCAAGGGACTCTCAAGAGTCTTCTCCAACACCACAGTTCAAAAGCATCAATTCTTCAGTGCTCAGCTTTCTTTATGGTCCAACTCTCACATCCATACATGACCACTGGAAAAACCATAGCCTTGACTAGACAGACCTTTGTTGGCAAAGGAATGTCTCCTTTTCAATATGCTATCTAGGTTGGTCATAACTTTTCTTCCAAGGAGTAAGTGTCTTTTAATTTCATGGCTGCAATCACCATCTGCAGTGATTTTGGAGCCCCCCAAAATAAAGTCTGCCACTGTTTCCACTGTTTCCCCATCTATTTTTCATGAAGTTATGGGACCAGATGCCATGATCTTAGTTTTCTGAATGTTGAGCTTAAGCCAACTTTTTCACTCTCCACTTTCACTTTCATCAAGAGGCTTTTTAGTTCCTCTTCGCTTTCTGCCATAAGGGTGGTGTCATCTGCATATCTGAGGTTATTGATATTTCTCTCGGCAATCTTGATTCCAGCTTGTGCTTCTTCCAGCCCAGTGTTTCTCATGATGTACTCTGCATAGAAGTTAGTTAGGCAGGGTGACAATATACAGCCTTGAGGAACTAACTCCTTTTCCTATTTGGAACCAGTCTGTTGTTCCATGTCCAGTTCTAACTGCTGCTTCCTGACCTGCATATAGGTTTCTCAAGAGGCAGGTCAGGTGGTCTGGTATTCCCATCTCTTTCAGAATTTTCCTCAGTTTATTGTGATCCACACAGTCAAAGGCTTTGCCATAGTCAATAAAGCAGAAGTAGATGTTTTTCTGGAACTCTCTTGCTTTTTCCATGATCCAGCAGATGTTGTCAATTTGATCTGTGGTTCCTCTGCCTTTTCTAAAACCAGCTTGAACATCTGGAATTTCACAGTTCACGTATTGCTGAAGCCTGGTTTGGAGAATTTTAAGCATTACTTTACTAGCGTGTGAGCTAGACCCACTGATAAAGAGAACAGGTAGGTGGGAAGATTTTGTGGCTGGATGTGGAGCATGCATGGTAAGAGAAGGAGAACTCACAGCTAATCATTTGGGGTTGTGTGAGTCTCACATATATTAAGGCAGCACATGAAACTTCAGACTTTTCAAAACAGAGCTAAAGAAGCTAGACATAAAAGCCTCTGTCTATGGACTATTAAGAACATTTACATTTAAGAACAGATTAAACTAGCCTATAGTTATAGAAATGGAAACAATAAATGTTTGACATGGATACTGATTGCAAAGGGACATGAAGAAATTTTATGCAAATATTTTATATCTCAATTTGAGGATGAATTTTGAGGGTATATACATTTGTGGAAATGCATTGAATAATACAATTTAAATATAATTGTTTCACTACATGTGAACTATATTAAAGATGAATGTACATGCACATGTGTGAAAAGAGGGGGCACAGAGAGAATAGAGAATGGGATGAGAGATATTGTATATATCAAATATTAATAAAAATTTTTATTATACTCTGCAAGAGATTAAAAGAATTTGTTGCCAGATAACAGTGAAGTGATATCAGGGAACATTTCTTTTATGATGGAAGAAGTGATTAAAAAAATGTTATGTTTATTGGAATGATCCACTAGAGAGCAAAAAATATAGATGCTTTTACAGGAGAGCGAAGAAAGAATTGCTGGGGCTTAAGCAAATGTGGTTAAAAGAATATGCAATTTAGTGCCAAAAAGATTGGTTTTAGAGAAAAGGAAGGAAAAGATCATCTTTGTACAAGCAATAAGTTAGAGTATATAGATATAGATGCTGCTAAGCAAAGAAATCTGCTGAACGAGAGGATGGAGGGGGATGGTATTAGAGATTTGAAGATAGAGAAGAAGCTGGGAACTAGTCACCTTTGTAGATAGGACATTTAATGTACTTAAAACAAATAATATATCTGGAAGGGTTAAAAATATACTTTAGGTATGTGGTCATTAATTTACTGTTATGCACTTTTTTCTCCAGTCATGATCAGGTTTTTGGGTGCAGGTATAAAATAAAGTTGGATTTAATTAAGGTTCCAGTTTTCCAAGTAAGTGTGCCAGAATGAAACAAGAGCAAGAGAGTCAAAGACATATATGAGAAAATGATTATCATGATTGAGCACAAATTTGATCTGGATAAAATACCTAGATACAGAGATTAGTATTATAGATTTCCTAAGAAAATTATTTTATAAGGAAGGATTGATAGTTTAGAAAAATGTATAATTATAAAAGCATCACATGCTCCTTGTTTTTTTTAAAAAGTAAAATATATAAAATAAAAAAAAAATTAATTCCCAACATCCACACCTGCAACCCTCACCAGAGGTCCAACTTCTATTAAATGCTTTGTATGTATGCCTGAAAATTAAAAGTCTGGTTGATTTTCAAATCTTCTCCCTACAAATTCAGCGTTTTTGAGGAGTAAAAGGGCTGCAGTCCCAGAAAGAGGAAGATTCATGAATGAATGAACAAATAAATGAATCCAAGCTCCCCCATAATTAGCAAATCTTGGGAACATAATTTAGGATGAACAATAGGAAAAGATAGTTCCTCTAATAGTTAAAGTCACTTTTATTAAAAGCAGAAATTTTTCTCAAGTGGTTCTGTTCTTGCAACAGGGAAAGAGACATTTGAACCCTGTCTTTAGCAAAACGTGTTGCTGCCAGACAGGAAAGGTAAAGTACTTAATGGGAAGAGTTTAAAGGTCCTCAGTGTTTTCAAAGTAAATACTAGTTAAATAATATTGACAAAGTGCTTAAGAACTCTGAGGCCGGCCATTATGAATATCATGAACCATAGGGACTATTCAGGTCAAAAATTTCACTATATGCATGTTGGTAATGAAGACTTAATTACAGAAAACAATAGGAAAATCAGCACAGATAGAAGTATCTATTGACATTGCCTATTAAAAAAATTATGTGGCAGAATGGGCAAGATAGAATGCGTCAGATGAAACTCTTGGGAACATAACAAGGGAAGGACTCAGTAGTCCATAACCTCACACACACACCTAATTTATTTTCATTAATCCAAAGTAAAACTTATTGTCTTTGATCAATTACATCACAATGTTATATTCCAAAGACTCCAGTTCAATAACCAAAAATCATTGAAAATCAATTTGAAATAGTCACCTCTTTCTAAGAATGTCTTCTGACCCTTTCCAAGGTAAATTGAGCTAATCTTTTTAGGGCCCTTCAGTGCTGCAGCTCTATTCATTATTCCAGTCAGCACAATAAAAGATCATGTCAGAGAGCTGCCCATGCAACAGGGGATTCCTCCTTATAATATGGTAATGAAGGACAAAAGAGTAGCAGTACTTAATGTAAGAAAATTTAGTCAGCTATACGATAATAATGGAGAAGGAAATGGCAACCCACTCCACTATTCTTGCCTGGAGAATCCTGTGGACAGGGGAGCCTGGTGCGCTGCTGTCCATGGGGTCACACAGAGTTGGACACGACTGAAGTGACATAGCATGCATATGATAATAAAAGCTAACATTTATTGGACACTTATCACAAAATAACTCTATGATGCAGGTGCCATACAAATAATAAAACTGAGGCCTAGAAAGTTTCAGTAATTTGTGGGACCAGAATTTAAACCCATGTTCTGATGCTAGTACCCGTGTACATCATTGGATTAGAGAGCTGAAATTCTTTGAGATTTTTAAAGTTAGAAAAGTGAATTTGCTATAATGATATTAAAAGCTCAGAGAATGAACAGGAAACTGGATGGTTGTGCTAGGAATAACCAAAAGTGATGGCATAGCATGATTGGTCTGATAAGGATACTAGCACCTGGTCTTCTTAGACCTCAGACATTTTCAGTCTTGTTCCCCAATGATTATGATCCAAAATATAACCACAGAGCATTAGATTATTTTAACTTAGCTCAAGATATGCCTGCCTCTTCGTTAGAGGAGAAATCCCATGATTTAAGTAGATTTCATATAAAGGGCAATAATACTTCTTTAAAAAGAAACTGGACCTTTCTCCAAAGAAGACATACAGATGGCTAACAAACACATGAAAAGATACTCAACATCACTCATTATCAGAGAAATGCAAATCAAAACCACTATGAGGTACCATCTCACGCCAGTCAGAATGGCTGCTATCAAAAAGTCTACAAACAATAAATGCTGGAGAGGGTACAGAGAAAAGGGATCTCTCTTACACTGTTGGTGGGAATGCAAACTAGTACAGCCACTATGGAGAACAGTGTGGAGATACCTTAAAAAACTGGAAATAGAACTGTCATACGACCCAGCAATCCCACTGCTGGGCATACACACTGAAGAAACCAGAATTGAAAGAGACACATGTACCCCAGTGTTCATCACAGCACTGTTTACAATAGCTAGGACACAGAAGCAACCTAGATGTCCATTGGCAGATGAATGGATAAGAAAGCTGTGGTACATATACACAATGGAATATTACTCAGCTATTAAAAAGAACACATTTGAATCAGTTCTAATGAGGTGGATGAAACTGGAGCCTATTATACAGAGTGAAGTAAGTCAGAAAGAAAAACACCAATACAGTATACTAATGCATATATATGGAATTTAGAAAGATGGTATAACAATAACCCTATATGTGAGATAGCAAAAGAGACACAGATATAAAGAACAGACTTTTGGACTCTGTGGGAGAAGGCGAGAGTGGGATGATTTGAGAGAATAGCATTGAAACATATATATTACCATAGGTTAAATAGATCACCAGTCCAAGGTCAATGCATGAAAAAGGGTGCTCAGGGCTGGTGCACTGAGGCAACTCTGAGGGATGGGATGGGGAGGGAGGTGGGAAGGGAGTTCAGAATGGGGGACACATGTACACCCATGGCTGATTCATGTCAATATATGGCAAAAACCACCACAATATTGTAAAGTAATTAGGCTCTAATTAAAATAAATTAATTTTTTTTTAAAAAAGAAAATAAGCTGTAACCAAATCTTTCAGTGGGTTCAAGAGAGAAGCTGCACTTACATATTCTTCCTGCCATGGTTCAGGAGTAGAACTCAGAGGCCTCCTTGCCTGAAACAGTTCTCATGGTGACCTTTAAGCAAAGTTGTCCAGTCTGTGCTTGAAACAAACTCTGCAGAGACCTTGCATCCTAGCCTGAGTATTCAAATATAATTTAATTTGGAAACCACAACTGATTAAACCTGAGTAGCATTATCTTGACTGACTAGCAGATATTTGGTGATGAGATACGCCTCTATTTCTGGAAATTAAAATCCTCTCAGAAATAAAAAAAAATAAATAAATTGGAGCACAATAAGGACTGGAAAAGTTAATGCTGGGTTGTCCAGAAGCAATATATGTCTATTAGAAGCCATGCTTAGAGCTGCCCAACATCTACATACCCTTCTTCCAATATACTTTCTTCCAAAATTGTTCTTACCTAAAAAGATAGCATTATCTTATGAAATGGGGCTTCCCAGATGGCACTAGTGGTAATGAGTCCACCAGCAGTGCAGGAGACCCAGGTTCAATCCCTGGGTCAGGAAGATCCGTTGGAGACAGAAATGGCAACCTATTCCAGTATTCTTGCCTGGAGAATCCCATGGACAGAGGAGCCTAGTGGGCTACATTCCACAGGATAGCAAAATGTCAGACACAATTGAAGCAACTTAGCACACACACAGCACATATCTTATGTAATATAATCCAAAATAAATTCTGTCACTTTCCAGTGTTTCTTCAGTCACTTCACTGAGCTTCAATTCCAGGATCATGGGTAATGCTCATACTTTCTCTAGATCTATTATGACTATGTTTTAACATCCCTCAACCTGTGGACTAAATTTAGCCATTTTAAACACCACTTACTTATAGTTTTGGAAGAAATGGATTATATTAATTAAAATATATAGATATAAATCCATGACCAAGAAGAAAGAACCTATTTGTAAAGACCAAAGCCCTCAGTTCTGTAGCTGGCATTGAGGTCATATTTAGCATTTATGACTTCCTTCCTCCACTCTCCATTTAATATATCCTTTTCTTTTACCAGCACCTTAATAGTTGGGCTTCATTGTTCAGTGGTATATGCAAACTTTAATTCTTGGCTGATCTGGGATACACTGCCAGAGAAGAGATGCATTGATTTACATTCTGGTTCTAACTTTTCAATATAGACAACAGGTTTACATTGTTTTTTCTAGCATATATCCATATCATGCTATTCAGGCAGCAAGTGATTGCAAAAGTCCCCTACCCAGTAAGTGATTGAACCAGGGTTTAATTTCAGGTTCCTCTGATTCCAAAATTGACACCTATAGTTCTAGCCTGGCTCCTTGAGTGAATAAGAGACTGAAATAAGAAGTAGGAAATAAGAGGAACAACATCAGCAGTCATAGGCCCATAATCAGCAAAGAACAGAGGTTTGGATGGGCAGTAGAGAGATGGAAAATAGATAAGACAGCTGCCATAACAAGATAGGGGAAGGGAGGTGCAGGCTGAGACAACCCCTTGCAAAATCGTACCTTGCAAAGTTAATAATTTGCAAGGAAACAAAACAAATAGGTGATAGCAAGAGCAAAAATCGACTTAGACTTTGTGAGGGTGTTTCATCTCAAGTTCTGGGAAGTGTGGTGTATTAAACAGAAAGAGTAACCCTTGTTTCTCCAAACTGCAGAAAGGCACCATTATATCCAAATTGCTTTACTTTCCTTCTTCCTCGCATTATTGTTCTCCATAATACTCATAGCCAAGTAAGACCTAGTATATTTTACTTTTTATCAATAGTTTACTGTCTTTCCACACTTGGAATGTAATCTTCACGAATATTTTATTTTTTTGTTAAGACAGATCCTGGCACAAGATAGGCCCTCTACTTATGTCTGTTGATTGAATGAATGAATGTATCATCAAAAAGGTTTGTGCCCCCTGCCACCTACTTTCGAGGCTCTCAAAATTTGGAATACCAAATTCCAACATTCCAACTGACTTCTTGCAAATGCATGGCTCCTTCTCAAAAACTGATGAAGCTTTCTGACTGCTTTTGTTTATTGCTTTCTATTTCCTGCTGCAGCAGGAAGTGACTTTGGACAAATACCAGTACTGTTGGCATTGCCCCTATTTCTGCTATTTCCCTGTAGATAGGTAATGTCCTAGCCAAGAGCAGAGGCTCCACAGTGAGATGGCAGTGAGAATCCTTGTCTCAACAAAAAAGCCATTTGATTTGGGGAACATTCCTTAAGCCCCTGAGCCTTTATTTCCTCATTTGCTGCAGAGGTTCCCCAACCGTTTTTGCACCATGAAAGACAATTTTTCCACGGATCCGAGGGAGTGGATTTTGGGATGATTCAAGTGCATTACATTTATTGTGCACTTTATTTCTATTGTTATTGCATCATCTCCACCTCAGATTATCAGGTATTAGATCCCAGAGGTTGGGGACTACTGATCTACAGTGTTTCCTTTATTTTATATATATATATATATATATACACACACACACACATACCTTCCTTCTCACATCTAGAATATATGGACTCCCTCTCCAAAGAAGATAAGCCAGTGTTCTGACATTCAGCTCAAAATCCAGGATCTCTGGGTGGTGAGCAGTTCTATCAGGTCCACATGTAGATCCTTTTGAATTAAAAGTTATATCATCAATCTCTCCCACATCCCCAATAGACAATGGTGGCATAGGGACAGAATAAGCTGAATAAAAACTCCCATTATAAAAATGGAAGAATGAAAGATATACTGTGATCACTTATTCATTGCAATGATGGAATCTGATCACTACTCTGAAGATATTCTGCACTTTTAATGAAGGAAGTTCTCTGTTTAGATAGTAAATCTTCTCTATGTTAGAAACTCCCTTGTCCATTGCTAACCATAGACACATCTCAAATGGGTTTAGGGGATATTTCCTTCCTTGGTGGATACACAATTATCCACACTCCTCTCTCAGAAGGTGCAAGTCTGGGGACAATGCCATACAGTCATAAACTCTTTTAAGACCAAGTTTGTGGTTTCTTTGTCAATGTAATTGCCTCAAAACTCAATAAGCTTTCAGTTTATTTGCAACCAACACTGCTACTGCTGCTGCTAAGTCGCTTCAGTCGTATCCGACTCTGTGCGACCCCATAGACGGCAGCCCATCAGGCTCCCCCGTCCCTGGGTTTCTCCAGGCAAGAACACTGGAGTGGGTTGCCATTTCCTTCTCCAATGCATGAAAGTGAAAAGTGAAAGTGAAGTCGCTCAGTCGTGTCCGACTCTTAGCAACCCCATGGACTGCAGCCCACCAGGCTCCTCTGTCCATGGGATTTTTCAGGCAAGAGTACTGGAGTGGGGTGCCATTGCCTTCTCCGCAACCAACACTATATAACAGCAAACTTATCCAAATCTTTTTTCTAGACATAATTAAGTCTCCCTTATTTCTTTCCTTCCTCACCCCCTGCCAACCTCTTTCCTTAATTGAGGCCATCTAAATCTGTTTGATTGGGTGAGAAGGAAACAACCTTAATCTGATCTTGCTGAGGACATTTGTTTAAGTTCAGTTCAGTTCAGTCAATCATGTCCAACTCTTTGCGACCCCATGGACTGGAGCACACCAGGCTTCCCTGTCCATCACCAACTCCCAGAGCTTGCTAAGGCTCATGTCTATCAAGTCTGTGATACCATCCAACCATCTCATCCTCTGTTGTTCCCTTCTCCTCCTGCCTTCAATGTTTCTCAGCATCAGGGTCTTTTCCAAGGAGTCAGTTCTTCACATCACGTGGCCAAAGTATTGGGGTTTCAGCCTCAGCATCAGTCCCTCCAATGAATAGTCAGGACTTATTTCCCTTAGGATTGACTGGTTAGATCTTTTTGTAGTCCAAGAGACTCTCAAGAGTCTTCTCCAACAACACAGTTCAAAAGCATCGTTTCTTTGGCACTCAGCTTTCTTTATAGTCCAACTCTCACATCCATACATGACTACTGGAAAAACCATAGCTTTGACTAGATGGACTTTGTCGGCAAAGTAATGTCTCTGCTTTTTAATATGCTGTCTAGTTTGGTCATAGTTTTTCTTCCAAAGAGCAAACGTCTTTTAATTTCAAGGCTGCAGTCACCACATGCAGTGACTTTGGAGCCCCCAAAAATAAAGTCTCTCACTGTTTCCATTGTTTCCCAATCTATTTGCCATGAAGTGATGGGACCGGGTGCCATGCTCTTAGTTTTGTGAATGTTGAGTTTTTAGCCAACTTTTTCACTCTCCTCTTTCACTTTCATCAAGAGGCTCTTTAGTTCTTCTTTGCTTTCTGCCATATGGGTTGTGCCATCTGCATATCTGAGGTTATTGATATTTCTCCTGGAAATCTTGATTCCAGCTTGTGCTGCATCCAGCTCAGCATTTCACATGATGTACTCTGCATAGAAGTTAAACAAGCGGGGTGACAATATACAGCCTTGATGTACTCTTATTCTAATTTGGAACCAGTCTGTTGTTCCACGTCCAGTTCTAACCGTAGCTTCTTGACCTTCATACAGATTTGTCGGGGCGCAGGTCTGGTGATCTGGTATTCTTGAAGAATTTCGATCTCTTGAAGAATTTCCCACAGTTTTTTGTGACCCACACAGTCAAAGTCTTTGGCATAGTCAATAAAGCAGAAGTAGATGTTTTTTAGGAACTCTCTTGCTTTTTTGATGATCCAACAGATGTTGGCAATTTGATCTCTGGTTCCTCTGCCTTTTCTAAATCCAATTCGAACATCTGGAAGTTTACCGTTGTTGTACTGTTGAAGCCTGGATTGGAGAGTTTTGAGCATTACTTTGCTAGTGTGTCAGATGAGTGCAATTTTGTGGTAGTTTGAGCATTCTTTGGCATTGCCTTTCTTTGGGACTGGAATGAAAACTGACTTTTTCCAATCCTGTGGTCAGTACTGAGTTTTCCCAATTTGCTCACATATTGAGTGTAGCACTTTCACAGCATCACCTTTTAGGATTTGAAATAGCTCAACTGGAATTCCATCACCCCCACTAGCTTTGCTGCCAGCGATGCTTCCTAAGGCCCACTTGGCTTCCCATTCCACGATGTGTGGCTTTAGGTGGGTGATCACACCATCGTGGTTATCTGGGTCACAGAGATCTTTTTTGTACAGTTCTTCTGTGTATCCTTGCCACCTCTTCTTAAGATCTTCTGCTGCTGTTAGGTCCCTACCATTTCTGTCCTTTATTGTGCCCATCTTTGCATGAAATGTTCCCTTGGTATCTCTAATTTTCTTGAAGATATCTCTGGTGTGAAAAGATATCTGTTTAAGGGAAGCCTTAATAAGCCATTTTTCTTCAAAGACATTTTTCTTTTTGAGTTAATTAAAACTTCATCTATTTGGAGTTAATTTTTGTATATAGTGTGAGGTAAGGATCCAACTTCTTTCTTTTGCATCCAAATATCCAGTTGTCACAACATCATGTGTCAAATAGACTATAATTTCTCATTGAATGAACTTGGGACTCTTGCCAAAATCAAGTCACCGTAGATGTATGGGTTCATTTCTAGACTCAAATTCTATTCCACTGATCCACATGTCTATCAACACCAGTATCACACTACTTTGATTACTGTAGCTTGGCATAGGTTTATGTGTAATTTCTAAATCTCTGTTCTTTTTCAAGATGTTTTGGGTACTCAGGATCCCTTGTACTTCCTTATGAATTTTAGGATCAGTTTTTCCATTTCTACAACAAAAGGAGGTTGGAATTTTGATTAGAATTGCATTTAATCTGTGGATCCATAATGGGTGAGTAATGCCAACTTAATAGTAAGTCTTCTAAACCATGAACCCAGGGTGACTTTCTATTAATTTATGTATTCTTTACTTTCTTTCAACAACATTGTATAGTTTCAATGTACAAGTCTTGCATTTTCTTAGCTAAGTTTATGCCTACATATTTTAATCTTTATGATGCTATTGTAAATGTTATTGTTTTCTTAATTTTCTTTCAGATTGTTTATTGCTAGTATATAGTGTAGATATACACCTGATTTTTGTATGTTGCTTTATATCCTACTATATAGCTGACCTCTTTTATTAGGTCCAGTGGTATCCTGTGGATTCTTTAGGGTTTCATCTGCAAATAGAGATAGTTTATTTCTTCCTTTGAAATTTATTTATTTATTTCCTTTTCTCACCTAATCCCTTTGGATGTAAATACCAGTAAAATATTGAATATAAGTGGTGAGATTAGGCATCCTTGTCTTTCTCCTGATTGGGGAGAGATGCTGCCAGTTTCTTGCTATTGACTATGGCATTAGCTCTGGGTTCTTAGTAAATGTCCTTTGTTATGTTGAGGAAGTTTCCTTTTATTCCTAACTGGTTGATTGCTTATATCATGAAAATGTGTTTAATTTTTCAAACACTTTCTATTATTGAGATGATTTGGTGTTTTTATTCATTCTATTAATATACAGTATTATATTGATTGAATTTTATATATTGAACCACCTTTGCTTTTCTGGGTTAAATCTCCTTTGGTATGGTGTATAATACTGTTTATATTTCCTGCATTCAGCTTACTAGAGTTTTGTTGAGAATATCTGCATCTATATAAATGATATTGGTATTTATTTTCTTTTTTTGTGATGTCTTTGTCTGGCCTTGGTATCGAGGCAATATTGGCCTAATAGGATAACTTAGGAAGTGTTCTTTCTTCTATATTATTCCAAGAGTTCAAAAAAAATTGATCTTAATTATTTTGTAGAAATTGGTAAAATTTGACAGTGAAGTCATCTGGGCCTGCACATTTTGGAATTTCTGTATGTAGCTATTATGACCATCTGCTCTAGTGTTTCATTTAAGGTTAAAGTTTTTATGTTGAATTTCTGTCTGGATGATCTATCCATTGATGTTAGTGAGGTGTAAAAGTCTGCTACTATTATTGTGTTACTGTCAATATCTCCTGTCAGTTCTACTAATAATTATCTTATATATTTGATGCTCCAATGCTAGGTGCATATATATTAATAACTTTCCAGAGTTTGGTAAAATTGATTTTGACAGAATTTACCAGTTTATTAGTTGTTTTTATGGAAGAATGGGCTTTTAAGACTCTATTCTACCATTTTCTATCTAAGGAGACTAAATGAGCCTTTTAAAAAATTTGTATTGGAGTATAGCTGATTCAAAATGTTATGTTAGCTTCTGCTGTATAGCGAAGTGAATCAGTTACACATATACATATATCCACTCTTTTTTAGATCATTTTCCCATATAGGTCATTACAGAGTATTCAGACAAGTTCCCTGTGCTATACAGTAGGTCCTTATGAGTTATCTCGTCTATATATAATAGTATATATATATATATCACACTCTCCCAATTTATCCTCCCCTTCCCCACTTCCCCCTAGTAACCCTACATAAATTTGTTTTCTACATCTTTGACTCTATTTCTGTTTTTAAAATAAGTTCATTGATACCATTAGATAACACGTATAAGTGATGTATGGCATTTGTCTTTCTGACTTACTTTGCTTAGTATTAAAATCTCTAGATCCATCCATGTTGTTGCAAATAGCATTATTTCATTCTTTATTATGGATGAGTAATATTTCCTTTTGTTTGTGTGTACGCACACACACACACACACACACACACACACACAAACTTCCATGTTCTGGCTATTGTAGATAGTAATGAGCTTTTTTTCTTAAAGACTTTTTCATCCTGAAGTCTTCTTATTTAGAATCCAGAAGTAATTAACATTTTAAATGCCACAAGATCACTGCTATAAACTGAATGTATCATACCCTCCAAACTTTATATGCTGAAACCTTAATCCACCATGTGACTATATATGGAGATAGAGCTTTTAGATTGTAATTGAGCAAAAAATTAACTATAAGGTTGAGGTCCTAATTTGCAGGATTTGAGGCTTTACAAGAAGAAGGAGATATCTCTCTCTTTCTACACACACACACACACACACACACACACACAGAGGCTGTGTCAGGACAGAGTGAGAAGGTGGCTATCTATAAGCCAGGGGGCTAATATTTACTAGTATTCATTCCTACTGATTTTGATCTGGGACTTCTGGCCTCTAAAATTATGACAAAATTAATTTCTGTTGTGTAAGACACCCAATTGATGACATTTAGCAGACTAAGACATGTTTTGTTAGTGAGAAATGGGGCTATAGCAAATACCTTAAAATGTGGAAGTGGCTTTGAAACTGGGTAATGGGTAGAGGCTGGAAGAGTCGTATGATGAAATCTAGAAAGATGGAACATTAAGCTGATTCTAGTGAGGCCTCAGCAGGAAATGAGCAACATATGTAATGTATATGAGATTCATTGATTGATTTTATGGAACTGGATCACATGATTGTGGAAGCTGGCAAGTACAAAACTGGGGGACATGGTAGCAGAGTGGAGATTCAGGGAAGAGTTGATGTTGTAGTCTGTGCCAAAGGCAGTCCAGAGACAGAAAATTTTCTTCCTGTTCCTACAACTCTGGGCTCTCTAGGGTTGCAGAGCATGATCTCCAAACAAAAAGTACTTCTCCCATGAAAACCAACAAGAATCCCATTGCCTGGACACTTCAGGATTCTTTTTTCAGTGTATAACAAGCAAGAAGAGGAATCACTATCTGTTGTGGTCATCCTGCAGACACAGAGTGGACCCCTGCTCAAAATTTGTTTCAGATGTCAAGATTGGCAAACACACAAATTGTGAAAGTCTTGTTGCTTACATGGTAAGGATTTTTCAAGAGTCAGATTCTTTTGCTCACCCAAAATCACTTCAGAGATCAGAGAAATAAAACTGGCTTGAGATTTTTATGGTAAGTAGGGTATGGAGATTCTTTTGTGCATGCAGGGACCTATGAAATTTAAACCTCCCATCAGCACCAAAGGAAGGAACACCTAGGTTTCTTGTAAGCTTGCCCAGATGTGGTACACAAGAGGAATAGGGCGAGGTGAGGCTTAAAAGATGCTAGCAGTCAAACATTAAAAAATGGATTCAGGGGATTTCCCTGGTGGTCCAGTGGTTAAGGCTCTGCCTTCCAATGCAGGGGTCACAGGTTTGATCTCTGGTCAGGGAATTAAGATCCCACATGCATTACAGGTGGCCAAAAAACAGGTTCAGACTATCACACCATCTAGACAAGGGAAGCTGACCCTCTATCAGGAGGAGGAAGAAATGTTACACAGTGGAAGCAAGCTAAATATGCTTGGCCACAAAGAAACAATCCACATGGTGCCTTTTGATATTCCTTTGACCAATTTTGATGGGGAATGGACATATGCAGTAACCTTGGCCAAAGAAGTGCTCTTGTCAGGGATGAGGGTCTCAGTCATGTTACCAAGTGAGGTACAGAAACCAGCTGAAGAGAGGAGAAATGTAGAATGGATAGTAGAGGACTCTGGAGGATCTCCTTCTTGGACTTAATATGAAAAAGTAGATTTTGGTAGCATTAGAAGTAGATTGTGTTGGACTTGGAAGTGTCCCATACATATTCCTCTTCAAGAAAGGACTTATTTTTTCAGATTCTAGTTGTCCAGTTAGTAGAAAGCCCTCAGTTTTCAGACCTTTCTAAGATAGTCTTAGTTGTAGAGAGATGTCTGGCCCGTATCCAATTACTGATTGAGGTGGTTGTGTGAAGGCCCATCCATTTCATTGCATCAGTTGCAAAGGCACTCCCTAATAAACATTGTGTATGTTGAAACTCAACATTCATAAAAAAACTAAGATCATGGCATCTGGTCCCATCACTTCATGGCAAATAGATGGGGAAAAAATGGAAACAGTGACAGATTTTATTTTCTTGGGCTCCAAAAATCACTGCAGACAGTGATTGCAGCCATGAAATTAAAAGAAGCTTGCTCCTTGGGAGGAAAGCTATGACAAATCTAAACAGTGTATTACAAAGCAGAGACATCACTTTGCCGACAGATGTCCATATAGTCAAAGCTATGGTTTGTCCAGTAGTCATGTACAGAACTGAGAATTTGACCATAAAGAAGGCTGAGCACTGAAGAACTGATGCTTTTGAATTGGGTGCTGGAGAAGAGTCCTGAGAGTCCCTTGGACTGCAAGGGGATCAAACCTGCCAATTCTAAAGGAAATAAACCCGGAATATTCATTGGAAGGACTATTGCTGAAGCTGAAGGTCCAATACTTTGGCCACCTGATGCAAAAAGCTGACTCATTGGAAAAGACCCTGATGCTGGGAAAGACTGAAGGCAAAAAGAGAAGGGGCTGGCAGAGGATGAGCTGCTTAGATGGCATCACCTACTCAACGGACATGAATCTGAGCAAACTGAGAGATAGTGAAGGACAGGAAAACCTGGTGTGCTCCAGTCCATGGGATCTCAAAGATTCAGACACAACTTAGTGACTGAACAACAACAATGATGAACTCTGTCTTCTTCCTGGAGAATATAACCTGCAGCATCCCAACTAGTGCTACCAATTTCTGTATGACTTGGAATAAGGCTAGTGTTATGGACGGGATATATGTGTTCCTCCCATTCATATGTTGAAGGCCTGTCTCGGCAGTGTGACTATATATGGACTAAGGAAGTAATTAAGGCTAAATGAGGTGGCCAGAGTGGGCACCTTTTCTGATAAGACTAGTGTTCTTATAAGAAGAGATACCTAAAAGCTCAGTGGCTCTTCCCACACACAAGTATGCATGAGAGAAAAAGGCATGAGAGCACATGGCACAAAGGCTTCAACTAGGAAGAAAGATTTCAACAGAAATGTGATTTGCCAGCACCTTGATCACAGATCTCTAGCCTTCACAACCGAGAGAAAAAAAAGTTTCTCTTATTTAAGCCAGTTTGTGGTGTTATTATGGCAGTCTGATCAGACTAATACAGCCAGGCTGCTTAGTAAATATTCTCACAATAAATCTAATTCTTAAAGAAGACAGAAATTTATTTCTAGTCACTTAATCATCAGCAATAAAAATTTTAGGTCAGTGGCCACCTCTCTTCCATGTAGGTATTTAGATATCAAGGTCTTTTCCATTTTGTTTTACTGCAAAAGCAGAATTTTTAACCTGGAGTCCAGAAAAACTTCAAGGATGTTTAAGGATAAAGTCTTGAGAACCTATACATTTGTTTATGAAAAATCTCATCTATAATTTTACCAACCTCCAACCAAAATTTAGCATTTTGTTCATTTATAAATGTGGGCCACAAACCACAGTAGTGGCCACTGTACCTGTGATTTTTGTCACAAAGTTCACATAATTTCAAAGCACATTATTATTGTTGGAGATATCTTGAAATATCACATACTTCCTATTACTTTGGAAAGAATGTTTTCATTATACCACTTATAAGATCTAATTAATACATTGTAGTTGAAGCACACATATCACCACATTAGTAATTTCAATTGCATTATTTTTATAATTATATTTCAATATTACTGATGGCCTTTGTAATGCTAAATTTTTTGACATTTAAAATACTACTCTGAAAAGAGGCCCATATATTGCACCATGCTAAGGAGCTCTTCATCTTCCTGGTCATCAAACTATTAATAGATCATGAGTAAGTCCACAATCCAGTTCAAATGAGATGGAAAAAGAATGAAAGAGGTACCCGACTTATTGTAAAGCCCTGACCAGTAAACATCACACCACACCTATACTCATATTCCATTGATGAGAACTTAGTCTCATGGGCACCCTTAATTGTAAGAAAGGCTAAGAAATGTAATATATTAGGGAAGACTTGTGTCTATGATTCTATTACAATGGAGAAAGGAAAACAGAGTTAATTAACTTCATGCAATCTATGCCACTACTCTTTTGTACCTTGTCCCCCTGCAAGTTTTCTCCCTTTTGTTCTAAGAGTTTAATCATAGATTTTTATTGGGTTTTTCTGTGTGGAGAGATTTGTTTTCTCCTTTCTGCTCCATTTTTAATAATGTGTATTTCTTTTTCTTATCTTGCTGTATTCACTGGGATCTCCAGGGTAATGTTTAATAGGAACAATAATAAAGTATTTGCCTTTTTTCCCGATTTAGTAAAAATTCTGCTGTGAACTTTTACTGCTAAATGATATATTGGTATAGGTATTTTATGATTAACCCTTATGAAATTAAGGAATTTATATTTTAGTCTTGGTTTGCTAGAATAAACTGAGATTTATAAGGTAAATAGTGACCATCCTTCATGATCCAGTTGAGACTTATTCTCTAATAAGATACATGAACTGCTAGAAAGATAGTGTCTTCATAATTCCCAACTTACAACTGGAGAAACTGATATTTCTCTCAAAACAATTTCTGATTGAACTAATTTGGGGAGGTTTAGAGAGGGAAATGTATGGCATTTACTCAGGTCTCTGGAGGTAGGGCCTGAGCTAGAAAAGCATATCTGCAAATCAGGAGACCCACACTATAATCTTGGCTCTGGCCTTAAGTTACTGGCTAATGTTGACCAACAAGAATAACAATTAATATTTATAAGGCTTTTTATCAAACATCTGGGCTTCCCAGTTGGTGCTAGTGGTAAAGAACCCACCTGCCAATGCAGAAGATGTAAGAGACTCAGGTTCAATTCCTGGGTCAGGAAGATCCCCTGGAGGAGGGCATGGCAACCCACTCCAGTATTCTTGCCTGGAGAATTCCATGGACAGTCCATGGAGTCACAAACAGTCAGACACGACTGAGCAGCCAACATTTTCCTTATCAGATGTCTGGCTCTGTGATGAGAACATTACATGCATTATAGCAGGAATGTTCACAAAATCCTGATGACATGGATATCATTAGTGCTCCCATTTTAAAGATGAGGAAAACAAAGTGAAGGGTTTAAGTACCTTGTTCAAGATCACAAAACAATATAAACAGCAAATCCAGAATTGTAATTAACCTCAGTGAAACCAAACTGCATGTTAGCAATGATTTTTCTGTCCTATAAATCACCTTTCCTGTCTGGACTTCCAACTTATTATCCATAAAACCAAAATGTAAGCTATACCAGGAGTAAGCAAACCTTCATCCAAATTGTCTAGTAAAACACTAGAATGCTTATGGGCTATATACTTTTCTAAACATATATATTTATTTCAACCTGAAAGTGCAATATTTGCAAAGGCACTTATGCACTTGTCATTATTTCCCTGTCACTGAAGAATTGCACCTTAGAGCTAGAATTTCACATAGTACATCATTGACAGTCACTGTACTATTTGTGTGTACTGAATTCTAATCCTGGGGCTTTGAATGCATATTGTCTGAGATGAAGTCTAGTTTAGTAGATGGGGGTAGAAGAACATGAACAGACAAGGGGAAGTTGCTGAAGCATCTGAGAACAGGGAGGTATCAAACTTCAGTAAAACTAACCAGGAGATTTATACTTAAGCAAGTGGGACAGGGGTACAACTTTTAGAAAGGGGTCTGATTAGAATACAGAAAAGGAAGGGCTATGAGTTATAATATAAATGAATCACTTTCCTTCTCCCCTCCCAGCTTATAAATTAGCAATAAGAAAACATTTTTTAGGGGCAAGGTGGGCTTGTACAGTGAAGTTCATCTTTGTCTCTCTTGCTTTTTTGTACCATGCTTGTTAGGTTACAAAAGCTACATCCCTACCAGTAGCTCTCAGTCGGTGACTCAGCCCTGTAGTGAAAACATCTTTTTACAAGCCACCAGTGGCAGTCTGGCAAGAACGCAGAGAACAGTTTTGATTAGGTGGGAAGAAGGAGGTTGAAAAGTTCATATATAATCCACTGCGTTTATGCTGCTTAATATTCGTTGTACTTTTTATTGGAATCATGGGGTATGAGGACTTGACCTTCATTTCAACTATTTGCCAAGAGGGCAGAAGACAGGGCATTTGTCAGCCCAGTAAAATTCCTTGGAGCTGACTAATTGGGATGGGAGTGGATGTTCTGACAAAGAGGAACACATTGACATGGGGCCTTCCTGTGCTTTGGATACTGAGCCACTCACTGACTATCTGAACACACGAGTGGCCTCTTTCACACCCGGTGTAGTTCAGCTAGGGTCCAACCTCCACCCCTGCACAAAGGAAAGCATGTCCAAGCCCATATCGGTCGCATCAGGCTATACTATTTATTCATTTCTCATTGCAATAAGCACATGAAATTAGCCAATAGCCTCTTTCCCAACTACACTTCCGTTGGGTCCACAACTTTCCCTAGAAAGAGAATACTCCTAGTGTTTTTCTCCAATATCAACAACAGGAAAGATCTATCAAATTGGATGATAGGATGAAGAAGAGTTGTCTCAGGCTGATTCAGGAATCTGACTTCAGGAACGGCTTCAGTTC
Source organism: Bos indicus (assembly GCF_029378745.1). Lineage (NCBI taxonomy): Eukaryota > Metazoa > Chordata > Mammalia > Artiodactyla > Bovidae > Bos > Bos indicus. The sequence continues at coordinate 58,598,700 of NC_091789.1, forward strand.
CCTTTTCACCAATGTAAAACATAGCCTTGTGGGCAACCTGTTGGGGGAGAACAAACACTGCTGATCCCCTGAAGAAACAGGAAATGACTTTGAAAAGTTTAGAAGTAGGGAAGTAGAAGAAAGGATGGGACTACCCCTTCACTATACTGTGTTGATGGTGCTTGAATACGAAAGACACTAGTCTAAGTGTAGTTAATGAATCTCTGCTGACTTTAGAACTTGCTGTCAAGGGACAACCTTTTATTCATGGCTTTCTGACTAGAAGTCATTTATTAAGCTTTCTCCTGCCCCTGCCACCTCCTCAAGAACTGTATTCCATCAGAGTCAATTCTAATGATTAAGTTCTTCCATCAGAATCATTTTAGAACATGAAAGTCGAGGATGGAAGTAAATGTTACAATGACTTGTTTTGGGGGTAATGAGAATGGCCCTGGAGTAAATCTGGCCTAGGAAGAGTTATTCTGCCTCTATAGGCTTCAGAATCATCACCAATAAAATGAGAGATCTGAATTAACTGCTTGTCAATGGCCCTTACATCTCATATATTAAAGGACTCTATCAACTTACATTGGAAACTTTAAGACCATTGTCCTTTGTGAGTCCAGAAAAATCAGCATTGTCAGCAAAAGCATCCTGGATGCCCATCTTCAGAAGGATGTCTCCAAGGTCATATGTGGCAGAAATGGAAAACTTTGGAACAAATAAGTCAACCCACCTGTGGGGAAAGGAAGAGGGAACATATGGCTATTAAAACACCAAGCTCATGATTCCCTCCCTTTCTGTCTCCTTGGTATGGTCTTGGATTCTGCTCCTTCCCTAGGTATTGATAACCACTACTATGCAGGTAACACGTGATACCAAAACCTTAGAAGTTATCCTAGAAGGAATGCTCTCTGGTTCAGCCCATTTGGGACTGCGGCAATGGAAGTTGGAAGATGTGACCCACTTATAATAAAAAACAAACATCTCTAGGGATATTCACAGAAGTTAGGATGTCAAAGGCATGAATGTCAATTCGTAGTACCAGGGGAATTTCATGGATTTCCATCTAACACTTCTAGTGCAGTATGGAACAACTATCAATATCTTACCCATCCCCCAAGCTCCAGCTGGACTCTGGGAAAGCATTTTACTAGCTGGCTGACTTTGTATAGTTCATTTCATTTTTCTAGTCCCAACTTCTTCATTTGAAAAATTCTTATAATATTATCTCCTTTGCAGGTTTATTGATGAGTTTAGATGAAATAATGTATGTAAAGTACCCAGCAAAGGGATTGGCAAAGAGGATCTCCTCACTATACTTTAGTGGTCATCACACAGCTCTTAAGTGATTCAGAGTGTTTCTCCTGCCTCTGGGTTTCTTCTGAACTTAGCCTTATGCCCACCCTCCACTTTTCACATCATCTAAGATGTTTACCCCTTCCGCAGTAAGCGGTTCCACTTCTTCAGTGTTTTAGATGACATGGCCCCTTCCACCCACTCCATCTGACCCTCCTTGGGAAGGACAAAGAGTGCCAGAGCATTCTTGCTGTAGTCCATTTGCAGCACTGTGCAGTTCAGCTCTGTATCCACCAGGTGATAGTATTGTTCCATCTGGTGCATCATGGGCACTTGCACTGTTGTGGTCTTGTCCACTAAGAAGCTGGAACCCTCTTCTGTCTTGGATGGATCAAAAGGATTTGCCCACTGGGCTTAAAATACAAAGAGGAGAGAGTTTGTTTTAAACTTGTATTAGCGCCAATGTGAAGCTCTCCATCAGTCATCTAATCTAGTAATGAATACCACCACAGAGGTAGGTAACTTCTGTCAACCAGTTTTAAAAATGAGTAACTGAGAATCAGGGAGAGATAGTGGTCTCCCAGGTAGCTGGTGGCAGAGCCAGGAGTCACACCCAGGGCTGTTGTACTCCATGTTCAACAGATGTTCCGTCTGTGTTCAAAATCACTATACTTACACTAAACCCATCAGAGCCACAGTTTCCTCTTCCGTAAAAAGGTATAAGCACATCCAACACACAGGATGAAATGAGACAACAGATCTGTTCTGCCGTTTTATCCGTCTACAAGTGTGTGATTTGTGGCCAAGAATCGTTCTCTCTTCCACCAAACATGGCTGACATGTGCTGTAGAACCAGGAGAAATCATTTGGGCACAGCACCTTCAGAAAAGAGTCACATGATTCTTGTTGTTACAAGAACCAGCTTTAGAATCAGACAAACCTGGGTGGGAATACCAGCTCTGAAATTTATTAACTGTGAAGATTAGATGAGACAATGTGTGTCAACCACACATGTAGCATGGAGCTTGGTATATAGTGGGTACATAGTACGTGATAGAAGTCTTCAAGTAACATGCCCAAGAATGAACAGCAAGTGAGGGTCACAATAAGGTTTAAACCTAATTCTGTTTACCTGCCAAGTGCAAGCTTGTCTCACCTCACCAAATCTTCTGGAAATCATCCTTTAGCTAAATGTGAGCTGGGTGTTCAAACCATTGTAACTCCTCATCTCTCTGAATGTTGCCTCTCCCTAGAGATTTCCTTGTTTCATCCACAGAGCTATGTGTCCCTCCGGGAATATCCAAAATTACACACATCTGTATCCAATGGAACAGGTCTCCGTGGTACGAGAGACACCCGCTAATGCCAGTGAGAAGATACCATGAGCTCCCTCCAGTGCCCCATCAAATTACTGGAACATTGAACTAGAAATTGACATCTTAGAACCTTACCTTTAAAGCAAAGATAGTTCACCAGGACCGTGATGGTGTTCGGTTTGAGGTCTTGGATTAGGCCCACAATTTTCCCTTTGGTTTGCTTCTCCACATGACTATTGATCTCCTGCTGGGCTGCAGAAACATTGGAGAAGTCGGTAGAAAAGACTTCAGTCTCATAGAGGTTCTTGACATCATCCAAGAACTTTTCCAGCGGTTTCAGCTGCTTCCCAATGAAAAGGGCATTTCCCATCTGTAATTCCAGCTCCTTCTTTGGAAAATTCAGTGAACAGATCAGGTGCTGGAAGCCCTGCTGGATCTCTGCCACTGGGGTGTCTGTAAGGTTGAACCCCAAGCCTTCCAGGATTTGAGTTTGGGTGCTGGAGCAGGCCCCAAGGGAGAGCATGGCCAATCCTGCAGAGATGCTCACAGGGGAAAAGAAGATGTTCTGATCTGGAATCTCCACAGTGAACCTCCGGTACAGGTTGAATGCAAAGTCAGCATTGATAGATGACATCTTATAGAGAGTGGCATTTTGTTGGGGGGAAAGGCAGGAGGTTATTTTGCCTTCACAGCTGTTAGGTGGTGCACAATGAAGCCCAAGTATCAAGAGAACCAGAGAGAACAGTGGCATTTTGGAAGGAAGGTAATCTATAAGAGATGAGGTGAGAAAACCATTGGGGAATCTTAGCTGGATGAAAACTCTGAATCAGAAACATGTAATAATCACGCATCGTGATTAGTAAAACAGTAGAAAATATTTAATGGTGTGCTCACCAAGGCCTATGGGGACGCTTTTCTCTCCTGAGAAACTAATGACACATCTAATAGGAACAGGAAATAGGTTCCTGGGGCCACAGAAATAGTGGCAAGGATTGTCATTCAGATGTAATAGTGACATATGAAAATTCTGGGAGTAAACTGAATTTATGGAAATTGAATTATTTTTTATTTGAACTAGAGGCAACCTTTTGGAGTGAAAAGAATCTTAAGATAACATTAGCCCTCTTCTGCTTACATTATTTTTTATATTAATATATAAGAATTTTAGATTTTTTAAAAAAATATAAATTTATTTATTTTAATTGGAGGTTAATTATTTTACAATATTGTATTGGTTTTGCCATACATCAACATGAACCCGCCACAGGTATAGATTTTTTTTTTTATTTTGGCATTTTTCTTAAGATAAAATCTATGAGAGGTGAGATGAGAGAAAGCTTGTACTTTTCTTTGAATAAAAGACTAAAGGAGGGATTTCCATCGTGGTTCACTAGTTCAAACTCCGCCCTTCCACTGCAAGGGGCACAGATTTGATCGCTGACAAGGGAACTAATATCCTGCTTGCCATGCTGTGTGGCCAGAAAAAAAAAGGGGAGAAATAATTTTCACAAGAAAAATATGTTTAGTTAGAATGGAAGGGTGGTAGTTTATGGAGCCATGTACATGATCATGAGCTGAAATTAATACATTCATGCAACATATGGAAAGTATAGGAATATTTCTAAATAACAGGAAAATGAAAGTGTAAATTTTTGCATTTGAGATCTCTGTCACCATCAGTATAATACAGAGTCATTTCTAAGTTGCAAGACATCTAAACACTATCATTCTTATATTCATTCACGTTATATTTTTAATTATCAGAGCAGCAATCAGAAAATATGATGTAAGATTCTCTGAGCCTGAAAGAGTACAAGACAGAAGAGTATGGGTGTCAGCTGTGAAATCCAATGACCATGGACAGGAGTGATATGAAGAAAGAAATAGTCCTCTATTTTCTTCCTAAGTGATCTTATCCACTTCCAGGAACTAAACTGCCATAGCACAAAACTACATACTGTATTACAGTGTTCTTTTATATTCTCAGTCATTTGTCCAGCTGCCTACTGCATGTATCCACTAGAATGTTCCACACATACCTCAGTTTCAATTTGGAAATCTGTTTCCTAATGTAAACACATCATCTCCTTGACCCTCAAGGCTGCTTCTTCATCTTCATTCCATATCACTATCTACTGAGGCTCCCATGCCAGAAACCTGGGCGTCATCTTAGGGGTTTCTTCATTCTTCATCCCCTACATCTAATGACTTATGATGCTCTATGAGTGGTACCTTCTAAATACCTCTCAAAACTGTTCCTTTCTCTCCCTTTCTGCTGCCACTGCCTCAGTTTATGGACTAAATTACCACTGTGCCACCTGGGAAGCCTAAACTCTTTCACCATCTCCTAGAAAGTCACATAGCCTTCAATCTCTCCCAATCCAACACCCTGCTTCTATCCCTCTGTCCAATATCCATGTTGTCACCGAAGTCCTTTTTCTAAAAAAGTCACAGAGGCTAGTAGGGGGTCAATTATCAGAGGATCACACTTAGACCTTGGCCTCTAGAATTAACAATCCGAAGCTCATGATTATTTGGAATTCTGACTTGCTGACAGAAATGCTCAAAGTTCCAAAAGAGGAAAAAAGTACTTACAGCACATGCCCAAGAAGCCACTTGCATATCTCAGAAAGCAAAATCTTTCCATTTTTATAATGTTCCCTCCTCTATTGCAAAAGTAGAGTGTTCTTAGTTACTCATTAACACCAGGCATTAGCCCTGGGATGATAGTTTCAAAGCTGATGTACAGAACCAAGGCCAAAAAGAACAAAGTGAAAAATGATAAGAATGGAACTTTGAATGATTGCTTTGCTGTCACATCTTTCAACTATAACAAGAGAGGAAAAGGATGGTCAGAGTTGGTAGGGTCTGAGTTTGTGTCTTTTCAGCAGGCAGAATGAGGACCAGAGGCAAAATTGCCAAGAGGCAGCAGGACAGACCGTTTTCCCTATCACGGCTGGGATCAGCAGCATTTTAAAGGAAAGGTACACACAGGCTGAGACTGGGTGAACCTCTTTAATGGGTGCTATAGAAATTATTTACACATTGGCTTGGAGGAGATCGTGTCAAAAGTAGCTTCCAACTCCAGATTTCTGATGCTGGACACATCTATGTCTGCTCAGGGAAAAATCAGTCCTGTCCTCAGGTCACTAAAATCTCCTGTTCCATCCCTTGGGCCACAGGACCCTAAAAAGGATGCAGAAGGAGCCAAGGAGAATGGAATCAAAGGTTTCATTGTTCAATATGCACTATGTACTGAAATGTGTGCTGCAAAGAAGCAAAGGGAGCTAAGAGCACTGGACTCACTCAGCAGACCTGAGTTCAACCTAGCCTCTGCCAATTTCTAGATCTAGTGGTAGAAGTAGTATTAGCAGTAGTCATAGTAGCAGCAGCAGCAACTCCAGAGTATTTAGCATGTGCAGGGTGTGATGTGAAGCATCTAATTTCAGACACTGGCTGCTTCAGGACTACATTAAGGATGTGTATATGTTAAGATTGGGGTGATTGTTGGGGGAATGGGAGTTAGTTTGAGATAAGCTTAGATCACAGTCTATGGTGGGACTTGAAAGCCAAGTTAAATAGTGCAAACTTTACCTAAAGGGAATTAGAAAGCCACTGGGGGATTTTGACAAGGCAGTGACTAGACAGAGGGTGATAGTATGGTGACATCGTTTCTTCTTAAGCAAACATCGATAGAGCTCCTACTGTGTGGAGATGACCACACTTAGCACTGGGATTTCAAGAGAGACTGCCAACTATCAGTTTTCTGAACCCAAGGGATCTTTCTAACTACCTGACACCCACTGCGCAAACTGAACAGAAGATGGTACACCTCACACACAGGATGGTCACGGGTGCATTTGTCCCGCCACAAGGCAATGGAAAGCTCAGAGCTCCCAACACTGAGGTTAGTTCATACTCACTCCTGGTATACAACATATAATCTACTGTCAATATTTGCTCTCAGTATTTGCTCTCAGTATAATCTACTCTCAGTATTTGCTTCCGACGAAACAGACTGTCTAGAAAGAAAATTTCCAAAGTTGCGCCCTCTAGCGTCCTAGTCAGGCAATAGCACGGCTTATTTTCTGTATCTGATTCAGCTGAGCTTTGCTAGCAGGCAGCAACTGCAGGATCTGCTGACACATGAGAAGGGCAACCCTCCCCCACCCCCACAGACTCCCCTATTCTGCCTTCTGGAGTCCTGTGCTCCTGTCATGCCTTTGCTATATAAGAGTTGTGTAATTTGGGGAAAGTAACTTAACATCCCTGAACCTCAGTTTCCTCTCCTTTGTAGTGAAATGATATGGGCTTCCCTGATAGCTCAGTCGGTAAAGAATCCGCCTGCAATGCAGGAGACCCCAGTTTGATGTCTGGGTCGGGAAGATCAGCTGGAGAAGGAATAGGCTACCCACTCCAGTATTCTTGGGCTTCCATTGTGGCTCGGCTGGTAAAGAACCTGCCCGCAAAGCAGGAAACCTAGGTTCGACCCCTGGGTTGGGAAGATCCCCTAGAGAAGGGAAAGGCTACCCACTCCAGTATTCTGGCCTTAAGAATTCCATGGACTGAAGTCCATGGGTTCACAAAGAGTCGGACACGACTAAGCGACTTTCACTACTACGTTTATAGTGAAATGGTAACAATCCCCATATCATGTGGTTATCAGAAGTATTAAATAAAATTTAGAGATGCTGTCTGGAAGCTCCTATATTGTACTTGGCACATAGGAGGGATCCAGAAACTGTTAATTCTCTTCCTCTTCATCTATTATCTTGATTCTCTTCCCCCACCCCAAATCTCCATAGTTCTGTCCTCCACCTCCCTCTCATTCCTGACTATTGTTCAGTTCTGCATTCTGGAAATACATTCTCCCTAAGATGAAATTGATTGATTGTTAATTTGCAAGATATTCTTTAAAACTTACATTTAAAACAATTGTTTCAGTCTTGTATAAAGCTGCTGGAACTAGCACATTGAATACAGAATCTCTAGGAAGTGCAGCCATATCAATAAACTCAACTAAATCCAGAAATATGTCTCTCTCTTATAATTCAGAGGACTCTGAGTAGTCAAAGCAATCTTGAAAACGAAGAACAAAGTTGGAGATATCACACTCCATGGTTTCAAACTATACTATGAATTTATAATAATCAAAACTATATGGCACTGGCACAAAAACAGACATATAGATATCAATGGAACAGAACAGACAGCCCAGAAATAAGCCTATTTTTATATGGCCAATTAGTTTATAACAGAGGAGCCAAGAATATACAGTGGGGAGAACACAGTGTCTCTAATAAATGGTGTTTTGAAAACTGAACAGCCACATGCCAAAGAGTGAGATCAAAGTTGTTTAAAAACAAATGTAATACCCGAAACCATAAAACTAGAAAAAAACATAGGCAATGTGTAGTTTGACATCAGTCATAGTGACAATTTTTTTTGGATTTGTTTCCTCATGTAAAGGAAACAAAAGCAAAAGTAACTAAACAGTACTATATCAAAGTAAAAAGGTTTTGTACAGTGAAGGAAACTGATAGATTACAGTGAACAATATCAGAATCATGATATCCAAAGAAGATTTAACTTCAGGATCAGGGACCAGGCTTAGTCACACAGAGCTTTTTTGTGTGGCAGAAGTTTTATTACAGTGGAAAAGGACAGAGAAAGCTTCTGACATAGACATTGGAAGGGAGACAGAGTGTGCCCCCCTCACAAATCTTAGCAAGGCCTTATATACTTTTTCCAGACTCACTCCCACAACATACATCTTAAATTAATAAGATTAGAACTAACAATAGAAAGGTCTAACCAGACCCACTCCCTGGAGAAGGAAATGGCAACCCACTTCAGTGTTCTTGCCTGGAAAATTCCTTGGACAGAGAGCCTAGTAAGCTACAGTCCATGGGGTTGCAAAGAGTCAGACACAACTGAATGACTTCAGTTTTAAGGACTTCCCTGGTGGCTGAGACGGTAAAGCATCTGCCTACAATGCAGGAGACCCGGGTTCGATCCTTGGGTCGGGAAGATCCCCTGGAGAAGGAAACGGCAACCCGCTCCAGTATTCTTGCTTGGAAAATCCCATGAACGGAAGAGCCTGATAGGCTACAGTCCATGGGGTCGCAAAGAGTGGGACAGGACTGAGTGACTTCACTATCACTACTATCACTAACCAGACCCACTCCCACATAAGATAACAGGATTAGTCAAAAGGTTCTTGTTAAGAAGGAGAAACGTGTCCTCAAGCAAGATACATTTGTTGTTATATAATCCTTAGTACAGAACTTAAGGAAAAAAATGCCCTTGAGCCATTAGCTCTGAGCTTAAAGAAACAATGTTTTATGTGACTAAAACAAAGGGATGCAGAAAAAAGTTTGTCTTTTTCTCCTCCTTGAGAACTCTGGACCCCTTTCTCCTCCTCGAGAGCCCCGGACTCCTTATCAACCTACCTAAGAGTTAACTCTCTCAAAGCTATCAATAAAACCAAAAGGCAACATACTGAATGGGAGAAGATATTTGCAAATACTATCTCCATTTAGGAGTTAATATCTAAAATATACACTAAACTCATGCAGCTCAATATATAAAAAATAATATAGTTCAGGATGGGGGACACATGTATACCCATGGCTGATTCATGTCAGTGTATGGCAAAAACCACTACAATATTGTAAAGTAATTAGCCTCCAATTAAAATTAATTAATTAATTTAAAAAATAATATGAATAAAAATTGAGCAGAAAATTTGAATAGACATTTTCCAAAGGAAGACATACATATAGCCAAAAGATACATGAAAAGATGCTCAACACCCCTAATCATCAGGGAATTGCAATTCAAAACTAAAATGAGTTATCACCACATACCTATCAGAATGGCCATTATCAACAAGACAACAAAAAACAAATGTTGGTGAGAATATGGAGAAAAAAGAACCTTAATGAACCATTGGTGGAAATGGAAATTTGTACAGCCATGATGGAAAGCAGTACACAGATTCCTCAAAAAAACTAAAAACAGAACTATCATCAGTTCAGTTCAGTTCAGTCACTCAGTCGTGTCCAACTCTTTGTGACCCCATGAATTGCAGCACGCCAGGCCTCCCTGTCCATCACCAACTCCCGGAGTTCACTCAAACTCACATCCATCAAGTCGGTGATGCCATCCAGCCATCTCATCCTCTGTCGTCCCCTTCTACTCCTGCCCCCAATCCCTCCCAGCATCAGAGTCTTTTCCAATGAGTCCACTCTTCTCATGAGGTGGCCAAAGTACTGGAGTTTCAGCTTTAGCATCAATCCAGCAATTACACTTTAGCATATTTATTTAAAAGAAAAAACCCCCACTAATTTGAAAGATATATGCAAGTCAGTGTTCCTTGCAGCACTATTTAAAATAGCTAAGAAATAGAAGCAAACTAAGTATCCATTGATAAATGAATGAGTAATGGCAGAAAGTGAAGAGGAACTAAAAAGCCTCTTGATGAAAGTGAAAGTGGAGAGTGAAAAAGTTGGCTTAAAGCTCAACATTCAGAAAACGAAGATCATGGCATCCAGTCCCACCACTTCATGGGAAATAGATGGGGAAACAGTGGAAACTGTCAGACTTCATTTTTCTGGGCTCCAAAATCACTGCAGATGGTGACTGCAGCCATGAAATTAAAAGACACTTGCTCCTTGGAAGGAAAGTTATGACCAACCTAGATAGCATATTCAAAAGCAGAGACATTACTTTGCCAACAAAGGTTCGTCTAGTCAAGGCTATGGTTTTTCCTGTGGTCATGTATGGATGTGAGAGTTGGACTGTGAAGAAGGCTGAGCACCGAAGAATTGATGCTTTCGAACTGTGGTGTTGGAGAAGACTCTTGAGAGTCCCTTGGACTGCAAGGAGATCCAACCAGTCCATTTTGAAGGAGATCAGCCCTGGGATTTCTTTGGAAGGAATGATGCTAAAGCTGAAACTCCAGTACTTTGGCCACCTCATGCGAAGAGTTGACTCATTGGAAAAGACTCTGATGCTGAGAGGGATTGGGGGCAAGAGGAGAAGAGGATGACAGAGGATGAGATGGCTGGATGGCATCACTGACTCGATGGAGGTGAGTCTCAGTGAACTCCGGGAGTTGGTGATGGACAGAGAGGCCTGGTGTGCTGCAATTCATGGGGTCACAAAGAGTCGGACACGACTGAGTGACTGATCTGATCTGAAAGATGTTGTATTTATGTATATAATACCATCTTACTTAGCCTTAAACAAGCATGAAATCTTGCCATTTGCAGCAACATTGATGGAACCTGAGGACATTATGTTAAGTGAAATAAGTCAGGCAGAAAAAGATAAAACTCTCTGATCTTACTTACATGTGAAATGTTTTTAAATAAACAAAAGACAAACAGACTCATAGTTACAGAGAACAAACTGGTGATTAACAGAGAGGACAATGGTAGGGGATTGAGCCAAATAGGAGAAGGAGATTCAGAGGTACAACCTTTAGTTATAAATTAAGTAAGTCTCAGATGTGTAATATACAGCATAAGGAATATTGTCAATAATGTTGCAATAATATTATGATGGCAGATGTTTGCTACACTTATTGTGGTTTTTACTTTTCAATGTGTATAAACGTTGACTCACTATGTCATACACTTGAAACTCATATGATTTTGTACATCAAGTATATTTCAATTTAAAAGGGAGAGAGGGAGAGAAACAACAGAAGCCATAATACAAAATTAAAAAAAAAAAAAAAAAACAAAACCAAAAAACCTGTCAGTATTGTCAACCAACAACACAAGAGAAGATTCTACACATGGATATCACTAGATAGTCAATAACAAAATCAGATTGATTATATTCTTTGCAGCCAAAGACAGAGAATCTCTAAATAGTCAGCAAAAACAAGACCGTGAGCTGACTGTGGCTCAGATCATGAACTCCTTATTGCAAAATTCAGACTTTAAATGAAGAAAGTAGGTAAAACCACTAGACCATTCAGGTATGATCTAAATAAAATCCCTTACAATTATACAGTGGAAGTGACAAATAGATTCAAGGGATTAGATCTGATACAGTGCCTGAAGAAGTATGGATGGAGGTTGTGACATTGAACAGGAGGCAGTGATCAAGACCATTCTCAAGAAAATAAATGCAACAAGGTAAAATGGTTGTCTGAGGAGGCCTCACAAATAGCTAAGAGGTTCTTTAGTTCTTCTTCACTTTCTGCCAAAAGGGTGGTGTCATCTGTGTATCTGATGCTATTGATATTTCTAAAATATCAAACAGAAGAAGAGAAGTGAAAGGCAAAGGAGAAAAGGAAAAATATACCCATTTGAATGCTGAGTTCCAAAGAATATCAAGGAGAGATAAGAAAGCCTTCCTCAGTGATCAATGCAAAGAAATAGAGGAAAACAATAGAATGGGGAAAGACTAGATATCTCTTCAAAAAAAATTATAGATACCAAGGGAACACAAAGATGGGCATAATAAAGGACAGAAATGGTATGGGCCTAACAGCAGAAGATCTTAAGAAGCGGTGGCAAGAATATACAGAACTATACAAAAAAGATCTTCATGACCCAGATAACCATGATTGTCTGATCACTCACCTAGAGCCAGACATTCTGCAATGTGAAGTCAAGTGTTAGGAAGCATCACTACCAACAAAGCTAGTGGAGGTGATGGAATTCCAGTTGCTCTATTTCAAATCCTAAAAGATGATGCTGTGAAAGGGCTACACTCAATATGCCAGCAAGTTGGGAAAACTCAGCAGTAGCCCTGGGACTAGAAAAGTTCAATTTTCATTCCAATTCCAAAGAAAGGCAATGCCAAAGAATGCTCAAACTACTGCACAATTGCACTCATCTCACACGCTAGCAAAGTAATGCTCAAAATTCTCCAAGCCAGGCTTCAACAGTACGTGAACCATGAACTTCCAGATGTTCAAGCTGGATTTAGAAACGTCAGAGGAAGCAGAGATCAAATTGCCAACATCCATTGGATCGTCAAAAAAGCAAGAGAATTCCAGAAAGACACCTACTTCTGCTTTATTGACTACGTCAAATCTTTTGACTGCATGGATCACAACAAATTGTGGAAAATTCTTCGAGAGATGGGAATACCAGACCACCAGATCTGCTTCCTGACAAATCTGTATGCAGGTCAAGAAGCTACAGTTAGAACTGGACATGGAACAACAGACTGGTTCCAAATTGGGAAAGGAGTATGTCAAGGCTGTATATTGTCACCCTGCTTATTTAACTTCTATGCAGAATACATCAAGTGAAATGCCGGGCTGGATGAAGCACAAGCTGGAATCAAGATTGCCGGGAGAAACATCAATAACTTCAGATACACAGATGACATCACCTGTATGGCAGAAAGCAAAGAAGAGCTAAAGAATCTCTTTATCACAGTGAAAGAGGAGAGTGAAAAAGCTGGCTTAAAACTCAACATTCAGAAAACTAAGATCATGGCATCTAGTCCCATTAATTCATGGCAAATAGATTGGTAAACAATGGAAACAATGACAGATTTTATTTTCTTGGGCTCCAAAATCACTGCAGATGGTGACTGCAGCCATGAAAATAAATGACACTTGATCTTTGGAATTAAGATCTATGACCAAACTAGACAGCATATTAAAAAGCAGAGACATTACTTTGCCAACAAAGGTCTGCCTCGTCAAAGCTATGGTTTTTCCAGTAGTCATGTATGGATGTGAGTTGGACTATAAAGAAAGATGAGCACTGAAGAGTTGATGCTTTTAACTGTGGTGCTGTAGAAGACTCTTAAGAGACCCTTGGACTGCAAGGAGATCCAACCAGTACATCCTAAAGGAAATCATCCCTGAATATTCATTGGAAGGACTGATGCTGAAGCTGAAACTCCAATATTTTGGCCACTTGATGTGAAGAACTAACTCATTTGAAAAAACCCTGATGCTGGGAAAGATTGAGGGTGGGAGAAGAGGACTACAGAGGATGAGATGGTTGGATGGCATCACCAATTCAATGAACATAAGTTTGAGCAAGCTCCGGGATTTGGTGATGGACAGGGATACCTGGCATGCTGCAGTCCATGGGGTCACAAAGATTTGGAGACGACTGAGCAACCTAACTGAATTGACTGGCTGTCAATCGATAATCCCAAATCAAGCAAAGTGATTTTTCAAGAATAAAGGTGAAATAAGCACATTCCAGACAAACAAAAGCTTAAAGAATTTGTTGCTAGCACACCTGCCCTATAGGGACTGCTAAAGGAAGTTCTTCAGGCTGACAATGGGTGACCTCAGATTATAATTTGAATACACACACACACAAAGAGCAATAGTAACTATGTAATTATAAAAGACTGTATATAATCATATTTATTCTCCTTTCCTTTCTTAACTGATTTAAAAAGCAATTATATTAAAATATGTACATAATGTATTTTGAAGCTTATAACACATAGAAATGCAATATATTTAGCAAAAACAGCACAATGGAGGTAGATGGGAGGAAAGCTGTGTTACGACAAAGAAAATGACTCTAGATGGTAACTTGAATTCACAAGAAGAAGCGAACCAGCTACAATAAATAGGAAAGTTAATATAATAAAAGCTACAAACATGTATTTGTTATCCTTCTCTAAGATTCTTCAAGAGACATAAAATTTTATAAAGTAATAACTATAGCAATGTATTCCTGAGTTTGTAACATTTATAGGAATAGTTAACATATATAAGAATTGCTGTTGTTGTTCAGTCACTAAGTAGTCTTGGACTCTGTGACCCCATGGACTGTAGCCCACCAGGCTCCTCCATCCATGGGATTCTCCAGGTAAGAGTCCTGGAGTGGGTTGCCATTTCCTTCTCCAGAGGATCTTCCAGACCCAGGGATTAAATTCATGTCTCCTGCATTGATACCGCTAAGCCACCCAGGAAGCACATACATAGCAATAATACCACAAAATAGAGTAAAGTGAATAAAGCTACATGAAAATAATGTTTCTCTATCTAACTGGAATTATATTAATAATAATATAAAAATCTGAAGCTGTTATTGAAAAGTTAAGATGGAAGAGCTTCCCTAGAGGTCCAGTGGTTAAGACTTCACACTTCCACTATAGGGGGTACAGGTTCAGTCCCTGATTGGGGAACTAAGATCCTGCATGCCTCGTGGCCAGGAAAAAAGAAAGAAAGAAAGAAGGAAGGAAGGAAGAAAAAGTTAAGGTGTAGACCACTAGACCAACCACTACAAAAATTACCACTAAAAGTTTATGATGAAAAGGAGGCGTCTGGCTACTGGTTTAAAAACTTACATGTGATTTTCAGGCCTAACCATAGGCAATTACAAAGGATTTAACCTGCACACTTTGAGGGTGAAAACTTCTCTTCCTACATCAGACGTGTTGTACAGCCAACAGATTTGTTGTGCGAGTGTGTAATTTCCTCGGTTCTGTCTCGTTGCAAAAAAAAATTTGAAATGATGGACCAGTGTTACAGCTCCGTATACAGCTCAGTTTTATTTAGAAAGTAAAGGAAAGATTGAGGGCAGGAGGAGAAAGGGACGACAGAAGATGAGATGGTTGGATGGCATCACCAACCTGATGGACATGGGTTTGGGTGAACTCCGGGAGTTGGTGATGGACAGGGAGGCCTGGCATGCTGCGGTTCATGGGGTTGCAAAGAGTCGGACACTACTGAGCGACTGAACTGAACTGAAATGAAAATACATCCTCAAGGCATGAGGGCATGCCAACCCAATAGATGGGAAGAGAAGAGAGAGGCCTGCAGCCCAATTTTGGCTCCTCTTTTTATATGTTTTTTCTCCTCCCCTTGGGCCTGCCCTATGTAAATGGGGCTAGCCAGGAATGCTGTTTGTTTTACCTGGGATCCTCACTCCAGTCCTCAGACTTTCCTTTGTTCTCTTTTTACGGGCTTTTCCCTTTCTTGTCTTTTAGCCACCACCATTCTAGACTCCTTTTTCCTATTCTAACTACCTAACAGATTGAAGTCTCAGGAGGGTGTTGCTGTCAAGCAGTCAGCCTCCCTTAGCTGGCCATGCTCTCACACATAGCTGTGCTCCTAGCCTAACTTAAAACCACAGGAGCATTTTGTTCAGCACTCCCTGTACAGTGAGACAACCTCCTTGTCTATGTTCATCCATCTGATCTCATGCTGGTACTGGTCCATGGGCAAAACAGAAAAGAGTGGGGTCAGCACTTTCCCCAGTTTAGCCTTTTGCTTTTCTTATTGCAGTAAGTGATTTAAGTAAGGCTTGAGTGTTACTTTTACTTTGGCATGTTGTCTTAAGCAGCTACTCTGACATCTGGCAGATCAGCTTTCTCTCCAGCTCAGCTGAGCTTCTGACAAACTTAGAGAGCCAAGGAGTCAATTAACCACAATGCTCTCCTGGAACTCAAAAGCCTGAAGATCCTACACAGTACCTTTGGGAGTTATTAACGGAGTCTGCAGGGCATATTAGAAGGTTGCTAGTGGATTATTTGCAAGAGTCTAAATGTCTCATGGGGCACTTTGCTAGTCATGCATATGGATCTTCGGGAATGCCAGAGGAAGCCATGAGGCATTCTTAGGAGGGTGTTAGCATATTTTAATATAAACTTTTCCATTCTGAGGGCAGTTTCTGGTCCTCTTTAGTGCCTGACCACCACCAGATCATCCCCCAGCAGATCTCACCTGGCTGGTCAGATAAGTGACCCAACAGAGAGGGTCAAAGAAAGGTAGGAAAGCAATATCTTAACCACTGTTTAAGGCTCTCAGCAATGATACGGTGGTGGGAGTCATCACACAAGCTGAGTAACTTGAACAATATGTTCCTGGTGCCAATAAACACCCTGGTGTCAGCAAGTTGTTGAAACTTCAAGAGAGGAAAAAAAAGTGTAGTACCCCTCAAGATTGCTTTGTCCAACAGCCTCCAAAGAGACCTTAGAAACTTAATTAGATTTCTCCAGAGGTAATCTGACTAAAGTTAATAAAGAGAGAGTGGCACAGTGTAGGGTGCTTTACTACAAACCCTGTCCTTCATAGTGCCTTTATGGCAGCTGTCACCAGGGTAACAGAATGCAAACAGCAGCAGCAACAGCAGCTGTGACCTTCTGGTTGCTCCCCCACCCCCCGCTCCCAGAAAGACTGGGCTCTGCTTGAACAGGCCCACCCTGCATGCCCCTAAGAGTCCCAGCCAGGAAGCAGCTGTCCACCCCAGTCAGTTGCCTCACCCACTCTCTGCTCCTTCTCCCTCTCCTGCTTCAGAGAACTTGTGGCCAAATCCAGGGAGGTAGCCTTGCTTGGGTCTCTATGTTGTCAGCCCCTGTGACTGATGCAGGTCCACCCCTCTCTGTGGACCTGGGAATAGAGGAAAAGGCCCAGAAGCTTTTTGTCTAACCTATCAGCTATTTTTTTTTTCTTTTTCTTCTTTAAAACAAATACTTTTTGACTGAATTTATCTATTTTTTTAAACTTATTATTTTATATTGGAGTACCACTGATTAACAATGTGTTAGTTTCAGGTACATAAAAAATGACTCAACCATACATATATATGTATCTATTCTTTTTTCAAATTATGTTCCCATTTAGGCTGTTACATAAAATTGAGATGAGTTCCCTGTACTACATAGTAGGTCCTTGTTGGTTATCCATTTTAAATACACTAGTGTGTACATGTCGATCCCAGGCTTCCCAGGTGTTTCAGTCGTAAAGAATTCACCTGCCAATGCAGGAGACATAGATTCGATCCCTGGGTCAGGAAGATCCCCTGGGGAAGGAAATGACAACTCACTCCAGTATTCTTGCCTGGGAAATCCCATGGACAGAGCGGCTTGACAGGCTGCAGGCCATGGGGTCACAAAAGAGTTGGACACAACTTAGCGACTAAACAGCAACAACAACATGTCAGTCCCAAACTCCCTAACTATCCCTCCTCCCTGCCTCCCACCCCTAGAATCATAAGTTTGTTTTCAAAGTCTGTGAGTCTGTTTCCTTTTGTAAATAAGTTCGTTTGTGTCATTTTTTAGATTTTTCTAATGAGCGATATCATATTTTCTGTCAGACTTACTTCACTCAGTATGTCAGTTGCTAGGTCCATCCATGATCATTTAATCCTTTTCAGTGGCTGGGTAATATTCCCTTGTGTATATATATGCCACTTCTTTATTCATTTTTCTGTTGATGGACATTTAGGTTGCTTCCATGTCTTGACTCTTGTAAATAGTGTTGCTATGAAGGTCAGAATGCATGTATCCTTTCAGACAGTGTTTTTCTCTGGATATATGCCCAGGAGTGGAATTGCAGGATCATATGATTGCTCTAATTTCAGTTTCTTAAGGAACCTCCATACTGTTGTCCAGAGTGGCTGCACCAGTTTACATTCCTACCAATTGTGTAGGAGGGTTCCCTTCTCTCCACACCCTTTCCAGCATTTAATGTTTGTGGATTTTTTCATAGCCATTCTGACTGGTGTGAGGTGATATCTCATTGTAAGTTTTGATTTGCATTTCTCTAATAGTTAGCAATGTTGAACATCTTTTCATGTGCCTCTTGGCCATCTGTATATCTTCTTTGGAAAAATGTCTATTTAGGTCTTCTGCCCATTTTTTTATTGGGTTGTTTATTTAACATAGTTTTGGAAGTTCTAACCATGGCAATCAGAGAAGAAAAATAAATAAAAGGAATCCAAACCTGAAAACTGTCACTGTTTGCTGATGACATAATACTAAGAAAATGCTAAGGAGAATATCATTACAAAAATCCTAAGAAAACCACTACAGCTTGTCAATGAATTTGGTTAAGTTGCAGGTTGCAAAATTAATACACAGAAATCTATTTTATTTCTATACACTAACAATGAAAGATCAGAAAGAGAAATTCAGGAATCAATTCCATTTACCCTTTCATTGAAAATAATACCTAAGAATAAGCCCACCTAAGGAGATAGGACTTCCCTGGTGGCTCAGACGGTAAAGCGTCTGTCTACAATGCGGGAGACCTGGGTTTGATCCCTGGGTTGGGAAGATCCCCTGGAAAAGGAAATGGCAATCCACTCCAGTACTATTGCCTGGAAAATCCAATGGACAGAGGAGCTTGGTAGGCTAACAGTCCATGGGGTCACAAAGAGTCGGACACAACTGAGCAACTTCACTTCACCTCAAGGAGATAAAAGACCTGTACTCCAAATACTATAGGACGCTGATGAAAGAAATTAAAACACAACAAACAGATGGAAAGATATACCATGGTCTTGGATTCGAAGAATCAATATTGTGAAAATCACTGTCCTATGCCAGGCAATCTGCAGATTTAATGCAATTGCCATCAAATTACCAATGGCATTTTTCACAGAAAAGCATTTACAATTTGTATAGAAACACAGAAGATCCCAAATAGCCAAAACAATCTTGAGAAAGAAAAGCAGATCTGGAGGAATCAGGCTCCCTGACTTCAAACTATACTACAAAGCTATAGTCTTATGACTATAACAGTATGGAACTAGCACAAAAATAGAAATATAGATCAATGGAACAGGATAGAAAGCCCAGAAATAAACCCACAGGCCTATGATCAATTAATCTACAACAAAGGAGGCAAGGCTATACAATGGAGGAAAGATAGTCTCTTCAATAAATGGTGCTGGGAAAACTGGACAGCTACGTGCAAAAAAAAGTGAAATTAGAACTTTCTTTGACATCATACACAAAAATAACCTCAAATGGATTAAAGACCTAAATATGAGACCAGATACTATAAAACTCATAGAGGAAAACACAGGCAGAACACTCTCTGACATAAATCGCAGCAATATCTTTTTCAATGTCTCCCAGGATAATGGAAATTAAAAACAAAAATAAACAAATAGGACCCGATTAAACTCAAAAGCTTTTGCATAGCAAAGGAAACCATAAACAAAACAAAAGGTAACCATAGAATGAAAGAAAATAATTGCAAATGATGTGGCCAACAAGGGATTAGTCTCCAAAATTTACAAACAGCTCATGCAGCTTAATATCATCAAAAGAAATAGTTTTTCTTTTAATTGAGGTCTAAGTGATGTATAACATTGTATTAGTTTCCCGTGTAAAATATAATGATTTGGCGTTCATATACCTTGTAAAATGATCACCACAATGTCTAGTTAACATCTATCACCTTACATAGTTACAAATTTTTTTTCCTTGTGATAGCATTTACTTTCTTAGCAACTTTAAAATATGAAATACAGTATTAACTATAGTCACTGTGCTGTACGTCCCCATGACTTATTTATTTTAAAACTGAAATTTATATTTTTTTTATCTCTTTCACCCATTGTTGGTTATCTATTTCATATATCGTGGTGTGTATACGTTAATCTCAAACTCCTAACTTATCTTTCCTCCCCACCTTTCCTCTTTGGTAACCATAAATTTGTTTTCTAAGTCTGCAAGTCTGTTTCTGCTTTGTAAACAAGTTCATTTGCATGATTTTTTTTCTTATTCCACATACAAGTGATATCATATGATATTTGTTTTCTCTAACTGACTTCACTTAGTATGATAATCTCTAGGTCCACCATGTTGCTGCAAATGATATTTTTTCATTCTTTTCATAACTGAATAATATTCCATTGTATACATGTACCACATGTTCTTTATCCACCCCTCTGTCGATGGATATTTAGGTTGCTTCCATGACTTGCTTACTGTAAACAGTGCTGCAATTAACATTAGGGTGCATGTATCTTTTCGAATTATGGTCTTCTTCAGATATATGCCCAGGAATGGGATTGCTGGGTCATTTGGTATTTTTAGTTTTTTAAGGAAGCTCCATACTGCTATACACAGTGATTATACCAATTTACATTCCCACCAACAGTGTAGGAGAGTACCCTTTTCTCCATACCCTCTCCAGCATTTATTGCTTGTAGACTTTTTGATCATGGTCATTCTGTTTGCATTTTTCTATCTGACTTTTTTCACTGAGCTTGAGGCACTCAAGGACCATCTGTTTTCATAAAATGCAAGATTTCATTCTTTCCTATGGCTGAATTATAATACACATGCCATATTTTTTGTCCATTCATTCATTAATGAGCATGTAGATTTTTCCATACTGGAGCTAATGTATATTGTGAATAATGCTGCTATGAACATGGCCACATGTGTCTTTTTGAATTAGTGTTTTTCTTTTCTTCAAATAAATACCCAGAAGTGGAATTGCTAGATCACATGGTAGTTTCATTTTTAATTTTGAGGAAATGTTATACTATTTTACATAGTGGCTACACCAATTTTATTCCCAGCAACAAGTCACAAGCTTTCCCTTTTATCTATGTACTCACCAACATGTTGTTTCTTTTTTGATAATAGTCGTTCTACCAAGTGTGAGGTGGCATCTCATTATGATTTTGATTTGTATTTCTCTGGTGATTAGTGATGCTGAGCACTTTTTCATGTACCTGTTGACTACCTGTATGTCTTCTTTGGAAAAATATCTATGCAGACCTTCTGCCCATTTTTTAATCACAATGTTTTGCTCTTGAGTTGCAAGAGTTATTTATATATCAATATTTAGATATTAACCCTTGAATATATGATTTGCAAATATTTTCTCTCATTCATTAGATTGCCTTTTCTTTTTGTGAATGGCTTCCTTTGCTGTGCAGAAGCTTTTTAGTTTTACATAGTCTCACTTGGTTTTGTTTCTTTGCTTTTTCTGCTTTTTCTTTTTATGTTGGATTCAAAACCTTATTACCAAGATCTATATGAAGTAGCTTGCCATCTATGTTTCTTCAAGTTTATGGTTGCCCGTCTTAAATTTAAGACTTTAATATGGTTTGAGTTAATATTTTTGTATGGTGTAAGGTAATCATCTGGTTTCATTCTTTTGGCATGTAACCATACAGTTTTCCCAATACTATTTATTGAAGGGATTGTCTTTTCCCCATTGTGTAGTCTTGGCTCCTTTGTTGTAGATTAATCGACCATTTATGTGTGGGTTTAATTCTAAGTGCTGTATACTATTCCACTGATCTATGTGTCTGTTTTTGTGTCAGTACCATGCAGTTTTGATTTATGCAGCCTTATAATATACTTTGAAATCTGGGACCATGATGCCTTCACCTTGCTTCATCTTTCTCAAGATTACTTTGGCTGTTTGAAGCCTTTTACACTTCTTTACACATTTTAGGATTGTTTGTTCTATTTCTGTGAAAAATGCCATTGGAATTTTGGTAGATTCTTTTGGGTAGTATGGACATATTAACAATATTAATTTTTCTAATCCATGTGCATGGTATAGTTTTTCATTTATTTGTGTCTTCTACAATTTATTTGATCAATATCTTGTAGGTTTCATTATACAGGTCTTTCATCTTTTTGGTTAAATTTATTCCTAGGTATTTTATTCTTTTTGGTGCAAGTGTAAATGGATTTTCTCTTAATTTCTCTTTCTGATATCTTGTTATTAGTAAATAGAAGCACAACATATTTTTGTATATTGATTCTGTATCCTGCAAATTTACTAAATTCTTCTATTAGTTCTAACAGTTTCTTAATGGAGTCTATATATATATATATATATATATATATATATATATATATATAACATCTTTTCATGTGCAAATAGTGAGGGTTTTCCTTCCTCCTTTCCAATTTGGATGTCTTTTATTTCTTTTTCTTGCTTAATTGCTCTAGCTAGGACTTATAATACTATGTTGAATAAAAGTGGTGAAAGTGAGTATCCTTGTCTTATACCTGCTTTTGGAAAAAAAGTTTTCAGCTCTTTATCATTGAGTATGATATTAGCTGTGGGATTGTCATATGCTGCCCTTTATTATGTTGAGGTACATTCCCTCTATACTCTATTTGTTGAGATTTTTTTTGCCATAAATGGTGTTAATTTTGTCAAATGATTTCTGCATCTATTGAGATGATCATCTATTGAGGTTATTTTTATCATTCATTTTGTTAATGTGATACACTGCATTGATTGATTTTCAGATGTTGAACCATCCTTGCATCCCTGGAATAAATCCCACTTGAAAATGGTGTGTTATCCTTTTAATGTCTTTATTGTTGAATTTGGTTTGCTAATATTTTGAGGACTTTTACCTCTATGTTCATTAGAGATTTCGGCCTATAATTTTCTTTACTTGTAATGTCCTTGCGTAGTTATATCAGAGTAATGCTGACCTTCTGAAATGAGTTTGGAAGAATTCCCTCCTCTTCTATATTTTAGGAGTTTGAGAAGTTGCTGCTGCTAAGTCGCTTCAGTCGTGTCCGACTTTGTGTGACCCCATAGACGGCAGCCCACCAGGCTCCCCCATCCCTGGGATTCTCCAGGCAAGAACACTGGAGTGAGCTGCCATTTCCTTCTCCAGTGCATGAATGTGAAAAGTGACAGTGAAGTCGTTCAGTCGTGTTCGACTCAGCGATCGGAGTTTGAGAAGAATTGTTATTATTTCTGTTTTTTTAATGTTTGAAAGAATTTATCAGTGCAACCTGGAGTTTTATTTGTTGAGAAGTGTTTTTTATTATTATTACTACTACTAATTCAATCCCCTTACTAGCAATATGTCCAGATTTTCTATTTCAATCTTTGGTAGGTTGTATGTTTCTAGGAATTTATCCATATCTTCTAGGCTGTCAGATTTGTTGATGTATAGTAAGCCAATATGATCTTTTGTATTTCTGTAGTAGCAATTGTAATATCCCCTCTTTTCTTTCTGATTTTATATACCTGAGCTTTTTTCTCTTTTTTTCTTGGTGAGTCTAGCTAAAGGCTTGTCAATTTTGTTTATTTTTCCAAAGAACCAACTCTTATTTTCATTGATCTTCTCTATTTTCTTTTTAGTCTCTATTTCATTTATTTCTGCTTGATTTTTGTAATTCTTCTCCTTTTACTAACGTTGGGCATATTTGTTCTTTATTTGTAGTTTCTTTAAGTTTAATGTTAGGTTGTTAGTCAGAACATGGAAACAACCTAAATGTCCATCAACAGTATAACTTATCCACTTTGCTGTACAGCAGAAACTAACACAACATTGTAAAGCAACTATCCTCCAGGTAAAAAATTATGTTAGGTTGTTTATTTGACATTTTATTGTTTCTTGAAGTAGGCATTTATTGCTTCTCTGTTAGAACTGGTTTTACTGCATCCCCTAAATTTCATTTCAATTCATTATATTTCCAATTTTGTTCGTGTCAAGGTATTAGTAATTTTTTCTTTGATTTCTTCTTCTATATGGTAGTTCTTATATCTCCATTTCTTTGTTGAAATTCACACTCTGTTCATCTATTCTCCTGAGTTTGATGAACATCTTTACTTTTACTTTACCATTACTTTCAACTCTTTGTCAGGTTTAAATTACTTACCTTCATTTCATTAAGATTTTTTCTGAGACTATCTTTTTTAAAAATTAGGAACACATTCCTCTGTTTCTTCATTTTGCTTGATCCTCTGTGTTGACCTCTATTCATTAGATGAACCAGGTACCTCTCTCAGCCTTGAAGTAGTGGCCTTAGGTAGGGGATGAGCCTTGTCATTCAACTCTTCCCTAGATCTTGGTTCTCCCTCAAACATTTGTGATTGTCCAATCAAATCATTATCATTTGAATAGCTCCAAGTAGTTGAGGCTATGCTGAGACCTGTCAGTGTCCCAATAGGTAGGATCTCATTTGGGACCTAGATTCAGGCTGATTGGAATCCAGACCCTCAGGCAGCAAAATTTAAAGTATGCAAATAAATACAGTCTTCTGGCCACCAAAGCCAGGCAATTTGGAGGGGTCACCTGGGCAGCAGTCTCAGCAATTGGGTCTCCAGATAAGTATAAGCTCTTTTCTGGGAGATACTGGCAAGCTTTAGCAAGGCAGAGGGAGAACACAAAGATGGCATCCACTGTCCTACATTCCCTGAGAGCAGTTCCATAAACTCCTAGGTATGAGTCAAAAGTGAGGCTTACATCTCAGGCCAATGCTCCAGAACAAGCAAGGAAGCTTCTTTCACAGAAAGACTGGAGGTGCATTTCTGTCAATTGTTTCTGCAGTCTTCTGGGGGGCTAGCTTGTAAAGAAATGTCTCTCTGATTGCCACTCTCCCATGGGACCCAGGAACACAGTTTTCCCTGGCCACAAAAACCAGGGCCCCAGACATGCATAAGAGTGCCGCTGTGGGAGATAGTGTTGCTCCTGAGCATAGCAGAACGAGAGTGTAAAGATAGCACCCATTCTTTGAGGTCTGTGGAAAGGATTAAAGACATGCCTCAGACATGTACTTAGTTAGAAGCTTGCCCCGGAGAAGGCAATGGCACCCCACTCCAGTACTCTTGCCTGGAAAGTTGCAGGGATGGAGGAGCCTGGTAGGCTATAGTCCATGGGGTCGCTAAGAGTCGGACATGACTGAGCGACTTCCCTGTCACTTTTCAGTTTCATGCATTGGAGAAGGAAATGGCAACCCACTCCAGTGTTCTTGCCCGGAGAATCCCAGGGATGGGGGAGCCTGGTGGGCTGACGTCTATGTGGTCGCACAGAGTTGGACACAACTGAAGCGACTTAGCAGCAGCAGCAGCAGCAGCAGCAACAGAAGCTTGCCCCTCAGTCTGCATCTATGATGATTAGCTAACAGGCTTCTTTCACAGAGACTGAGCTCCTGGCTCTGCTGCCTCTTGTTGTGCCCTGGAGATGCTAACTATTTAAAGACTATTTTTCTGTTGGTTAAAATCCTGTGGGACCCAGAGCCAGGCTGTGTTCAGGCGTTCTCTGGTGGCAGTTGAAGAATCTGGGCACCAGGCAACGATATAAGATCCTTCCTGGGAGATACCAGTGAGCTGTAATGAGGCAGAGAGTGCAAAGATTGTTTCCACTGGCCTCTGTTCCCTGAAATTACTTCTAAGGGCACTAAATGTGTGTCAAACCAAAAGTTTTCCCCTGAGACCAAAGTTCCTGGATAAGTAAATAAGCCTCTTTCAAATACCAGGGTATGTTTCAGCTACTGTCTGTGCAATGCCTTTTTGGTGGTAGACTGCTAAAAACTAAATACTGTCTCTGGTTGATACAGTTCCATGGTAACCATGAACACAATTTCTCTTGGCCTCAAGAACAAGGAAATAAAGGGGCATACTCTAGCCACAAAAATCAGGACAGCAAATTTGTGTAAAACTCCATCCTTGAGTTACTGGTGCTCTGGAACATGGCAGAGGGAGAGTGTGAAACTGTTTCCCACCAGTTGTAATGAGGCAGAGAGGAAGCATAAAGATGGTTTCCACCAGAAATAGAAAAAAAAGTTAAAAGATGGTACCTGCTGTCTAGGGTAAGGCAGAAAGAGAAAGTATTAGTCACTCAGTCGTGTCCAACTCTTTGTGACCCTGTGAATTGTAGCCTCTCAGGCTTCTCAGTAAGGCAGAGGGAGAGTACAAAGATGGCTCCCTACAGTCCTTGTTTCCAGAGAGTATTCCAGCAGATTCTTAGATATGTGAGTTAAATAAGATACCTGACCCTCAGGCCAATACTTTAGTACACACAAATCTCTTTCACTTAGCCTCTGAATGCAACTGCCTACCTCTGATCTAAGCCCTAGGGTAGTGAGCACAAGCACTTAAGCCCTTTTAGATCCATTTCTCACATTGCTACAGTCTTGTAGGTCTCATGGATATGAGTCTCTAGGTCCATCACATCTCTGTTGATTTTTAAAGCTAAATGTTTGGGGGTTCACCTCTTAGGTACAGGTCTTAAAAGTTTGGGTGCCCAATGTGGTGCTCAAATCCTTTGCTACTCAGGGAGAAGCTCCAGATTTTGAGTTCCATGCCAGTTATGGGTCACCATGTTAGCACACATGTGAGGGGTGGCTTTTATAGCAAGATTATATCCCAGTCTCTTCTACCCACTTTTATGTGGTTTCTTGCTTGCTTGCTTGATGTATAGTCATTACTCAGCCAGTCTTTAGGTTTTTTCCCCAGAGGAAATTGTTCCATATGTAGCTACAGACTCATTGTGTCCATGTGGGAGGATAAGTTCAGAATCTTCCTATATAGCTATCTTGAACCAGAATCTGACCTCTCAGCCTTCAAATACAAATAACACTCAGGTTAAGTCAACGGCCCTCTGTTACCAGGGGGATCAGAATTCCTATGCAAAGGTTAAAATTTAGTAGAGAGGTGAAAAATTAAACCCTTTGACTTTCTAAGTATCATTTCATAGAAGACTGTTCTCCACACAATTACAGGCACCAAGGTGAGGGAAAAGTAGATAATACCCTCTGATTTGGAGCCTAAAGCCACCACCATTAAGACCCTTGCTTAAGTTTGATAATGACAGGATCCCTTAAAACTTCTACAAATCTGTTTTCATGACCCCCATAAATGAATGTGTTATTGGTATTGATATATTGTCTATGTGCATCTCTGCTAGCTTTTCCCCTCAAGCCCTGATGGGAATTGCTACAGTTAGGGCTATTTTAGTGGGACCTATGGAAAACCATAAATTTATGTGACTCAGGTTATAGCTAATGGTGTGGAAATTTGATCAGGCCACTATCAAGCCTCAGACTGGTATATAAAATAAGGCTTCTTGTTGGGTAGAAACATTTAAATAAAAATCAGTTCTGCTCCTAAAAAACTTTGTATTACCCATATAGATGCTCACTAGAAAAGCCTCTAATAATGGTGAGGGAAAGCATAATCAACTAGCAGACTATACTTGTCAGCTAAATCCTGAGAATGAAGTGTCTTCTATCCTAAAGCAGGTAGATTTATGATAGCTTGCCTCCTGGATGCCACTGCCATTTGAAAATGCTGAAACAGCACAGAAAAGCTGTTGCACCTGTCAAAGCCTAGCCAACACTAGAAGCATTGCTGAAGAAACACAAGCTGGAATCAAGATTGCCGGGAGAAATATCAATAACCTCAGATATGCAGATGACACCACCCTTATGGCAGAAAGTGAAGAGGAACTAAAAAGCCTCTTGATGAAGGTGAAAGTGGAGAGTGAAAAAGTTGGCTTAAAGCTCAACATTCAGAAAATGAAGATCATGGCATCTGGTCCCATCACTTCATGGGAAATAGATGGGGAAACAGTGGAAACAGTGGCAGACTTTATTTTGGGGGGCTCCAAAATCACTGCAGATGGTGACTGCAGCCATGAAATTAAAAGACGCTTGCTCCTTGGAAGGAAAGTTATGACCAACCTAGATAGCATATTCAAAAGCAGAGACATTACTTTGCCAACAAAGGTTCGTCTAGTCAAGGCTATGGTTTTTCCTGTGGCCATGTATGGATATGAGAGTTGGACTGTGAAGAAGGCTGAGTGCCGAAGAATTGATGCTTTTGAACTGTGGTGTTGGAGAAGACTCTTGAGAGTCCCTTGGACTGCAAGGATATCCAACCAGTCCATTCTGAAGGAGATCAGCCCTGGGATTTCTTTGGAAGGAATGATGCTAAAGCTGAAACTCCAGTACTTTGGCCACCTCATGCGAAGAGTTGACTCATTGGAAAAGACTCTGATGCTGGGAGGGATTGGGGGCAGGAGGAGAAGGGGACGACAGAGGATGAGATGGCTGGATGGCATCACTGACTCGATGGACCTGAGTCTGAGTGAACTCCGGGAGTTGGTGATGGACAGGGAGGCCTGGCGTGCTGCGATTCATGGGGTCGCAAAGAGTCGGACACGACTGAGCGACTGATCTGATCTGAAGGACAGATTCTCCAAGCCATGGGCCGGGACATTCTTAGCAGGTTAATCACATTGAGCCACTTGTCACATCTGGATAGGTTCACTGGATCCTGACTGCTGCAGAGACTTTCTCTGGGGTTTGGCCTAGCAATTTATAGATTTTTCACTGACTTGGCCACATTATCCTTGACCTACAAAACCACAATGGACTTCCCTGATAGCTCAGTTGGTAAAGAATTGCCTGCAATGCAGGAGACCCTGGTTTGATTCCTGGGTTGGCAAGATCCCCTGGAGAAGGGAAAGACTACCCACTCCAGTATTCTGGCCTAGAGAATTCCATGGATAGTCCATGGGGTTGCAAAGAGTAGGACACGACTGAGCCACTTTCACTTCACTTTCACAAAACCACATTAGTTTCCTGTTCAGGTTTCCTGAACACTATCCATCTAATAATGGCTTCAGATTTGTGACCCAAGTACACATCAGTGGACCCAATCATGGGTTATATAAAACAATCTCATGCTTCATATCACCCACAAACCACAGATGTAATTAGAAAATTTAAAGGATAGTCTTAAGCAGCTGACAAGATGAAACAAAATAATACCAGCTTGGATTACATATCTCAAGTGAGTAGTCTAGGCTATCAACACACCAATTCTGCCCCTCTCCCAAAGGCCCTTATGCCATATGTTTGATCGTGCTATCTACCTTCTTCCTTCAGTTATATATCTTTATTTTATAGTATTGACACTTTGATCTATGTAGTAGACATTGCGAGGGCCTTCCATATCATCTTACATTTTTCTGAAGACCCAAATAGGTGGGAAATCAAAATAGCATTTAAACATTTACTGGTTTACTATAAATGATGCAACTCAGGAATAGTGAAGTAGAAGAAATGCATAAGCTAAAATATGGGGTAGTTTCATGGAGCTTCCATGCCCTTCCCAGTATTTTGATGTTGGGAAACTTAGAGGCTTCCCATATCCTGTCATTTAGGGATTTTTCATGGAGACATAAGAGAAGTGGATTTGATCCCTGAGTCGAGAAGACCCCCTTGAAGAGGGCATGGCAACCTAATCCAGTATTCTTCCTGGAGAATCCCATGGACAGAGGAACCTGGCAGGTTACTGTCCATAGGGTCGCAAAGAGTAGGACATGACTGAGGTGACTTTGCATGCATGCACAATTGGAGATTTAATTATGTGGACACCATTGATAAAGTCATTGGCCATTGGTGATTAAAATCAATCTCCAACCCCTCTCCCATCCCTAGAAATTAGTACATGAGACTGAAAGTTCCAAACCTCTAATAATGGCTTGGTCTTTCTGGTGACCAGCCCCAATCTTGAAGCTATCTAGGGTCTAGGCAAGAGTCATCTCATTAGCATAAACCCAGGTATGGTTTCAAGGGGCTTGCTATGAGTAATAAAAGAAGTTTATATCACCCCTACAACTCAGAAAATTCCTAGGGTTTTAGTAGTTCTGTGTCAGAAACTGGGGATATGCTTCCCATTTTTACCACATTTGTGTAAATTGCTTGCCCCTTCAGGACTTGCTCAAGGCAAATCTTCCACTTCCCAGCTATACCACTATCATTTGTTGATGAAATGTTCACCTCCAACTTTATGGTTTAATGGGTTAAGCAACACTCAATTCATCAGAGTTATTTTTGATTACATGAGTGTTTGGTGACCCATGGTCAAGCATCAGCTTGTTCTAGAGTTCAAGATCAGAAAAGAAGTTGCTGCTAAAAGGATAGTGATGAAGGGAAATCTCAGTAGCCAAGACTTCAAGCACTGTATCCAATTGCTTACTTTCCCTGAAATGAAACGTGAAAAGAAATATGCATTTACCCTAGTTAATGGACAATGGTTAATGTTTTGCCTGAATGTTTGGGAACATGGTAAGGACGTGGATGCAAAACAGGTAATAAGGAAATCTGAAGAAGGGGTATGTATGTAACTCTCTGCAAATGATCATGGAGCATGAAGATATTTCTGTCCAGTATGAATCCTTACCAAAAAGCAATATTAGCAGAATGTAAATTTAATAATTAGGAGGATAAGACGATGCAAACTGTGGATGTCAATCAGTCACTTTTCCCATATATTCCTGTCCTTGCCAGATGAGATCATGAAGAAAGTGGCTATATCAAATAATATGAAGTTTATGCATGGGCTCAGAAACACGGACCTCTATTCAAGTTCAATGTGACCACAGGTACAGCAGATACCAACACTGAGATTCAAATAAGGCGTTTCACCTCAGGTTAACTAACAAGTTATTTGGGTTTACTTTGTTTACATTGGACCACATACACTATAGAAAGGGTATTGCTTTGTCCTCACAGGAATAGACATTGACTCTAAATGTGGCTTTGTCTTCCTTGTCCACAGTGCTTTTGCCAAAACTATCATCTGTTAACTTAGACTGCCATATGTACCATGGTGATATCCTACATAGCATCAGTTCAGTTCAGTTCAGTTCCGTCATGTCTGATTCTTTGCTTCTGACCAAAAAACTAATTTCAAACCAAACTAAATGTGATGATGGGCTGATACTCATGAAACTCAGTGGTCTGACCATATTTCCCATTACTTTGAAATAGCTGGTCTAATAGCAAGTGAAAGGGCCTTTTGATGACTCCGTTTCAGAACCAGCTAGATGACAACACTTTGTAGAGTAGGACAATGTGCTTTGTGATGTGGTATATGTTCTAAATCAGCATCCAAAATGTGAGGCAGTTTCTCCTGTAGTCTGGATTCACAGGTTGGGGAATCAAGGAATGAAAATGACTGGAATCCTCTCATTACTCCCCTACTAATCCACTGGCATAAGTCTTGCTTCCTGTCCCTGTGAACTAGGCGCTCCTGGTTCAAATGAATGAACACTTCCACTGAGGGGATACAACAATGGTTCCACTAGACTTGTAGTTGAGATTGCCATCTGGCTACCTTGGTGCCACTGAATGAATAGGAAAAAAGAGGGGTTAGAGTACTGGTAGAGGTGGTAGATCCTGACCATCAAGAGGAAATGGCATTGCTACACAAAATGGGGATTTGTAATGCAGGAGTTTCCCAGGGATGCCTCTCAGTACTGCTATACCTGAGCAGGACCTGATGGGGCTTTCCTAGGGAGACATCCCCAGGTACTTTGCTAGTCTCTTATCTGTAGAGAAGGCCTCCTATTCCTTCCCTGAGTTCCAGTCAAGCAAGACAAAATAATAGTACTTCAACCATTAAACAAAGTGAAGAACATTTAGTTCCTCTTCAAGGGCTATAGATAATATTCTGAGCCAAGTCCTTTGAGCTGTTTTACAGATACTGAAACCCCATCATCACCAGGTGGAAGAAGTTAACTGCATCCTGCCCACAAGCACATAGACCTCAGAATGGTTGGAATCAGAAGATTGATGATGTGCACTCTCAATTACCTCACCAGAAATAAATCAGAAGAATGTTCACAAGCTGATCACATACCCCACAACCCACCACGCTATTCCCTCACCCTGTCTTTAAATATCTTTCTTTGAAAGCCACTGGGGAGTTTGTGCCTTTTGAGCACTAGCTACCTGGACTCCTTACTTGGTGCCCAGCAATAATGCTGCACTGTCCTTCACCGCAACCTGGTGTCAGTAGATTGGCTTTACTGTATACAGGCAAGCAGATCCAAGTTTGGTTCAGTAACATTCCTATGTCCTGTGAACAAAATCAATGGAAAACTATAACAGCCCATACAAACAGAACTGCTAATAGTCCAGACCCTCTAGAAAGGAAAAATTAGGTCATTCCACCTAGTCCAGACCCTCTAGAAAGGAAAAATTAGGTCATTACACCAGGCAAGGAAATTAACCCAGCTAAGGGACTTGCTTACAGCAATGAGAATATAAAATGGGTATTAGAAGAAGATTGGTGAAAACACCAGTTATGACCACCAGGGTTTTCCAGTTGAAAACTCCAGGGTTGTAATAGTCATGAGTATTTTTGCTTATTTTGATATCAATATATCTGTATTTTACTAGCTATTTTTCTTCAACCTTCCTTTCCCCTTATTCCTTCCTATTAATTAATATATAGCATATGCTAATAATGGTTAATTTTTTTTCAGGGTACAAGTTACCAGACATTAAAGTGGTCTGAGAAGAAAAATAAGCATCTCACCTAAGATGGATGAAGGGAATTGTACGGTCTTTTATGAAGGGAGTTTGCATGTTCTGATTTTTACACAGGAGAGTTGCATCATGATAGGCTGAAGCATGGCTTTTCTCTTTTCTTTAGTTGAAGTGTGTATGGATGCCAAGTTGACAAGGGCTGGACTGTGAAAGCACTAAAATGTGTCAACTTGGCCAAGCCAAACTCCATTTCCCATAATCGTTTACTTTGCATGTTGCAAGTTAGGGTTGATCACCATAAAATGAAAATCTGATTTGAAACAGTAGCCATGTTTTACTCTTGGAAGAATGATGTAGTCAGGCACCATGTTGTAGATCATAAACTGCTGCTTCCCCTTGTTGACAATGGCAGTGGCCAGGCTCACAACTTGAGCATTCAGGGTCATATTTCTCTAGCTTCTCTAATTTCTGGGCCAAGTTCAAGAGGGACTTTGTAACAAGAGTTACATTTCTCCAGCAAATTTTTAGGGTTGATGATAGACAAATTCTGACCTAGGATCCAATGAAAGAAAGGAAGATGCAGGTTCCATCTTTTTGTGTGTTTCAATTTTCCCCTACATTTCTTGAGTTCGTATTTATTCTTCCTTCCTGGCCTTGTGTCCTGTGGGTTGAGAATCATCACCAGATGCAACAATAATGGCTGAATCAAAATTGTTTTACCAGTTTTTACAATAGTGTAAGTCTAATTCCATTGTATTTCTCTTCTTCCTGAGAGAAAAAGTCAAGGACACTCTGAGAGGACAAGAGCATTTTGAAGGGGCAATGTGAAAACTGTCCTTTCAAGTCAGGTGTCTGATGCCTTTCTTTTGGTGTACACCTTACATCCTTCCTCTTCCTTTCTTGAGAAAAGCCCACCCAGTGTGTCCCCTTCCGATGCTTTCAGCTACATAGTTTGTTCAGTTCAGTTCAGTCACTCAGTCATGACTGACTCATTGCGACTCCATGGACTGCAGCACCCCAGGCTTCACGGTCCATCACTCACTCCCTGAGCTTACTCTAACTCATGTCCATCAAGTCAGTGATGCCATCCAACCATCTCATCCTCTGTCATCCCCTTCTCCTCCCACCTTCAGTCTTTCCCAGCATCAGGGTCTTTTTCACCGAGTCAGTTCTTCACATCAGGTGGCCAAAGTATTGGAGTTTCAGCTTCAGCATCAGTCCTTCCAATGAATATTCAGGACTGATTTCCTTTACGATGTACTGGTTGGATCTCCTTGCAGTCTAAGGGAATGTCAAGAGTCTTTTTCAACAGCAGAGTTCAAAAGCATCGTTTCTTCAGCACTCAGCTTTCTTTATAGTCCAACTCTCACACCCATACATGACTACTGGAAAAACCATAGCCTTGACTAGATGGACCTTTGTCAGCAAAGTAATGTCTCTGCTTTTTAATATGCTGTCTAGGTTGGTCATAGCTTTTCTTCCAAGGATCCAAGTTTCATGGCTTCAGTCGCCATCTGCAGTGATTTTGGAGCCCCCCAAAATAGTCTCTCACTGGTTCCATTGTTTCCCCATCTATTTGCCATGAAGTGATGAGACCAGATGCCATGATCTTTGTTTTTTGAGTGTTGAGTTTTAAGCCAGCTTTTTCACTCTCCTCTTTCACTTTCATCAAGAGGCTCATTAGTTATTCTTCACTTTCTGCCATATGGGTGGTGTCATCTGTGTATCTGATGTTATTGATATCTCTCCTGGTAATCTTGATTCCAGCTTATGCTTCATCCAGCTTGGCATTTTGCATGATGTAATCTGCAGAGTGACAATATACAGCCTTGTCATACTCCTTTCCCAATTTGGAACCAGTCCTGTTCCGTGTCTGATTCTAACTGTTCCTTCTTAACTTGCATACATATTTGTCAGGAGGCAAATGGTATTCCCATCTCCTGAAGAATTTTTCCACAGTTTGTTGTGATCCACACAGTCAAAGGCTTTGGCATAGTCAATAAAGCAGAAGTAGGTGTTTTTCTGGAATTCTCTTATTTTTTCACAACAGATGTTGGCAATTTGATCTCTGGTTCTTCTGACTTTTCTAAATCCAGCTTGAACATCTGGAAGTTCACAGTTCATGTACTGTTAAAATCTAGCTTGGAGAATTTTTGAGCATTACTTTGCTAGCGTGTGAGATGAATGCTATTGCGCGGTAGTTTGAATATTCTTTGTCTTGCCTTTCTTTGGGATTGGAATGAAAACTGATCTTTTCCAGTCTTGTGGCCACTTCTGAGCTTTCCAAATTTGCTGGCATATTGAGTGCAGCACTTTCACAGCATCATCTCTTAGGATTTGAAATAGCTCAACTGGAATTCCATCACCTCCACTAGCTTGGTTCATAGTGATGCTTCCTAAGGCCCACTTGACTTCACATTCCAGGATGTCTGGCTCTAAGTGAATGATTACACCATCGTGGTTATCTGGGTCATGAAGATCTTTTCTGTATAGTTCTTCTGTGTATTCTTGCCACTTCTTAAGATCTTCTGCTTCTGTTAGGTCCATACCATTTCTGTCCTTTATTGTGCCCATCTTTGCATGAAATGTTCCCTTGGTATCTCTAATTTTCTTAAAGAGATCTCTAGCCTTTCCCATTCTATTGTTTTCCTCTATTTCTTTGCACTGATCACTGAGGAAGGCTTTCTTATCTCTCCTTGCTATTTTTTGGAACTCAACATTCAAATGGGTATATCTTTCCTTTTGTTTAGCTTCTCTTCCTTTCTCAACTATTTCTAAGGCCTCCTCAGACAACCATTTTGCCTTGCTATTTTTTGGAACTCAACATTCAAATGGGTATATCTTTCCTTTTGTTTAGCTTCTCTTCCTTTCTCAACTATTTCTAAGGCCTCCTCAGACAACCATTTTGCCTTTTTGGCTTTCTTTTTCTTGGGGATGGTGTTGATCACTGCCTCCTCTACAATGTCACAAACCTCCATCCATAGTTCTTCAGGCACTCTATCAGATCTAATCCCTTGAATCTATTTGTCACTTCCCCTGTATAATCATTAGGGGTTTGATTTAGGTCATATCTGAATGGCCTAGTGGTTTCCCCTACTTTCTTTAATTTAAGTCTGAATTTTGCAATAAGGAGTTTATGATCTGAGCCACAGTCAGCTCCCAGTTTTTTTTTTTCCTGACTGTATAGAGTTTCTTAGTCTTTGGTTGCAAAGGATATAATCAATCTAATTTCGGTATGGACCATCTGGTGATATCCATGTGTAGAGTCTTGTGTTGTTGGAAGAGGGTGTTTGCTATGACCAGTGTGTTCTCTTGGCAAAACTCTATTAACCTTTGCCCTGCTTCATTTTGTACTCCAAGGGCAAATTTGCCTGTTATTCCAGGTATCTCTTGACTTTTTCCTTTTGCATTCCAGTCCCCTATTATGAAAAGGACATCTTTTTTGGGCAAGTTACTACATAGATGGTAGTAAATGTATTACATGTAATGATAGTTTAGTTATAGATCCACCTCACATTTGGTCTTTTCTCCCAGAAAAGACCTTGAGCTTCTCATTTTGGGGGATTATGGCACTTATTTCTCAGTCCCTGTTAATGCTTTTGGTCAAAAGTGGAGGAAGAGTGTTGGAGACACCTTAGTCTGGTCTTTCTGATTCCTTTACTTGGGGCCACTGACTTTCTCTGTGGCTAATTAACCTTCAGATGTCATGTTGCCCTCCAAGTTGGATAGAAAAGAAGTAATCTTGTTTAAATGCTGATTAGACATCAGGAAACCTTGGGTGGAGACTTGACTCTGCCATTAATTTTCATGACCTTTAGCAAGCCAGTTAGGTGCTCTGGGACATTGATTTTCTCTGTATCTGGTTAGTTACCTTGCTACATTCCCTTCAAATTTAAATCAAATTTTTTTGACAATGCCATGGTCCCTTCTTGAGGTGAGACCAAAGACAAAAGTAACTACCATATGATCCAGCTATCCCTCTTCTGAGTATTCATACAAAAAAATATGAAAACACTAATTTGAAAAGATATATGTAGCCCTTTGTTCATGGCAATATTATTTACAATAGCAAAGATATGGAAACAACCTTAGTGGTGACAATAAATAAATGAATGGATAAAGAAGATGCAGTGTATATGTGTGTGTGTGTGTGTGTGTGTGTGTGTGTGTGTGTGTGTGTACACTAGCCATTAAAAAGAGAAAGACATGTATCATACAGTTTCACTCAATACTGGATTGTAAAAGCCAAACAAACAAACATAATAAATAAAGAAAAAACCAAAAGCAAACACCTAGATACAGAGAGCAGAGTAGTGGTCACCAGAGGGTAACCACTGAGGGGGAGGAGAAAATGGGTAAAGAGGATCAACCATACTGTTACCAAAACTCAGGTTTGCTGCTCACCTCTTGAAAGCCAGTACTCAGGAGGCAAACTTGGTGGAAAGGAAAGTTTGCTTTTGTCCAGTCTGCAGCTGGGGGAGAAGGCAGACTCATGTCCAAAGGCCAACTCCCTCCTGACAATCTGTAGGCAGTAGCTTTTAAGAGGGAGTTTCAGGATGTATAGTCAGAGGGAGGGGGACATGTAGAAATAGCCCAGTCAGCTTTAACAGTCATCTTGAAATTGGTCACGTGGTGGTCTATCAATATCATCTTGATTGTTCTAAGTACAGTTAATCTTCAGTTCCAGAGTTGGCTTGTCCCATTTTCTTGACGCCAGTTCTCAGAATTGTGGCAGCTTATGTCATGGCTACAGTCTGGACATCATGTAATTAACCCTTTCACCTGGTGGGCAATTCAGTATCTACAAAACAGTTCAAAGGATATGTCTCAGGATATTGTCTATAGATTTTGAAGAGGAATAAAAGTCCTTGACTTTGTTTATTGACTATTATTATTCCGTCTGGCTTGACTGCTTTTCTTTACTTCTGCTTTTTCTCACTTCTATGATTAAATTTATTCTTTGACAAAGTTTTTCTATAGACAAAAAGCAGGCAGAGGACATGGTGTGTGTGTGTGTGTGTGTGGTGTGGGGGGCGGGAGTGTGTGTGTGGGGTGTTCTGTCCTGGGGGGGCCTGATAGGCTCCTGCTCTGTTTCTATATGGTGATAAATGGAAAGTAAATTTTTGATGCTGAGCATGTTACTGTGTATTAAGAAGTGGAAATTCCATGTCATACACATGAAACTTATATAATGTTATGAACTAATTTTACTTCAATAAAAATACATTAGTTTTTTTTTAATTCATTGAAATTTGGTTGAAATGATGAAAGGTATTTATCAGTGTTATTTTTCTGGTATATGATATTTCATAATTCATTTCCTATGGCTCTCTAAAATATTTTTCAGTTACAAAATGTTTTAATTTTCAGAATAAATACAAAAAAGTGACCTATCTTTTTAAAAAATTTGCTTTTTACACATAGTTTCTTGGTTTAGTGGGTCTGAATGCAGCAGAAAGCCTTAGTTTACTCAGATCATCCTAGGAAGGCTGCCCTTTTAAAGCCTTTTATGGTTGCCCTCTTGAAGAAGGCAATGGCACCCCACTCCACTACTCTTGCCTGGAAAATCCCATGGACGGAGGAGCCTGGTAGGCTGCAGTCCATGGGGTTGCGAAGAGTCAGACACGACTGGGCGTCTTCACTTTCACTTTTCACTTTCATGCATTGGAGAAGGAAATGGCAACCCACTCCAATGTTCTTGCCTGGAGAATCCCAGGGAAAGAGGAGCCTGGTGGGCTGCCATCCATGGGGTCGCACAAAGTCGGAAACGACTGAAGTGACTTAGCAGCAGCAGCAGCAGCATGGTTGCCTTAAATA
This sequence comes from Bos indicus, assembly GCF_029378745.1. Taxonomy (NCBI): domain Eukaryota; kingdom Metazoa; phylum Chordata; class Mammalia; order Artiodactyla; family Bovidae; genus Bos; species Bos indicus. Next base: position 58,636,862 of record NC_091789.1, read on the forward strand.
AGCATTCTCTTTTCTGTATGCATTCTTTAGAGGCTTGGTGTGTTTTTTGCAGCATTGATTAAACTTCCAGCTCCTGTTTCTAACATTTCTTCAACCCTCTGTTCTGATTGATGCCATTTTAACTTCATATGTTCTTTATTATTAAGGAATTTTAATAATGTTAAGAAGGCTAAAATCTTTACTCTCTTCTTGGAAGTTATTGCCACTGCTGAGATCTGAGCTATACAATTTTTAATGACTCTGTCCCTACTGACAGGAGCTGGCCTTTGATGAAATGGGGAGAGGGGATTACAGTTCTTGATTGGAATACTACAGTTTTGCTGACAATTATGAAATTAACAGGACTTGTGAACTTGTGTGGTCCTAAAGGCCAAACAAGGACTTTAACGTCTCAAAGATATAGGAGATTTCGAGTAACCCAGAACCTAGGGGCCTTGATCACTCACTGGACACCAGGTATGTCAATCCTCACTTCTCAGCAAATGAGCTTAGGGCTCGCTGATGACGAAATCGCTCCTTTGTTGACCCTTCAAGGTTCAGCTCCTATCACCCGCCCCTCTGATTCTTTCATAACTTGGCCACCGCCACCGTGGCAACAGTCTCTGTGAGCTCTACCTGTTGCGGGGCCCCTTCAGGCACCTTTTTAGACTTCTGTTACCTGTTCAACCGCCTTCTCTGTCACCCCACCACCTCCCTGTAGCCCCTGCTGCCAACAGCGTCCAGTTAGTGGCAGTCACTTTGGTGGCCGCCATTTTCACCACAGTCCTTTCTGCACTTGATCACAACTTGGGTCCAAGCAGGGACAAGTAGGTTCTTGCCGCCATGTCAACCACGCAGGAGCAAGACCCAGCTCATAGTAGCCAGAATGTAGTTGATGGTGGGGAGGACCGTGATCCTGGACTCACTGGCGTCCCTGTGATTCCCCTTGCCGAAGGGTCAGATGGGATCGCGGGGACTGCTGCCTTTCTGGCTTCACAGGCAGTTGCCAGAGCTCTTCTGGAGGAGGGTGCTAGGCAGCAGGCCACCCAGCCCACAATCAAGGAGAACAGGGACACCCCCTCAGCAGAGCAAGAGGAGGACCCAGAGGAGGGTGAAGAGGAGGAGGAGGAAGAGGAGCTGGACTATGACAGCATGGAGAAAGATGAATACAAGGAGAAAGACCATGATGATGAGGTACAGGAGGAGGGCAGAGAAAGCATAGTAGGGGCCCATGAGTTACCCATGGCAGGGTTTTGATCCCTGTTCCAGGATCTGGTCCATTCCGTTCTATGCAGTATCATTATAATAACCACGTCTTGGTTCACTCTGATTCAGGCTGCATAATGGTCAAGTGTGGCTCTCAAGAGCTTGAAGATCCGGGAGAGGGATCCATACCTTGGGAGGGCAAGGGTCTGGCAGAGGGAGCAGAGAACTAGGGTGGGAGGGGTAAGTACCTGATAGAGGGAACCGCCCCCTAAATGCCTGGGGAACTTGCCGATGGGACAGCATGCTAGAAGGTAGAGGAACCCGAGAAGCTCAAGGTCGAGGAGGGCAATTCCCTGACTGATGCAGATGTATTCTGTGCACTGGAGGGGCCTATGCAACCGAGGAGACTGAAACCCACAGGAGGCAGCCGATTCCTGAGGCCCTTGTGGCCCCTGTTGGGGCATCCGGCTAAAGGCAGGCCACACTCAGTGCTGGCCTCTAGCGGTTAAGCAGAGGGTCAAAGCTCTCAAAAATCTCCAGGCACAATTTGCACAAGTGGAATCCCAATTCTATGAAGACCTTTATGGTCTCAACCAAAAGTATGCTGTCTTCTACCAACCTCTGTTTGATAAGAGAGCTGACATCATCAATAAAATTCATGAACCCACAGAAGGTGAATGTCAGTGGCAAGTACCTGTTCCAGAAGCAGCTTGGGAGGAGATGGAAAGAGAGCCTGAACGGAAGGGGCAAACAAAGGGCATCCCTTGCTTTTGGTTGAGGGCACTTAAAGATTCTCTGTAGCATGACCCAGGGAAATGATGAACTTGTAACAGATCACCTGAAAGATGTAAAAATAAAATTCTCAGGGGTCCGAAAACCAATGAGCTTCACCTTAAGAATTCCTCTTTAAGTCAGACGAATACTTTTTCAACAAAGTTCTGATGAACACATACCAAATGCGGTCAGACCCAGATGATTCTGATCCCTTCTTCTCCAAAGGACCAGAAATAATCAGCAGCACAGGGTGTGAGATCTACTGGATAGATGGTAAAGACCTCACCCTGAAAACCCTGAAGCTGCAGAAATGTGAGGGCCCTGGAAGTGTTGCTCTAACCACTAGGAAGGTGCCTCGTTAGTTTTTCTGCACCTACTTCTCTCCTCCTGAGGGTAGAATACTGGAGGTGATTGTAAATTGGGTTATTTTTTCCATGAAGTCTGGTCCCAAAGTCCATATTATTTTTCATGAAAGAAGCTAGTAATTATCAATATGAAAATTCTAATGAAGAGGTCCAAGAACTTGAAGGCAAGGAGGGAAAGAAGATGAAAATGAAGAACCAGAAAAAGAACCTTGAAAGGATCCAAATCCAATAGAGTGCAGCCTGGGAGAGTCCAGGTTGAGTGTGATCCAACCATTTCTGCCATACACATGTTATATTCTTAAATTTTCTTGATAAACAATAAAACTTGTTTTAAAATTATTTTTATACATCAGTTTTAGGGTTAATAATTTTCACATTCACTAGATAGTATAGAGTGCAGAGTATTCTGAATTGTACATCTTTCATAGGTATACATTCTTTGAGCTGTAATGATAAGACTTAACACAGGTGAGAAATTTATCAGGCCTGGTAACTGAGACCATATTTGTTTAGAACACAGTTGCCAGCACTAAGTAGCAAAAGTGACCGGAACATGCATTAGAGATGGGAGTTTGTCATTTGGTGGCCACTAAGTACTTTTTCTTATATTAACAAGGACACAATGCCTTTGATAATGTGACTACCTAAAAATTGCAAAAAGATAAGAATTTCAAGTAAGATCTCATTTAATGACTTATATCTAAGTGTTTATTTAAACTTTTGTATTTCATGTGTAAGGCAAAATAAAATTAGTTATACTAAGATTTTGGTTATTGAATTATTAATTTAACTTACATCCCTTCTATCATTTTTCTTCCTTCTTTTTTTTTTCTTTCTCCTTTTACAGATATGGACTCTGAGGGTCTGGGAGATTAAGAGATTATGGTTTATGGAAAGAGCACAGTATTTTAAGGTGGAAAGACATTTATATCCCTGTCTGGTGTTCTCCTTTCCCCCACCTCACCAGCCAAAAAAAAAAATAATGATAACAAACATTTTTGGCATTTGACAAGTCAAAGACTAGATTGGTGTGATCAGTTGATTGAACACATGTTCAGTTGACAGACAAACACCCTGATACCCAAGGGTCTGGTTTACAAGAGGAAAATTGTGTTTTCTCTTGTTGAAACAACAAATATATACAGGATTGACTATTATTAGATTTAGAAAGTCACTGTTGTGTTTAATTGTTCTTTTATTTCTTCCTACAGTTTGAAGGCTTAGAAAGACTTGGATGAAAGAGAAACAGTGGATTGATTCATCACAGATATGAGATTTTCTGATTTTTAGTAGTCTGTGGGAAATTTATCAAGGCTGATTTGTTCCAAAATTCTTCACCCAAAAAGTAACATCTCTGATATCTAATTTTTCTGTTTTCTCTGATATGTCTGACAGAATTAGTTCAAGTTGAAAATAAAAAGCTTTTTAAAAATGAATAAGCTTCAAATTTTTTTTATATAAATAACCTGATTCAAATCTATCTTTGTATCTTTCTGTTCTGGCCCACCCTACTGTCGTTGAAAGGGATCATTTTCAACCCTGTTTTAAGTTCTTTTATTGCGTCCTCTAATTGAAGTGGGCTTTCTAGATGATAATAGTGGTAAAGAACCTGCCTACCAATGCAGGAGACATAAGAGACATGGGTTCTATTTCTGAATCAGTAACATCCCTGGAGAAGGAAACGGCAACCCACTCCTGTATTCTTGCCTGGAAAATTCCAAAGAGGAGCCTGGCGGGGTACAGTCCATGGGGAAGCAAACAGTCGGGCATGACTGAGCTCACACACACACGCATACACATACACACACACACACACACTCACACACACACACACACACACAGCCAATTGAAACATCAAGTTAAAAACACCTTATGTAAACAGGGATAGAGGTCCAGGCCCTACTGCATTTTATTGAAAGAACCTGATGAATGACTTAGCTTATCTTAAGACCAGATAGTACTGGGCTGTTAGTGGGCTGACATAATATAGTAGCATCAGCATCATTTGGGAACTTGTTAGAATTACAAATTCTCTGGCCCCATTCCAGACATAGTGAATTGGAAATCTGAAGGTAGTCCAGCAACCAGAGTTTTACAAGCCCTTTAGGTGATTCTGAGGCACACTAAAGTTTGAAAAACACGGATTTAGGCTTTATCTATGTTATGACCAGTCTTACTTCACTGACTTGAGACTGTTTCAAGTAAATTGAATAGGACGATAAAGGATGAACTGGGAAAGAGACTAGAATTCTCAGGGATGCAGACACAAGGAAAGATCAGATTCAAAGTAGTAGCAGTGGAGAAAATGGATAAGGGAAAATTCCAGTCTCAGAAGTATACAAACATTAAGATGCCTTGTATACAAGGTCTAGAGACATTCTAAACAATCACCATAAATTGATTACCTATGAATATACATATGGGCTTCCCTTGTGGCTGAGGTGGTAAAGAATCTGCCTGCAATGTAGGAGAGATGCAAGTTTGATCCCTGGGTGGGGAAGATCCCCTGGAGAAGGCAATGGCCACCAACTCCATTATTCTTGCCTGGAGAATCCCATGGACAGAGAAGCCTGGTGGGCTACAGTCCATGAGGTCTCAAAGAGTCAGACATGACTGAGCAGCTCACACACACACACACACACACACACAAACATACATGTAATCAAAGGAATGCATAAGAATTATGCACACATATATAGCAGACAAAAAGTCATGAGAATTATAAACAACTTATTTAGGATAGTGGCTACATCTAATGGAGAGAGTGAATAAAGTTTAATTGGGAAGGGTAACATGGTGGGCTTCAACTCTGCAAACAGCCAAGAGTCCCACGTGTGTGGTTAAGTGGATGTGTGTACTCAGGACATTTGCCTCTCAACCTCAAACCATGCTCTGTGTATCAGGGGCCCTGAATTTGCTCCTCATGTAGACCTAAGTCCTAAGCTCCAAGAGGCCTACATAATCCTCTTCAGAAGGCCTGTGCTTCTGAGGCTTCAGATCACGGCCAAAATAAATATGCCCAGGACTGAGAAGTAGCTTAGAAATAAGGGATATAGGCAGGGAACAGAGGATAAGTTAGTTACATTATATACATATATGCAAGTAAAACCTCTTGAGGTGAGAAATGGCACTCAGTGATTGCAGAGAAGGGGCAGAGGAGAGACTGGGGCCTGGGAAGAGGATCATCGGTCTAGGGTGGTGGATCCATTCTTCCCACATCACTGGAAAAGAACTTAGAGGAGTCCAAGTATGGTGGACAGACTAAAAGCTGGCCCCCAATAATCCCCACCTTCTGGTGTTCACACCCTTGTGTAATCCCTTGTCCTGGACTTTGACAGGACTATTGACTTCCTTCTAACCCATGGAATATAGAAGGGTGAAGATATACATGACTATAGATGAGAGAGATCTTTTGTGTGGCAATTTGTTATGTAACAATAGAAACTTAATACACTGGATCTAGCACAGGGCAGCCCTGGAGACAGGTATCTAGATGTGTAATCTTGAGTATCACTGAACCATTCCTGGTATATACCTGTTACTGACAGATTTGTGTGGTTTTTTTTTTTTAATTTTTTAGTTGGAGTATAGTTGATTCACAATGTAGTGTTAGTTTCTGCTATACAGCAAAGTGAATCAGATATGCACATACATGTATCCACTTTTTTTTAGATTCTTTTCTCATATAGGTCATTACAGAATATTGAGTAGAGTAGCCTATGCTATACAGTAGGTTCTTATTAGTTATATTTTATATCTAATGGAGTCGTGTGTATATGTCAATCTCAATCTCCCATTTATCCCTCCCCCACTTCCTGGTAACCATAAGATTGTTTTCTATGTCTACACCTCTATTTCTGACAAGTTTGTTTTTAAATTTCCTTCATCAATTATATAAGGAAAAACATAAAAATAGACCAACTATTCAAATGCAAATGTAACCATTCAGGTTAATGTGAAGATATTTTATTTAGCACTCTATTAGTTGATTTAAACCTTTTACATATTTCACACACCTTTCACATATGGCATATTATGTGTGTGTGTGTGTGTGTGTGTGTCCTCAGTTGCTTAGTCAGGTCTGGCTCTTTGCGACCCCATTAACTGTAGCCCACCAGGCTCCTCTGGTCATGAGATGTCCCAGATAAGAATACTGGAGTGGGTTGTCACCTCCTTCTCCAGGGGATCTTTCTGACCCAGGGATTGAACCCACATCTCCTGCATTGTAGGCAGATTCTTTACCACTACACTGCCTTGGAAGCCCCCATGGAATATAGACCCCCAACTAAACTCTTGACCTAAACCTTCAAATATTTCAAATGTTGCAGGTGGTCCAGTTTAAATATTTGATCTGTTACCCTTTCGTCATCTTCACTCCCTGTCATGCTTTGTTACCTAGGCACAGTAACAGTGTTGACCTTGCTTTGGAAATAGTCTCTGCAGCTGGATAGTCCATCATTCACTGTGCTGGATGGACCTATGGATCTGGTCCCAGGGCAAGGCTAAAGTATAACCACCAACCATCTTGCCTACCCCCATTTCCACACGCAACCACATACACCGTCTCTCCCATTCACATCTCACTTTCTTCAAACATATTGCGTGCACAAATCCTCTTAGTCAAAACTGCTTCTCTCCCATGCAAATAGTCACCTTGAGGCTACATTCATCAGCTTGTTCATACATACCTATATGGAGCCCATATCTATATGGATCATACAGAACAATCCTTCTTAAGAACATTTTGCTTCTCTGACAACCTTCCATTCTGACCTGTCAATATCCTATTTGATTTCTGTCTGTTACTGATAGATTGCGATGAGCTACAAAATAGTTGAGAATCTCCACTCCCTGAATGTTTTCTATTTTTGCAAGTGTAGTTTTTCACGGAGCAAAATACCAAGAAAGCTACAAAGAATCTGGAAACTTATCAAAATGTGCCTCTGTGAATTTAGAAATTCTTAACCTCTTTTTTCTGCAAAAGTTATACTATTCATTTTGGAAAATAAAATATTAATGCAGGAATTGTCAGAGTGAGAATAACTTTACCCTGGTCCCCTCCAAGAAAAAAACAAAGGGGTAAGAGGAGTAGCAGCTAACATGTTACAATTATCTTGGGGAAGGTTATCAACCCAAATAAACTATTTGTTATGGACATTTGAAGGAAATATAAGCAAACTGTCAGTTTGGGCTTCCCTGATAGTTCAGTTGGTAAAGAATCTGCCTGCAATGCAGGAGACCCGAGTTCGATTCCTGGGGCAGGAAGATCCGCTGGAGAAGGGATAGGCTACCCACTCCAGTGTTCTTGGGCTTCCCTTGTGGCTCAGCTGGTAAAGAGTCTGCCTGCAATGTGGAAAACCTGGGTTCGATCCCTGGGTTGGGAAGATCCCCTGGAGAAGGGAAAGTCTTCCCACTCCGGTATTCTGGCCAGGAGAATTCCATGGACTATACAGTTGCAAAGTCAGACAGGACTGAGAGACTTTCACTTTCACCACTTATAAAAGAATGAAAAGTGCTCCACACAGTATCCTGATATGCAGAGTAACAGCAAATTCCACTAGATCTGCTTGACTGTACTGACCAAATGGAAGAGCACCTTGCATGGCAGCCTGGGAATACTGCAAAGCTTTTCCTCATTCTGCTACTGCTAAGTCGCTTCAGTCGTGTCAGACTCTGTGTAACCTCATAGATGGCAGCCCACCAGGCTCCCCCGTCCCTGGGGATTCTCCAGGCAAGAACACTGGAGTGGGTTGCCATTTCCTTCTCCAGTGCAGGAAAGTGAAAAGTGAAAGTGAAGTCACTCAGTCGTGTCCGACTCTTCACGACCCCATGGACTGCGGTCTACCAGGCTCCTCCATCCATGGGATTTTCCAGGCAGGAGTATTGGAGTGGGGTGCCATCACCTTCTCCATCCTCATTCTGGACCCTACTCAAACATGATAGCCTTTTAGTGTACTCAGTAAATGGGTAGAATTATTAATAGTGCTCCCAAGTAAGATATATGATACCTTCAAAACCAAAAGAAGCTCATTAGTAGGGGCCAGATGCATCAACTTGTCCTTCCTCTTGACAGAATATTTCAATGTTCTGTAGACCAGTAACCCCCTAGAAAATTCACCAAGAAAGCCAGTCCCTGAATTTTTATGGGGTTCATTTCCCATTCTCTGGAATGCATTCCTCTCAACCAGGTGTCTAGGATTGCTGTTAAATCCTGCTCATCCGGTTCAATTAGCATGGGCTTCCTAGGTGGCTCAGCGGTAAAGAATCTGCCTACAGTGCAGAAGATCCAGGTTCCATTCCTGAGTCAGAAAGATTCTCCTGAAGTCAGAAATGGCACCCTACTCCAGTATTCTTTCCTGGGAAATTCCATGGACAGAGGAGACTGGTGGCCTACAGTCCACGGGGCCACAAACAGTCAGACACAACTGAGCACACACATCCATGTAATGGGACAGTGTAATTTCCCATGGTATGGAGAGATGATCAAGATCCCCAAGGATTAATTGTTGACACAAGTCTGGAGAATTGATATAGCCTGGTGAAGGTAACTTGCTTGCCCTGACAGCTATAATCAAACTGCTGCATATGGTCTTTATTTCCAAATACAGGGGAGAAAAAACTTCACACCAGATGCCAGGGGATATGTTGCTTTTCTGCAGCAAAGAAATCTTAAATAGCATCTACAATTGAGTTCATCATTTGACTACTTTTATAATAATCCAGTTATTCTTGAAAATCCATCTTTCCCCTGCACAGGCCAAATAAGAATCTTGAATGGGCATGTGATGAGAATCTTCACTGTGTGAATATTTAAATTCCTAGATGGTGGTGCTAATCTCAAGTTTCCTCCAGGAATACAACATTGCGTTTGGTTTGCTATATTGGTAGGTAGAGACAGTTTTAGTGCCTTTCGCTTGGCCTTCCCTGCAGTAATAGTCCATATTCTATGGATCAGGAAACCAACGTGGGGATTCTTTCAGTTTCTGAGTATGTCAATTTCACTTACACATTCTGTACTGGGGATAACAACAGCATCAGATCAGATCAGATCAGTTGCTCAGTCGTGTCTGACTCTTTGTGACCCCATGAATCCCAGCATGCCAGGCCTCCCTGTCCATCACCAACTCCCAGAGTTCACCCAGACTCATGTCCATCGAGTCAGTGATGCCATCCAGCCATCTCATCCTCTGTCGTCCCCTTCTCCTCTTGACCCCAATCCCTCCCAGCATCAGAGTCTTTTCCAATGAGTCAACCCTTCGCATGAGGTGGCCAAAGTACTGGAGTTTCAGCTTTAGCATCATTCCTTCCAAAGAAATCCCAGGGCTGATCTCCTTCAGAACAGGCTGGCTGGATCTCCTTGCAGTCCAAGGGACTCTCAAGAGTCTTCTCCAACACCACAGTTCAAAAGCATCAATTCTTTGACGCTCAGCCTTCTTCACAGTCCAACTCTCACATCCATACATGACCACAGGAAAAACCGTAGTTTGACTAGATGAACCTTTGTTGGCAAAGTAATGTCTCTGCTTTTGAATATGCTATCTAGGTTGGTCATAACTTTCCTTCCAAGGAGTAAGCGTCTTTTAATTTCATGGCTGCAGTCACCATCTGCAGTGATTTTGGAGCCCCCAAAAATAAAGTCTGAAACTGTTTCCACTGTTTCCCCATCTATTTCCCATGAAGTGATGGGACCGGATGCCATGATCTTCGTTTTCAGAATGTTGAGCTTTAAGCCAACTTTTTCACTCTCCTCTTTCACTTTCATCAAGAGGCTTTTTAGTTCCTTTTCACTTTCTGCCATAAGGGTGGTATCATCTGCATATCTGAGGTTACTGATATTTCTCCCAGCAATCTTGATTCCAGCTTGTGTTTCTTCCAGCCCAGCGTTTCTCATGATGTACTCTGCATATAAGTTAAATAAGCAGGGTGACAATATACAGCCTTGACGTACTCCTTTTCCTATTTGGAACCAGTCTGTTGTTCCATGTCCAGTTCTAACTGTTGCTTCCTGACCTGCATACAAACTTCTCAAGAGGCAGATCAGGTGGTCTGGTATTCCCATCTCTTTCAGAATTTTCCACAGTTTATTGTGATCCACACAGTCAACGGCTTTGGCATAATCAATAAAGCAGAAATAGATGTTTTTATGGAACTCTCTTGCTTTTTCATGATCCAGCGGATGTTGGCAATTTGATCTCTGGTTCCTCTGCCTTTTCTAAAACCAGCTTGAACATCAGGAAGTTTACGGTTCACATATTGCTAAAGCCTGGCTTGGAGAGTTTTGAGCATTACTTTACTAGTATGTGAGATGAGTGCAATTGTGCAGTAGTTTGAGCATTCTTTGGCATTGCCTTTCTTTGGGATTGGAATGAAAACTGACCTTTTCCAGTCCTGTGGCCACTGCTGAGTTTTCCAAATTTGCTGGCATATTGAGTGCAGCACTTTCACAGCATCATCTTTCAGGATTTGGAATAGCTCAACTGGAATTCCATCACCTCCACTAGCTTTGTTCGTAGTGATGCTTTCTAAGGCCCACTTGACTTCCCATTCCAGGATGTCTGGCTCTAGGTGAGTGATCACACCATCGTGATTATCTGGGTCATGAAGATCTTTTTTGTACAGTTCTTCTGTGTATTCTTGCCATCTCTTCTTAATATCTTCTGCTTCTGTTAGGTCCATACCATTTCTGTCCTTTATCGAGCCCATCTTTGCATGAAATGTTCCTTTGGTATCTCTGATTTTCTTGAAGAGATCTCTAGTCTTTCCCATTCTGTTCTTTTCCTCTATTTCTTTGCATTGATCGCTGAAGAAGGCTTTCTTATCTCTTCTTGCTATTCTTTGGAACTCTGCCTTCAGATGTTTATATCTTTGCTTTTCTCCTTTGCTTTTCAATTCTCTTCTTTTCACAGCTATTTGTAAGCATAGCAGGAGATACATCACTGACTTGAGTAAAATCTCCACAGTGGCATTTTGAGTCTCTGGGAATTAGGGTTACTTCAGAGTCAGTGTCTAGTAATCTTTTTAAAATATATGATTATTTCCCTCTTTCTTCAATGCAGTTACCCTGATAAATGGAGACAAGTCCCTTTAGGGAAGACTTCCCTGATGGTCCAGTGATTAAGGGCTTGCCTGGTGGCTCAGATGTTGAGGAATCTGCCTACAATGTGAGAGACTCCGGTTCTATCTCTGGGTTGAGAAGATACCCTGGAGAAGGAAGTGGCCAACCACTCTAGTATTCTTGCCTGGAGAATTCCATGGACACTGAGGAGCTACAGTCCATGGACTCGCAGAGTCTGACACAACTGAGCAACTATCACTTTCACTTTTTTCAAATGCAGATTTACAATATTTCATTTGACTGGGTAGCAGAGTCCTTTTTAAAGGAGATCTGGCCTCATCTTTGTTCACAGGGCATTGAATTTTTGAAGTGGCTCAAGTATTGGAGTTGAGTTCAAGAGGACCTGTGAATTTTTACCATAGTCATTCAAGTCAGAATTCTATTCATTAGATATAGAGCTGTCTAATTTATACAGATGAAGTACAACTTAGTAAGCTGCTCATCTAATTTAGTTCTAGGGACACCACAATCAACTTGTCAACACTAAAGCTCATTGTGAGTGAGAAAGTTCTTATTACTACTTAACTTATTATGGTAACCATACCCATCTTGTCTCTGGCAAATACACGTCACCACTTGGCTCTTTCCAAACCAGGAATACAATGTCCCCCTTCAATGCAAGAAGTTTAATTTGAAGGCAGCAGTTCCCAATCATTTATGCCCTACAAAGATTACACATCACAGAGTCTTCAGTGATGCTGATGCTCCCCTCATGAATGTTTCTGACAGCTTCGTTAAAGACAGAGTCCTCTGGATTTTCTGGATGTCACAGTGGGGTGTTGAGAGTAGGTCTTAAGTGGTAAATCCACTCTATCCTTTCAAAGTCTCTAAACCTTTAGATACCTTCATTTCCAGTGTTCTAAGGAAGTACTGGCATTTTGACTTCACTTCGTGTAGAGTGCCTTTGGGTCCATATTTGGTCCAACTAACAGCAAATTGTTATAGTCACTCTCCCCATTCAAACTGATGTATTAAATATGGAATCTCTACCTAGTGAGACTATATCAATAAATTTGGCCCAATCCAACATATCTTTTAACATCCTGATCCAAAAACTTCAGAATCTATTTTCACACTTTTCCCCCAAATTTCATTAATTTAAGTGGACAAAATCATACAACTGTTTTGATGTGTATAACACCTCCTTGAAGGCTATGCTTTTTTCTCATGCTCTGAAAGCTGCTAGGATTTGAAAGTGAAAGTGTTAGTCACTCAGTCCTGTCTGACTCTTTGTGACCTCATGGACTGTAGCCCACCATGCTCCTCTGTCCATGGAATTCCACAGGCAAGAATATTGGAGTGGGTAGCCATTCCATTCTGTAGGGGATCTTCCTGACCCAGGGATCAAACCCAGGTCTCCTGCACTGCAGGCAGATTCTTTACTGTCTGAGCCAACAGGGAAGCCTTCTAGGGCTTGAGTCTGGTTATAGTTTTTTTTTTTTTTTTTTCTTTTAATAAAGGATAAACTTTATTTTTATAGCACAGATCATTATTACTCCTGTATCCACAATCTTTACTTCAGTTAAAAACAAATGTGCTTTTTGCTAACATAGGAGAGGAAATATTTTCAAGTTGGCAGCCTTAAGGGTTTTTATTTTATTTTAATTGGAGGACAATTGCCCCTCAACCTTGCATTGGCTTCATGCCACACAACAGTGCAAATCAGTCATAGCTATGTGTACATCCCCTCCCTCCTGATCCCCCCCTCACCCCCACCCCGCCCTCCAAGCTGCCACAGAGTGCCAGGCTGGACTCTTTGTGCTACACAGCAGCTTCCAACCAGCTATCTATTCCAAATGTGGCAGTGCACACATGTAAATACTATTTCCCCAATTCATCCCACCCTCTCCTTCCCCCACCACATCCATGAGTCTGCTCTCCATGTTCGTGTCTCCATTCCTGCCCTGCAAATAGGTTCATCAGTACCATTTCTCTAGATTCCATACATATATGGGTCTCGGGACTTCCTTGGTGCTGTTGCTGCTGCTGCTGCTAAGTCGCTTCAGTCGTGTCCGACTCTGTGTGACCCCATAGATGACAGCCCACCAGGCTCCTCCATCCCTGGGATTCTCCAGGCAAGAATACTTGGTGGTCCAGCGCTTAAGACTCTACACTCCCAATGCAGGGGGTGGTGCAGGTTCAGTTTCTGGTCAGGAAACTAGAGTCCTCATGCCACAACTAAAGATCCCATATGCTGCAACTAAGACCCAGTACAGCTGAAAAACAACAAAACAAACAAAAAAAATACAAGTCTGGTTATAGATCCAAAAGCAATGGTAACTATGTGATATGATGGAGGTGTTAGCTAACACTGTGGTGGGGATCATTTTTTCATAACACATTGTATACCTTAAATTTACATAATATTATATGGCAATTGTATCTTCATGAAGGTAGGAAAATAAAAATAAAAACAATGATACTTGGTGTGAGTAGATCCTGATGAGAATCTATAGTCTCTTGCAGGTCAGTTACCTCAGGTTAGGCCATTATAGGTTTTTAATACTAGGAAAGACTGATCTTTTCACACACAAGTGTAAAGGCTGCTACTAATAGCAAAGGTAGATTGGCAGAATTTATGGTTTCAAGGATTTCAGTTTCATCATGTTTTTGATCATGTTCTGAATGTCCCTATCTAAATTTTCATTGTGCATTTACTTTTGCATCAATGTTCTTACTTTAACATAAAAGAATTCATGAGGCTGGAAAATAAATTTTCATTGTACTTCAGTCCTTAACAAGATTATACTTTAGTTTTGCTTTTATTCAGAAATCTTAATCTTATGGCTACATGAGATAACAATTATTGCTTAGAGCAGTCAGAGATGTGATTTGCTTCCCTACCGGGAACTTAATCTGGGAATTTAAAACCCTGAACTCATCATTTTCTTTCCTAAGTTCTCTGAAACATGTAAAAGGAAACAGTCAACCTCATTATAATCCTTATTTTCAATAAAATGTTTTATGGCTGCAAGTGTTTTTCAGTTACTCAAACTCTTGCCATGTATATGCATTTGCTTCAAGGTGTCTCAGTTCAGTTGTTCAGTCGTGTCCAACTCTTTGTGACCCCATGGACTGCAGCACGCCAGGCCTCCCTGTCCATCACCAACTCCTGGAGTTTACTCAAACTCATGTCCATTGAGTCAGTGATGCCATCCAAACATCTCATCCTCTGTCATCCCCTTCTCCTCCCACCTTCAATCTTTCCCAGCATCAGGGTCTTTTCAAATGAGTCAGTTCTTCACATCAGGTGGCCAAAGGTGTCTACAGGTGATGATATAAGAAACTGTATTGCTGCTGTATACCGCAAGCTGTCAACTGTGCCCTTTGCCAATGGAAAAGGTTATTAATGTCTTGAAATATAATCAGATCGGAGAACAAATTCAGGGGACGCATCCTTGAAGCAGTTCCTCTGAAACTACTTCTGATATCTGTTCTGGCTATTATTATGCATAACAAATTATCTCTAAAATAGTGGTGTAGTACAAAATTTTGTTTAGCCATCACATTTTGTAGATCAAGAATTCTTAGATGGCATATCAGAAATCAAATGAGCAGACTCATTTGAAAAGGCTCTGATGCTGGGAAAAATTGAGGGCAGGAGGAGAAGGGGACAACAGAGGATGAGATGGTTGGATGGCATCACCGACTCAATGAACATGGGTTTGTGTGGACTCTGCGAGTTGGTGATGGACAGGGAGGCCTGGAATGCTGCAGTTCACGGGGTTGCAAAGAGTCAGACAAGACTGAGCGACTGAACTGAACTGTGACTCATGTATTTATACCCATGTATGCAGATGACACCACCCTTATGGCGGAAAGTGAAGAGGAACTAAAAAGCCTCTTGATGAAAGTGAAAGTGGAGAGTGAAAAAGTTGGCTTAAAGCTCAACATTCAGAAAACCAAGATCATGGCATCACTTCATGGGAAATAGATGGGGAAACAGTGGAAATAGTGTCAGACTTTATTTTGTTGGGCTCCCAAATCACTGCAGATGGTGACTGCAGCCATGAAATTAAAGACGCTTACTCCTTGGAAGGAAAATTATGACCAACCTAGATAGTATATTCAAAAGCAGAGACATTATTTTGCCAACAAAGGTTCATCTAGTCAAGGCTATGGTTTTTCCTGTGGTCATGTATGGATGTGAGAGTTGGACTGTGAAGAAGGCTGAATGCTGAAGAATTGATGCTTTTGAACTGTGGTGTTGGAGAAGACTCTTGAGAGTCCCTTGGACTGCAAGGAGATCCAACCAGCCCATTCTGAAGGAGATCAGCCCTGGGATTTCTTTGGAAGGAATGATGCTAAAGCTGAAACTCCAGTACTTTGGCCACCTCATGCGAAGAGTTGACTCACTGGAAAAGACTCTGATGCTGGGAGGTATTGGGGGCAAGAGGAGAAGGGGACGACAGAGGATGAGATGGCTGGATGGCATCACTGACTCTATGGACGTGAGTCTGGGTGAACTCCGGGAGTTGGTGATGGACAGGGAGGCCTGGTGTGCTGCGATTCATGGGGTCACAAAGAGTCAGACACGACTGAGCGACTGAACTGAACTGATACATTAATGTTGCGACCCATCATATTTTAGTTTTTATGTTGCCTGGGATGAAGTAATTTATGCCTGAAGGTCCAGTTATTAAATACAGTTATGTACTGAAATTATATGCTGTATTAAAGTGAAAGTGTAGTCGCTCAGTCGTGTCTGACTCTTTGCAACCCTATAGACTGTAGCCCACCAGGCTCCTCTGTCCATGGGATTCTCCAGGCATGAATACTGAAGTTGGTAGCCATTTCTTTTTCCAGGGGATCTTCTCGACCCAGGGATCAAACCTGGGTCTCCTGCATTGCAGGCAGATTCTTTACCATCTGAGCCAGTAGGGAAGCCCTACCAGGATATATCTGGAATCCTTAATGATCAAATCTTTGCAGATTTTAATGTGTATGTCTGCCTAGGGATTGAGACTAAGGGCCTATGGCCCCTTGGCAAGTGACTCAAACCCGAGGCCTTTAGGGAAGGTCATCAGACGTATCTCAGACATGCCTCCATTCTCTCCATCTCTCCATTTGAATCTTGGCATCAATCACAGCAACCAAATGTTAGGATTGAATTTGGGGCTTTGTGGACTTTGAGATCTGTTCCACTTTATGTATCTGTTATGGCAGCCCTTAAAAGTAACTGTAACCTATGTCTATGTTTGCTGAAAAAGATAAACCTGTTCCTTTTTGTCTTCCATAACTCACTATCTGAAAGATGTTTTCCCTCAATGCCTTTTTTGAGGATTGTTTACATTACCTTTAATATTTTATTTACTAATTCATTAGTTGGATTAGGATGAAGGTAAATGGTTGATGTCTAGTCTAAGGGGGTACCTCTGGTTAGAAATTTGTATTTTCCAGTTTCCATAGAAACCTAACAATAATCAGAACTTTATAATGGCATACTGCTTTCTATGATACCAGGGTTATGCTCATATATCCTGTAAGAAAAAATATTTAGAAGCATATCTACTCTAGATGGAAGAACACTTCCATCAGCAACAGGCCTATTGATTGTTTACCATTAATGTGAGCTTTTGTATTTTTTGAGGGGGAGAATATAATTCAAAATAAGTGCCATCTGATATATCCTCTTGTGTGGGAGAAGCTGGTTGCTTCTGACAAGAGAGATTGACATTCCAACTGTGCCCTATAGACCACTTATTATGTCATTTAAGATGACAGACACCTGTGACTGGAGGGTCCTGTGACTTTTGAGTTCTAGAAAGAGAGGTTCCCAAACATATCTGAATAACCCCAACCTCTTCTCCAATTTTCAACCTGTATCAAATGATGGTAATTTCTTCCCACTGTTACTTCCTCTATGCTATCTCAATGTTTCCTTCCCATTTTTGTCCTTTCAATATTCCAGTTTTTAAAAAATTAATCACTTAATCTATTTAAATGACTAATGTGTGTTATTTTTCCTTTGCATTTGATTTTCAGTACTTTCATCATAATATGGTTAATTGTGATGTTATTTGCATTCTCTTTGATGTTTGTGGCATTTCTTGAATGCATATTTTGATGACTTTCAATATTTTAAAAATTCCTAGCTATATTACTTACAATATTTTTTTCATTAATTTTGTATCTGCTCTCAGATTGCAATACACATCCCTTAGTCCTTTGCATCAAGGTACTTATGTCTGTTAAGGCAGAGAACCTTAATTCAGACAAGTGACTCAATGCTGAGATTGTTTGGGAGAGCTGATCAATTTCCAGTTTACTCTTATTCTTAGCCCTTTTTAATTCCTAACAGAAATCCTCTGACATGCAAAGGACTTTTTCTCAGTATCAAAGAAAAATCCAGTTTTTGTTCCTCAAACCCCAAGATGCTGTTGAAAGACATGCTCAGTTCTAAAGCATCAGCTGCTACTTTCAAAATCAAAAAAATGTCTTATAGGAAAACATATAGCCCAATTTTGATCTTACCCTTTTGTTTTCTTTCTTTGGGAATTCCCTTCCCTTCAAATTTGGATGTCTTTTTTTTTTCTTGTCTGATAGCTGTAGTTAGGGTTTCCAATACTGTGTTAAATAGCAGTGGTGAGAGTGAGCATCCTTGTTTTTAATTTTAGAGGAAAAGCTTTCATATTTTCACCATTGAGCATGATGCTAGCTGTGGGTTTGTCATAAATGGCCTTTATTATGTTGAAAATATGTACCCTGTATATCAATTTTGATTAAAAGATTTCTCATGAATAGATGTTGGATTTTGTCAGTTATTTGTGAATTTTCAACTATCTTCTTATTGTTACTTTCCAGTTTTAGTCAGGAAAGGTACTTGACGTAGTTTCTAACTTCTTAAATATGTTCAGGCTTGTTTTTGACCTAATGTATGCCTATCCTAGAACAATGTTCCATGTATGATTGAAAACAATGTGTATTCTGTTACTGTTGAATGAAATGTTCTGTATGTATGTTAGATTCATTTGATCTATTGTGTTCAAATTCACCATTTCCTCATTGATTCTCTGGGTGATCTATCTGTTTTTGAGAGTGGGATACCAAAGATCCCAACTATCAACTGTGTTGCTATTTACTTCTTATTTTACATCTGTTTTTTGTTGTTGTTCAGTTGCTCAGTCATGTCTGACTCTTTGCAATCTCATGGACTGCAGCACACCAGGCTTCCCTGTCCCTCACCATCTCCCAGAGTTTACTCAAACTCATGTCCACTGAGTCAGTAATGCCATCCACCATCTCATCCTCTGTTGTCCCCTTCTCCTCCCACCTTCAATCTTTCCCCGCACCAGGGTCCTTTCCAATGAGTCAGCTCTTCTCCTCAGGTGGCCAAAGTATTGAAGCTTCAGCTTCAGCATCAGTCCTTCCAATGAATATTCAGGGTTGATTTCCTTTAGGATTGACTGGTTTGATCTCCTTGCAGCCCAAAGGACTCTCAAGAGTCTTCTCCAACACCACATTTCAAAGGCATCAATTCTTCGGTGCTCAACCTTTTTTATTGTCCAGTTCTCACATCTGAACATGACTACTGAAAAACCTTAGATTTGACTACAAGGACTTTTGTTGGCAAAGTAATGTCTCTGATTTTTAATATGCTGTTTAGGTTGGTCATAGCTTTTCTTCCAAGTATCTTTTAATTTCATGGCTGCAATCACTGGTCCACATTGACTTTGGAGCCCAAGAAAATAAAGTCTCTCACTGTTTCCATTGTTCTCCGTCTATCTGCCATGAAGTGGTGGGACCGAATGCCATGATCTTCGTTTTTTGAATGTTGAGTTTTAAGCCAGCTTTTTCACTCTCCTTTTTCACTTTCATCAAGAGGCTCTTTAGATCCTCTTCGCTTTCTGCCATATGGGTAGTGCCATCTGCATATCTGAGGTTATTGATATTTCTCCAGCAATCTTGACTACAGCTTGTGATTCATCCAGCTGGGCAATTCACACTATATACTCTGCATATAAGTTAAATAACCAGGTTGGCAATATACAGCCTCAATGTATTCCTTTTCCAGTTTGGAACCAGTCTGTTATTCCATATCCAGTTCTAACTGTTGCTTCTTGACCTGCATAC
Organism: Bos indicus; assembly: GCF_029378745.1. NCBI lineage: Eukaryota > Metazoa > Chordata > Mammalia > Artiodactyla > Bovidae > Bos > Bos indicus. The sequence continues at coordinate 58,656,374 of NC_091789.1, forward strand.
AGATTTCTCAGGAGGCAGGTAAGGTGGTCTGGTATTCTCATCTCTTTAAGAATTTTCCAGTTTTTTGTGATCCACACAGTCAAAGGCTTTGGCCTAGTCAATAAAGCAGTCTTGTCTATGGGTAGTTGCTAAATGATCCTCTTGTAAGGGGGACTGAGTTGGGAATGAACTATGTTGCTATCTTGATGAAGTCACTCCCTGAATTCTCTTAAGGTATATGTGAAATTTATACGATGAGATACCATGCAACAATAAAAAAGTAGGAATTATCAATAAATTCAATATGGATGAATCTAACATATGTGTTTATTTGAAAGAGATCATACACAAAAGGACATGTGCTATATGATTCATTTATATGAAGCTCGAGATCAGAATAAAACTAATCCACATTGATACAGGTCAGAAAAACTATTGGCTTAGGAAGTCTGGTTACTGCTTAGAAAAGGGCACAAGATCAATGTTACATGGCAGCCTGGATGGGAGAGGGGTTTAGTAGAGAATGGATACATGTATGTGTATGGCTGAGTCCCTTCACTGTTCACCCAAAACTAACAAAACATTGTTAATGGGCTATACCCCAATATAAAATAAAAAGTTTAAAGTTTGGGGAAGAAAAGAAAATGCAAAAGAGACTTTTCTATACTGGGAAAAGTATTCTGTGTTTTGAGCTGCGTTGAGATTATGAGAGTGTTTTTATTTATAAAATGACATTGAGTTGCACAGTTAATATTCATAATTTTAATTTGTGAAAAGTATGCCTCAACTGCAAAAAATGAAAAACAATGGGGAAAAAAGTTGGAAAAATAAAACTGCTGATTTTAAATTCATTACCTTTCATGTATGAAAATGAATCAACCATTAGATATATATATCTTAATTTTTTTCTTTAAACAAGTTTAAAGAGTAGAATCAAAGAGAGTATATAAATACATCAATTGTAATGAAATTAAAACTATTATAATAGTGATAGCTGTGAGAGGTGCTTTTAAGTTTTTAAAGATCCTTACTCCAAAATCATAACACCAAAAACAGTGTACCTTTTTCTTGCATACTTTAAATTAGGGTATTAAGATTACTTTTAAAGTTAGCAAAAGTGATAAGCACACTCTGATTTTATATCATTTTTTGCACACGCATTTTTAGAGATTAGTGAGGATGATCAGTCCCCTCTATACCTACAACTAAAACAACTAAGAAATAATATAGCAAACAAGCAAAGAAAACTCTTAAAACTGGAACCAAGAAGATAGATTGGCTAGGGAGTTGAGATTTAAAGAACACAGCAAGTAAAGTACTTCGATTTCCTTATTGTCTTCCATATGACCCAGACAGTGCATTGCAGAATCCTCCAACTTGTAAACACCTACAAGCATAGACAAAGTAAATAAATAAAAGTTTCAATGAAAGTCTATTCCCCTTGGCCAGATTTTGGATGAGTGGCTTAAAAACAGAAAAACTTTTTGATAATACTTAACCCTACTCCAGTGAAACATCAACAATAAAACCACCCCTCTTTCCCAGTCTCAATGGGGGTGAGCAGAAAGAGAATTATCCATTCTATACACCCACTGCTAAAGCTGAAACTCCAATACTTTGGCCACCTCATGCGAAGAGTTGACTCATTGGAAAAGACTCTGATGCTGGGAGGGATTGGGGGCAGGAGGAGAAGGGGACGACAGAGGATGAGATGGCTGGATGGCATCACTGACTCGATGGACGTGAGTCTGAGTGAACTCCGGGAGTTGGTGATGAATAGGGAGGCCTGGCATGCTGCAATTCATGGGGTCGCAAAGAGTCGGACACAACTGAGCGACTGATCTGATCTGATCTGATACACCCACTCCATGGAATCATCTGCACTCTAATTTCCCTACCTGGTAGTTTCAGTGGGCCTGGCCAGGAAGCTAATCCATGCCCCACTTGGAAGAAGCAGGCAGCATTGTGATTCTTCAGCCAGGTGATGTAGGGGCTAGCAGGCAGCTGATGTGGAGAAAAGGGAGCCTTGTGCACTGCTGGTGGGATTGTAAATGGTACAAACACTATGAAAAACAGCAGAGTATGGAGGCTTATAAAAAATTAAAAATAGAACTACCATATCATCAAGCAATTCCACTTCTGGGATATATCTGAAGGAAAAAAAACATTTCTGCACCTCATGTTCATAGCAGCAGTATTTACAACAGCCAAGACATGGAAATAGCATAAGAATCCATCAATGGATGAATGAATAAAGAAGTTGTGATATTTATATAATGGTATAATACTTAGCCATATTAAAACAGAAGGAAATCCTACCATTTCCAACAATATGATTAGATCTTGAGGCCATTATGTCAAGTCAGATACAGTAGACAATCACTGTATTATTTCCCTGATATATGTAATCAAAAACAAAAATAAAACCAAAATCAAGCTCACAGAAAAAAAGAGACCATAATTGTGGTTAACAGACAAGGGAGTGGGTGGGTATAGGGGATTTGGATGAAAACGGTCAAAAGATATAAAATAACTTGCAGTTATAAAACAAATAAGTCCTGGGGATGTAATATACAACATGACGACTATGATTAACAGTGCTGTATGCCATATAAGAAAGTAATAAACATCACAGAGTTCTCATCACAAATTATTGTGGTAATCATTTCATGATGTATGTAACTCATGATGGTCTGTACCTTAAACTTATACAGTGTTGTATGTCAATTATATCTCAATAAAACTGGGAAAAAATTGGTTAAGTTGAATTTTCTATAACTTGAAATAGAAAGACTTCCAATATATGCATTCCAATAGAAGTATCAAAATAAAGGGGATTTTAATATTAAAACAAACAAAAACAAACAAGCAAAACCTCATGAGCCAATAATATGCTGTCAACAATAAATTCACTTCAACTACAATTACATAGGTATGTTGAATGTAATGAGATGGAAATAATATACCATACAATCATTAACTGACAAAACCAAGAATGATTATATTAATATTAGCTATAATAGACTTTGGAGCAAAGAAAATTAGTAGAGACAAAGAGGGATACTACATTATAATAAAAGGATGAATCCACTTGGAATATATAACAATCTTTAATAGGTATATACCAAACAGCAGACTGTTAACAATACATGAAGCAAAAACTGATATAGCTGAAAGTACAAATATATGAATACACAATTACACTTTGATACTTCAATACTCTGCTCTCAGAAACTAGTAGAAATATTGCACAGAAAATGAGCAAAGATAAACAAGAACAAAAGAATACAACATTGATAGGATATAATTGACATATAAACAAGACTCCACCTAACAACAACAGAAGACATTATTTTTCAAGTGTCAATGGAACATTTGCCATGACAGATCATATCCTTGACTATAAAACAAATCTTAACAAATTTAAAAGAATTTTAGCTATACACAGTATATTCTCTGACCATAATAGAACCAAAGCAGAAATCAATAACAGAAAGACACTGGGAAAACTCCTGAACTTTTGAAGTGTAAGCAAAAATACATCTAAATAGTCTATGGATCAAGTAAGAAGTTCAAAAGGAAATAAAAGCATAACTAAATAAAAATTAAAATGCAGCCTCTAAAATATAAAATATGTCAGCCATAGCTAAAGCAGAGATGAAATGCAAATTTATAACAATAAAATGCTGATGTATTGCAGAAACTGACACAATATTATAAAGCAATTATCCTCCAATAAAAAAATCATTAAAAAAAGAAAAAAGCGTATCAAATTAATAGCCAAATTTCCTACCTAGGGATATTTCAAAAAGAGAATGCAAACCCAAAACAAGTAGAAGAAAGGAAATAAATAATAAAGATGAGAGCAGGAATCCTTGAAAACAGAAAAATGATAAAGAAAAGCAATGAAACAAAAGCAAATTATTTTTAAAAAATCAACAAAATCAATAAACCTAGCAAAAAGCAAAGATAAAAAGAAAGAAAAAATCACCAATATTAGAAAGAACATGATTATAGATCTTTTAGTCATTTCAAGGATAGTAAGGGAATACTATGAACAATTTTGTTCATGAGTTCCACCTCTTAAAAGAAAAGACCAACTTCTCAAAAACCACAAAATAACAAAACTCAATCAATATGAAATATATACTCATAATACTTCCATAAGTGTTAAATAAACTATTTAAAACTTTTAAAAACAGAGGAAAAATAAATCTCCATATGGTTTTGTTGAAGAATTCTATCAAACATTTACAGAAGAATTAAAACCAGTGTTATATAATCTTTCCCAGAAAATAGAAAAGGAGAGAATATTTCCTAACTCATTTATAAGGCTAGTATTATCCTGCTATTGAAACAAGAAAAAGACAGTAAAAACAAAAACAAAAAAAGCAATATCTCTTATGATCTAAGACACAAAAGATCTTCCACACTGTACTAGCAAACTAAATACAACCATATATAAAAGTGTTTATGCAACAAGACCAAGTGGAACTTATTTAAATTATGCAAAGCTGGTTCAATGTTTGAAAATTTGATTGATTAATGTATTATACCATATAAACAAGCTAAAGAAGAAATATTATATAATCATATCAATTGATGCAGAAAACATAATTGATAAAACGCAATACTCAGTCATGAGAAAGACTTGCAGAAAACTAGGAATCCAAAGGAATTATCTCAATTTGATAAAGAGCATCTACATCATATTTCATGGAGAAATACAACATTCTCCCTCTGCTAAAGACTGAATGCTTGTGTCCCCACAAAATTCGTATGCTGAAATCCAATTCCCAGTGAAAGTGTAGCCTTTGGGAAATGATTAGGTCAAGAGAATGGAGCCATAATAAAGGGATTAGTGTGGTTATAAAATGGAGAAGGCAATGGCACCCCACTCCAGCCTGGAAAATCCCATGGATGGAGGAGCCTGGTGGGCTGCAGTCCATGGGGTTGCTAAGAGTCGGACACGACTGAGCGACTTCACTTTGACTTTTCACTTTAATGCATTGGAGAAGGAAATGGCAACCCACTCCAGTGTTCTGAGAGACACCTTTGCAGTTTTTGTCATGCAAGGTCCCAGTGAGAAGATAGCCAACTATAAACCAAGAAGCAGGCTTCACCAGATTCTGAATCTGCTGGACTTTCAAGCCTACAGAACTATGAGAAATAAATTTCTGTTGTATATAAACCACCCAATCTATGATATTCTGTTACAGCAGCTTGAATATACTGAGACACCAGACTGGAAACAAGACAAGATTGTTTGCTCTCACCACTCTTATTCCACATGAAGCAAGGAAAATATATAAAAGGCTTACAGACTGGCAAATAAAAAAGAAAACTAGACTTGTTTACAGGTGACGTAATTATTTATGGGGAAATTCCCAATGAATTTACCAAAAAACTTCTACAACTAATCAGTGAATTTAGCAATGTTTCAGGATAAAAGATCAATATGCAAAGTCAATCATATTTCTACATACTAACAATAAACATGCAGAGACCAAAAATTTAAATATATATATTTAAAACACACACACACACATATATATATAGGCTTCCCTGTTGGCTCAGACAGTAAAGAATCTCGCTGCAATACAGAAGACCTGGGTTTGATCCTTGGGTCAGGAAGATCCCCTGGAGAAGGGAATGGCTACCCACTCCAATATTCTTGCCTAGGTGAATTACATGGACTGAGGAGCCTGGTAAGCTACAGTCCATTGGGGCACAAAGAGTCAGACATGACTGAGCGACTAACACTTTCATATATATTTCATAAATATTTCATATATATATATATATTCCATATATATCAGTTTAGTTCAGTGGAGTCGCTCAGTCGTGTCCAACTCTTTGCAACCCCATGAATCGCGGTATGCCAGGCCTCCCAGTCCATCACCAACTTCCGGAGTTCACTCAAACTCATGTCCATCGAGTCAGTGATGCCATCCAGCCATCTCATCCTCTGTCGTCCCCTTCTCCTCCTGCCCCCAATCCCTCCGAGCAACAGAGTCTTTTCCAATGAGTCAACTCTTCGCATGAGGTGGCCAAAGTACTGGAGTTTCAGCTTTAGCATCATTCCTTCCAAAGTACACCCAGGGCTGATCTCCTTTAGAATGGACTGGTTGGATCTCCTTGCAGTCCAAGGGACTTGCAAGAGTCTTCTCCAACACCACAGTTCAAAAGCATCAATTCTTCGGCACTCAGCCTTCTTCACAGTCCAACTCTCACATCCATACATGACTACTGGAAAAACCAAGCCTTGACTAGACGGACCTTTGTTGGCAAAGTAACGTCTCTGCTTTTTAATATGTTATCTAGGTTGGTCATAACTTTCCTTCCAAGGAGTAAGTGTCTTTTAATTTCATGGCTACAATCACCATCTGCAGTGATTTTGGAGCCCCCCAAAATAAAGGCTGACACTGTTTCCCCATCTATTTGCCATGAAGTGATGGGACCAGATGCCATGATCTTCGTTTTCTGAATGTTGAGTTTGAAGCCAACTTTTTCACTCTCCTCTTTCACTTTCATCAAGAGGCTTTTTAGTTCCTCTTCACTTTCTGCCATAAGGGTGTTGTCATCTGCATATCTGAGCTTATTGATATTTCTCCTGGCAATCTTGATTCCAGCTTGTGCTTCTTCCAAATCCAGCGTTTCTCATGATGTACTCTGCATATAAGTTAAATAAGCAGGGTGACAATATATAGCCTTGACATACTCCTTTTCCTATTTGGAACCAGTCTGTTGTTCCATGTCCAGTTCTAACTGTTGCTTCCTGACCTGCATATAGGTTTCTCAAGAGGCAGATCAGGTGGTCTGGTATTCCCATCTCTTTCAGAATTTTCCACAGTTTATTGTAATTCACACAAAGGCTTTGGCATAGTTAATAAAGCAGAAATAGATGTTCTTCTGGAACTCTCTTGCTTTTTACATGATCCAGTGGATGTTGTCAATTTGATCTCTGGTTCCTCTGCCTTTTCTAAAATCAGCTTGAACATCTGGAAGTTCACAGTTCATATATATATATATATATATATATATATATATATATATATATATATGGAGAGAGACAGAGAGAGACAGAAACAGAGAGAGAGAGAGAAGTGAGAAAGAATTTACATTCCCTCCAAAGTAAAGTAAATATTCAGGTATATATTTAACAGAACAGGTTCTGTATGTTGAAAGTTACAAAATGCTGATGAAAGAAATTAAAGAGGACCTAAATACTTGGACAGTCATTGTGTGTTAGTGGACTAGAAGTCTTAACACAGTAAAGATGTCAATTCTCCCCAGACTAATCTATAAGTTTAATTGATTTTGTATCAAAATCCCAGCATGTTTTTACAGACATAGGCAAGCTTACTCTAAAATTAAAATGGAAATGCAAATGAATTAAAATACCTAAGTCACTCTACTGAGAGTAATACTTAATACATAATTAGAGTACTCGAGACAGTGTGATAATGGCAATGAGACAGACATGTAGATCAATAGAATAGAATAAAGAACCCAGGAATACACCCACAAACATATACTCAACTGACTGATGACAAGCAAAGGCAATCCAAGGTTGAAGGATAATCTTTTTCAACAAATGGTGCTGGATCTCTTGAACAGTCATAGGCAAAGAAATGAAAATCACCCTAAACCTTACACCTCATACAAAAATTAACTCAAAATTGTCATCTCAGTTCAGTTCAGTTCAGTCACTCAGTCGTGTCTGACTCTTTGCGACCCCATGGACTGCAGCACACCAGGGAGCTTGTTCAGATTCATATTCATCGAGTCGGTGATGCCATCCAACTATCTTATTCTCTGCCGTCACCTTTTCCTCCTGCTTTCAATCTTTCCCAGCATCTGGGTCTTTTCCAATGAGTCAGTTCTTTGTATCCGTAGCCAAAGTATTGGAGTTTTAGCTTCAGCATCAGTCTTTCCAATGAATATTCAGAAATTATTTCCTTTAGGACTGACTGGTTTGATCTCCTTGGAACTCTCAAGAGTTTTCTCCAACACAACAGTTCAAAGGCATCTATTTAAATATAAAATTTAAAACTATAAAACTTTCAGGAAAAATAGAGAAAAAAGTCTTCAGAATCTAGGACTAAGCAAAGGTGTTAAACTTGAAACCAACTGCATAATCCATAGAAGATAAAAATGAAAAAATTGTAACATCAATATTTAAAACTTTTTTTCTGAGGGACAAAATTAAGAGGATGAAATTATAAGTAATACACTGGGAGAAAGTATTTGAACACCACATATCTGATAAAGGAGTAATATCTAGAATATATAAAATACTGAGAAGTCAAGAGTAACAAGGATACAATCTGATTAGAAATGGGCAGATATTTCACTGAATAGGATTAGAGATGGCAATTAAGCACATGACAGAAATACTCAGAATATTTTGCCTCTCTACAGGAGCAAAATTAGCTTTAGATTACAGGCTACTTTGATTCCAACTGTGTGGGTGTTAGTCACTCAGTCATGTTCAACTCTATGCGACCCAATGGACTGTAGCCCCCCAGGCTCCTGTGTCCATGGAGTTCTGCAGGCAAGAATATTGGAGTAAGTTGCCATTCTCTTCTCCAGGGGATCTTCCTGACCAGGGATCAAACCTGGGTTTCCTGCATTGGCAGGTGGATTCTTTACCATCTGAGCCACCAGGGAAAGCCTTGATTCCAACTAGAAAAACTTAAAAACAGAACCTGAAAGGATCTGACTACTTTCAAGAATCATATCATATTCTAGGATAAAGCACAAGAATAGTCATAGGAATATAAAAATATGGAGCACTTAACAAGATAAACTTATCAGTGTTCAGTGTCCAGGGAAAATTTTCAGTCTTGTGAAGGAGAGAAATATGAACAGAATGAGGAGAGAAACAAAATTAACCCTGAAATATTAGTGATAATAGGAATGATAGACAAGCATATTAAAATAATTTTTATAACTGCACTCTACATATTTCCAAAACTGGAGGAATAATTGAATGTATTATGTACAGCTGTGAATGATATGAAAAAAGGCCAAAATTCATTTTCCATAGATTAAAAACTACAGCTTCTGAGATGGAAAATACACTAGATGAGATTAACACCAGGTTAGATACTATAGGAGAAAGACTGGTGACATTCAAGACAGAGCAGCAGAAGAAAGAAAGCAATCTAGGGGAAAGGAGGGTTCATAAGACATGAAATAATTTTCAGTGGCCTAATACAGGTTTAATTGTAGTCCTTTAAAGATAGGGCAGGGAAGAAAATATTTGAAGTTGTCGTTGAAATAATTGGCTCAAAGTTTTCCAAATCTGATGAAAATAGTAAATCCAGAAGTATAATAAATCCCAAGAATATGAACCATGAAAAAAATACATCAAGTCATATCATAACCAACTTGCTTAAAATGAGTGATAGAGAACATTTTAAAGTTTGAAAGTAAAAAGGAATATTATGTACAGACTAGTAAGAAAGTAATGATGCCAGATTTCTCATTGGAGACAATATAAATTAGATGACAATAGAGCTACATGTTTAAATTAATAAAGGGGAAAATTTAGCTAGACATATAATTCAGTGAAGATATCTTTTAAAAGCAAATGTGAAATAAATATACTTTCAGATATACAAAGCTGAAAGTGGTCACTACAAGCAGAATTCTGCTACAAAATACATTACAGGAAGTCCTTCAGATGATTCTGAATAGAAATCTGGATGTAAACAAAGTAATAAAGTATACTAGCAAAGTAACTACATTAGTAAATAATTTTCCTAATATTTAAGTATCCTTGAGTTGTTTTAAAAATAAGATACTTTGAGTTTTATATAAAATATAGAAGTAAAATGTGTGATAAAAATAGCACAAGGACTGAGATTGGAGAAATAAAATCATACTATGGTAAGATTCTTAACCCATATATGAAGTTAATAATATAACTTGGAAATACACTATGTGGGTGTTGTGTGCTTAGCTGTGACTGACTCTTTGCTACCCTATGGAATGTAGCCCACCAGGCTCCTCTGTCCATGGGATTCTCCAGGCAAGAATACTGGAGAATGTTGCCATTTCCTGCTCCAGAGGATCTTCCCAACCCAGGGATGGAACACACATCTCTTGCACTGGCAGGCAGATTCTTTACCACTAGTGCCACCTGGGCAAATTAAACATGTATGTTTAAACCCTAAGCAATCAATAAATACTATAACAAAGCATAAAAGATAATAGAGTTACAAAGAATATAAAATGGAGGGAAAGAACAAGATGGTGGAGGAGTAGGTGGACGTGGAGTACATCTCTCTCCACGGATATATCAGGAATACACCTTCAGACACAGAAGTACATGCAGAACACCAGCTGATAGTGGACAGGAGTACCTGACCAGCGGAAAAGAATATACAGAACCACACAAAACTTGGTACGACAAAGGAACTAGGGGGGAAAACAGGAGTGTTACTAGGACTGGACCTGCCTTTGGTGGCTAGGGGAACTGAAGCAGGGGTCTGATCCCCACATTGAGGCAATTGTATGAGTCAGAGGAGAAACATTTAAGGCTGAGAGTGAAACAGCTAATCTGTGGCAGCCTAAATGGAATGAGAATCAGACAGTCCTTTCTGCAGTCATGTGTACCCTGGACAAGGATGCAGGTCCCCTAGAAGTGGCAGGGAGCTGGAGCTTAGGGGTTGTGGAGCAATCCCAGGGCAAGGGCTACTGATGACTGTGGAGAGACAGACCAAGGGGGTGTGAGGAAGGAGATTGTGGTGGGAAATGCCTGTGGAGGAAAGCCAGGCAGCCATGGAAGCAAGGCAATACTGCTGGGTCACGTGTAGAGGGTGGAGCCATCATCATAGCCTCTCTCTCCCCACATGCCAGCATCTTCAGCTGAACAACAGAGAGGCTGGCCTATCAAGTGCCTGATGCACTGATGCCTTTAAGTGACTGATGGCTGAACTACAGTGTAGGACCCCACCCAGGGTGCCCCTTTAAGTGCCTGATGCACTGATCTACTGAGTAGGACCACAGCCAGGGGAGGCCCTCTATGTGCCTGACATGCCAAACAAAAGAGAAGGTCCCCAGGCAAAGGAGCCCTCTAAATGCGTGAATAGGCAGAGATACAGAGAAAGACTAGCCAAAGAGGTCTTCTGATCACCAGCTACCAGAGGCTGAAAAAAGGCTCTGATAGAGCCATAGCTCCTGAGGTATAGCTGTCTGTATCCCTGCACAGTTGGCACTACCAGGGGGTCACTGCAACCCAAGCAGCTGTGCCACCTTTACGGTCAACCCTCACTGAGGCAGAGCTGCCACAGGCAAAAAAGAAGTCTTGTGCCTATGCACGCAGGATTGCTTCAATTATGTCTGACTCTTTGCAACCCTGTGGACTGTGGCCTGTCAGTCTTCTCTTTCAGGGGGTTCTCTAGGCAAAAATACTGGAGTGTATTGGTCAATACTGGTTGCTATACCCTTCTGAAGAAGTGAAGTGAAGTGAAGTCGCTCAGTCATGTTCGACTCTTTGCGACCCCATGGACTGTAGCCTTCCAGTGTCCTCTGTCCATGGGATTTTCCAGGCAAGAATACTGGAGTGGGTTGCCATTTCCTTCTCCAGGAGATCTTCCTGACCCAGGGATCGAACCCAGATCTCCTGCATTGTAGGCGGACGCTTTACCATCTGAGTCACCAGGGAAGTCTCTAATACATACTGGATTGGGTAGCCATTCCCTTCTCCAGGGGATCTTCCTGACCCAGAGATCGAACCCGGGTCTCCTGCATTGCTGGCAGATTCTTTACCATCTGCACTACTTGGGAAGCCAAAAAGGGAAAGTCACTCAGTTGTGTCCGACTCTTTGCGACCCCGTGGACTGTATAGTCCATGGAATTCTCCAGGCCAGAATACTGGAGTGGGTAGCCGTTCCCTTCTCCAGGGGATCTTCCCAACCCAGGGATCGAACCCAGGTCTCCCACATTTCAGGCAGATTCTTTACCAGCTGAGCCACAAGGGAAGCCCAAGAATACTGGAGTGGGTAGCCCATCTCGTCTCCAGAGGATCTTTCCGACCCAGGAATAGAATTGGGGTTTCCTGCATTGCAGATGGATTCTTTACCAACTGAGCTATCAGAGAGCCTAGAGCACTATATTTCCTGCTGCCCTAGCTGCTAACTCCCCTGAGTACCTGGTGGTGCCAGAACCTCTGTGACCCTAGTAGCTGCATCACCTCTGCACCTGCCCCTCACTGCGGCAGACCCAAGTCCTTCAGGGAAGCCTCAGGAGCAAAGCCCAGTGGATGACCCACATGCAGAGGTGGAAATAAAACCACAGTTGAAACCCAGGGGCAATGCAGCTAAAGAAGAAGACCCGAAACCTTCCCACCAGCTGTACAAGCTGCAGGTTAAATTCACATGATCAATTAGGCAGACTGTATGCCTATGGAATATATAAAAGGACATTGAGTGCTCCCACAAAAGAAAATGCACTAGTTCTGATAGCTGTGAACATTCGGGGCAAGAAAACACAGGAGTAGGACCATATTAGAGCTGCCCCCATAGCAGATCCAGAGACCAGCACAGTGCTGAAGGGCATCCTAGGGAGGTGAGGTGGACTGTGACTCCCAGGAAGGGAAAGAACTCTGACAGCAGTGACTCAAGAAAAACATTTTTATTCTTATCTTTTGACTTGTTCTGTAGTTTCTTTTCGATTTTTTTTTCTTTTTCTTCCCACCCCCCGTTGTTGTAGATGTCAATATTATTGGCACTATGAAATCTAAGAAAGCTTTTGAGTTCTTTTTTTCAATCGCACTTTTTATTGTCATTATAAACCTCTCCCTATGTTGGGTTTTTGAAGTTCTGTGGAGCTTTCTGTTTTTGTTTTTCTTTCGTCTTCTTTTTGTTTTTCCTTTTTTTTTTAAATTTTAATTTTTTAAACCAGTGAGGCCTGGCATGCTGCAGTTCATGGAGTCGCAAAGTAATATTGCACAAATGAAGGAACAAACTAGCAACACAGAAGTCCAAAGAAATGAAGAGGAAATAGGCAAACTACCTGAAAAAGAATTCAGAATAATGACAGTAAAGATGATAAAAAAAAAACCTTGAAAACATAATGGAGAAAAATGCAAGAATCAATTAACAAAGACCTAGAAGAATTAAACAATAACAATACAAAGACAAACAACACAATTATTGAAATTAAAAATACTCAAGAAGGAATCAATAGCATAATATCTGAAGCAGAAGAAGGGATCAGTGAGCTGGAAGATAAAATGGTGGAAATAACTTCTGAAGAGCAGAATAAAGTAAAAATAATGAAAAGAACTGAGGATAGTCTCAGAGACCTCTGGGACCATATCAAATGCACCAGCATTTGAATTATAGGGGTCGCAGAAGAAGATGAGAAAAAGAAAGGGACTGACAAAATTTTTGAAGAGACTGTAGTTGAAAATTTCCCCAACATGGAAAAGGAAACAGTCAATCAAGTTCAAGAGGCACAAAGAGTACATACAGGATAAACCCAAGGAGAAACACACCAAGACACATACTAATCAAACTAACAAAGGTTAAATACAAAGAAAGAATATTAAAAGCAGCAAGGGAAAAGCAACAAATAACTTACAAGGGAAACCCCATATGTTTAACAGCTGATCTTTCAGCAGAAACTCTGCAGGCCAGAAGGGAATGGCAGGATATATTTTAAGTGATGAAAGGGAAAAATCTACAACCAAGATTACTGTACCTGGCAAGATTCTCATTCAAAATTGATGGAGAAATCAAAAGCTTTTCAGACAAGCAAAAGTTAAGAGAATTCAGTAGCACCAAACCAGTTTTACAACAAAAGTTAAAGGCACTTACATAGTTAAGCTACTGGAGAAGGTTGCCATTTCCTCCTCCAGGGGATCTTCCTAACCCAGGGACTGAACACTCGTCTCCTGCATTGCAGACAGATTCTTTACCACTGAGCCACCTGGGAAGCCCAAATATTTTGATATGAATATTCAAGTAAATTGTTAGATAAAATAATTCCCATTTCAATTAGCATTCATATGTGTGAAAATTTAGGAAAGATAAAACTACAGACAGTAACAGTGAGTATCTCTGATGTGTTGTAGTAGACAATATATACATATATATATATCTTCTTATATTTATGCATTTTTTAAAACATATGTAGAAATAACATGCAGCACTGTTTATAATAGCCAGGACATGGAAGCAACCTAGATGTCCATCAGCAGATGAATGGATAAGAAAGCTATGGTACATATATACAATGGAGTATTACTCAGCCATTAAAAAGAATACATTTGAATCAGTTCTAATGAGGTGGATGAAACTGGAGCCTATTATACAGAGTGAAGTAAGCCAGAAAGAAAAACACCAATACAGTATACTAACGCATATATATGGAATTTAGAAAGATGGTAATGACAACCCTGTATGTGAGACAGCAAAAGAGACACAGATGTATAGAAAAGTCTTTTGGACTCTGTGGGAGAGGGAGGCGGGGATGATTTGGGAGAATGGCATTAAAACATGTATAATATCATATAAGAAACGAATCGCCAGTCCAGGTTTGATGCAGGATACAGGAAGCTTGGGGCTGATGCACTGGGATGACCCAGAGGGATGGTATGGGGAGGGAGGTGGGAGGCGGGTTCAGGATGGGGAACACGTGTACACCCGTGGTGGATGCATGTTGATGTATGGCAAAACCAATACAATATTGTAAAGTAAAAATAATAATAATAATAATAAAAAAGAAAAAAATCTGTCAAAAAGCGGAAAAAAAAAGAAATAACATGTAATAACATGTAATTATTCTACAGAAAAATATTGGCAATTAAGACACTATACTCTAACTGTACCTATTGTATCTTTCTCATCCTTCTGTATTATAGGTGATAAAAACCCATAGACTACTTTTCCCAGATGCCATTTCCAGCTTTGTGTCTATTAGGTTGTATCAATGGGAGGTACTATAAGGAAACTAGAAAGTGAGAGAAAGAAAGAAGCCATTTTTCTGTTTTGTTTTTTCTTTTCTTTTTCTCTTTTTTTTCTTCTCTCTCTTTTATTTCCCTCCTTTCCCTTTCCTTCCCTCCCATTTTCTTTTTTTTTTAATTTAATTTTTTTAAATTTTATTTTATTTTTAGACTTTACAATATTGTATTGGTTCTGCCATATATCGAAATGAATCTGCCACAGGCATACATGTGTTCCCTCCCATTTTCTTTGCTTGATTCCTGGTTAGGCAGAAAGGGCCTAGTTGTGCAGTTAAGTCATGGATAGGCAGCAGTGTGCTCCAGACTCTAGCTCTAACTGTAGCCATGAGAATTCCAGAAGCTGACACAGCACTTGTTTGCTCTGATCCCTGTAGTTTCAGTGCACTCATGTCGTTTTGGCTCCAATGACAAAAATAGCAGGTGACTTCAAGCATGCAGATTTCTACAACATCAGTGTTGCTTTCTCTCACACACATGAATACAGGCAGACATACCTACATTGTAAAATAAATTAACAATGAGAATATGTTGGTCTTGGGATATTATACTACTCATATAGTTCTTTTCTTTCAAGTGGAAGCCCCCTCTACTTTTCATGCGTGAGGCCTGTCTGATCCCCACACTTTTCTCTTCATTTTTATATATCTATTGCATTCTCATTGACAAGATTCATTTTTTGACATAAGACATTCCTTTGCTGATTCTTCTTCTCTGTCTTGTCCTTAATCCAGTATGTTCAAATATTGCCCATTCAAAACAAGTTTTCAAGCCCCCTTGGAGTTTTAGGAGGAAAAGACAAGGGCCTCAAAGGTGAGAATAACTAGTAATCCTAAAACAAAAGAGTCTGATTAAAAGAAAACCAGGAATTAAATGCGGACCAATACCCCAGGGACTTTTCTGGAGCATAGAAAATCTACGCTAGATTTCTTGTCCGTATTCACATGCATTAATGGGCCATGTGTATCTTCAAATACTCTATGGTTCATTTTGGGCTTCTTTTTCCCTTTCTCCTCTTCTTGCTATGCCTTCTTTATATGGTAGTGTTAGTTCCATACTTGCAATTCTTTTCCATAAGTTTCCTGAAAATTCCAAGATATTTTCTTTTCAATTGAGCTATAGTATTGTTTTGATTACTTCTATCAACTCCAGAGATAGGTATTAAGATTACTCTAATTTTATACTTATATACTCAAAATACTGAGGTATATAGAAGTTAAAAAACTTCTATGAGTCATGAGATCACATGACTAATAAATGGCAATCTGGGGAATAAATTCATATTTATCAGATTGTGTGTCTTATTGAGAATATCAAATACATAACAATCCTGCATGCACTTCCCTGACAACTCTCACAGACTAAATAGAAAGCCTTGTGAACAACTATCCATCTATCTATCTATCTATCTACCTATCTATCATCTCTAGATGATATCTATCATCTCATTTTCTAGATTTTCTCATCTAGAAAATGAAGATAACCTCTATTCAAAGTACATACAGGAATAATTCTGGTCCAGCTTGGTCTTTCTTTCATGGGCCCCCTAGAAAGTAAGATAATTCCTTCTTACTTTACAGTCCTCAAGAAAGACCAGAAAGGGACCAGCTTTGGGGTGTTAATTCCAAGAAGAATTGTATCACACTGCAGCTCTCACCTGTGATCTCAGAGTGTGGCAAGAATTGGTTGTTGTTTTTCAAATTACCTATGTACTGTGATTGGGACTTCCCTGGTGGCTCAGACAGTAAAGAATCTGCCTATAATGTGGAAGACTCAGTTTCAATCCCTGGGTTGGGAAGATCCTCTGGAGAAGGGAATGGCAACCCACTCCAGTATTCTAGCCTGGAGAATTCCATGAGTAGAGGAGCCAGGTGGGCTACAGTCCATCAGGTCATAAAGAGTTGGTCACAACTGAGTGACTAACACACACACACACACACACACACACACACACACACACACATTGTGATAATGTAATTGTCAATTCTTCATCACCTTTACTTAAATTTTTAAAGAAATTTACTGTAGCATCACCCTAAGTGGTCTAACTCATAGGATCATTAGCCATTGGCAGTATCTAAGTTTTAGTATTGACTGAGCAAAACAAAATCTCCAAATAGGGCAACTCAAAGTTGTATTCCTGGACGTCATAGGTCAGAGGGTTCTCTGTGGGAGCTCATTTCCCTGCACTAGAAGCACTTTTTCCCTTCACTGCCATGTTCCCCCACATTGACCAGGGATTTCTCAGCCCACTTTGGCCCTGGCAGTGACACTAACTAGCTTGCATTTCTCTGTATGTGAGGACTCAACTCCAGTAAATTCTTCTATCCTGCTCTTGCACTTAAGATGTGCCAACATTTAGGCCGTATGCATGCCTATGATCATGCTGTTTGTTCATAGCCAGGCTTGGATATTGGTCAAGGCCAATGACTTAGGGACAGTTATATACTTTGTATATAGTCTGATAAAAATTCTTCTTTAGATAAAGTTATCTGTAACATGTGTCAAAATTTATTAAATTGCTAGTGAGGGAGACAACAAGACAACAAAAACGCTTAGAACAGAATGTGCCTGTTCCAAAAGGACATTGAAATGGAATGTTACAAAGTTGGAGACTATGAATACTTAGATAAATACGAGCTGTTTTTTATACTAATTCAAGCTTCATTTTAGTAAGTCTTAAACACATAATGTCCTTGCCAGTTGTTACTAAGAAAGCTTGTAGCAATAGGGTACACGCTAACTATCAGTCAGAAGATTTTTAAAAAGCAGTGCATTTATGCAGCAAATGTTCTGAATATATCTGCCTGAGATTGGGATTATGTTTGCATCCTCCAGCAATAGTAAATAAGAGGACCACCTATCAGGAAAGCATGAAACAGTCAATAGAGATTGGAAACAAATACCAAATAATAATTTAGCATCAGCAATTTTTTTTTCAAACTGAAATGAAGAGGCAAAATATAAAGTTTGTCCATTTCTTAGTTTGAGGATTTTTTTTTTTTTCTTTAGATATCACTCCTCTTGGTTTCCCCCTCCAAAAAACAATTCATTCCCATTTTGACTTACTGTTTGATTAATTAGCTTTTTACAATTTTGAATTTAGCAAAAATTGAACATAGGTTTACTTTATACACTGTTATTACAATCATGATAATCAGTAAAGTTTGTATCTCCAACATCTAGGAAGAATGTCCAAATAAAATTCCAAAGTAAATCAATCTTAATGGTAACAAACTAATTTTATCTATGAATCTGGGCTTTTAAACTGTGTTCTTTTTCTATATACCTTGATATATTTACATAAATGCATCAAGAGTGTTACCAAAACTGAATTCCCCCTAAAGCTAAGTTTGTGATTAACCTCTCTATTCACAACTTTATTCCCTTTCTTCTCCTGTGCCTGTTCCCCTCAAGAATGAAGAGTATGGGGGCTTCCTTGGTGGTTTAGTGGTCTTCCTCAATCTGCCTACCAATGCAGGGGACATGGATTCAATTCCTGATCTGGGAGGATCTCACATGATGAGGATCAACTAAACCCAGGTGCCACAACTATTAAACCTGTGCTCTAGAGCCTGGGCAGAGAAGACAATGGCAACCCACTCCAGTACTCTTGCCTGGAAAATCCCATGGATGGAGGAGCCCGGTAGGCTGCAGTCCATGGGGTCGCGAAGAGTCAGACACGACTGAATGGCTTCACTTTCATTTTTCACTTTCATGCATTGGAGAAGGAAATGGCAACCCACTCCAGTGTTCTTCCCTGGAGAATCCCAGGGACGGGGGAGGCTGGTGGGCTGCCGTCTGTGGGGTCGCACAGAATCAGACACGACTGAAGTGATTTAGCAGCAGCAACTAGAGCCTGGGAGCGCGACTACTGAGCCCATATGCCCTAGAGTCCATGCTCTGCAATGGGAAAAGTCACCACAATGAGAAGCCCATGCACTGCAACAAGAGAGTAGCTCCTGTTTGCCACAACTAGAGAAAAGCCTGAGCAGCAATGAAGACACAGCAGAGCCAAAAATAAATCAATAAATAAAAATTATTTTTTTAAAAAAGATTAAGGACTATCAAAGTAAAGAAGGTATTGAAACCATATACAAACCCCAGTGTCCCTGTCTTCTGAAACAAAAGATTGGCTTTAGTCTCCCAGGCCTCCCCAGAGTCTTGAAAGGCCAGCTCAAAAGTTAATGATTAGAAAATGTGAAGATGTAGAAACCAAGAGTAGCTGTTGAGCAGAGAAACTGGTAACAATGTAGATTGTAAATCCACCACAAAGCAGAATCACCAAACTCTCTGTTCCCTGAAAGATATAGATAAAGGTCTGACACACATTCCTAAATTGTTTTTACAGGAAGCAGACCCCCACCAGATGAAAATGCTTGATATTCTCTCTTGAGAGTCCCTTGGACAGTGAGGAGATCAAACCAGTCAATCCTAAAGGAAATCAACCCTAAATATTCATTGGAAGGACTGACGCTGAAGCTGCAACTCCAATTCTTTGGCCATCTGATGTGAAGAGCTGACTCACTGGAAAAGACCTTAGGGTCTGGGAAAGATTGAGGGCAGGAGGATAAGGGAACAACAGAGCATGAGATGGCTGGATGGCATCACCAACTCAATGGACATGAATTTGAGCAAACTCTGGGAGATAGTGAAGGACAGGGAAAACTGGTGTGCTGCAGTCCATGGAGTGGCAAAGAGTAAGACACAACTTAGTGACTGAACAACAACAACAAATGCAAGGAGTACGGGCATCTCATATTCAAAAGACCTGAACTCCTCAATGGCTTTCAGGAAAGGAGTTTTAAAGGCAGTGTTAAGGAAGGGGCTACAGGGCGCTTGATCAGCTTGTGCACAATTCTCAGATTTGTTGGCAAAGTTATATTTAAAGTGTCACCAACCTTCTGCTTTCAACCTGTCTGAGATCTACATGCTTGCAGTCAGCAGTTTTCTCATTATTATCTTAAATATTTAATGAAAGTAAATTAAAGCTCAGTAGCTTTTCTGAGCAGTGAAACCAGTGTATAGGCAATCTAGGAAGTTCAGAGTAGTCTTTTTATGAGATTATAATCCAAAAATATGCAAATCAGAGAGAAGACAAATGGGAGCACTACTTGGGCTATGAGACTACAAAGCAGAGATCTCCACATATTTTTTTTTTTTTGCCATCACTACTGCAAAAGACTTGTTGATACCTCCCATAGTTCAATAATTTTTAAGAATATTTAAAAATACTTATAAATAAAGTTTTTGAAACAAAAATGAAAATAAATTAATTTCAATTATATACTTCATATATCCCACTGGATAGTCTTATATGTGCTCTGGAATATGCATAACTTTCTGTGGGGATCATTTCTCTACTACCAGTTTAGACATGTAACTCTGCCGTTTGAAAGCCTGAAATGTTCTCTGTTAACCTTTACAACGTACAACTTTAGGAGATAATATCAAACACTTCCCAAAATATTGATTCCAATTTACATTCCAGTAGTGTATGTACCTTCAAGTTGTTCTTCATCCCTTACCAACAACTGAAATATTTGATATTTTATATTTTGATATATCTTTTTTCTATATTCCACTAATTTCTTTTAAAACCATTTTAATATCAAATAAAATTAAAATAACATCAATAAAAGAGCAACCCTCAAATAAAATCTTTTCATTCTAGATATCAAAGTTTCTCAAGGTCTTACAATTTTAAAGAACAAAGTTTATCCATTTTCTGTTCTCGATATTGTTATGTTACAATGAACAATGTTTCTTAGTATTATGTCCTTGATAAAGAGCAGAACTGATCTCACAATTTTGCAGAAATTCTCATGAAAAGAAAGCTGCTTTGATAGAGTGGCAGTATTGAGAAGCCTTGGTTTTTGAAACTGTATCAGAGCACTTGAGAGAATGTGCTGTTAGAAATCATATTTGACACTGAGAACCCAAATACATAGACTTCAATCTGGGAGAGATCAAAATGCTTTGTATGCTATAAGAGCCTCAGGAAGAGCTGGCCATGCTTAATCTCTTTTCTGTTAAACCTAAACAAAATTTTCTTGCTTGCACAGTTCAGTTCAGTTCCATCACTCGGTCGGGTCCAACTCTTTGCGATCCCATGAATCACAGCACGCCAGGCCTCCCTGTCCATCACCAATTCCCGGAGTTCACCCAGACTCACGTCCATCGAGTCAGTGATGCCATCCAGCCATCTCATCCTCTGTCATCCCCTTCTCCTCCTGCCCCCAATCCCTCCCAGCATCAGAGTCTTTTCCAATGAGTCAACTCTTCGCATGAGGTGGCCAAAGTACTGGAGTTTCAGCTTTAGCATCATTCCTTCCAAAGAAATCCCAGGGCTGATCTCCTTCAGAATGGACTGGTTGGATCTCCTGGCAGTCCAAGGGACTCTCAAGAGTCTTCTCCAACACCACAGTTCAAAAGCATCAATTCTTCGGCACTCAGCCTTCTTCACAGTCCAACTCTCACATCCATACATGGCCACAGGAAAAACCATAGCCTTGACTAGACGAACCTTTGTTGGCAAAGTAATGTCTCTGCTTTTCAATATGCTATCTAGGTTGGTCATAATTTTCCTTCCAAGGAGTAAGCGTCTTCTAATTTCATGGCTGCAGTCACCATCTGCAGTGATTTCGGAGCCCCCCAAAATAAAGTCTGACACTGTTTCCACTGTTTCCCCATCTATTTCCCAGGAAGTGATGGGACCAGATGCCATGATCTTCATTTTCTGAATGTTGAGCCAACTTTTTCACTCTCCACTTTCACTTTCATCAAGAGGCTTCTTAGTTCCTCTTCACTTTCTGCCATAAGGGTGGTGTCATCTGCATATCTGAGCTTATTGATATTTCTCCTGGCAATCTCAGTTCCAGCTTGTGTTTCTTCCAGTCCAGCGTTTCTCATGATGTACTCTGCATATAAGTTAAATAAGCAAGGTGACAATATACAGCCTTGACGTACTCCTTTTCCTATTTGGAACCAGTCTGTTGTTCCATGTCCAGTTCTAACTGTTGCTTCCTGACCTGCATACAAATTTTTCAAGAGGCAGATCAGGTGGTCTGGTATTCCCATCTCTTGAAGAATGTTCCACAGTTTCTTGTGATCCACACAGTCAAAGGCTTTGGCATAGTCAATAAAGCAGAAATAGATGTTTTCTAGAACTCTCTTGCTTTTTCCATGATCCAGCGGATGTTGGCAATTGATCTCTTGTTCCTCTGCCTTTTCTAAAACCAGCTTGAACATCAGGAAGTTCACAGTTCACATACTGCTGAAGCCTGGCTTGGAGAATTTTGAGCATTATTTTCCTAGCGTGTGAGATGGGTGCAATTGTGCAGTAGTTTGAACATTCTTTGGCATTGCCTTTCTTTGGGATTGGAATGAAAACTGACCTTTTCCAGTCCTGTGGCCACTGCTGAGTTTTCCAAATTTCCTGGCATATTGAGTGCAGCACTTTCACAGCATCATCTTTCAGGATATGAAATAGCTCAACTGGAATTCCATCACCTCCACTAGCTTTGTTTGTAGTGATGCTTTCTAACGCCCACTTGACTTCACATTCCGGGATGTCTGGCTCTAGGTGAGCGATCACACCATCGTGATTATCTGGGTCGTGAAGATCTTTTTTGTACAGTTTTTCTGTGTATTCTTGCCATCTCTTCTTAATATCTTCTGCTTCTGTTAGGTCCATACCATTCTGTCCTTTATCGAGCCCATCTTTGCATGAAATGTTCCCCTGGTATCTCTAATTTTCTTGAAGAGATCTCTAGTCTTTCCCATTCTGCTGTTTTCCTCTATTTCTTTGCATTGATTGCTGAAGAAGGCTTTCTTATCTCTCCTTGCTATTCTTTGGAACTCTGCATTCAGATGCTTAGATCTTTCCTTTTCTCCTTTGCTTTTCACCTCTCTTCTTTTCACAGCTATTTGTAAGGCCTCCCCAGACAGCCATTTTGCTTTTTTGCATTTCTTTTCCATGGGGATGGTCTTGATTCCTGTCTCCTGTACAATGTCATGAACCTCATTCCATAGTTCATCAGGCACTCTATCTATCAGATCTAGGCCCTTAAATCTGTTTCTCACTTCCACTGTATAATCATCAGGGATTTGATTTAGGTCATACCTGAATGGTCTAGTGGTTTTCCCTCCTTTCTTCAATTTAAGTCTGAATTTGGCAATAAGGAATTCATGATCTGAGCCATAGTCAGCTCCTGGTCTTGTTTTTGCTGACTGTATAGAGCTTCTCTATCTTTGGCTGCAAAGAATATAATCAATCTGATTTTGGTGTTGACCATCTGGTGATGTCCATGTATAGAGTCATGTATTTCTATATATTTCTGCAGTATTACACATTCTGAGGTTATTTAGTGGGTTCACAAAAGTCTAGAAAATTGTCAAATCTTGAAAATGAACAAATAAAAATAAAACAAATGGATTAGTAAATGAAAACAAAATGTCAGCTTTATTAAGAAGGGAAAATAAATTGCAAGATATTGCTCATTTTGGGGTTTTTCCAAGTGACTGCTAGTGCTAAAGAAGCTGCTAGTGGTAAAGAACCCATCTGCCAATGTAAGAGATGTAAGAAACACAGATTTGATCCCTGGGTTGGGAAGATCCCCTGAAGGAGGTCATGGCAACCATTCCAGTTGCCTGGAGATCCCATGGACAAATGAGCCTGGCAAGCTACCGTACCACGGCGTCGCAAAGAATCAGACATAACTGAAGTGACTTAGCATGTATACACTCTCATTATGAGAATAAATGAGTAATAGAATCACAAATTTATCAACTTATTCATCACCTAGAGGCCTTTCTAGTCTAGAAGAAGCAGAGAGAACCTAGGAGTTTCACTGCTTGAACTTCTTAATAGGGAAGTAATAGGACCTTCCCAGGTGGCACAGTGGCAAAGAAACCACCTGCCAAAGCTGGAGACATGGGTTTGATCCCTGGGTCAGGAAGATCCCCTGGAGTAGGAAATGGTAACCCATTCCAGTACTCTTGTCTGGAAAAGTCCATGGACAGAGGTGTCTGGCAGGCTCCAGTCCATGGGGTCGAAAAGAGTCAGACAAGACTGGGCACACAAATATCAGAAGTACAAAAGAACATCGTGCATTGTCTGCTAGTGTTCTTTGCCTGATTCTACTATGTTGATCATTTCTTTCTTATTGAAATATAACAGCTAGTTTAAGGATATTTTTGTTTATCCAGTCATATACATTAAAAGCATCTCTGTTTGTGGTTGATATTTGACTGTGGCTTATTGTGATTTTACTATTTTTTTTTTTTTCAATTTCAGTATAGTCAGATTTTGTTTGGGGATTTTTCTTCAGAAATGGCTGAAGTAAGGAAGTATTAGTAGACGTGAATGAAAGAAGAGACATACTATAATGTGGTCCAGGTTCAGATTCAAAATTGTAAAAAATTAATTCTATCTAAAATAAAGTTATTAATCCACTACAATCCCAGTCAAGACACTTAGCATGATTTTAGTGAAGCTTGACTATCAGGTCTTAAATTTACCAGAGATAAAGTACAAGAGAAAGCCTGAAAAAATATATATAAGGAATATTTAACTGTATCTTTATTACATGAAAAAGAGATTTGCTATTTCTTTTTCTTTCTCCTTTTTTCAGGAAAACACAGACCCTAGGGTTTTGAAAGAAAACTGAACAGGCATATGTTTCCAATACACTTTAAAGTTCTTTAAAATGAACACTTCTTTCCTTTAATTGTATTTCGGCTCAACTTGGAGATTCTCCTCCCTCTAAATGAGGGAAGGACCTCCTGCTTTCCCCATCACAGGCAAGGGGCGGAGCATCCTCTAGAAGCTTAGAAGAGTGAGCCAGCCCTGGCCAGTCTTGGGGGAGGAGCTGCATTACATACAGACTTCGGAGGCCTCGCAGAAGAGAGAAAGAGAAGCTTGGAGGTAATGGCTGTCGTGAAAAGATAGTTATTTTCGGAGATTTCTGGAGACTTGGCAGTAAAGGTGAGAAAAGAAGGGACTGCTGCTTTGGAGTCGTGGAAAAGGAGCATTGTTTTGTGAGAGTCGTAGTTTCTTTGAGGGAATTCTGACTGAATTTTGTATTCCTTCGAGATATTTTAAAACTCCACACTTTAAGAGTGGGGGAGGTGATCAGATTACACCTGTGGAAAAAATACTTCGGGAGGTTGCAAAAGCTGACATTCGAGTAGGGCATTTTATGTTTCAGTCAAAAAGCGGTAGTAACAGAGATAAATCATGAAACAAAACTTGAAAAATTAATCTTCCTTATTTAAAAAAAAGAGATTATGTTGTGATAATGCCAAATGAGAAATGAAGTTATTAGTTGGGAGTGCTGGGTTTTTATATTACTTTGGTTGTTGATTGTATTTCCAACAAATCTTGCTGTTTTGGTGGAGTTTGTATAGTAATAATCTGAAATAGTGTATAACTGCGAATTTAAATACTGAAGACAGTTAGAAGTTTAGTTTATTGTCAGGGAATACTCAGTGTCTTAAAAGGATAACTTTTTTTATGGATGTGTAAAAGATGATCATTGTCTGTGTCTCTACCTAGCTATCAAAAGAATGATATATTCCAATTTATACTGTAATATGAAAAATATCTGTAAGCTCATGAGCTGAAGAATAATAGGCTTATACTGATATAATAAAACACAACAATATATCTAGTAATGATGTCTAAGGAAAAAAGAGGAAAATTTCCACTACTCTGCCCAGATTTCACTTAGCATGAGTAGCTATGTCAGCATAAAAAAATTGAGATGAGAATTTAAAAACATGGGGGGAAAGCTACCTGCCAAAAAAATGAGTAAATATGGAAACATGGAAAGGTGTTCCAATTTGTTACTGGAGAAATATAATTTAAAGTAGTGTATTCTAGTATTTAGAATGAGAAAAGGACATATATGTGTATGTGTGTATATATATATATATATATATATGAAAACATTATTTGAAATACATATGTACACAGACAAACACATATGATGAGGGAAAAATCAAGGGGATTTTGCTCAAATATAAGCAGTAAACCAATTCAGGGGTTGGAGTAAGAATGATGTGTATTTTCTTCTTTAGACTTTTATGTACCTTTAGTTTTGTTTTGTTTTGTTTTGTTTTTGGAAGCACGGGATGGAGCTGAAAGAGAAAAATCCATTTTGTTACAGACATGTAAATATTCAAACATACTCCATTGTCTTTAACTAAAGGTGGATTTTTCTGTGTATCTGAGAAAGCTGGTTATCTGGTTGCTTGTGCTTTGCTTGCAGTTCAAATATTTAGACTATGTCCAGACTTTGGTTCAAGCAGAAGATATTTATTTGTATTTTTATGTACTTTTGAGAAAGAATTCAAAAAATGTTCAAAGCATATTATGGAATAGTCATGTAGGATAGTTCACCATAATTTTGAATACTATGCAGCTGTAAAAAGAATAAGCTAATGTAGTGAGCTAAGTGCAAAAAATAAGAAAATATATAGAAGGTATATTCTAAAAATAAGCATGTTGCAGAATGGCCTGTAATAATATAGGTACATTTTATGCAAGAAAATTTTGGAAATATGCGTGTACTTTATTAATTGGAGATATATAAGTATAATTGGAAACAGAACATTTCAACTTTTTATATATTACATTTCTCCATTTAAAAAATCTTATTCTGAAAATAGTAAGCTTGAATCAGATTCATTATGAGAAAATGAGATAAAATTTGAGAAATGTAGGATTATCTTGTAAAAGTTATTAACAAAAAGATGATGTGGTGGTGGTGGTGGTTTAGTCACTAAGTCATGTCCGACTCTTGCGACCCCATGGACTGTAGGCCATCAGGCTCCTCTGTCCATGAGATTCTCCAGGCAAGAATACTGGAGTAGGTAGCCATTTCCTTCTCCAGGGGATCTTCCTGATCCAGGAATCAAACTCAGGTCTCCTGCATTGCAGACATATTCTTTCCCAACTGAGCTATAAGGGAAGCTCAAAAGATGATGTAGAAAATATTTATTGATGTGAGAAGATGTTAAAATATGTTCTTAGGAAGGATAGAGGTCTGGTTTCCAAAAACATGCACATTTATTAATATGTTTAAGGAAAATATATAGAGCAAGCCATTATATTTTGACCATTATTGTGAGAATTTGCTTTCTTTCTTGAAAAATCAAAAGATGAAGGAAGATACGCAATATGCATGAAGGATATAACAACAAACATTAAAATGAGGAAATATAATCCCACTTTTATATGACACCTACACAACTCTGAAGTTGAGAATCAACAAGTCTAGAAGCAAAAAAACAAAACAAAACAAAACAAAAACCCATCTAGAAGCCTGAGAAGGCTACAGTCTGGTCGGTATAGTTTCTACCCTTCCTGACCAAAGACCTGAGTATCTGCAGTAGTTCTGGTTCTAATCACAAGATGGCACTTGCCAGGTGTCCTAAATTTTCTTTCAGGCAACCATATTTATGAAGTGGACAGACAAAGCAATGAGATGTATTTTCTGTTATGAGACAATATGTAGAATGTGATTGCAGTTCGTTGAAAAATTGTACATGTATAAAATAAAAACACACCAAGACTGATATGAGAATTCAAACAGAAAGCATTAAAAAAAAAAAAAAAAAAAAAGGTAGTTACACAGATTGGGCCTATAGAGATTCACAAGGCAATTGTTATTTCCCTTTTTTCTTGTCCCCAAAGCATACTTTTCATGAGGGAGATGATTTTAGTATCAACTTAATAACATAACTGTGTCACAGAGAACATTTCAAATACCAAGAACAAGAAGGAAAATAAACAAGGCCTCTACATCACAGTCGAGATTTTTATCTCATTCCTGTGTTTCAGAAGAGCATGCCTGCTAAAGTTTTGGTAGGGAAACTTCTTTACAGCTTTTCCATTTAATTGGTTTGCTTCCCTGTCTTTTTTTGGACAGCTTAGGTTAATGTCTGAGATGCACATGGCCTGCGGAATCTGTGTATGACACCAGTTGAGCCTCAGAAGGGCAGCACGACCACAAAACGGCCAAACAGGGAGAAGGCTCTGCTGAACAAGCAGGTGGAGTGAGAATAAAAACAACCGGATCACAGGGGCATACCCTGCACTATCCATGTGATATTGGGTAAGGTTCTTCCCATCTCATGAAATATTTCACATAAAAAACATGTTGAGAACTTGGGGTATAAGAGGTATAGTTTATTTTGTTTCCTGCTCTGTAGCCATAACATTTTAAATTAAAAGACACATTTCATACTAAAATTATGTTAGGTTGATAATTCGAGATACAATTCTTTTGCCCCTGTTCTGCAGCCCTAATGTTTTGTAATTAAAAGCCATTGCTTCTAGTTTTGGGGAGAATATCTCATGTGTTTAACCACTATGAAGAAATAATTGAAGAGGCTATTCAGGTGTCTACCAGAGGTTTCAGCCAGGGACCTGACTCTACAACCCTTGACAGCTTTGCTCAGTTGTTGTCACCACATACTAGACAGCATGTTGTTGTTTAGTTACTAAGTTGTGTCTGACTCTTTGTGACCCTGTAGACTGTAGCCCACCAGGCTCCTCTGTCCATGGGATTTTCCAGGTAAGAACACTGGAGTGGGTTGCTATTTTTTTCTCCAAGGGCTTTTCCTGACCCAGGGATTGAACCCAAGTCTCCTGCACTGGCAGACAGATTCTTTACCACTGAGCCACCAGGGAAGCACTAGATAGCGTAGTTACAAGTATTTCTTAAGACCTGCTTAAAGTCTCACAGCCTTCCTCAAATAGACTTCTGTACACTCTCTTGAATAAGGCTATTGATGCCGAACCTCATTGTCTGTGTCCATGAGATCTTTGATTGCTTTGGACAGGCAAGGCAGCACTAGCAGCTTTGGAAACATTAAAGCCCAGAATTCCGTTGTGATAACCCTGTGGGATTTAAAAGGCCCAAATTATCCAGGAACATAAATAATGACCTGCCTCTTCCAAAGCCCTTCCCACGTGCATTCTTTTCTCACAGTACAACAGAAATAATAAAGATGTGATATTGGGTTTGTGTTATCATAATTTTCTTGTTTTTCTTCCCCTCCCCTCCAAAAGATGTCCAAGTCTCTAATCTCTCTCTGATATTATTCTTCTGATTTGTATGTTGTCTCCATCATCATTGTCCATGTTCTTTCTGCTTAGCAGGGTAAACTTCTTATCTGATCCTTTTTTTTTTTTTTTGCCATATTTTAATCTAATCCAGTTGGCGCCCATTGAAAACACTTTATTCCGGCTACTTTGTGAGTTTCAGAGGATAAGAAGAGGCTACAGCAGTGAGATCCATTTACTAGCCCTACTGCAGTAGAGTTAAGGGCCCTTCAAAAACTGCTTTTCTACAAAACTAGGCAGCTAGAACTGGATCAGTGTCCTGAGGAATTTTCCAGGACACTGCATATCTATTGATTGAGTTCCTGTCTATATCCTGGTACACTAACAGTGTGTTTGCAAATTCAGTTTCTCTGTGGTTAAATTAGGATTTCTTTTACCCGTTTCCGTATCCTTCCTGTCTGATCTAGCTCTCACTACACACTTAGCTACTGAATTCTTTTTTTTTTTTTTAATTATTGTACCTTTAAATGTGGTTTCATATTTAGAAAACCTAGGTTATTGTCAGAGATGCTTTTGAGTTATGCATGTTTCTTAACTGGGATCTAGTATGGAGACATGACAAGTTAGCATAGTTATCAACATTTGAAAATGTTCTCTCCACTTGGCTATTACTATCTCAAACCCACAACTGTCTGCCTGCTTCCTTGTCATAATGCCTCTGTGACAAACTTAAAGGGTAAACATTGGGTTCTGCTGAGAGAAATCCATATCTCCTCCCTAAAGAACCCTTGATGTCCTTTACTTAGATTGCTTAATGGAATAATTTTGATCTAGTCTGACCCTCCTGTTATATGTCTGTGAAAGAATGATGGCTTCTCTCTTTAGATCCCCTGATGCACAGTTTTCTTCCTCTCTGTTAATCACAGGAAGAGCTGTGTCATACTGCAGCTCTGTTTGTCTAACCTGAATTAGTCAGAGGTGCCAAGAGACAGGGGTCGTGTTTACTTGTTCATTGTGATGATGGATGGTGTTGTGAGGGCTTCACCAACTTTACCTACACTTTATATATATATATATATATATATATATATATATATATATATATATATATATAAATAGTTTGTGAATTAGCAAAACATTATCTTAAGAGAACTAACCCTCAGAGAATGATCCATTTGGCAGTATGTAGGTTTTGTCCCTTCCTGGGAAATGACACCCCTAGGTTAAAGGCAATAAAAACTAAACTTAACTCTTAATTTCTTGAATATTTTGTGAACAAAAATGCTCAATAAAGAGGATATTGAATTGCAAACAACAAAAGCACAAGAACAAGGAGTTGCCAATTTAAATGAGGATTGGATGAAATGAACATTTCTCTCCATAACCAACGATTATCAATTGTTACACTGCTAGGTGCCTGTGACACAGAAGAAATATGTCATAACTAGTCTATGGTTGAGTGAAACTATAATGCAGATATGGTCAGTGTAAGAGCATAGTGCAGAAATATATTTTTTAATTTGTGTGAAAATGTGGATGTATGTGAAAGATGGGGGTTCATAGATAAGTGTGGCAATTATTGAAAATTGTTGTGGTTCACCAGCATGTTCACCAAGGACATAGATTAATTAACACTCACTGGGGGTTGCAGTCATTAATTCCCCTACAATCAGAAAGTGAATGACATAATCCTTTGTTCTACTCCAGAATCCTCAAGAGACAGGATTCCAAGTGCAGAAAGCCACGAGTACTGATCAAGAGAACATATCTTTCTGTTTGGAACTCGGGTAAAACTGGGTTTTGGGTGTTTTATTTTGTTTTTTAAATTTACCATCTTAACCATCTTTTTAAAAGTCTCTATTGAATTTGTGATGGTACTCCTGTTTTATGTTTTTGCTTTTTGGCCACGAGAGATGCGGTATCTTAGCTACCCAACCAGGGCTCAAACCTGTGCCTGTGCTTAGTCACTCAGTCGTGTCCGACTCTTTGTGACTTCATGGACTGTAGCCTGCCAGATTCCTCTGTCCATGGGATTTCCCAGGCAAGAATACTGGAGTGGGTTGCCATTTCCTTCTCCAGGGGATCTTCCCAACCCAGGGATAGACCCAGGTCTCCTGCACTGTGGATTCTTTACCGTCTGAGCCACTAGGGAAGCCTTCAAACCTGTATCCCCTGAATTGAAAGGTGACATCTTAATCACTGACCACTAGGAAAGTCTCTAAGGCTTTTGCTTTAATTTTGTTTTGCCCTCTTCCCAGCTTTGTGACCTTGCACATGAGCAAGAGTACTCATTTTCTTACTCTTTTCAACTCTCCATTGAATCATTTTTTCCCCACTTCATTATAAGTAAAATTGAAATTTCATTGCTGTTTACATTTGCATTTCTTTATTAAGGAAGGTGAATATCTTTATGGATTGTTTAGTTTTAATTTTTATTTTGGATATTTGAATTTTGAGGAGCCCCATTGAACAGCATATCCCCTTTCTCTGCTGAACAAATTGAACAAACTGATACAAAACAAATGAAGTTGCAGATGGAAGCCTAAACATCAGCTTTTGTACAAGGTGAAAGTAAGCTGCAGGGTATTGATTATTGAGTCAAGTGGACTTTAAAACAGCAAATTTAAACAATTTTACCAAACAGCCTGGAGGTTTGCAACTATATGGGAAGGACAGAGGTCACTGTAGTTGCACTGTATGAGCTTGCTCACAGGGAAGTTAATATTGGGAGTGGGTAAGAATTTTTCCCTCAGAACGTTGTGAATTGTCTGTTTATGTCTCTTGCTCATTTTTTTAACTTCACTCTTTTCCTTATTAATATATAAGAGCTACTTTAGGGCTATTTTTTGAATCAGAACCAGTTTGTCAAATTTATTCTTGTGTTTTCAACTTGCTTTATAGTGTTTTTAAACCATAAATAGTTGGTTTTTTTTCTTCAGTTTTAGTATATTCAGAGATATATTTCTCATATCTCTCTTCATTAAGGATTTTGGTAGATGTTTATGTTTAAAAAGTGACTTGACTTGAAAAAAGCTGAAACTTTCTGAAGGATGAATGAGAGAAACTGAGTAACAGAGAAACGTATCATGTCCCAGGGCCAGAAGAATTAACACTGTACAGTTTTAATTCTCCACAAAACAGTGTATTCATTCACTATAATCACAAGCAAGGACTTAGCAGGTCTTTTTAGTGGACCATGACCAGTTGAGTCTTAAAATCTTTTGTAAAAATGTTAACAGAAAGGGCAAGAAAATATGTAAGAGATATTTTCAGCTGGGTCTTTACTATATGATAAAGGGATTTGCTGTTTCCCTTTAGGAAGTCACCTACCCTTGTGGTTTGAATGGAAATGAAAGAGACACAAGTTGCCATTTCTCTTTCAAGTCCTTTAGAAATGAACGTTTTTCTCCTTTAAGTGAATTTCAGTTAACTTGGCAATTCTCCTCCCTCTAATTGAGGAAAGGCCCCCTCCTTTCCCCATCACAGGGACGGGGCGGAGCATCCTCTGAGAAGCTTGGATTTGAGCTGTGCCTGGCCACTCTTGGGGGAGGGGCTGCATTTCACGAGGCTGCAGCTGACAAGAAGCTTCAAGGTAATGGCTGTCTTAAAGCTAGTTTTTTTTCTGGGATTTCTTTGGGCTTTAGTGTTACGGTGGAAGAAAATAGAGGCTGTTGCCTGGGAGAGGTGGGAATATAATATATTTTGGGGGAAATTCCCGTTACTGTGACAGAATCAATCCCCTGAAAATTCAGTTTCTCCGATATTTTTTGAAGTCCACAGTGTGGGAATGGGTGATCAGATTACCGCATCTAAATTAAGACTTCAGTGAGGCATGCTGTTCATGTTAATTTTTTACATGGCATTCCATGTTTCTATCTTTGGTACAGGTTTTATTGAAGTGTTTATTATTCTTCAAAAAATAACTGATAAGAAAAATGTAACCATAAAAAGTGCTTGACATGTAAAATATAAATGTACAAGGAACATGGAAGGGATTCAGATATGCTGTTGAGTGATCAACAATTTGTTTTAAAAAAAACGTGTTATTGGTAACTAGATTTACATGTTAATAGTCAGCATCTCCGGAGTATTCAGATTACTGGGGATTTCAAAATATATTTTTAACCAGTTTCAGCATTTTTAGAATTGCTTTATTCCATGATCATTTTTATCATTGATAAATGATAAAAAAAAAAAGTAGAGCAAAATGATACTGAAACAAATTTGTACCGTTTGATTTTAGACACATAATCTTTCATAAACACACAGACATGCAGCCATAACTAATCCCCCCATCTTTTGCCGATAGTTGAAATTTTCCTGGACCTGATCAAGTGCGTAGCCTGGTTGCTGTGTTGACTACAGCCCTGTCTGTGTCCTCCTTGCAACTCATTCTTTCAGACAACAGGTATGACCATGGTCAGCAATAACCATTTTTCTGTATCTTTAAAGTTTAATAGTGAATCAGGAAGAGGATTTGGATTGTTTCTACTAGCCATTTTAAAAATGTGTGACATGGTACATCCATACAATTACAATTGAATGTTATATAGCTGACAAACAGAAATATGAGCATGTAGTGATTTGAAAAGATGTCTGAAAAGTAGTATTAGGTGAAAATGAAAATTGCAGAATGGCAAACACCACATTATGTCATTTAAAGATAGAGGACTGTGTTAATACAATATGTGTAACATCAGGAAAAATAGAAGGGTACTTTCACTAAATGGGATTATTTGTATAGTTTGAGAGACAGTACAGTTCTTACTCTCTCTATTAAAAATTTTTTTTAACAATATCAGAGAAAGAGTTTCAGGTAAAATGTTATAAATTAGGGGGAAATTACATTTGAAGTGATTCAAACAAAATCACATTGGAAATATTTATAAGGAAAATTTTTCAAACTGTGCTTGAGCACAGTAAAAAGCTGGTTTTAAAGTAATATGTATTCACACACACGTTTATATATATATATATATGTGTGTGTGTGTGTACATATATATATAAAAGATAATGAAAGGTAATTCAGAAAACAATAATATTGATTATTCTTACAGAATTATACTTTCTTTTAAAAATCATATCTTTTCACTTTTCAGTAAGCATGCATATTTTTGTCAGACCATTGCAACTAAAGGCATTAGCTTTCCATTTTTTGTGATGCATAACGAAACTCTAAATTTTAGTATGGTATATCCTAGAAGCCTGAGAAAACTGCTGGCTTGCCAGGATGTAAGTTCCCACCCTTTTGCTCTAAGGATCTAGTAGTAACAGGATGCAACTCTGGTACTGCTCACAAGATGGCGCTTCTAGGATTTTCCAGATTTTCTCCAGGCAACTATTTTTTTGAAGTGAGCAAACAAAGCTGTGAAACCTATTTTATATTAGCAGACTACAAGACAGCTTGTAGAATGTGGTTTTAGTTTCACTAAAAAAATTGTACGTGTCCGGAAGACAAAGCCCCACATGAGGACTGATGTGAGAACTCAAACAAAGCCAAAAAAAAAAAAAAAAAAAAACCAGAGAGAGAGCTACACAGATTTGGCCTATAAAAAGGAATAATGCAATTGTTACTTTCCTTCTTTCCTGCCCCCAAAGCATACTTTTCATGAAGAAGATGATTTTAGTATCAACCTAATAACATAACTGTGTCACAGAGAACATTTCAAATACCAAGAACAAGAAGGAAAATAAACAAGGCCTCTACATCACAGTTGAGATTTTATATCATTCTTGTGCTTCAGAAGAGCATGCCTGCTAAAAGTTTTGGTAGGGAAGCTTCTTTACACCTTTTCCATTTAATTAGTTCGCTTCCCTGTCTCCTTTTGGACAGCTTAGCT
This sequence comes from Bos indicus, assembly GCF_029378745.1. Lineage (NCBI taxonomy): Eukaryota > Metazoa > Chordata > Mammalia > Artiodactyla > Bovidae > Bos > Bos indicus. Next base: position 58,691,244 of record NC_091789.1, read on the forward strand.
TGACCTGGGGAATCTTCAGGAATCTGTGACATCAGTTGAGCCCCAGAAGGGCAGCGTGACCACAGAAGTGCTGAACAAGGAGAAGGCCCTGCTGCAGACAAGCAGCTAGAGTGAGAATAAAAACAACAGGATCACAGGGGCAACTCTGCACGATCCATGTGACATTGGGTAAGGCTCTGCACATCTCTTGTTAAAACATGGTTAAATTGAGAATATGGAGTGCAATTTGTTTTGATTCTGTTCAGTGACCATGTTTTAAATGAAAAATCACAAATTATGTTCAGTAAAGAATTAGAAGTATTAAACTCCTGTAAAGAAATTATACAAATGACACAGCCCCAGTCCAGGTCATACCACCCTTGTGTCCCCCAAGGCCAGTGCTGGCCATCTGAGGAGAGCTATTCTACCAGGTAGAATATTTCTGTGCTTTGAAGTTAAAGTAGATATCTTCGTTTTTTTTTTTTTTTTTTTAAAAAGAAGTTTTGCAAATGAGTATGATGATGTCTACTTATGGAAGACTTTCAGGTTTCAGCCAACTGTCTGACTCTCAATAAATTCTTGAAAACCACCCTATCCAGTAAATAGCCATGACAGTCATTCCAAATATCTGATTCCTAAGCTCATCCTCTTAATGAGATCATTGTGCTCTTATCTGCATGCAAGAGACACAAACCTCAGGATCTGTGTCTGGCTGCCTTGGGTAGATAGGGCAGTATGATATCTTTAAAAAATTAAAAGATTACCTTAGAATAAACCTCAAGAGGTCCCAAAATTTCAAAACACCCCATAAAAGCAATGGTGTCCCTGATGCATTTCATTGTTCAACACTCCCCTTCCTGAAGCTCTTGTCATCACACACTCATTCATTCTTTATATTTAATAGCTATAATATGCCTAAATACAGGGGCATTATAGAGCTATTTCTCTTTTCTTATATTGTTAAATATTTTCCCCAACCACAGTATGTTTGTTTGGTGCCCAGTATTTATTCATCTTTTTGTCTGCTCTATTTTTATTTTCCACCTTCCTTCTCCTTTGACAGGGGAAACCCCTTTGCTTATTCTCTTTCCTTTTTCTTTAAGTGAATATCGCTCATTCAGAATGTTTGTTTAAGCTTCCTTGCAAGTTTTCAGGAGAATATGTATAAGCACAGAAGGAGGAAACTAGTTAGTAGCCCTAAGGCAATGTGTGTGCCTTTGTGTGCTCAGGCACTCAGTCGTGTCCAACTCTTTGTGACATATGGACTGTATCCCACCAGGCTCCTCTGTCCATGGAATTTTCCAGGCAAGAATATTGGAGCAGGCTGCCATTTCCTTCTCCAGGGATCTAATTCCCCACCCAGGGATCTAACCCATATCTGCATCTCCTGCATTGCCTGGTGAGTTTAGCACTGAGCCACCTGGGAAGCCCCAGACCTAAGCAATAGATGCCTCTTAAATTACTGTTTTTGTGGTTAACCAGGTACACAGACCAATGACCTAAAGATTTTTCTAGATGACTCAGAGTTCACTGGTTGTTTTCCAGTTTATATCTAGATGTACCAATCAATCACATGCACATTCAGATCATTAGTGCTCATTTTGAACATCTTTTTCCCTTCGTCCTTATGTTCAAATCTACTTCTTGCTATGCACTTAGACTGTTAACTGATCTTTTACCAATTATTTTAACCTTGTAATCTATTTTGATATATGGTAGTACCAGTGATTTCTTTGGTGAGCTATTAAAGTTAGAGCTTAGTCCCAAACCCATGCCTGAATATCTGTCTGAGAACTTCTAACACATAACAACCTTGCCATAACACTTGTCTGAGAAACTCTGAAGTTTAGAGAGTATATCTTTAACAGTCTCTCATATCTCTTCAGTAAAGAACTGATAAGTACCTTTATTCAGAGTGCTGACAGGAATAAATTTGGTCCAGCCTGGATCTCTCTTTTACTATGGATTCTCAGAGGATGATGGGGGATCACAGTACGAAGGGAATTCCCTTTATCTTTAAATCCACCAAGGCAAATCCAATGAAGTTCTTTCTCTTTGCTTGATAATCCTGTGAAGAGCACTGCAGCCTAGTTTATCTGCTTAAATACTGAGAGAGTAATAAAAGTTTATTTGCTGTGTGCTGTGATTATTACATTGTGGGGTCCTCATCTACCTTTCTTTCATTTTATTTCTTTTAATGTTTTCCATCCCATCATCCTAATTTTTGAATTCCTAGTAGCATCATCCATGGGCACTGTGTTAAGCTTTTGCATTACTCAGGAGATACAAAATTCTCCAAACGTGACAAGTTTATATTCTTGTGATCTCTAGGTCACTGGTTGGTCATTTTTTTTCTTTTTTCCTTATCATGTTTACATACATTTGACCAGAAATTAACATGTCCCTTTGGCCTTGGCAGTGATTTTCTGTCTGGCTTGCCTTTTTCTTACCCTTAGTGAGTTTTCTTCTGATGTCTTTCCCCTTTAGGTGGACTGGCATTTGACCAGTTCAGTTCAGTTCAGTCGCTCAGTGTATCCGACTCTTTGCAACCCCGTAAACTGCAGCACGCCAGGCCTCCCTGTCCATCACCAACTCCCGGAGTCCACCCAAACCCATGTCCATCGAATTGGTGATGCCATCCAGCCATCTCATCCTCTGTCATCCCCTTCTCCTCCTGCCCCCAATCCCTCCCAGCATCAGGGTCTTTTCAAATGAGTCAGCTCTTCACATCAGGTGGCCAAAGTATTGGAGTTTCAGCTTCAACATCAGTCCTTCCAATGAACACCCAGGACTGATCTCCTTTAGGATGGACTGGTTGGATCTCATTGCTGTCCAAGGGACACTCAAGAGTGTTCTCCAACACCGCAGTTCAAAAGCATCAATTCTTCGGCGCTCAGCTTTCTTTGTAGTCCAACTCTCACATCCATACATGACCACAGGAAAAACCATAGCCTTGACTAGATGGACCTTTGTTGGCAAAGTAATGTCTCTGCTTTTTAATATGCAGTATAGGTTGGTCATAACTTTCCTTCCAAGGAGTAAGCGTCTTTTAATTTCATGGCTGCAGTCACCATCTGCAGTGATTTTGGAGCCCAGAAAAATAAAGTCAGCCACTGTTTACACTGTTTCCCCATTTTTTTGCCATGAAGTGATGGGACCGGATGCCATGATCTTAGTTTTCTGAATGTTGAGCTTTAAGCCAACTTTTTCACTCTCCTCTTTCACTTTCATCAAGAGGCTGTTTACTTCTTCTTCACTTTCTGCCAGTGAACATTAATAATAAGAACTTAACTTTGTTTACAGGCAGTTTCAACTCTTTGTGCCTGTGCCTTAGCAGTCATTCAATATTTGGAATATCCATTTAGAATCGAAAATGTCTTGCTTTACCTGTACTCACGGCCCCCTCATGGTATTTGGTAGTATTCCAAATGTACAATTTCTACTCTTTTACATGGACCTTATAAGCTAAAAAATATTGACATTTGTTTATTGTATAACCATTCTGTCTTTCATATGTTATTTGGCTTCCACTTTCTCACTGGGGATGTATTCTTAACCAGACCTCTGTCTCCAGATTATGGCACTTTGGCTTCTGCTCCTTCCTTTCCTTCTGCTCATATGCTTGAATGGCATGCCAGAATGTCAGTGGAGTTAAAGCTCTGCCAATAAGGATAAATTTCACAAGCTGTAGAGTACTGATGTCCTCCAGATTCTTGACATTTGTCCTGTGTTAACTAACTTCAATGAAACAGATACTTAGTGGAGATTTGAATTTGTGCAAAGAGTTACAGAACTGCATCAAAAGTCAGGTACCCACCAACATTTTTAAAGCAAATTCAAAAATAGAAGTTAATAAAAATTAGTTAATACATGGAAGCAACCTAAATGTCCATTGACAGAGGGATAAATAAAGAAGATGCAGTCCCTGTATACAATGGATTACTACTCAGCCATTGAAAAGAATGCAGTAATGTCATTTGCAGCAACATGGATGAACCTAAAGATTATTGTACTAAATGAAGTAATTTAGACAAATATCATATGATATCACTTATATGTAGCATCTTTTAAAATGATACAAGGGAACATATCTACAAATCAGAAACAGACTCACAGACTTTGAATACAAACATATGGTACACAAAGGGCAAAGGTGGGGAAGGGGTACCTTAGGAGTTTGGAATTTACATATACACACTACTGGATATATTAATAGATAATCAACAAAAGACCTGCTGTATAGAACACAGATCTCTACTCAGTATTCTGCAGTAACCTGTATGGGAAGAGAATCTGAAAAAGAATGCATGTATTATATGTATAACTGAATCACTTTGCTATACCCCTGAAACTAACACAACATTGTAAATCAACGATGTGTGCTCAGTCATGTCCGACTCTTTGTAACCCCATGAACTGTAACCCTCCAGGCTCCTTTTTTCATGGGATTTTCCAGGCAAGACTACTGGATTCGGTCACCATTTCCTCCTCCAGGGGGTAAATAAGCTATTCAGTTCAGTTCAGTTCAGTTGCTCAGTCTTGTCCGACTCTATGCGACCCCATGAATCGCAGCACGCCAGGCCTCCCTGTCCATCACCAACTCCCGGAGTTCACCCAGACTCACGTCCATTAAGTCAGTGATGCCATCCAGCCATCTCATCCTCTGTCATCCCCTTCTCCTCCTGCCCCAATCCCTCCCAGCATCAGAGTCTTTTCCAATGAGTCAACTCTTCGCATGAGGTGGCCAAAGTACTGGAGTTTCAGCTTTAGCATCATTCCTTCCAAAGAAATCCCAGGGCTAATCTTCAGAATGGACTGGTTGGATCGCCTTGCAGTCCAAGAGACTCACAAGAGTCTTCTCCAACACCACAGTTCAAAAGCATCAATTCTTCGGCACTCAGCTTTCTTCGCAGTCCAACTCTCACATCCATACATGACCACTGGAAGAACCATAGCCTTGACTAGATGAACCTTTGTTGGCAAAGTAATGTCTCTGCTTTTGAATATGCTATCTAGGTTGGTCATAACTTTCCTTCCAAGGAGTAAGCGTCTTTTAATTTCATGGCTGCAGTCACCATCTGCAGTGATTTTGGAGCCCAGAAAAATAAAATCTGACACTGTTTCCAGTGTTTCCCCATCTATTTGCCATGAAGTGATGGGACCAGATGCCATGATCTTCGTTTTCTGAATGTTGAGTTTTAAGCCAACTTTTTCGCTCTCCTCTTTCACCTTCATCAAGAGGGTTTTTTTGTTTCTTTTCACTTTCTGCCATAAGGGTGGTGTCATCTGCATATCTGAGGTTATTGATATTTCTCCCTGCAATCTTGATTCCAGCTTGTGTTTCTTCCAGTCCAGCGTTTCTCATGATGTACTCTGCATATAAGTTAAATAAGCAGGGTGACAATATATAGCCTTGACGAACTCCTTTTCCTATTTGGAACCAGTCTGTTGTTCCATGGCCAGTTCTAACTGTTGCTTCCTGACCTGCATACAAACTTCTCAAGAGGCAGATCAGGTGGTCTGGTATTCCCATCTCTTTCAGAATTTTCCACAGTTTCTTGTGATCCACACAGTCAAAGGCTTTGGCATAGTCAATAAAGCAGAAATAGATATTTTTCTGGAACTCTCTTGCTTTTTTGATAATCCAGCGGATGTTGGCAATTTGGTCTCTGGTTTCTCTGCCTTTTCTAAAAACAGCTTGAACATGTGGAAGTTCACGGTTCACGTATTGCTGAAGCCTGGCTTGGAGACTTTTGAGCATTACTTTACTAGCATGTGAGATGAGTGCAATTGTGTGGTAGTTTGAGCATTCATTGGCATTGCCTTTCTTTGGGATTGGAATGAAAACTGATCTTTTCCAGTCCTGTGGCCACTGCTGAGTTTTCCAAATTTCCTGGCATATTGAGTGCAGCACTTTCACAGCATCATCTTTCAGGATTTGAAATAGCTCAGCTGGAATTCCATCACCTCCACTAGCTTTGTTTGTAGTGATGCTTTCTAAGGCCCACTTGACTTCACATTCCAGGATGTCTGGCTCTAGGTGAGCGATCACACCGTTGTGATTATCTGGGTCGTGAAGATCTTTTTTGTACAGTTCTTCTGTGTATTCTTGCCACCTCTTCTTGATATCTTCTGCTTTTGTTAGGTCCATACCATTTCTGTCCTTTATCAAGCCCATCTTTGCATGAAATATTCCCTTGGTATCTCTAATTTTTTTGAAAAGATCTCTATTCTTTCCCATTCTGTTGTTTTCCTCTATTTCTTTGCATTGATCACTGAGGAAGGCTTTCTTATCTCCTTTTGCTATTCTTTGGAACTCTGCATTCAGATGCTTATATCTTTCTTTTTCTCCTTTGCTTTTCGCTTCTCTTCTTTTCACAGCTATTTGTAAGGCTTCCCCAGACAGCCATTTTGCTTTTTTGCATTTCTTTTCCATGGGGATGGTCTTGATCCCTGTCTCCTGTACAATGTCACGAACCTCAGTCCATAGTTCATCAGGCCCTCTATCTATCAGATCTAGGCCCTTAAATCTATTTCTTACTTCCACTGTATAATCATAAGGGATTTGATTTAGGTCATACCTGAATGGTCTAGTGGTTTTCCCTACTTTCTTCAATTTAAGTCTGAATTTGGCACTAAGGAGTTCATGATCTGACCCACAGTCAGCTTCTGGTCTTGTTTTTTTTTTTTGACTGTGTAGAGCTTCTCCATCTTTGGCTGCAAAGACTATAATCAGTCTGATTTCGGTGTTGACCATCTGGTGATGTCCATGTGTAGAGTCTTCTCTTGTGTTGTTGGAAGAAGGTGTTTGTTATGACCAGTGCATTTTCTTGGCAAAACTCTATTAGTCTTTGCTCTGCTTCATTCCATATTCCAAGGCCAAATTTTCCTGTTACTCCAGGTGTTTCTTGACTTCCTACTTTTGCATTCCAGTCCCCTATAATGAAAAGGACATCTTTTTTGGGTGTTAGTTCTAAAAGGTCTTATAGGTCTTCATAGAACCATTCAACTTCAGCTTCTTCAGCATTACTGGTTGGGGCATAGACTTGGATTACTGTGATATTGAATGGTTTGCCTTGGAAACAAACAGAGATCATTCTGTCGTTTTTGAGATTGCATCCAAGTACTGCATTTCGAACTCTTTTGTTGACCATGATGGCTACTCCATTTCTTCTGAGGGTTTCCTGCTCGCAGTAGTAGATATAATGGTCATCTGAGTTAAATTCACCCAATCCAGTCCATTTTAGTTCACTGATTCCTAGAATGTCGATGTTCACTCTTGCCATCTCTTGTTTGACCACTTTCAATTGGCCTTTATTCATGCACCTAACATCCAGATTCTTATGCAATATTGCTCTTTACAGCATCGGGCCTTGCTTCTATCACCAGTCACATCCACAACTGGGTATTGTTTTTGCTTTGGCTCCATCCCTTCCTTCTTTCTGGAGTTATTTCTCCACTGATCTCCCGTAGCATTTTGGGCACCTACTGACCTGGGGAGTTCCTTTTTCCGTATCCTATCATTTTGCCTTTTCATACTGCTCATGGGGTTCTCAAGGCAAGAACACTGAAGTGGTTTGCCATTCCCTTCTCCAGTGGACCACATTCTGTCAGACCTCTCCACCATGACCCTCCCGTCTTGGGTTGCCCCATGGGCATGGCTTAGTTTCATTGAGTTAGACAAGGCTGTGGTCCTAGTGTGATTAGACTGACTAGTTTCCTGTGAGTATGGTTTCAGTGTGTCTGCCCTCTGATGCCCTCTTGCAACACCTACCATCTTACTTGGGCTTCTCTTACCTTGGATGTGGGGTAACTCTTCATGGCTTCTCCAGCAAAGCGCAGCTGCTGCTCCTTACCTTGGACGGGGGCTACGTCTTCACCGCCGCCCCTTCTGACCTTGAACGTGGAATAGCTCCTCTACGCCCTCCTGCACCCGCGCAGCCATACTTCAGTATAAAAATTAAAAAAATAAAGATGCTAGGCTAAGCATAACAAAAAAATTACTTAAAGAGTTTAAACAAATAGAATATTTAATATGTTCTTTATACACTACAGAGGATATTTTTACACTTACCTGCGGTACTCGCAACCTCTTTAGGTAATCATTGACCAAAGTACAAACAAAATTCCTATATATATTCCCATTATGCTCACTGTAAAACATCAACTGGTTATATAGGTTATATTCTGATTGGACACCTTTTTAAGACTCAGATTTATTAAGGTATGGTTTACACAGAGTTAAATTCAGTCTTTTTGGTATGTAATTCAATGAGTTTTGACAAACATATATAGTCATGTAATAAGCAGTACAGTCAGGCTATAGAATAGTTCCATTACTGCCTCACTGTAGTCAATACTCTCTCTACCCCAGTTCCTAGCAACCACTTGTCCGATTTCTGTCCCTATAGTTTTCATTTTCCAGAATATCATATAAATGGAATTATACAGTTTCTACCCTTTTGCATCTATTTCTTTCACTTACCATAATGTTTCTGATAATTTACTCATGTTGGTATATGTATCAGAGGTTTATTTCTTATATTAGCTTACAGGTATTCTGTTATTTTATAACTTATATATTCACTCACCAGTAGATTTATAGTTTTTGCTGATTATGGTTAAAGTTGTTGTATACATTCCAGAGGCCTTCCCCAGTGGATCAGCAATAAGGAATCCGCCTGCAATGCAGGATACATGGGTTTGATCCCTGGGTCAGGAAGATCCCCTGGAGGAGGGCATGGCAACCCACTCCAGTATTCTTGCCTGGAAAACTCCATTGACCGGGAAGCCTGGTGGGCTACAGTCCATGGGATCCCAAAAGAATCAGACACAACTTAGCTAATAAACAACAGCAACATACATTCCAGAACAGATCTTTGTACATAAGTTTCATTTCTCTTAGCTGGTTTTGATAAATGTATGTCTAAATATATTAGAAACTGCCAAACTGTTTTCTGAAGTAGCTGTGATATTTTGTTTTTCCACCAGCATTGTATAAGTTCCAGTAGCTCTACATCATTGCCAGCAGTTGATACTGTCAGATATTTTCTCTTTATAATATTAGCTATTTTATAAAGATGTTAGTGGTATCTCATTGTAGATTTATTTGCATATCCTTAATTGCTAATAGTGTTGAGCATCTTTTAATGTGTTCATTTGGTATTTATATATCTTCTTTGATGAGGATCTATTTAAATTGAGCCATTAATCTTATTGAATTGTAAGAGTTATTTATATATTCTATATACAAGTTTTTTTTTTTAATCTGATACTTGTTCTGCAAGTATATTCTCCCACTTTGGATTTTCATTTTATTTTTTGAAGAGCAGAGAACTTTTCAAGTCAAATTTATCAAAATTTTATGGTCCATGTTTTTTGTGGTCTGATAAATCTTTTGTCTAAATGAAGGTCTACAAAGATTTCCTGCTTTGTTTTCTTCCATGAGTTTCATAGTTTTTGCTTTTACATTAAAGTCAGTCTGTCATTTTGAGCTAATTTTTGTGTATGGTCTTATCTAAGGGTTCAGGGTGAACATTCTTGCATATAATGTCTAATTTTTCCAGCATTATTTGTTGAAAAGGCCATCACTTCTCCATTTAATTACCATTGCCATAGACCATATTTGCTGGTCTGTTTCTATTTTATTTATCTGTATGTTTATCCTGTGCCAATAATATTCAATACACTGTTTTGTTTACTGTAGTCTTTAAATCAGGTAGTGTAAGTCTTCCAACTTTGTGTTTTCTTTTCAAAATTACTCTGGTTGTTCTCCTATTTCCTTTGCTTTTCCATATACATTCTAGAGATACCTTCTCAATTTCTACATAAAGCCTGCTGGGATTTTGATTGAAATTGCAATGATTTCTATAGATATGTTTGGGGAGAAGTTACAGCCTAGAAATAGTTCATCTTTTAGTCAATGAACTTGATATCTTTCTCCATTTATTCATCTCTTCTTAATTTCTCTCACCATTTTTAAAGTCTTCAGTGTGCAAATCATGCACATATTTGTTAGATTTATTCTAACTTAGTATTTCCTTGGGTTTGATATTACAAATGGTACTTTGTTAAATTTCAACTTCTAATTTTTATTCTATAGAAATAAATAATGTTGGCCTTATAACTGATGATATTGATAAACAGGTATTAGGTTTAGTAGCTTTTGTTTTCTTTTGTTAAATTCATTGGAATTTTCTACATAGATGATCATGTTGTCTGCAATTAAAAGCGGCTTTATTTCTTCCTTTTCATTCTGCATGCCTTTATTTTTCAGTTGCTATTTATTTTAGAATCTCTAATATAATGTAGAATAGAAGTGTTGAAAGCAGAAATCCTTGTTCCTAATTTTAGGGGAAAATCATTCCATATTTCACTATTAAGTAGGATTTTAACTTCAGGCTTTTTTGTAGATGCCCTTGATCAAGTTGAGTGCTGCTGCTGCTGCTGCTAAGTCGCTTCAGTCGTGTCCAACTCTGTGCAACCCCATAGATGGCAGCCCACCAGGCTCCCCTGTCCCTGGGATTCTCCAGGCAAGAACACTGGAGTGGGTTGCCATTTCCTTCTCCAGTGCATGAAAGTGAAAAGGGAAAGTGAAGTCACTCAGTCGTGTCTTGACTCTTAGCGACCCCATGGACTGCAGCCTACCAGGCTCCTCTGTCCATGGGATTTTCTAGGCAAGAGTACTGGAGTGGGGTGCCATTGAGAGCCCTTTAATTAGTGGTACGCCAACATTTTTTTATCATGAATGTCTGTGGAATTATGTCAAATGCTTTACTGCATCAGTTGAGAGGACCTCTAATATTCTTTATTTAGTCTGTTGATATGGTGAATTACATTGATTTATTGGCAAATGTATAACCATCCTTACGCTTCCAAGATAAACACCATTTAGTCATAATATTTTATCCTTATGATTTATCCATAATAATTTTATAATCATTTTCTATGTAATTCTATATCATTTCTATATCTGTATCATTGGATTTGTGTCTTTGTTTCTGAGGCACAGTTGATCTGTAATTTTCTTTCCTTTTATACTTTTTCCTCTAGTATGAGGTTAATACTGATATCATAAAATAAGCTGAAGATTGTGTCCTCCTTTTCTCATTTCATTATCATCTGACTTGCATAATAAACTTTTTGCTTAGAGTGCAGCCTGAGTGCCAGAGGTTTTTCCTCAGTGGTCTTTTTCAATTCTAAATTTTCAATAGTTCCTTTACATCTGTGCCACATGTTGGGGAGTGTGGTATCTCTCTTCATGCCCTTGCCTGTTTTCTAGCAGTGAGCTGCTGTTATTGTTAGATGCTAGGTTCCTGGTGAGGCAGGGAGTGTTCTTTGTTTTTTTTTGTCCAGCCTCAGCTTTAGGGAGGCCCTATGTAGCTAGATCTGATGGTTGTACTTTCTCAGCATTCTTTCCTCTCCAAATGGCAGCTAACCTCTGATTTATATCTAGTGTTAGTCGCTCAGTCATGTCTGACTCTTTGTGACCCCATGGGCTATAATCCACCAGGCTTCTCTGTCCATGGAATTCTCCAGGCAAGAATACTGGAGTTGGATTGCCATTCCCTTCTCCAAGGGGTCTTCCTGACCCAGGGATTGAACCCAGGTCTCCTGCATTGCAGATACATTCTTTACCATCTGAACAACCAGGGATCTAAGGTTGATACCTTGCCCCTTCCTCAGCAGTAGCTGACCACTGCTTTTTATTCATAGAGAATCCTGAACTCAAAGGTTTCCTGCTCCTCCTCAAGGGCAGAGGTTTTTTGCTTTGACTGCTCCCCAACAGCTATGGATTTCTGCCTTTGTTTTGGGGATAGGAGGGTTTCCTATCTTCCCTTCCCTGGGAAGGTGGCTTTTGCTTTTTCCCTGGTGACTTAAGACTTTTGCTTCCCATCATAGAAGGGTTTGTATAAGTGTGTGGGGCTTCATGTCTGTCTGCCAGCAACAGTTGATTGCCTCCTGCATACCTGAACCACTGACATGGGCTCTTTTGGTCTTCTGCATTGTCCACAGTCATGTTTGTGTGCTTCTGGTTAAGGACTGAAAAATAACTTGGCAGTGAATGTATAAGTGTCTTGGGTGCCACATATTCCAAACTACTGAGACACTAGCCCATTAAGAGTTTAAGATTTTAAAAATTCATTAAGCGTTCAGCTGATTTTTTTTTAAACTTGCTTGCATGACAGCTACTTCTGTCTCCATGCTTTGCCAAAGGGGCTGGTTACCCTTTGGAATTCATTTTACCTCAGTTCTGTGATGAGCTCAAGGGATATTATGGTTTTGTGGATTACTTACATTTTTTATCATTAAATTATGGGTGACATTCTCTTATGGCTTATTGTATCTTAAGTCAAAATGGAACTGATTCTTTCTAATAATACATGTATGGGTGTTATTTTTTTTTCCTTTGTTATGAAATATGCTTCAGGGAGAAGCATATCTCTAAAGCATGTTTTTATAAATAGTTTATTTTTATACAATAATTATTAAATTTTTCCATTTAAATTTTTATTTTTTATTATATATGTTAAAATCATACTTAAATCATCATACACAATATGTGATTTTTTGTATACACTTATTTGGATTTTACATATGTGTAAATTCATAAAATCACTGTCACAGCCAGGATGTGGAAGATTCTATCACCCTGACAACTTTCTGTGCCAACCATGTGTAATCACACCCTCCATCTACCTGTAATCCCTGACAGCCACTGATCACGTCACTGTGTTTTCCTCTTTCTGAAAATGTCACATGAGTGGAATCATACAGTATTGTGGTGGGCACACCCTAAGTGACCCACCCCCTTATGTAATTCCTTCCCCTTAAGTATGGCCAGAACCTATGACTTGCTTCCAATCAGTAGAATATGGCAAAAGTGATGGGATGTCACTCACTCTTATAATTATGTTATAAAAGACTAATTTATGTTAAATTAAATACAGGATTCTCTTTTAAGTTTCCATGATTTCTAGTACATAGCTATTTCAAATTCACTAATTCACCATTCATCCAGTCCACATTTATAGAGCATTTTTCATTTGGATGAGGTAGGTTCAGTGTGTTTTAGTGATTAAAAACATGGACTTGAGAGTCAGAGTACGTGGATTCAAATCCCATGTGCCCAATAGTCTCTAGGTATCCTTGTAAAAGTTAATTAACCTCTCTAATGCCTCATCTATAAAGTGGTAATACTCAGAATACCCACCTAACAAGATTTTGCGAGAATAGAGGGAGCACTCTGTAAACAGAGCACTTGGCAGAGGGCCTGGCTCATGGTAAGAAAACACTTTTGGTTTCTCTCATTCTTTGTCATTATTATTAGTAATATTACTACTCGTGTTATGCAGAATGACTCGGGCATGGGACTCTCCTACCTGAAATAGCCATCTAATAATTAAATAAAATAATATGTCAAGTGCTGGGAACAATACCTGGCACATGGAAAACTATAGATGTTAGATATTATTATATCTGTAATTATTCTATATCTTCATTAATAGTAGTTGTAGTAGTAGCATTAATTATTATTGGTTATCCTTCTTCTCCCACTCCTTCTATAGAACAATGAAACATAAAATATTGTCCAAGGAATTAATCTTTTCCTTTGTATTTTGTTTGAAAAATGGTGAGGTGTTGTAGTATTTTCTGATTTAGCCCAAGTGGCTCAGTGGTCAAGAATCTGCCCCTGCCATTGCAGGTGACACAGGAAATGTGGGTTCAATCTCTGGGTGAAAAAGATCCCCTGCAGAAGGATATGGCAACCCACTCTTGCCTGGAAAATTCCATGGACAGAGGAACCTGGTGGGATACAGTCCATGGGGTTGCCAAGAGTCAGACATGACTTAGTGACTGAGCATGCAATATAGAAAATAGACAAAATAAACACAGAAGAGTATAATCTTAATGTAATGATCACATTTTGTGTGCACTTGACTTTTCTAAAACATGTGAAATGAGAAGACGGAATGAGAAATATTACTTGTAAAATATATAATTGAATATATCTCTTCATTTATATAAATTCATATTTATACTAACCTGGTAATCCTCTTTAAATTATGTAATAATAATTTGAAAGCTTTGAAAAGATTAATTCTATAATAATAATATTATTTTTGTTGGTAATTGTATATAAGATCAACTTTATTTCCTACCACTAGAGACTTGAAAACACAGTGACCTAGGTAAGATAGAAATGTATTGTTCCATTGGGTTAAAGTGATTGGAATGGGATGGACCCATTATTCAGGTGTTCAGGATCTTTCATCCCTAATGAGTTGCCTCCTTTTTCTAAATCATTTCTTGGTCCAGATTGGCTGTCTGAATCCTGTTGTGGTCAAATTCTAGGGGGGAGTAAGAGAAAGAGGGAAAGTGAGGGAAAAAGAAAAAGCCCAAGAAGACAGTTTTTCCCTTTGGAGGTACCTTCTCTAGAATCTTCACAACTATTTCTGCTTACATTCTTCGGCAAGAAATTCCATCTTGTGGCCAGGGCTTATTTGGAGGATTGTGGGGAAAAAATATTTTAAGAGTTTACACTGCCACCTTCAGTGCAACTGGAGTTCTGTTACTGACAAAGAATGCAGAAAGTGAATGTAGGGTGGGCAAATAGAAATGTCTGCCCTGGTCTTTATAAATATGCTACATAGCCGAAAAAGAAAAGAAAAAAAAACATTAAACAACAAAAGTTCATAAAAGATGGAAAGGGAAAACTTCCTCTGGCAGAGAGAATGCTATGTGTTCACCAAATTGTGTTTCATTTTCCCCCTGGGTCATAAGGAGACTACATTCCCCAGCCTCTATAACAGTTTTATCTAGTTGACTGTGACCAATAATGATGTTGCTGGTCCTGGCCTCTGAAACCTTTCCTGGGATTCTCCAATGACCATCTTCATAAGATCCTTTGTAGTTGTTGTTTAGTCACTTAAGTCGTGTCTGAATCTTTTGTGACCCTCGTTAGCCAGGTGCAAAAACTGTGGAGGACTTCAAGGCCAAAGAATATGGTAGGGTCATAGAATGGAGGAAGTTTGAGTCTTTTAATGCCTGCTTAGAACGGAGACTCCTCTCCCTCTCTGGCTGCTTGATGACCTCCGTTGAACATTGACATCAGCGTTAGAAACTCTTTTGGGGCTGAGCCTCTGAGATTTAGGGGTGGTTTATAATACAAACGGAGAAAGCAATGGCACCCCACTCCAGTACTCTTGCCTGGAAAATCCCATGGATGGAGGAGCCTGGTAGGCTGCAATCCATGGGGTCGCTGCGAGTCAGACACGACTGAGGACTTCACTTTCACTTTTCACTTTTATGCACTGCAGAAGGAAATGGCAGCCCACTCCAGTGTTCTTGCCTGGAGAATGCCAGGGACGGAGGAGCCTGGTGGGCTGCCGTCTATGGGGTTGCACAGAGTCGGAGATGACTGAAGTGACTTAGCAACAGCAGCAGCAGCAGCAGCATAGTACAAAAGATTACATACTGTAACTATTAGAGCTGTCAATAAAATACTAGCCTGGGGATTATCTTCATTATTATTATATATTTTCTAATATTAATACTTACATAGAGGTGGTTTTACATACACATTTATATATAAAGTATATAAAATAAAATTTATATATAAATATATATTTATATACATTTACATATTATATAATACAGAGGCCAAATAAAACACTGCATCCCCCAAATTATCACAATGAGATACCGCCTCACACCTATCAGAATCACTATTATAAATAAAGAACACAACAAATTTTGGTGAGGATGTGGAGAAAAGAAAACCCTTGTATACTGTTGGTGGGAACGTAAACTGGTGCAGTCGCTGTGGAAAACGGTATGGCAGTTTCTCAAAATAACTAAAAATAGAAGTACCATATGACCCAGTAGTTCCACTCCTGTGTATATATCCAAAAACCAAAACAAAACCACTAATTTGAAAACATACATGCACTCCAATGTTTGTAGCAGCAGCATTATTTACTATTGCCAAGATACGAGTGCAACCTAACTGTACGTAACAGATAAATGGATAAAGAAGATGTGGTATATATACAATGAGATACTACTCAGCCATAAAAAAGAGTGAACTTTTCCCATTTGCAGTAACATGGATGGACTTAGAGGGTATTATGCTAAATGAAAGACAAATACTGTATGATATCACTTACATGCGGAATCTAAAAAATACCACAAACTAGTAAATATAACAAAAATGAAACAGACTCACAAGATAAAGAGAACAAACTAATGATTATTAGTGGAAATAGAGAAGTGGGAAGGGACAATATAGGAGTAGGGGATTATGAGGTATAAACTACTATGTATAAAATAAGCTACAAAGACTATTGTACAGCAAAAGGAATATAGCCAGTATTTTATAATAACTGTAGATGGAGTATAATCTTTAAAATTGTGAACCACTATCTGTGAAAGTTGCTCAGTAGTGTCCAACTCTTTGAGACCCCATGGACTATACAGTCCTTGAAATTCTCCAGGCCAGAATACTGGAGTGGGTAGCCTTTCCCTTCTCCAGGGGATCTTCCCAACCCAGGGATTGAACCCAGGTCTCCCACATTGCAGGCGGATTCTTTACCAGCTGAGCCACCAGAGAAGCCCGTGACCCACTATACTGTACACTTAACAACAAAAAATGATTATGTATTTTGAGTGCTAATATAGAGTTGTTTCCATAGATACCTAGTCAAGACTAATAAAAGTGTTTTCTACACCTCTCTAAAAAAGAAATAAAGTAAAACTTACTGTAGATACTAACCAACCACAGAAAATAAAGGCCTTGGCTGCTTTGTCAGAGGGATATCTAACATCATCCAAAGTTTGGGAGAACCCTAGAACTGAGATCTTAACAACCCATCATATCTTGTGTCCCTTTACATCTCACATTCTAGATTTGAAAGGGGCTTACACATTGAATGCTGTCAGACATTTGTTAAGTATGTGTATTTCTAGATGTTGAACTGGGTTCTAAATTAATCAGGAGCATGTAGTCATTCTCTTTGGCCAATGTATTAGTTTACTTTTTCTACTGTAATAGGAGATTATATATATATATGTGTGTGTGTGTGTGTATTTAGTTTATATAAATAAATTTTATATAAAATATATAACAATAAATTTCTATATAAATATGTATTAGATAATACAGAAGTCAAATAAAACACTTCATTCCCAAATATTTTCATTTCCAAAATTATCCCTAGCAATATTTTAAATTAGCTTTCTAAGTTAAATCAGCTGAATTTTAATCTAACACAGGAGAATTTTAATGAAAAAAGTGTGCAAGATATGTTTCAGACATACAGAAAACAAATACTTGTAAATTTTTAAAAATTAATTTCCCCACATAGATTTGTGTGAGTGAAAAATACTAATAAAATATAAGAAGGAGGATTTTCCAGTTATTGATGAGGGTATATGAAATGGGTATTTGCCTGCAAACCAGTGATTTCCAGCCTCTGGTCAGAAATATCCATGTTCCTTGAAGATATACTAGAAATTTCTGAAGCATTTAAGAAAAGAACTGAATAAAAGGAGAGACATACCATGTCCTGAAAACAGATTTGAAAATTATAAGTCATGTTCCCTAAAACTGTGTACAGTTTTAGTGCGATCCAAATCAACATCCTTAGTGAACTGTTTTAATGAAGCATGACCAGCTGGGTTTTAAATTGACCTACCAAGGTAAGATGAAGAGAAGGCAAGGGAAAAAAAAAAAAAAAAACAACATGGTGAAATAGTTTAAATCAGACTTTTTTTTAAAGTAAAGTGATTTACACCCTTTTTCCCCCAAGAAATCACCACCCTAAGGGAAATTAAACAGACACTTGTTGCTAATTCACTTTCAAGTTCTTTAAAAAGGAACATTTCTACCCTTTTGTTGCTGCTGCTGCTGCTCCTAAGTCGCTTCAGTCGTGTCCGACTCTGTGCGACCCCATAGATGGCAGCCCACCAGGCTCCTCGGTCCATGGGATTTTCTAGGCAAGAACACTGGAGTGGGGTGCTATCGCCTTCTCCGTTCTACCCTTTTATACTTCAGCAATTTAATTTGGCAATTCTCCCTCCCCTAATTCAGAGAAGGATCATCTGACTTCATCACAGGGAGGGGGCGCAGCGTTCTCTGAGAAGGTTCGGAGCGAGCTGTACCTGGCCAGTCTTGGGGGAGGAGCAGCATTTCACCAGGCTGCAGCTGACAAGAAGCTTCAAGGTAATGCTATGCTATGCTATGCTATGCTAAGTCACTTCAGTCGTGTCCGACTCTGTGTGACCCCATAGATGGCAGACCACCAGGCTCCCCCGTCCCTGGGATGTAATGGCTGTCTTAAATCTAGTTATTTTATAGGGATTTCTCAGGACCCTAGGATGAAGATGAGAGAAATAGGAACAGTGGTTTTAAAGTGGTGGGAAAGGTGTGTGGATTTGAGATAATTGTTGGCATTGTGAAAGAATTAATCCTTTGGAATTTGTGTATCTCCCAATCCTTTAAAAGTCTACAAGTGGAAGAAGGAGTGATCAGATTACAGCCTCTATATTAAGACTTCAGTGCAGCACAGGCATTCATGCTAATTTATTGACTTGTCATTCCATGTTTATATTGCTAGACATTCTGTTACTGTTTGAATGTTTAAGCATTTATTAATTTACACAGAAAATGATGGATAAAAATGTATGGCAGCTTGGGGGGAAATACTTCTATAATTTGATTGGCACATAGACTATGTGTGTGTCACCTGTACATGAACATGGAAAGGGGAACAAGTATGTATTTGAGTGAAGACACTTATACATATATATGCATGTATATTCGCATGATTTAAAAAATCTGGGAGAAAATAAGCTCCCATGTTATTCAGCATTTCTGGATAGTCAAGTTACTATTTTAATATTAATTCCTAGCCAATATTAGCATCTCCCCATGATTACTTTTATAATCATGAAAGAAAAATGAAGCTGACAGCATATCCAATTTGCTTCAAACACATAAGCATTCATAGACACACACAGACATGCAGACATGACCCCCCATGTTTTGCCAATAGTGGAAATTTTCCTGGACATAATCAAGTGTGTAGCCTGGTTGCTGTGTTGGCTACAGCCCTGTCTGTATCTTCCTTGCAACTCATTCTTTCAGATCACAGGTATAGATGTGGTCAGCAATAACCATTTTCTGTATCTTTAAAGTTTTTTAAGACTGAGACAGAGGATTTGGTTTATTTCTATTAGCAGTTTTAAAAAATATTATAGGTCATGGTGCATTCATACAGTGGAATACTATGTGTCTCGAAAATAAAGACGTAAATCTCTACATGTAGAGATTTGAAATGTCTGAGAAATAAAGTGAAAAAAGTAAATTGTAGCATACAATTGTAACATTATCTCACAAAATTAAATATGTGTGTTAGCAGAACATATATATGCTACTATATAATTCATGCAGCCAATTCTGGGAAAACATACCTGCCATACTATTAACATGAATATTTATTTGTGTAGCTGGACAGATAGGACTAGCTTTACTGCTGTCTAATTTTAGAGTATTAATATATTCTTACACATTTACTTGTTTACATCATCAGGGAAAATACTGAGATAAAATGTTACAAATGTGAGAGAAAAAAAACTCATTTAAAGTAATTCATAAATCATGTGAAAAACACTTAGGTAGAATAATGTTCAGACTGCTCAACATCAGAGATCTGATGTTGTTTTGAAATGGTATGCATTTATCTATACATGTAAAAAAGTCTGGAAAATGGAAAATATTCAGATTATTTATATAGAAGCTTGTACTTAGTTTTACCTACATCTTTTTGCATCTTTTTGATTTTTAATAAGCTTCTGCATGTTTTATAACCAGAAAGATTATAGTTGAAGACATTATGATCCTCTTATCCTACACAGCAAACCCCTTGAACTTAGAAAGTTCTCTAAGCCTGGAACAGAGAAGGCAATGGCACCCCACTCCAGTACTTTTGCCTGGAAAATCCCATGGACGGAGGAGCCTGGTGGGCTGCAGTCCATGGGGTCGCTAAGAGTCGGACACGACTGAGCGACTTCACTTTCACTTTTCACTTTCATGCATTGGAGAAGGAAATGGCAGCCCACTCCAGTGTTCTTGCCTGGAGAATCCCAGGGACGGGGGAGCCTGGTGGGCTGCCGTCTATGGGGTTGCACAGAGTTGGACACGACTGAAGTGACTTAGCATAGCATAGCATAAGCCTGGAAAGACTCTTGGCTGGCTAAATGTAGTTCCCATCCTTCTCTCATAAGAAAAATCTGAGCAACTGAAGCTCTGTGTACAGCACCTGCAAGATCTGCAGTTCTGCTTCTGGTCACAAGATGGCGGTGGCCAAATTTCCTAAATTTTCTCCAGGCAACCATTTTTATGAAGCGGACAATAAAGCAATGAAACATATTTTGTATGAGTGAACTGGGAGACAGCAGGTATAGTGTGAATAAAATTCTGTTGAAAAAATTATATGTGTAAAGGATGAAAAATTCACATAGTGGTTGATTTGAGGATTCAAACAAAACCTGTAGTCTTGTTCATAGTAGTGTGTATGTGTTTAGTCACTCAGTCATGTCTGACTCTTTGCGACCAGGTTCCTCTGTCCATGGGATTTTTCAGGAAAGACTACTAGAATGGGTTGCCATTTCCTTCTCCAGGGTATTTTCCCTTGGGATTGATTCCTTGTTTCCTGTGTCTCCATTT
Organism: Bos indicus; assembly: GCF_029378745.1. NCBI lineage: Eukaryota > Metazoa > Chordata > Mammalia > Artiodactyla > Bovidae > Bos > Bos indicus. The sequence goes on from NC_091789.1 coordinate 58,711,951, forward strand.
CAGGCAGATTCTTTATCCTCTGAGCCATCAGGGAAGGGCATAGTAGACACAAGGCAATTGTTACTTCCCTTTCTTGTCTTTGCCTCTCACTTTTCCTGAGAAATATGATTTAAACATGAACCAGATATCATAACTGTATCACTCAGAGAGAAGTTAAAATAATATAAACAAGGAGGACAATAAATATCTACATCATAGATAAGATTTCATTTCATTCCTGTGTTTCTAAATGACATGTGTGCTAAAGTTTTGGTAGAAAAGTTTCTTTATGCCTTGGCCACTTAATTTAATTCCCTGTTTCCTTTTAGACAGCCTGTCTCTTTTTGGAGTAAGAATCAAGACAACCAGATCACAGAGACAGACCCTTCCTGATCCACGTGACATTGGGTAAGGCTCTTTTCATTTTGCAAAATACTTCACATTAAAAACATGTTGAGAACTCAGGGTATAATTTATTTTGCTTCTTTCTCTAAAGCCTTAGCAATATTAAAAACTACATTTCATATTAAAATCATGTTAGGTTGAGAATTTAAGATGTAATTCATTTTGCTCCCTGTTCTGTAGCCATAATGTTTTGTAATTAAAAGTAGTAGCTTCTTGGGGGAGGAATCTCATGTGTCAAACTGCTATGAAGAATTCATGCCAGAGACTAATCAGATTTCTACCTGAAGTCCTAGCCAGCCACCTGACTCTCAAAAAATCCTTGATAATTACCTCATCCAATATGTGAACCTGGCAGCCATTCTCAGGATAGGGCCTAGAAATCTAGTTTTAAGAATTCTCCAGATGAGTTTGATGCACACCAAGTTCAGAGTCCTGCTTCTCTAGGTATAACATTAGGGGCACCAGTCCCAAAATGTCTAATATATAGAGTTCCTGACACACCACTTCTGTCATCACGCACATAGAGTCACACTTTAATAATCATGTGCAATAATGAAAGTAAGTTCTTTGAGATGTTATAAAAACACTTTTCCAATTCTTATCCCGCACCTTATATTATTCTGCATTTTCCTCCTCCATCTGATACCCCACTGTCTGTCTGTCTCTTCTCTATTTGCAATTGCTCACCTACTTTGGCAAAATAATTTTATTTGCTGATACTTTTCTTTTCCTTTTTGCTATTTCAGTATCTTCCATATTGTCCATTCAAACAACGTGTTCAAGCATCCTTGGGAAGTTCAGCTGGAGGACAACAGGCTACACAAGCTATAAACACTTTGTAACTCTTTGTAGTTCTAAAAGGGGCATTGGTCAAAGTATTGTTTGTGGTAGGGACTTCCTTCACAGTGACGAGAATAGCCAGACACATAAATCTCTAATATTAACCTCTTGGCACATAAATCTAAATCATAATGGATGCTGAGTATGTCTTATGCAATTGGCAAGACCAGTTGTGGCCAGCAAAAGTTTTGTCCCGATCTGAGGCTTCATCAAATAGTAAGAGAAAAAAGGTATTTTCCCTGGAAGTTCAAATACTCTCACTGGATGAAAAAATTCAAATGGAAAGCACAGAAACAAAGATCCTAACTAAATCTCAAGTTGAAGCTATTGCCTCCTCACTAGCCACACAGTCAGAGGTCAGTGACCCACCTGGAGAGGAAACAGCCTATGCCAGGTCACTAAAAATGGCACTGGATATTCTGAATGAGAGAACAAATTTGATTCAAGTAAGCAGTTCAGATGAGGAAGAGACCACTATACTGTCTCAAAACATACCACAAAAGCCATCTGATTCACCCCCTCGTAAAAAGTATCGGAAGCACGAAGGAGAAGGAGACTTACCAAAGTGTCTGGAGGAAAATGAAAATTCAACAATCCTGTTAGTATCATCAGAGAGTGATGATTCCCTGGATGATGATAAATCACAGGTGCATGCAATGATTGATAATATTCCAAATGAAACGGAAACAAAATCATCACAAAACCTCAGCTGGTGCCAGACTTTCCCTTCACTTTTGGAAGATGAGGATGAAAAAGAGAGCAAGAAAAAGATTGACCTCTCAATTTTGCCTTTGCTTTCCACAATTAAAGAGGAAGATGTATATGTTAAAGAAGAAAAATTCAGTCCAACTTTACCATCAGATGGCTTCATTGTGCCCAAAGCTTTAAAAGAGGAGCCAGAAGACATCTACCCAGAGGCCCTGGCCGCTTCTTCTGAATGCTCTGCCTTCTCAGAGAATATTGAAGATCCTGGAGAGGGTCCCTCTGATCCATGCTCAGTTGCCAGCCAGAATCAACCTACTGTGGAATCAGAGATGGATGCTGAGGCATTCCCTCAGCCTTCTTCACAGGAACAGCAGGTTTCGTTTAGTGCCTCTAGCCATTCTGGGGATTATTCACTCCTCGGGAGTAATGAAAGAAATCTTCAGAGACTGGATTTTGAGGAATTTGAGGAAGAATTTCAAGCTTCTGACAAGTCAGCGCGTATAAGTTCGATTGCTGCATCCATATTAGATGACGATGAAGAAGATGAAGAACTTCCACGTTTCCTTTTTAATTATGAGCAACGTTCATTTGAGACAGGGATGATTGTCTGGTTTAAGTATCAAAAATATCCATTTTGGCCATCAGTGATAAAAAGCATCAGGCGAAAAGAGAGAAAAGCAAGTGTGGTTTTTGTTGAGGCAAATATGAATCCTGAAAAAAGAGGCGTTAGAGTGCCTTTTAGAAGATTAAAGAAATTTGACTGTAAAGAGAAGCAGGCACTAGTGGAGAAAGCCAGGGAGGAATACAGTGAAAGTATTGACTGGTGCATCTCGCTTATTTGTGACTACAGAGTTAGATTAGGTTGTGGTTCTTTTGCAGGCTCATTTTTTGAGTATTACGCTGCTGACATTAGTTATCCAGTTAGGAAAATAATCAAACAGGATACCTTCAGGAATTTATTTCCAAAGCTGCAAAATGAAAATACTGGGGGATCAATGTCTGTGACTTCCCAGACCAAGAAAATGTCCTTCCAGAAACTTCTTCCAGACCGAATGAAGTCTGCTCGGGACCGAGCCAACAAAAACCTAGTGGACTTCATCGTGAATGCAAAGGGAACAGAGAGCCATCTCTTAGCCATTTTAAATGGCACGAAAGGGTCCAGGTGGCTGAAATCATTCTTGAATGCACATAGATTCACACCCTGTATTGAAACATACTTTGAAGATGAAGATCAGTTGGATGAGGTGGTGAAATATTTACAAGAAGTCTACAAACAAATAGATGAAAAAATGCTGACTCGGATAAGAAATGATAAAATTAAATTTATCCTGGAAGTTCTTCTGCCAGAAGCAATCATCTGTTCAATTTCTGCTGTTGATGGATTAGATTACAAGGCAGCAGAAGCAAAGTATCTGAAGGGGCCATCTCTAGGATACAGGGAAAGAGAATTATTTGATTCAAAAATCTTGTTTGAAAAGAGGCGGAAACCATTAACAAAGGAAGATCATTAAATCTTCTGAGGGTCCAGTAACAGGGAGCTTCCATAGATTCTAGTTTAAAAGAAAAATCTCTGAATTATTCTAACATATTTTTTCCAGAAATGGGAGACTTTGGGTGATATATTCACTTCTTTTTGCAATATCTAGGATCTATGACCTGTTCTGCGTCTTCATTTCCTTTTCTTTCACTTCTTCAACATCAGATTATTAACATATTTTAGCAGTTCTACTTTCCTGTGCATTTTTAGAAAGCATAATTCCAATATGATTAATAACGGAGAGTACTATTTTGTTTTTTGACATTTTTGTGTCTATGCTGTATAGTTAAATATACTGTGCGCGATCGTTTTAATATTAAAGTTGCACTGGTATGAGATATTAAGCAAGATAATTAGAAAAAAAGCATCAATCATATATTTTTGCTTAATTTTTATAAAATATTAGACTTTCTCTTAAGATAGCTGAATTATTTTTCCTGTCAAGCTTATTTATTTTTGGAAAAATATCTCTGAGATATAGAACCAAAGATAGAGATGCTTTGCTATATATTACAACTGAGTGCAATTGCTTTTTCAAGAAAACAATCTGGACTTCAAAAATAAAGTAAATGGATTATCTGCATGCAGTCGATGTGTGTGTGAATAACATCTCAGCATGCAGAAAATAATTTTGGCAGCCTTGAACAGGATTATTCATTCTACAGTTCCATGAAGTTCCATGTGTGGGAGTGTCTATTGTTCAATAGCCAGAACAGTTTCTTAAAACAGACAGGCTTTCTCCTGCCTTCATAACTAACATTGGCTATATCTTAATATAGCCTTCTGACCACATATAGAAGGCAGCTAGAATCATTATATTCATGGTCTGGCTACTCTAGATGTATGAGTCCAGACTGACTGCTTAAGAGCCCACCTAGTTTGATATAAACTGTAGAAAATGCAAGCACTTTGTTCTGAATCTTGTATCTCCAAATACAGAGTTGCTTGCTTCAAACCAAGCATTTTTTATCATCTGGCTTATTTGTACAGTAGTTCCAGTTGCTTTCAATAATATAAATTCCAACTGGTAAATCATTCCACATTACTAGAAAGAATTATGGACCAGAATCTGTGAATTTGGAAATGGGTCACATAAAAAGTCTCTGTTTGGACAAATATGACAATTATCCCAACATGTTTAAAAATACACAATTGAAAATTAAAGTCTGAAGTCAATAAACTGTTTATTCTAACTTGAAATAAGACTTTTAGTGAGAATAAATATTGAGAGCTATTTTATTTTAAAAGCTTGATGTAAAATTAAATCCTAAAGGCTTAATGTGAACCTGTCTGCATTTTTGAAAGTGGCACAAATGTCACTCCTGGGGTTTTGTTATGTGTTCACATGGCCTTGTGTTTATGTAAAAATTGCAGAAATTTGATGTTTTGCTTTTCAATAAAACTATTATACCTTTCACCTTGGATGTTCACTTCACCATACTTCAGATTGTGCAGGTGTTTCTGCATACACACACACACACACACACACATGATTTGTTTGGAATTTTTCTTATTGCAGTTGTCATAATTTTAATGCTTGTTATACATTATCATTCAAAATAAATACTCACTGTTGTGATTGATTTTGTGTTATTTTAAAAGAAAACCTTCAAAAGTATATAAGCTTCAGATTCCACAGAACCTTCTCTAGACCCTGTCTCCTGCCTGACAATGACCAAGACTCCTCGGGCCTACAGCCTGAATCAATCCACATTGTTTCCTCATGATCCTGAGGATCATTTGACAACAGACCACCACCACAGTATATGTGGGCCTTATACCCTGGGAAAACACACTGTATTTACTCTATAATGTGTTCCTTTGAATATAATATATTACTCACCTTCTATTTTCTCAGTGGAGCTAACTCTATCTCCTTGGTTCTCATATCTCTTTACTACCTGGTTCATTTATTCATTCATTTAGTCATACGATTGTGAGTCAGAAAAAAAGCGATGTGTGGTTTAAAGCTCTGCTCTGGGGATTTAAGATGCCAGATTTAAAGTGAACCAGATGACCTGAGTCATCTTAGATCACTTCTTCCTTATAATAGTGATACACTTCATCATAATAGTGGGAAATATTTCTTAATGTTATAGACTGTCTGTATTTGAAAAACAGAGCCCCAGGATTCCCCATATTTGTGAGTTCCTGGGTGTCTGGTTTGGGGTAAAGGCAAGTGAAAGAAAGTGAAAGTGAAAGTGAAGTCGCTCAGTTGTGTCCAACTCTTTGCGACCCCATGGACTGTAGCCTACCAGGCTCCTCAGTCCATGGGATTTTCCAGGCAAGAATACTGGAGTGGGGTGCCATTTCCTTCTCCAGGGGATCTTCCTGACCCAGGGATCGAACCTGGGTCTCCGGCATTGTAGGCAAATACTTTACTGTCTGAGTTACCAGGGATTGCACCTTGGGGTAAAGGAAGAGCACCTAAATTGCTCCTAGGATGTTTTTTATACTGTGGCATATATTGAAATAAGGGTGATGTGCCTCAAATATACATTTATTTTCCTCCTGAAGGCTACCCACTCCAGTATTCTGCCCTGGAAAATTTCATGGACTGTATAGTCCATGGGGTTGCAAAGAATCGGACACAACTGAGCGACTTACACTTTCACTTTTGAGTGAGTTGGCATTTGGAATGTGGAAATAGATGAATTTGGCTTCCAGCTCAGCATGAATTCAGAAATCCCTTTCAGCCTCAAGTGGTTTTTAGGGCAGGCTCTAAGAGTGCCCTAAACTGGATCTGTAATCTAGGTTTGTGTGTCTAATGGGAATACACAGCCTGTCATTCACCCTAATCCATTGGATTAAGAAGACCCTCATTGCCAGTCATAAGAGAGAATGCTGAATAGCAGACCCTGATTCTAATTCCAAGGTTGCAGACCTGCATGGAAATTGCATTCATAACACCAGTTTAGTTCAGTCGCTGAGTCGTGTCTGACTCTTTGTGACCCCATGGGCTGCAGCACACCAGGCCTCCCTATCCATAACCAACTCCCAGAGTTTACCCAAATTCATGTCCATTGAGTAGGTGATGCCATCCAGCCATCTCATCTTCTGTTGTCCCCTTCTCCTTCTGCCTTCAATCTTTCCTAGCATCATGGTCTTTTCAAATGAGTCAGCTCTTCATATCAGGTGGCCAAAGTATTGGAGTTTCAGCTTCAACATCAGCCTTTCCAATGAACACTCAGGAGTGATCTCCTTTAGGATGGACTGGTTGGATCTCCTTGCTGTCCAAGGGACTCAAGTCTTCTCCAACACCACAGTTCAAAAGCATCAATTCTTTGGCACTCACCTTTCTTCACTGTCCAACTCTCACATCCATACATGACTACTGGGAAAACCATAGCCTTGACTAGACAGACCTTTGTTGGCAAAGTAATGTCTCTGCTTTTTAATATGCTGCCTAGGTTGGTCATAACTTTCCTTCCAAGGAGAAGCACCTTTTAATTTCATGGCTGCAGTCACCACCTGCAGTGATTTTGAAGCCCCCAAAAATAAAAGTCTGCCACTGTTTCCACTGTTTCCCCATCTATTTGCCATGAAGTGATGGGGCTTGCCGGGGACCAGCCCTGGCTGATCCAGGGTATTCGAAGTGGGGACGGCATCGGCAACCTATTTATTTAAATATTTTATCAAAGATATAAAGAGTAATAGGATGAGGATAGCCCAGTAGGAAAATTTTAGTGGAGAAAAGAGGCTGAGTAGCTTGGTTTACGCGGGAGACCAATAAAACTTCAAGACAAGAAGTTTGCACCACTTACGTAGGCCGCAGGCGTCCTTCCGGTCTCCTGAAGGAGAGGAGACACTGAGGCCTCCCCGGTCGATCTTAGAAGCCCAGGCATAATTAGTAAGCATGGCGGGTTCCGCTCTCCAGATGGAGACTCAGTCAGAATTTGAGAGAAAGAGCGACATGGGGAGACCAAGTTTCAGTGAACAAGGCCCGCACTTTATTTTCCAAAGTAGTTTTTATACCTTAAGTTGTGCATAGAGGATAATGGGGGAAGGGGTGGAGTCATGCAAGGACAGCAGTTCCTGGTCCTAATCGAAGCCAGGCTTTCAAACTTATCATATGCAAAAGTTCAGGTGAATTACATCATCTTCTGGCCAGGAGGCCTGTTAACATTTTAAGAAACTTATCTTTCTCTAAAGGTGATTATTCCAAAGTCAGGCACCAGCCTCCAAAAAAGCATTGGACAAAGCTGCATTCCTATAGGGCAAAGGTGAGGTGGGCTCAATCAAGAAAAGAATTAACTCAAGGGTCCAAGGTTACAAACATTGAGGCTACTACTTACATTTCTATACACCCATTATATCAGTCAATACACTGCCAAGGACACAGTAGGTAAGGAGTATGGAGACTTAGCAGCAAACATTGGCCCAATAAGTGAAAAAACCTTCACCAATACAATTTCTAATCAATCTTTTAACTACTCAAAGGAATCTGTGTTTAGACAGTTTAGAACATCTCCTGCCTCTCACAGTTGGGAGGCTCTGAACAATCACATGTGGCCGGAAAAACCTATTCAGGCAGGCTAGAGGACTTCCAAAGGAGTTTGTAGGTTGAAACAGTGTCACACCCAGGAATTATTAACTGGAGCTGTAAGCTAACTCTTTTTTCAGAGAGGTAGTGGGGGACAGCCCCCCGTAAAGTCAGAGGTGTAGGTGAAGGCACAAAGCAGAAAGTAGGCAGACTCTGGTTTTGGGTGTAAATGCTCAAGAATTTCCAGGGGGACTCCTGAGGCTCGATCCCGCCTTTGCGTATGCTGAGCCTCCTTCCTCATGACCTTTGCCATGGGTGGAGCTCGCTCCCCGCAGGGGCTGGATGCCATGATCTTAGTTTTCTGAATGTTGAGCTTTAAGCCAATGTTTTCACTCTCCTCTTTCACTTTCATCAAGAGGCTCTTTAGTTCTTCTTCACTTTCTGCCATAAGGGTGGTGTCATCTGCATGTCTGAGGTTATTGATATTTCTCCCAGAAATCTTGATTGCAGCTTATGCTTCATCCAGCCCACTGTTTCTCATGATGTACTCTGCATATAAGTTAAATAAGCAGGGTGACAATATACAGCCTTGACATACTTTCCCAATTTGGAACCAGTCTGTTGTTCCATGCCCAGTTCTAACTGTTGCTTCCTGGCCTGCATACAGATTTCTCAAGAGACAGGTCAGGTGGTCTGATATTCCTATCTCTTTCAGAATTTTCCACATAACACTTAGATCTCTATATCAATATATGCATCCTAATAAGGAAAGAGTAGACCTCTGAGACCTGGAATAGTAATGAGTGAAAAAATTTGAATCCCTATCATCCTCTGTACACTCAGTCTGGCAAAAGTAGCCCCCTAACCCTAACTATTGGAGAGCAACCTCCCTGTCCCTGGAAACCAGGGCAATAGCCTCACCTAAGGCAGCTGCCTCGAAAAGACTGCTTGTCTTACTCAACAGCCAACACTGATGTTTTTCACTGCTTCCAACTCATGGCAAGGGTAAGGTTATCACAGCACAAGACCAAAATGCAGTCTCTGTTCAGGTGGAATATCCAGAATGAGCTCTAGGAACAGGCTAATAGGTACTTGTGTGAACTGGGATAGTACATGTTAGAATGAATTTTGAGGACTCACTGACATGGGAGTACATACTTATGACTCAGAGGTCAATGACCTGGAGCTGCCTTTACATATGCTGTTTGGGTGACATGTTGAAGCTTGGGCAACAGGCTATGTGTGGTAAATGAGATAGAAGATATTAGAACTTGCTTGCCAGAATACTGAGGAATTGTTGAAAAGGTCAAAAGGAATGAAGGCATTAGAAATAATTACCTTCATAACATGAATAACATGAGAAAAGAGGACCTATCTCTAAAGTATATTTCCTTGAGAGGGCAGAGAAGACACTACTATAATAAAGTAGTGAGGAGGAACACTTGACATTGGTGAAGGGAAACATTTGACATTTTTATAAAAGTCATGCTCTCCTCTGCAAGTCATCATTAGAAGTAAACTATGTTCAAATGGAAATAATAAGATTTCACAGCCCAGGTTGCTGCACAAAATCTCAGGGACAAGTATAGTTACCATAATGGGAAGCACAGTTAGAGGGGAATCAAACTAGTTTGACTGACAGAAGTCTGTGGTAATGCTTTATTGATAGTATTCCAGGGCTAGATATATGAACAGTTCTTTTGTATGAAAAGAAAAACATGAGACTTGACAAGTCAAAAAGTTTGATGTTAACAGACTTGGTCCCCTATCACGTTTTCAGATCTGCAGTGCAAATTCTTCTGTTACTCAGGCCATATGCCTCAGTATATCTTATAATGCTTACAGAATCTATGATGGATAAGGAAGCATTATCTAAGTCATTCTAAGCCATAATATGGGAGTTACAACACAGAATCCTGAGGTTCTGAGCAAAATTCATATCTCCTATGTCAGTAAACTGCTTGCCAATTAAAACATAGCTCCTTACATGCTATTGAGTTCAGTAGAAATATATATGGAGTGCCTTACCAAGAGATAGCAAGTAAGGTTCTATACGACAGGATCTGGCCACCACAAGCTGAACCTTATGATACTCACCAAGTGATAAGATCTGGCAAACTCAACAGCAGTCCATAGTACCATGGACATGCTCCAGGATCCAGCCTGAGAAAGCACAAATAAATTGGCTGACTGCACAAACCCTCATGCCTTTGACTGCTGTTACAATGATGCTCCTCATGAGGCAGGGGGTAGTCTCTGAACAACTACTGGAAGAGGAAATTATTAATCTCAAACTTAGTGCACAGATGTGTGAGCATTAAATATTGATGATAGCTGTAAATGGACTGCCGCCACACTTCAGTTTCAGTCAGAGTAGAATAATGTTGAAGCAGGAAACTTCCAGTTGGCGGAAATGTGAGCATTACATCAGGTTCTTCACTCTGTAATTAATGGTCACCCAAGGAACTGACTGTAGAGAAGGCAGTTAAAAACCAAGTGTATCTGATGACTCATGTGGATATCAAACAGCTTCTCTCCTCAGTCATCGTGGTTCTGGCACAATGAGCCCATGAACTATCTTGGTGGCAGGGTTGGAGCCTAAGCTTGAGTTCAACAACACTGGTTCTCTCCATGGGTGATCAAGCTACTCCCACTTCTAAATGTATAACTCCCCAAGAGCAACATCTGATGCTGGACACTCAATTCCATCCTTTCCTTCAAGGATATCATTCAGCTACCTCATTCTACATAGAATACACTGCATCCACTCTATCTTAGAGGTGGTAGTTATTCATCATCACAAATATGGATGCCAACTTTAGCCCCATAGGGTCAAGCACCACTTGCCTATAGTGATGTGCAATGTCTAACATACCACTGTTTGACTTTTCCTCCTTCCTTGCTTAACCATGTTGTTGTTCAGTCACTCAGTCATGTCTGACTCTTTGTGACCCCATGGACTGCAGCACACCAGGCTTCGCTGTCCTTCACCATCTCCCGGAGTTTGCTCAAACTGATGTCCATTGAGTTGGTGATGCCATCGAACCATCTCATCTTCTGTTGTCCCCTCCTCCTCCTGCCTTCTATCTTTCCTAGCATCAGGGTCTTTTCCAATGAGTTGGCTCTTCACATCAGGTGGCCAAAGTATTGGAGATTCAGCTTCAGCATCAGTACTTCCAATGAATATTCAGGGTTGATTTCCTTTAGGATTGACTAGTTTGATTTCCCTGTTGTTCAAGGGACTTTCAAGAGTCTTTTCCAACACCACAGTTCAAAGGCATCAATTCTTTGGCACTCAGCCTTTTTTATTGTCCAGCTCTCACATATGTTTTCCTTACTCTGACTTACTAGAACCACTTTCCAAATGAGCTACTCAAATGAAAACTTTTGTGTCAAACTCTCTTTTGTGGACACTCAGGCTAAAATAACCTGCAATAATTAAATATTTTATAAAATATAAGGCATCTTTGGATCAAAATGTTTATTAAAGATTTAAAACTTATTCATATATGAAAACTATTAAAAAGTAGTAATTTTCCAGTTCTGGCAACAATGGAGTCCAACATTTCCCCCATCCCCTTTACCAGAATCAATAACTCAAGTTTTCACATTAGAAAACCAGAAAAAGAAGAGCACATCAGATCCAAAACAAGTAGAAGAAATCAAATAAATATTAGAGAAATCAACAAAATTGAAAACAAGGAAACTATAATAGAGTAAATCGATGAAACCTAAATCTGCTTCTTTGAAAAGGTTTTGATAAGATTTTAGCTTAGATAACCAAGAAAAACAGAGAAGATACAAATGAGCAGTATCAGGAATGAAAGAGGGGACATCACTACTGATTCCTTGGATGTTAAAAGAATGATAAAATTCTATCAATAACACTATAAGCACAGATTTTAAAACTTAGATGAAATGACTCAATTCCTCAAATTTAAAATAAAATATGTATTTCATTTATGTATACTTAATGTTTTATAATAAAATTCACATTCTCTTTTTTAACATAAAAATTCATTGGTGTCAGATACTAAGTAAGAGTAATTGTTTAAATTTAATGTATATTTCCCCATAACTATTCCTTTTTTTTTTTACTTAACTGATATCAGTTCAGTTCAGTCACTCAGTCGTGTCCAACTGTTTGCAACCCCATGGACTGCAGCATGCCAGGCTTCCCTGTCCATCACCAACTCCTGGAGCTTGCTCAAACTCACATTCATCAAATCAGTGATGCCATCTAACCGTCTAATCAAGTGCTGTCCCCTTCTCCTCCTGTCTTCAGTCTTTCCCAGCATCTGGGTCTTTTCCAATGAGTCAGTTCTTTGCATCACGTGGCCAAAGTATTGGAGCTTCAGCTTCAGCATCAGTCCTTCTGATGAATATGTAAGACATTTCTTTTAGGATTGACTGGTTTGATCTTCTTGCAGTCCAAGGGACTCTCAAGAATCTTCTCAAACACCACAGTTCAAAAGCATCAATTCTTTAGGGCTCAATTTTCTTTATGGTCCAACTGTCACATCCATACATGACTACTGGAAAAGCCACAGCTTTGACTAGACAGACCTTTGTTGGCAAAGTAATGTTTCGGCTTTTTAATATGCTGTCTAGGTTTGTCATAGCTTTTCTTTCGAGGAGCAAACATCTTTTACTTTCATGGCTGCAATCACCATCTGCAGTGATTTTGGAGCCCAAGAAAATAGTCTGTCACTGTTTCTATTGTTTCCCCATCTATTTGCTATGAACTGACCAGACCATGTGCCATGATCTTCGTTTTTTGAATATTGAGTTTTAAGCTAGGTTTTTCACTCTCCTCTTTCACTTTCATCAAGAGGCTCTTTAGTTGCTCTTTGCTTTCTACAGTAAGGATACTGTCATCTGCATATCTGAGGCTAGTTATTGATATATCTCTCAACAATCTTGATTCCAGCTTGTGCTTCATCCAGCCTGGCATTTCACATGATGCATTCTGCATATAAGTTAAATAAGCAGGGTGACAATATACAGCCTTCACGTAATCCTTTCCCAATGTGGAACTAGTCCATTGTTCCATGTCTAGTTCTAACTATTGCTTCTTGACCTGCATACAGGTTTCTCAGGAGGCAGGTAGGATAGCCTGGTATTTCCATCTCTTTAAGAATTTTCCAGTTTGTTGTGATACATACAGCCAAAGGCTTTGGCATAGTCAATAAAGCAGAAGTAGATGTGTTTCTGGAACTCTGTTGCTTTTTCTATGATCCAATGGATGTTGGCCATTTGATCTCTGGTTCCACTGCCTTTTCTAAATCCAGTTTGAACATCTGGAAGTTCTCAGTTCACGTACTGTTGAAGCCTGGCTTGGAGAATTTTGAGCATTACTTTGCTAGCCTGTGAGATGAGTGCAATTATGCAGTAGTTTGAGCATTCTTTGGCATTGCTTTTCTTTGGGTGAAAACTGACCTTTTCCAGTCCTGTGGCCACTGCTGAGTTTTCCTAATTTGCTGACATATGGAATGCAACATTTTCACAGCATCGTCTTTAGGATTTGAAATAGCTCAGCTGGAATTCCATCACCTCCACTAGCTTTGTTTGTAGTGATACTTCCTAAGGCCCACTTGACTTCACACTCCAGGATGTCTGGCTCTAGGTGAGTGATCACACCATCATGGTTATCTGGGTAATGAAGATCTTTTTTGTATAGTTCTGGTATTCTTGCCACCTCTTCTTAATATCTTCTGCTTCTGTTAGGTCCATACCGTTTTTGTCCTTTAATTTGCCCATCTTGGCATGAAATGTTCCCTTGGTATCTCTAATTTTCTTGAAGATATCTCTAGTCTTTCCCATTCTATTGTTTTCCTCTATTCCTTTGCACTGATCACTTAGGAAGGCTTTCTTATCTCTCCTTACTCTTCTTTGGAACTCTGCATTCAGATCGGTATATCTTCTTTTCTCCTTTGCCTTTCACTTCTCTTCTTTCCTCAGCTATTTGTAAGGACTCCTCAGACAACCAGTTTGCATTTTTGCAATTATTTTCCTTGGGGATGGTGTTGATCACAGCCTCCTGTACAATATTATGAAACCCCGTCCATAGTTCTTCAGGCACTCAGTCTATCAGATCTAATCCCTTGAATCTATTTGTCACTTCTGCTGTATAATTATAAGGGATTTGATTTAGGTCATACCTGAATGGTCCAGTGGTTTTCCTTACTTTCTTCAATTTAAGTCTGAATTTTGCAATAAAGAGTTCATGATCTTTATTGTGCCACAGTCATTTCCTTGTCTTGTTTTTGCTGACTGTATATATCTTCTCCATTTTTGGTTGCAAAGAATATAATCAATCTGATTTTGGTATTGACCATCTGGTGATAGCCATGTGTAGCATCTTCTCTTGTGTTGTTGGAAGAGGGTGTTTGCTATGATCAATGCTTTCTCTTGGCAAAACTCTGTCAGCCTTTACCCTGCTTCATTTTGTACTCCAAGGCCAAACTTGCCTTGTTACTCCATGTATGTCTTGACTTCCTACTTTTTCATTCCAGTCCCCTATGATGAAAAGAACATCTGTTTTTTGTTGGTATTTTTAGTTCTAGAAAGTCTTGTCGGTCTTCATAGACCTGTTTGTCTTCAGCTTCTTCAGCATTAATGGTTGGGGCATAGACTTGAATTACTGTGATATTGAATGATTTGCCTTGGAAACGAACAGAGATCATTCTGTAGTTTTTGAGATTGCATCCAAGTATGGCATTTGGACTCTTATTGACTAAGAGGGATACTCCATTTCTTCTAAGGGATTCTTGCCCACAGTAGTAGGCATAATTGATATAAATTATTGGGTTTCTTTTTAACATAATTCCTAAATTTGCCATTATGACTATTTATTTTTGAAAAACTACCTTTTAGATATCAAACCAATGACAGATAATATATATTATCACTAACTTCAGTCGGTTTTGCAAGAAAACAACTTGTGTTTAAAAAATAGTATTAATGCTGTCTATATGTGTGTGTATGAAATCTCAGCATGCAATAAATCATTTTGGCAGCCTTGAGAAAGATTGTTCACTATATACTTCTCTGAAATTTCACTTATAGGAGTATCACTTCTTCAGTGGCTGGGTGACTTCTTAAAACAGACAGATTTTTGTTTGTCTTCCTAAATTAAAGTGTCTGGATTTCTTAGTATAGCCATCTGACATGTAAAAAGCAGCTAGAATCGTTATATTCAATGATTAGGCTACTCTATGAGTAGGAGGCCAGGCTGATTGCTTAAGAGCCCATCTAGTTTGATATAATCTGTAGGAAATTTAAGTACTTTGTTCTGACTTCTGTATCTCCAAAAACATAGTTATAAGCCAGGCAAGTTTTATCATCTGGTCTATTCATAGAGTAGCTCCAATAAGTTTCAGTAATATAAATGCTGACTGGTAAGTCATTCCAAGTTCCTAGAAGGAGTAAATGAACCAGGATTTAAGAATTTAGAAATGTGTTACATAAAAAAGACTCCAGTTAGGTAAATATGACAGTTACCCAAACATGGTTAAATACAGGCATACCTCAGAGATATTGCCGGCTCAGTGCCAGACCACCTCAATAAAATAAATATTACACTAAAGCTAGTCACACAAATCTTTCTGTTCCCCAGGGCATATTAAAGTCATATTTACACTACAATGTAGTCTTAAGTGTGCAATAGTCTTGTGTCTAAAAAATGTACATGCCTTAATTTTAAAATACTTTACTGCTAAAAAATGCAAACCATCATCTGAGCCTTCAACAAGCCATAATCTTCTTGCTAATGGAGGGTCTTGCCTCTATGTTGATGACTGCTGATTGATCAGGGTGGTGGTTGCTGAAGGTTGGGGTGATTGTTGCAATTCCTTAGACTAAGAACAACGAAATTTGCCACATTGATTGACTTTCTTTCAAGGACAGTTTCTCATTGCACATCTCCATCAGAGCTCTTGGATGATCAGGTGCATTGTCAATAGCCATAATATTTTGAAGGGAATCTTTTTTTTTTTTTTTTCCTGAGCAGTAGGTCTCAACAGAGGGCTTAAAATATCCACTAAATCATGCAAACAGTTGTGCCGTCTTCCACACTTTGTTGTTCCATTTATAAAGCACAGGCAGATTAGATTTAGCATAATTCTTAAGGGCCCTAGGATTTTCAGAATGGGAAGTGAGCACTGGTTTCAACTTAAAGTCACCAGTTGTTTAAGCCCATAATAAGAGAGTTAGCCTGTCTTTTGAAACTTTGAAGCCAGGTATTGACTTTTCTCTAGCTATGAAAATCCTAGATGGCATCTTCTTCCAACATAAGACTGTTTTCTCTACAATGAAAATCTGTTGTTTTATGTACCTGCCTTCATTAATTTTCTTAGCTAGATGGTCTGGATAACTTGCTGCAACTTCTACATCAGGACTTGCTGCTTCACCTTGCACTTTGATGTTATTAAGATGGTTTCTTTCCTTAAACTTCATGAACCAACCTCTGGTTTCAAACTCTTCCTCTACAGTTTCCTCACCTCTCTCAGCCTTCACAAAATTGAAGTTAAGACCTTGCTCTGAATTAGGCTTTAGCTTAAGGAAATGTGACTGGTTTGATCTTCCATCCAGATCACTGAAACTTTTTCCATATCAGTAATAAGGCTGTTTCACTTGCTTATCATTCATGTGTTCACTGGAGCAGCACTCTTAATTTCCTTCAAAAATGTTTCCTTTGCACTCACAACTTGGCTAATGTTTGGCACAAGAGGCCTAGCTTTCAGCCTATCTCACCTTTCAAAACACACCTTCCTTACTAAGTTTAATCATTTCTAGCTTTTGATTTAAAGTGAGGGGAAAATCACACCTTTCTCAATAAGCTTAATTATTTCTACCTTTTGATTTAAAGTGAGAGACAAGTGACTTTTCTTTTCACTTGAATACTTTGACACCATTGTAGAATTATTGATTAACCTAATCTTAAATTGTTGTGTTTCAGAGAATAGAGAGGCCTAAGAAAAGGGATAGAGACAGAGGAATGACCAGTTGGTCAAGCGATGAGAATACACACAATTATTAAGATTGCCATCTTAATGAGTTCATGGAGTCCCAAAACAATTATATTAGTAACATCAGAAGTCACTGATCACAGATCACCATAGTGAATATAATAATAATTAAAATGTTTGAAATTTTGTGAGAATTAACCAGAATGTGACAGAGACACAAAGTGAGCAAATGCTGCTGGAAAAATAGTACTGATAGATTTGCTTGACTCAGGGTTGCCACAAACCTTCAATTTGTAAAAGATACAATATAATATTTCATTTTCTTACCTATTCAAGTATGTAAGAAAATACATATCCAAGTATGTTTATAAGGAAAATGGGGCTTCCCGGGTGGCACTAGTGGTAAAGAAACTACCTGCCAATGCAGGAGACCTAAGAGACATGGGTTCAATCCCTGGGTTGGGAAGATTCCCTGGAAAGCAACATGGCAACCCACTCCAGTATTCTTACCTGGAGAATCTGGTGGACAGAGGAGCCTGGTGGGTTACAGTCCTTTGGGTCACAAAGAGTCAGACGTGACTGAAGTGACTTAGGACAATATTTCATTTGCAGCAACATGGATGGACCTAGAGTATATTTTGCTTAGTAAAATAAGCCAGTCAAAGACAAATAGCATATGGTATCACTTACATGTGGAAGCTAAAAAATAATGCAAATGAATGTGTATGCAAGAAACCTGTGAGTCTGTTTCTGTCACGGAACACAAATTGCTGCTGCTGCTGCTAAGTCACTTCAGTCATGTCCGACTCTGTGCGACCCCATAGACCGCAGCCCACCAGGCTCCCCCGTCCCTGGGATTCTCCAGGCAAGAACACTGGAGTGGGTTGCCATTTCCTTCTCCAATGCATGAAAGTGAAAAGTGAAGGTGAAGTCACTCAGTCATGTCCGACTCTTTGCGACGCCATGGACTGCAGCCTACCAGGCTCCTGCATTCATGGGATTTTCCAGGCAAGAGTACTGGAGTGGGGTGCCATTGCCTTCTCCAGGAACACAAACTAGTGGTTACCAAAAGGGAGAGGGAAGGACAAATGAGGAATTTGGGATTAGTTGTTGTTTACTGTATAGCACAGATATGGAATTATATTCCATATCTTGTAATAACTTATAATAGCATATAACCTGCAAAAATATCCAAATCACTATGTGTGCACCTAAAACTAAAAATATTTTAAATCAACTATGCTTCAATTAAAAACACAATATCTGTGAAGCACAATAAAATGAAATACAATAAAATGACATATGCCTGCATACACATTAAAAGTTTAAATCTAAAGCCAATTAATTGTTTATCTTAGCTTGAAACAAGATTTTTTAAAAAAGAAGTTAGATAAATTATTAAAAAAAAAACTTGATGTGAAAATAAATACTAAGATCTTAACCTAGGCCTAACTGCATTTTTAAGCTTTATGGTACATGAACTGCCCTCACATATGATGTCATTTACACATTTTTTCACAATAATGACTGTTGTAACTGAGTTTATCTAAAGAATGAGACCACTGTCTTGATTTCTCCCTTACTTTACAGAAGCTCCTTTAATAAAAATTATATTGCATTTCCTATTCAATGGGTGATTATCCATTTTCCTTCTACTTCATAAGTTAATGTTTTATGAAAAAGATAGACATTTAGGTAAATAGTTGCAAATAAAAATTGTTAAATGTTATACACATTTCATTATTCATTTCAATGTGTGACAGATAATATTTTTAAAATATTTATTAAGTGGCTCTGCTGAAATTGTGGTGTAGAGAAGTCCAAGGAACTTTCAATCCACTGAAGCAACAAATAAGCTTCCAAAAACTGTGAGAATCAACACTTTTGAAACTATTGAATTTAATCAAACACATTGAACATGAACTCAAATGTCCACTAACAGATGCACAAGTAAACAAAGTGTGGTATATACATACAATGCACTATTATTCAGCCTTAAAATGGAAAGAAATCCTATCACACATTACCACATAGATGAACCTTGAGGATACTATGCTAAGTGGAATAAGTGAGTTACAAAAAGACAAATTGCTGTATGATTCCACTTCTACTGTTATTACTGTTCAGTTGCTAAGTTGTATTTGACTCTTCGTGACCCCATGGACTGTAGCATGTCAGGCTTCCCTGTCCTTCACCATCTCCTGGAGTTTGCTCAAACTCATGTCCACTTAGTCAGTGATGCTATCCAATCATCTCATCTTCTGTCATCCCCTTCTCCTCCCGCTCTCAGTCTTTCCCAGCATCAAGGTCTTTTCGAATGAGTCGGCTCTTTGCATCAGGTGGCCAATGTATTGGAGCTTCAGCTTCAGCATCAGTCCTCCCAATGAATATTCAGGGTTGATTTCCTTTAGGATTAACTGGTTTGATCTCCTTCCAGTCCGAGGTACTCTCAAGCATCTTCTTCACTTCACTATGTATTTAAAATAGTTCAATTCATAGAAATATAAGTCAAATGGGAGTTACCAGTAGCTACAAGACAAGGCAAAGGGGAATCGTTATGTAAGAGATACAGAGTTTCAGTTTGGCAAGATAAAAAAGTTCTGAAAATCTATTTCACAAGAATATGAATATATGTAGCCCTGCTGAACTACACAATTACCAATAATTCTGACTGGGACAACCCAGAGGGATGGTATGGGGAGGGAGGAGGGAGGAGGGTTCAGGATGGGGAACACATGTATACCGGTGGTGGATTCATTTTGATATTTGGCAAAACTAATACAGTTATGTAAAGTTTAAAAATAAAATTAAATTAAAAAAATAAACTTTATGTTATGTGGCTTTTTTAACCACAATTTTAAAAACATGACACTTGGAGAGTCCATAAAGAAGAAAGAAGTTGATAATTGCTGGTAAGAGCGTGTTGAAACACTTTTATTTACCTGATTATCATCTGCCATTTGTCAGCATGGAGATGTCCATAAGGATGATAGTCTACATACCTGATATGGCTTGCTAGTGCCAGAGGAGCAACATGAACCTTTTGTTCAGAGAAATGTGGCTGTGTATTGTGACCTGTCTGGCAGCTCCCTGAAAGCCGTTCTGAGGCTTCCCTTTGTTTTGCGTCCCTCAGAACCTCCTCAAGGTTTTGAGTAGCCTCTGGTGCTATGTCGAAAGCATGTAAAGAAAGGAACAAAGGTTTCTCTGGTGGCTCAGACAGTAAAGAATCTGCCTACAATGTGGGAAGTTCAGTTCAGTTCAGTCACTCAGTCGTGTCCGACTCTTTGCGACCCCATGAATCGCAGCACACCAGGCCTCCCTGTCCATCACCAACTCCCGGAGTTCACTCAGACTCACGTCCATCGAGTCAGTGATGCCATCCAGCCATCTCATCCTCTGTCGTCCCCTTCTCCTCCTGCCCCCAATCCCTCACAGCATCAGAGTCTTTTCCAATGAGTCAACTCTTCGCATGAGGTGGCCAAAGTACTGGAGTTTCAGCTTTAGCATCAGTCCTTCCAAAGAAATCCCAGGGCTGATCTCCTTCAGAATGGACTGGTTGGATCTCCTTGCAGTCCAAGGGACTCTCAAGAGTCTTCTCCAACACCACACTTCAAAGACATCAATTCTTCGGCACTCAGCCTTCTTCACAGTCCAACTCTCACATCCATACATAACCACAGGAAAAACCATAGCCTTGACTAGCCGGAACTTTGTTGGCAAAGTAATGTCTCTGCTTTTGAATATGCTATCTAGGTTGGTCATAACTTTCCTTCCAAGGAGTAAGCATCTTTTAATTTCATGGCTGCAGTCACCATCTGCAGTGATTTTGGAGCCCCAAAAAATAAAGTCTGAAACTGTTTCCACTGTTTCCCCATCTATTTGCCATGAAGTGATGGGACCAGATGCCATGATCTTCGTTTTCTGAATGTTGAGCTTTAAGCCAACTTTTTCACTCTCCACTTTCACTTTCATCAAGAGGATTTTAGTTCCTCTTCACTTTCTTCCATAAGGGTGGTGTCATTTGCATATCTCAGGTTTTTGATATTTCTCCTGGCAATCTTGATTCCAGCTTGTGCTTCTTCCAGTCCAGCGTTTCTCATGATGTACTCTGCATAGAAGTTAGTTAGGCAGGGTGACAATATACAGCCTTGATGAACTCCTTTTCCTATTTGGAACCAGTCTGTTGTTCCATGTCCAGTTCTAACTGTTGCTTCCTGACCTGCATATAGGTTTCTCAAGAGGCAGGTCAGGTGGTCTGGTATTCCCATCTCTTGAGGAATTTTCCACTGTTTCTTGTGATCCACACAGTCAAAGGCTTTGGCATAGTCAATAAAGCAGAAATAGATGTTTTTCTGGAACTCTCTTGCTTTTTCCATGATCCAGCAGATGTTGGCAATTTGATCTCTGGTTCCACTGCCTTTTCTAAAACCAGCTTGAACATCTGGAAGTTCACGGTTCACGTATTGCTGAAGCCTGGCTTGGAGACTTTTGAGCATTACTTTACTAGCATGTGAGATGAGTGCAATTGTGCGGTAGTTTGAGCATTCTTTGGCATTGCCTTTCTTTGGGATTGGAATGAAAACTGACCTTTTCCAGTCCTGTGGCCACTGCTGAGTTTTCCAAATTTGCTGGCATATTGAGTGCAGCACTTTCACAGCATCATCTTTCAGGATTTGGAATAGCTCAACTGGAATTCCATCACCTCCACTAGCTTTGTTCATAGTGACGCTTTCTAAGGCCCACTTGACTTCACATTCCAGGATGTCTGGCTCTAGGTGAGTGATCACACCATTGTGATTATCTTCGGAAACCTGAGTTCAATCCCTGGTATGGGAAGATCCCCTAGAGAAAGGAATGGCAACCTGCTCCAGTACTCTTGCCTAGAAAATTCCATGGACAGAGGAGCCTGGTGGGCTACAGTCCATGGGGTTGCAAACAGTTGGACATGACTGAGCAACCAAGCACACGTGTAAAGGTATACAAGTCACCATCTGGAGCAAGGAACAACAGACATGGCAAGAAGCAGACAAACTAAAAAGTCTTGCAAGAAAGAAGCTGGGGAAGGAGAAACATGGAGGAATAAGGGTTTTGAAATGCTTTTGTTTATATTAAGGACTCTCGAAGGACACATGCATACCCAAGAATAGATGCATAGTTATAAAAGACCTAAGAAGGCCCAAGCTTTAACCTCTGCTCAATCTTAAGCCTCAATATAGGCAGGAAGTAAAACCTAAGGCTGAGTTCTTAATGGCCTGGCTAAGCACTGAAAGCATGCCCCAACTCAGAGTCAGTGCACAAAGAACAGGAGAGGTTTTCTTGCTTATTTGTTTGTGCTTTGTTCCTTTCCTCCTCCTCTTCCTCTTCCTTGTCTTCCTCCTCCTTCTCCTCATCTCCTTCTTCCTCTTCTTCTTCCTTCTTCCTCCCCCTCTCCTCCTTCTCTTTCTTCTACTTGTACTTTCTCTTTTTCTATTGATTCCAGGCTTTTAAGGAAATCTCTGTCAAATTACTAGCTGGCCACTAGGCTGATGGAACAGAGACTTCAGTGACCACACACAGCAAACAATACACTCTTTGCAAAGACAGAAAAATCAGAAAAGTCACTAACAGAAAACTACAATATACAACAGCAGAAAAAAATAAAATAAACCTGAGTAGAATAACCAAAAGAGAACTAGTTGTTTATATTAATATTAGCTTTTAAAAATTAAGATACAAAGAAGGACATTATATATTTATAAAGGGGTCAGGTAAGCAAGAATATTTGACAGTTAAAAACATATACACAGTTAAAAATAAAACCCCAAAATATATGAAACAGAAATTGATAGAATTTAAGGGGAAAATAGATTCTACAATAATATAGTCTTCTATGTCCCACTTTCAATAATGGATAGAATTACAGAAATGATCAGTAAAGAAATAGAAGATTTGAACAATACTATAAACCCAGATGGCTAAGATAGTAAAGTGTCTGCCTGCAATGCGGGAGATGGGTTCAATGCCTGGGTCGGGAAGATTCCCTGGAGAAGGAAATGGCAACCCACTGCAATACTCTTCCATGGAAAAGTCCATGGACGGAGGAGCCTGGTAGGCTACAGTCCATGGGGTTGCAAAGAGTCAGACACAACTGAGCAACTTCACTCACTATAAACCAACAAAGCATAATATATATATATATATAATATATATATATATATTATATATATATATATAACAGTGGAGCACACATTCATCTCAAGTGCACATGGATCCAGGATAAATCATATATTAGACAACAAAACAAGCCTCAATAAATGTAAAAAGATTGAAATCATACAAAGTATATTTTCTGAACATGAAAGAATATAACTAGAAATCAGTAACAGAAATAAAACTTGAAAATTCACAAAGGTGTGAAAATTATGAAACAGACACTTAAACAACCACTGGCTCAAAAATAAAACACAAGAGATATTTGAAAGTTAATTTGAGATGAATGAAAAAATGAAAAGCACAATATGTAAAAATCATAGGGTGCAAAACATGCAAGGCTCAAAGAGAAGATGATCATAATTGTCTATAATAAAAAGAAAAGTATCAAATCAATAATTTAACTTCATATATTAAAGAACTCTAAATAGAAGAGCAAACTAAATTCAAGGCTAACAGAATAGAGAAAATAATAAAACTTACAGCAAAGATATAAAAATAAAGAATAGAAAAACAATGGAAAGAATCAACAAAGCCAAAATTGGTTCTTTGAAAAGATCAACAGAATTAAGAAACTTTTATGTAGATTGGCTAACAAAAAAAGAAGATAAATATTGCTAAAATCAGAAATAAAAGTGAGTACATTACTACTGAACTTATAGAAATCAGAAGAGTAATAAGAATACTATGAATACCTGAATGTCAACAAATTGTATGTTACCTGCAATGGAAAAATTCTTAGAAATAAACTGAATCAAAAGTGATTCAGTCTGTATAATAGGCTCTAAGTTCATCCACCTCACTAGAACTGACTCAAATGCATTCCTTTTGATAGCTGAGTAATATTCCATTGTCTATATATATCACAACTTCCTTATCCATTCGTCTGCCAATGGAAATCTACATTGCTTCCATGTCCTAGGATGGAGGGGACACTCATATACCTATGGCTGATTCATATTGATGTATGACAAGAAACATCACAGTATTGTAAAGTAATTATCCTCCAATTAAAATAAATAAATATTTTTGAATGATTCAGGAAGTAGAAAATATGCATAGCTCTGTAATAAATAAGGATATTAAAATAAGTAATAAGTTTTTTTCTCAAGTAAGAAAAGCCCGTGACCAGTCTTCACTGGTGAATTCTACCAAATTTTTAAGTAAGAATGGACATTTATCCTTCTCAGAATCTTCGAAAAAATAGGAAATTCTTCCTTCTTCATTTTGTGAAGCCAGCATGACCCTGTACCTAAAGCCAGACAAAAACTACACATGAAAACTACAGACTAATATCCCTATGAATATAAATGCAAACATCTTCCAAAAAAGACTAGCAAACTGAATTTTTGTTCAGTTGCTGAGTCATGTCTCTTTGCAACCCCATAAACTGCAGCACGCCAGCCTTCCCTGCCCGTCACTATCTCCTGGAGTTTGCTCAAACTATGTCCATCGAGTTGGTGAGGCCATCCAACCATCTTATCCTCTGTTGCCCCCTTCTCCTCCTGCCCTCAATCTTTCCCAGCATCAGAGGCTTTTCTAGTGAGTCCGCACTTCATTTCAGGTGGCAAAAATATTGGAGCTTCAGTTTCAGCATCAGTCCTTACAATGAATATTCAGGCAAACTAAATACAACAGCAAATTAAGGAGATTAGACACTGTGACCAAATGGAATTTGTATCAGGAATTCAGTGGCTGTTCACCATATAAAAATCAAGCACTGTAATACATCATCTTAATAGAATAAAGGAAAAAACCCCAAATGATCATTTCTACTAATGTAGAAAAATATATTTACAATTTTCAACGTGATAAAAACACTCAACAATCTCAGAATAGTAAAGAACTTCCTCAACCTGATCAAAGCCTTCTAAGAAAAATACACACCTAATATATATCTGATGAAAGACTGAACTCTTTTCCCCTGAGATCAGAAGCCAGATGATAATGTCTGCTTTCACCAGTTCTTTGAAATAATATGTTGGAAGTTATAGCCTGTCTTGTTAAGTATGTAGCAATATCTCATTGTGGTTTTAACTTGTATTTTTCCAATGTTTAAATATATTGAATACATTTTTATGTGCTTGTTTTGTACCTGTATATTCTGTTTGGTAAAATGTCTATTCATATCTTTGGCCTACTTTCTAGCTTCTATTTACTGTTGAGTTTTCAGAGTTCACTAATATAATCTAAACACTAGTCCTTCGTTGGATGTGTACTGTGCAAATATTTGTCCAGTTTGTAGCTTTACTTTTCATCCTCTTCACGTGGACCTTCGAGAGCAAAAGCTTTCAATTTAAATGATGTCTAATTGATCCATTTTTTCCCTTTTTTTCACTGTGTTGTTAATTTAAGAACTAAGAACACTGCTTAGCCTTATTTTTCAAAGATTTTTCCTTATGCTTTATCTTTTTCCAGAGATTTTGTAGTTTTAGGTTTTACATTTAAAGCTGTGCTCCATTTTGGGTTAAGCTTTTTAATAAAGTATGATGTTTAGGTGACAGTTTACTTATTTTGCTCCATGCTACTTGCTGAAAAGTGGATTGTTTTGCAACTTTGTAAAAAATCACTTGGGTATAGTTGTATGAGTCTATTTCTGGGTTGTCAATTCTGTTACCTTGAACTTTGTATCTATGTCCCCACTGTGAAGAAGGCTGAGCCCCGAAGAATTGATGCTTTTGAACTGTGGTGTTGGAGAAGACTCTTGAGAGTCCCTTGGACTGCAAGGAGATCCAACCAGTCCATTCTGAAGGAGATCAGCCCTGAGTGTTCTTTGGAAGGAATGATGCTAGAGCTGAAACTCCAGTACTTTGGCCACCTCATGCGAAGAGCTGACTCATTGGAAAAGACTCTGATGCTGTGAGGGATTGGGGGCAGGAGGAGAAGGGGACGACAGAGCATGAGATGGCTGGATGGCATCACTGACTCGATGGACGTGAGTCTGAGTGAACTCTGGGAGTTGGTGATGGACAGGGAGGCCTGGTGTGCTGCGATTCATGGGGTCGCAAAGAGTCGGACACGACTGAGCGACTGATCTGATCTGATCTGATATTTTCAATTTTGGTTTCTGCATGTCCATGGTCATCATCTAAAAATACAATTGATTTTTGTATGTTAGTCCTTTATCCTGTGACCTTATTGAACTAATATTTGTTCTGAGCAGATTTCATATGGCTCTACAATTCCTTTGTGTAAATATGTGGTAACAATGATTATCAGTTCAGTTCAGCTCAGTCACTCAGTTGTGTCTGACTCTTTGCGACCCCATGGACTGCAGCACGCCAGGCTTCCTGTCCATCACCAACTCCCAGAGTTTACTCAAACTCGTGTCCATTGAGTTGGTGATGCCATCCAACCATCTCATTCTCTGTCATCCCCTTCTCCTTCCACCTTCAATCTTTCCCAGCATCAGGGTCTTTTCAAATGAGTCAGTTCTTCACACAAGGTGGCCAAAGTATAGGAGTTTCAGCTTCAGCATCAGTCCTTACAGTGAATATACAGGACCGATTTCCTTTAAGATGCACTGGTTGAATCTCCTTGCAGTCCAAGGGACTCTCAAGAGTCTTCTCCAACACCACAGTTCAAAAGCATCAATTCTTTGGTGCTCAGCTTTCTTTATAGTCCAACTCTCACATCCATACATGACCACTGGGTAAACCATTGCTTTACCTTGATGGACCTTTGTTGACAAAGTAATGTCTCTGCTTTTTAATATGCTGTCTAAGTTGGTCATAACTTTTCTTTTAAGGAGTAAGCGTCTTTTAATTACATGGTTGCAGCCACCATCTGCAGTGATTTTGGAGCCCCCAAAATAAAGTTTGTCACTGTTTCCACTGTTTCCCCATCCATTTGCCATGAAGTGATGGGACCAGATGCCATGATCTTTGTTTTCTGAATGTTGAGTTTGAAGCCAACTTTTTCACTCTCCTCTTTCACTTTCATCAAGAGGCTCTTTAGTTCTTCTTCACTTTCTTCCATAAGGGTGGTGTCATCTGCATATCTGAGGTTATTGATATTCTTCCAGGCAATCTTGATTCCAGCTTGTGTTTCCTCCAGCCCAGAGTTTCTCATGATGTACTCTGCATATAAGTTAAATAAGCAGGGTGACAATATACAGCCTTGGTGTACTCCTTTCCTGATTTGGAAACAGTCTGTTTTTCCATGTCCAGTTCTAATTGTTGCTTCCTGACCTGCATACAGATTTTTCAACAGGTAGGTCAGGTGGTCTGGTATTCCCATATCTTGAAGAATTTTCCACAGTTTTTTGTGATCCACATAGTCAAAGGCTTTGGCATAGTCAATAAAGCAGAAGTAGATGTTTTTCTGGAACTCTTTTGCTTTTTCCATGGTCCAGTGGATGTTGGCATTTTGATCTCTGGTTACCCTGCCTTTTCTAAATCCAGCTTGACCATCTGGAAGTTCATGGTTCACGTAATGTTGAAGCCTCTCTTGGAGAATTTTGAGCATTACTTTGCTAGCATGTGAGATGAGTGCAATTGTGCAGTAGTTTGAGCATTGCTTTTCTTTGGGATTGGAATGAAAACTGACCTTTTCCAGTCCTGTGGCCACTGCTGGGTTTTCCAAATTTGCTAGCATATTGAGTGTAGCACTTTCACAGCATCATCTTTTAAGATTTGAAATAATCAGTTGGAATTCCATCATCTCCACTAGCTTTGCTCGCAGTGATGCTCCTTAAGGCCCACCTGACTTCACATTCCAGGATGTCTGGCTCTAGGTGAGTGATCACACCATCGTGATTATCTGGGTCATGAAGATCTTTTTTGTATAGTTCTTCTGTGTATTCTTGCCACCTCTTCTTAATACCTTCTGCTTCTGTTAGGTCCATACCATTCTGTCCTTTATTGTGCCCATCTTTGCATGAAACGTTCCCTTGATATCTCTAATTTTCTTGAAGATATCTCTAGTCTTTCCCATTCTATTGTTTTCCTCTATTTCTTTCCACTGATCACTAAGGAAAGCTTTCTTATCTCTCCTTGCTATTCTTTGGAACTCAGCATTCAAATGGGTGTATCTTTCCTTTTCTCCTTTGTTTTTCATTTCTCTTCTTTTCACAGCTATTTGTAAGACCTCCTCTGACAACCATTTTGCTTTTTTGCATTTCTTTTTCTTGGTGACGGTCTTAATCCCTGTCTCCTGTATAATGTCATGGACCTCCGTCCATAGTTCTTCAGGCACTCTTTCTATCAGATCTAATCCCTTGAAACTATTTGTCACTTCCACTGTATAATCATAAAGGATTTGACTTAGGTCGTACCTGAATGGTCTAGTGGTTTTTCCCTACTTTCTTCAATTTAAGTGAGTTAGATAATAAGGAGTTTATGATCTATTATGGCATAGAATAAAAATGTACACTCTGAAAGAGCCTAGAAACTATGTCACTAAACAAAACTCACATGCACTATGTATCGTCATATGAGAAACATGGAGTAGAAATGGAAATTAAGAAGACGTAAATATACTTAATAACAAAGACATGCACTTCAGGTAAGAACTTGTCATTGAGGCTGCCAATAACTCTAAATTTCTAATCTTAGAAGATAACAGTGTTTCAAATGACACCTCTAATAGAGGAGTCAGAATTCAGTATTCATGAGT
This sequence comes from Bos indicus, assembly GCF_029378745.1. Taxonomy (NCBI): domain Eukaryota; kingdom Metazoa; phylum Chordata; class Mammalia; order Artiodactyla; family Bovidae; genus Bos; species Bos indicus. Next base: position 58,740,674 of record NC_091789.1, read on the forward strand.
AGATCTTTCCTAACCAACCACAGATGTTTAAATAATATGGTTCCATATTGACTTTTTTTTCATATTTCCTTCTTAAAAGGACATTTCTTTCATTGAATTTACAATTTGGCTTTATCATCTAAACAGGTCACATAAATGATTGGCAGTACTGAAGCTAAGACTTTGTCCGTGTCCCCTCTTTTCATCAAGTACCACTCAGTTGTTGCTATGGTCCTTGGCAACATCATGTACTGTGCTATGGGAACATAATTTTCCATGGCATAATTGCTTTAAAAATCTGGAATTTGCTTCTGTATTCTACTTATACTTATTATGAGCTTGAATGTCAGCTTCAGGACCAGCTTCAAAGGAATTTTTGCTCTTTTATTTCTGCTTAATATTTAATGCTCTGAGCAGTGCCTGGCACATAAGAGGTACCCTCAAAATATTTGTTAAATGAAGGAAATGGAAATCATGTCTCTTGAGATCTGCTCTTTATTTGTACTTTTTTCAAAAAGTGAAGCTCCTGAGAAACCTGTCATTCAACTCCTGTGATTTCTGAGGCTTAAAAATACTTTACCAACAGAAAGGTATTAACCAAAAGGTACAAACAGTTATGCAAGATGAATAAGTCCTAGAGGTCTACCATAGAGCATAGTTCCTGTAGCTAATAATACATTTAATACTGAAAATTTTGCTAAGAGGCTAGATCATATGTTAAGTATTTTTATCACAAAATGATAGTAATAAAGAAGACAGGAAAAAACTTTTGGAGGTGATGGATATATTTATAACAGATAGTGGCCATGTTTTCATGGCTGTATACTTACCTCCATATTCAAAGTTGTATAGGTGGAAAATGTAAAGCTTTTTATGTAAATTGTATCTCAATAGAGTGATTTTAAAAAAAAGCACTATACTCATTCCAATGAGATATATCGGAGGATGGAGCTTTTGACATAAGCCCAGCATTATCCAAGCATCGGGAACACCTTTGGCAAAAATTAAATAGAAAGTAAAATATGATGGAAGAGTGTAAGATCTTAGTGCATGCATACTAAGTCATTTCAGCTGTGTACAACTCTTTGTGACCCTATGGACTATAGCCTGCCAGGCTCCTCTGTCCGTGGGATTCTCCAGGCAAGAATACTGGAGTGGGTTGCATGCCCTCCTCCAGGGGATCTTCCTGATCCAGGGCTTGAACCTGTATCTCTTCCATCTCCTGTGTTGGTAGATGTGTTCTTTACCACTAGCACCACCTGGGAAGCTCCCCAAATCCTTGGATTTTAATTTAATTTGACACAGGAGCAAATTAATTTTTATTAAATTTTTTGGAGTTTATTTATGGGAAATTCATAAAGGAAAAGGAGAGGGTTTTTTGTTTGTTTTCAAATTCAGGGCATCTCTACATTCTGGTCATTTTATTATTGGTCTATCTAAATGTGATCTAATATTAGAACTTCTGATGAACTTTATTACAACATAGGTGGATGTAAGGAAGGATGAGAAATAGGAGAGCAAAACTAGAACTACAGAGAAAGACTATCTTTGTAAATGAATAATTTACTGCTATAGGTGTGGGAAATCTTGCTAATGAGAGCATGGTAGCCAGGTGGCTAGACAAAATCCAGAATGAATCCATGGTACTACTAACTATAGCACCAGGAGCACAGGGCTCAATCAGCAATTACTAATAAAAAGTTTTCATATGCTGAGTGAAAAGACAACTCTAATAAAATCTGGTGATGGGATATGCAGCTACACACTTGACTTATCATAAGTTTAATTAATGATTAAGATATGTGAGTTAGAAGAGCAAAGACCTTATGAAACATTGGAATGAAGGTGGATTAAAGGTCCTCCATTTCCCTGGCTACTTGTTTCCACATTGAAAGATTTCACAATTGCACTCCTGATCTCTCTCCCTAAGCTTCCCTCCCTTGGGGAGGATGATTGATGAGCTTGGGAGAAGAAATTGAGTTCCTAGGTCGGTCTTGTCTTCTGTCTTTGGATCTTACTGTCTACAATGAGGATTCAGTCTGGCTTTCTTTATGCTGTAAGTTAAAATGGACTTGTTCTGTGGTGCTAGGAGATGAGGAAGGCAGCAATTTTCTAGCAGTAACAGAGACTGGGTCACTAAATTTGTCTAGCTCAATGGGGGAATTATTTGCAAACACTTTGGTTAAGTCTCAGGAATAAAGCTAACATTTTGATGTTCACCTCACTGTGTAGACTTCCCTTGTGGCTCAGCTGGTAAAGAATCTGCCTGCAATGTGGGAGACCTGGGTTCTATCCCTGAGTTGGGGAGATCCCCTGGAAAAGGGAAAGGCTACCCACTCCAGTATTCTGGCCTAGAGAATTCCAAAGACTGTATAGTCCATGGGGTTACAAAGAATCAAGCATAAATGAGCGACTTTCATTTTGACTATTCTCTGTCACCCAAGTCTTATTTTTTTATTGATTCTAATTAGGAAACATTTAAAAAGTGCTTAACACATCTGCTGTATTAACCTCAAAAAGAAAAATAAAGCAGTTCAAATCTCATGAGTTTTCCAGGATGACTTAATATAAATATAAATAATCGGGATGGCTTAATATAAATATAAATAATTAGCAGGAAGATAAAAGTGGTAATATTTTTTGTGGACTCTTCCATTTCAGGAACTTTGGAAGATATTTCAAGCTTCAAATTTAAAAATCATTGTACTAGACACTGAGAATACATTTTTTTTTCTGTGAGATTGTTCTTGAAAGACCTTTGTCACTTCTGTTCCTGGGTGAGCAATATAGAACTCGGGCTACAGTCTGAGATACTTCTAATCCCAGAATATTTTTCAAAAGCAATTGTCTTCAGATGTATTTATATATCATCTTTATATAAACCTGTCTTTGTGTTAAAAGAGAAAATTCAATTATATTTGGAATTTTAGGATAAAAGGAAATATTATACTAAATGAGAAGTTTAAAAAAATCCTCCCTTGAAATTGAGAAGTTTGGGGTAAGTTATTGGCACAAATGGTATGCAATGAGAAGGCATTCTGTTTATCCAGATTGAGAGTCCAGCAGATACGTATGCAATTGAACTACTTAGCAGAGTAAAATGTACATTTAAAAAAACAACAACAACAAGGGACAGTTTTGTGTGCACACTTGTGAGAAACAGAATTCTTTCATTGCATTATTGGAGCTTCCCTGGTGGCTCAGAAAGTAAAGAATCTGACTGCAATGCAGGAGACACAAGAGACCCGGGTTCAGTCCCTGGGTCAGGAGTAAATGGCAATGGCAACCCACTCCAGTATTCTTGCCTGAAAAATCCCGTGGACAGAGGAGCCTGGTGGGCTACAGTCCATGGAATCACAAAGAGTCAGACACGACTGAGCAAATAACACTTTCACTTTTCTTTCATGTATATAGGGCTTATTCATTGAACAATAGAGTATATTTTATGCATCTTTACTTTTTGGTGCTTCTGGCATCCAAAGCAAGAGTTGGCTATTGACTTCTGGACTGATCAACATTTATATTTAGTCCACCGAAGAACAGGGAGTTGTTTTGTAAGCTATGCGTGTGCTTGCGAGGTGAACATAGTGGTAGAAACATATGGAAACGGGAATGTTGATTCTGATTTCAGGTAATACAAAATGAAAACATGCCACCCATCTCTGCCACTGAATACAGCTACAGCTGGGAAAGAATGAGTGGAGAAGCTGAGGACTTTGAAATATAAATAGCAGCGGGCAAGTTGAGAAAGGACAACCAAATTCAAAATATCAGGGAACTGACAGTGAGTTTAACATATTTTTTACTTCTTGTACTCTCTGTCTTGAATGTAATACACTCTGAAAGTGAGTACTGTGGTGTAGAAAGTGAGAGTTTAGAGAGATTAAAATAGTTGGATGAAAAATATCTAACATTCATTGAGATTACCGATATAGCCTTTCCTTCCTTTCTTTGAAATGCACCTCTCATTGTTAGCACCTCTCATTGCTAAGTTGTGTCCAACTTTCTTGCAAACACATGGACTGCGGGCTCCTCTGTCCATGGGATTTCCCAGGCAAGAATACTGGAGTGGGTTGCCACGCCTTCCTCCAGAGGATCTTCCCAACCCAGGGATCGAACCTGTGTGTCCTGCATTGCAGTCAGATTCTTTACCATCCGAGACACCTGGGAAGCCCACATTTCACATTACATACATTTTTTTTTCAAAATGCATCATTAAATTAAATACAAAATCTGAAACTGTAAAGCATCTGAAATAAAATATAGGGAAAAAATTTTATGACCTTCAGGGAGGCAAAGACGTCTTAGATATGACACCAAAAACATGATCCATGACAACTTGACATTATCAAAATTAAAGCTATTCTCCTTGAAAAAACACTGTTAAGAGAATGAAAAAAAATAAGCTACAGAGAGAAAATATTTTCATATCACACCTGATAAAGGACATGTATCCAGAATACATACACACACACACACAAACTCAGAACTCAGGAAGCAAATAAACAAACCAACATAAAATAAAATCACAAAACTCAATAATATGATAATAAACATTAAACATCAGATGGGAAAAGAATTTTAACAGACATTTTGTTAAAGAATATATAGGAATCACAAATTAGTACATCAAAAGATGTTTAACACTATTAATTATCAGGAAAATTCAAATTAAAACGACAATGTGTTAGCATCACACACATTTTAGAATGAATAAAATTAAAAATATTAACCACACTAAGTACTGGATGGGATGTACAGAAGTATTGAATGGGATGTAGCAAGACTGGAACTGTCATACACTACTGGTGGGAATATGAAATGTCACAGACACATTAAAAAACAGTTTGGTAGACCACAAGTAACAAATGTCTCTGAGAATGTAGAGAAAAGAGAGCACTGACTCACTGTTGATAGGAATGTAAATTGGTATAGCCACTGTGGAGAACAATATGGAGGTTCCTTAAAAAACTAAACATAGAATCACCAAATGACCCAGCAATTCTACTCCTCTGTATATATCTGAAAAAAAAACAACATTAATTCAAAAAGATACATGCATCCCCAGTGTTCATAGCAGCATCTTTACTATTGTCAAGATATGGAAACAATCTAAGTGTCCATCAAAAGATGAATGGATAAATAAAATTATATATATATATATATATATACATATACATATATATGTATATATATATAATTGAATACTATTCAGCCATAAAAAGAATGAAATTTTGCCATTTGTAACAATGTGGATTGACTTGGAGAGTTTTATGCTAAAGTGTAATAATTCAGACACACAGAGAGAAATACCATGTAATATCATGTGTGGAATTTAAAAAGTAAAACAAGTTAGTGAATGTAACAAAAAGCAAATGGATATCTGTTCACAGATGTAGAGAACAAAGCAGTGGTTATCAGTGGGGAAGGAAAGGGTAAGGGACAAGATAGGGGTGGAGGATTAAGAGGTACAAACTGTTATATATAAAATAAATAAACTACAAGGATATATTATACATCACAGATAATATAGCAAATATTTAATAATAAATATAAATGCAGTATAATCTATGAAAATATTGAATCATTATGCTGTACATCTGTAACTTACATAATGTTGTACATCAACTATATATTGATAAAAATAAAAATAAAGAGGAAGAAAGAATTCTAAGGGATTGATGCTATGGAAAATGTTTGTCAGCTGGCTTTATGGTCTTCTGTGCCAGCTGAGTGGTGAATGGGGCATTTGCTTCTTACCTCCCATTTTTTGTTATTCCTCTATTGCTGTTGTGGTCAGTCATGTCTGACTCATTGTGAACCCATGAACTGTAGCCCACCAGGCTCCTCTGTCCATGGAATTTTCCAGGCAAGAATATTGGAGTGTGTTGCCATGCCCTCCTCCAGGGGATCTTCCTGACCCAGGGATCAAACCCACGTCTCTTGCATCTCCTGCATTAGTGGGCAGGTGGGTCCTTTATCACTAGTATCACCAGAGACATCTATATGAAATGAATGGTTATGTATAAATACAAATGTTATGTTTTTGTGGTAGGTGTTTTTTGTATTTTTTAATATTTTTCTTTTCCTTTGATTTCAACCTCTCTCAAAGGCTTCTAATTGGCCTCTTTCTGATCACAGGGTTATAAATAAACATGACTGCTTGGAAAAAAAAAAAAACAGGTTGGCCATTTCTTTAATAATTAAACACATGCCTATCATATTATCTAGACATTTCACTCTTAGATATTTCCCAAGAGAAATGAAACAGTACATCCATAGAAGATATGCACATGAATGTTCATAGCAATTTAATTTGAATTAGTAAAAAATACTGTAAACAGGAACATTTCGAATGTCCACTGAGAAGTAAATAAATATAGCACCACTATTCACAATAACCAAGACAAGGAAACAACCTAATTGTCCATCAACAGATGAATAGATAAAGAAGATGTGTTACATATATACAATGAAATACTACTTGGCCATAAAAATAATGCCATTTACAGAAACATGGATGTAACTAGAGACTATCACACTAAGTGAAGTAAGTCAGAAAGAGAAAAACAAATACCATATGATATCACTTATATGTGGATTCTAAAATATGACACAAATGAAGAAATGAACTTATCTATGAAACAGAATTGGGATATAGAGAACAGACTGGTATTGCCAAGGAGGAGGGTGGTGGGAGAGGGGTGAAATGAAACGCTGGGATTATCAGATGCAAACTATTATACATAGAATTGATAAAGAACAAATTCCTACTGTATATCACAGGGAACTATATTCAATATCCTGTGATAGACCATAATGGAAAATAATATTTTTTAAAATTAATGTATATAGGTATATATCTGAATCACTTTGCTGCACAGCAGTAGTTAACACAACACTGTAAATCAACTATACTTCAATTTTAAAAAGGAAATAAATTAATAAACTACAAACTGTAATATATCGATACCTATCCCTTTACCTCAGCTTCCCCAGTGGCTCAGCAGTAAAGATTCCAACTGCGATACAGGAGATGCACCTAGACTCAGGTTAGATCCCTGGGTCAAGAAGATCCCTTGGGGGAGCGCATGGCAACCCACTGCAGTATTCTTGCCCGGAGACTCCCATGGACAGAGGAGTCTAGCGGGCTATAGTCCATAGGGTCACAAAGAGTCGGACCCGACTGAAGCGACTGAGCATGCACACACACCTACATCTATACCTACAGCTACATCTCTATACCTATCTATCCAGATATCTATAGAAATATATCAGTAATAGAAATGAGTTAGTAATATATGCTACAATATACATGAATCTCAAAACAATTATCATAGTGAAACAAGACCACCAAAATATATGCACACACTGCATTATTGCATTAGTATGAAATCATACAAAATTCAAGACCTGTGAGTAACCATGGAACAGGAGGGAGGGTGCAGAGAGAACAAGAAAGGATTATCAGAGGAATGAAGAAGCTTCTAGGAATCAATGAAATGAAATGTCATCATCTTGAGAGTGGAGAGAGTTTTATGAGCTCATATATATGTCAAAAGGCTTCCTGGGTGGCTCAGCAGTAAAGAATGCACCTACAGCAGGAAACATGGGTTAGACCCCTGGGTCTGGAAGATCCCCTGGAGGAGGGCATGGCAACCCACTCCAGTATTCTTGCTTGAAAATTCCATGGACAGAAGAACCTAGTGGGCTACATTCCATGGGGTCTGAGAGAGCCAGACAAAACTAAGTGATTGAGCGCGCACACACATATATGTTGAAAACTGTACTGTATAGTTTAAATGTGTAACAGCATGTTTTATGTCAAACATATCCTCATACATCCATTTAATAAAGTAAAATAATGGAAAAAGACAAACCATGCAAACATTAAACATAATGCTGGAGTGGATATATTACTATGGTAAAAATTATATTTCAAAACAAGGTTCATTTAAGGGATGAAGAAGGGTGTAACAATGCTAAAGGATTCAATTGAAGGATTGAAAATCCCAAATGGATATGTGCCTTGCATGTGTGCTCAGTCTGACTCTGCAGCCCCGGGCTTCTCTGTCCATGAAATTTTCTTGGCAAGAATACTGGAGTGGGTGGCCATTTCCTACTCCAAGGATCAAACATGACTCTTTTTCATCTTCCGCCTTGGAGGGCAGATCTTTTACCACTAGCGTCACCTGGGAAGCCCAGATATGTGCTTAACTGAGCTTCAAAATAACTGAAACAAAAAAGAAGGAAATTAAAGAAGAAATAGAAAATTAGGCATTTGTAGTTAGATGTTCTAACACTATTTTCTGAATAACTTATAAATAGTAAGTTTGAATAAGATTTAGACAAGACTATCAAATAACTGATCTAATTGATATTTATGAAGCACTCCACATGGCATCTGGCATAATAAATATTCTTTTCAAATGCATATGCATCATTTACCAAGATAAATGATATTTTGGACCACTAAAAATCCTCAATAAGATTAAAATGTTAAAATTATACAATATATCTTCTCTGGCCATAATGAAATTAAACTAGAAATAAATTACAGAAAAAAAAATTTAATTCCATTGTTCTAAAATTAAACATCATTCATAAATAATATGTCAAATGGGAAGCCATAAGAAAAGTTAGGAACTATTTTGAAAGGAATAAAAATAAAACACAAGATATCCAAATTTTTGTGATGCTTTTTAAAGCAATATTTAGAGAGAAATTTATAGCATGAAATATTTGGAAGAGGAAATAAAGATCCCTAATCAATTATCTAAACTACCACATTAAAAAATTAGCAAAAGAAGAGCAACTTATACCCATAGCAAGCAGGAACAATGAAATCATAAAAATAAGAGTAGAAATCAATGAATTTGAAAGAAGAAAATCAATAAGGAAAATGAATGAAAATACAAGCTGATTCTTTCATTATAAGAAAATTGATAGCACCCTAGCCTGACTGACCAGAAAAAAAAAGGAGATCAACAAAGAAGAAAAAATTACCAATTACTAGAAGTTAAAGGTAGGATATCACTAAAGATACTGTAAACATTAAAAATATAATAAGGAAATATTATAAATGTTTTTATGCATAAATTCAACAACATGCTTTATATCAACTACTGTCTGAAATAAACTATCGACAGTCATTCAAGAAGAAATCTACAGCATTCAGTTCAGTTCAGTCGCTCAGTCGTGTCCAACTCTTTGCTACCTCATGGACTGCAGCACACTGTCAATCACCTGTCCTCCTTGCCCATCACCAACTCCCAGAGTTTACTCAAACTCATGCCCATTGAGTCCGTGGTGCCATCCAACCAGCTCATCCTCTGTCATAGCCTTCTCCTCCCGCTTTCAATCTTTCCCAGCATCAGGGTCTTTTCAAATGAGTCAGTTCTTCACATCACGTGGCCAAAGTATTGGAGTTTCAGCTTCAGCATCAGTCCTTCCAATGATACTCAGGACTGATTTCCTTTAGGATAGACTGGTTGGATCTCCTTGATGTCCAAGGGACACTCAAGAGTCTTCTCCAACACCACAGTTCAAAAGCATCAATTCTTCAGCGCTAAGCTTTCTTTATAGTCCAACACTCATATCCATACATGACTACTGGGAAAACCATTGATTTAACTAGATGGACCTTTGTTGGCAAAGTAATGTCTGCTTTTTAATATGCTGTCTAGGTTGCTCATAAATTTCCTTCCAAGGAGTAAGCGTCTTTTAATTTCATGGCTGCAATCACCATCTGCAGTGATTTTGGAGCCCCAAAAAATAAAGTCTGCCACTGTTTCCACTGTTTCTCCATCTATTTGCCATGAATTGATGGGACTGGATGCCATGATCTTAGTTTTTTGAATGTTGAGCTTTAAGCCAACTTTTTAACTCTCCTCTTTCACTGTCATCAAGAGGCTCTTTAGTTCTTCTTTGCTTTCTGCCATAAGGGTGGTGTCATCTGCATATCTGAGGTTATTGATATTTCTCCCAGCAATCTTGATTCCAGCTTGTGCTTCATCCAGCCCAGCATTTCTCATGATGCACTCTGCGTATAAGTTAAATAAGTAGGGTGACAATACACAGCCTTAACGTACTCCTTTTCCTATTTGTTGTTGTTCCATGTTGTTCTATGTCCAGTCTGTTGTTCCATGTCCAGTTCTAACTGTTACTTCCTCACCTGCATACAGATTTCTCAAGAGACAGGTCAGGTGGTCTGGTATTCCCATCTCTTTCAGAATTTTCCACAGTTTGTTGTGATCCACACAGTCAAAGGCTTTGGCATAATCAATAAAGCAGAAATAGATGTTTTTCTGGAACTCTCTTGCTTTCTCCATGATCCAGTGGATGTTGGCAATTTGATCTCTGGTTCCTCTGAATTAATAATTCTATGTCTTTTCCAGAAATTATATTCATAGTGAAAATCACTCCAACAATGAAAACTTCAGAACCAGACTTCATTGGGGAGAATTCTACAAAATGCTTAATATTACCAATTCTACACAAATTCTTCTATAAAATAAAAAATAAAGGCTTTACTTCACACTCATTTCATGAGAACACAATTTTACTGAAGGCATAAAAAGATAAAAACATGTTAAACAATTGAAACTACAGACTAATGACTCATTAATATAGAGGCAAGCATCCTTAACAAAATACTAGCAAATTGAATCTAACAGTACATGGAAAAATGATAATTTATCATCAACAAATGGGAAATACTCACGAATTTCAAGTTGGCCTAAACTGAATCTGCCTGCAATGTAGGAGACCAGGGTTCTATTCCTGCGTCAGGAAGATCCCCTGAAGAAGGAAATGGCAAACCACTTCAGTATTCTTGCCTGGGAAATCCCATGGACAGAGGATGGCTACAGTTTATGGGGTTGCAGAGTCAGACACAACTTAATGACTAAACAACAACAACAACAAAAATTCAAAAATCGATTAATGCAATTCACTATAGGAAGACAAAAGAAAAAAAAAGTATTTTCAATCAATACAGAAGCATTTAACAACATTCAATATGAATTTTTCCAAATCAAATGGACAAAAATCATCCAACGACATGTAATAAGTAGAAACTTCCTCAAACTCATGAAAGGTACTAATAAAAAGTTTTTACACTCAACATTGTATTTAATGGTGAATGACAATGCTTTTCCCCCTAAGTTTGGGAACTAGACAAAGAAGTGTGCTCTCAACACTCGTCTTTAACATATCGGTGTCCTTTGGTATTAAAATTAAACAAGGAAAAGATATTTTATAAAACATAAAAAAAAAAACCTGTCTTTTTCCTGACATAAAGAATCCCAAAGAATTTACTAAAAAGCCATTCTAATAGTTGAGTTTAACAAGGTTGCAGGTTTGGAATATATATAAATCAATCATATTTCTATGTATAATCAACAAAAAGTGGAAATTGAAATGAACAAAGAGTATTTTTATAGGTGCACCAAAAATTGAAATACATGCAAACCTCATCGTAACTCAACCAAGGCTAAAATGGTTAAAACAGAAGGGAGAAATCGGGGAGAGAAAGAAAGGGTTTCTTCTCTGCTTCCCATTCATAGTGTCATATTAGTAAAGGACCTTCAGCAATGTCCTTTCTTCTGTTTATCCTCCAACTCCAAGGCACTCATGATTGCACCACTCAGAAAGACCAACAGCAAGTCTTCTGGGATCTGCTTTACTCAGAGGTCTGGTTCCCAACTAGTGTGTGGAGTGGGATCCTCCTCTGAGATTCTGAGGCTCGGCACCAGCCTGGAAGCTCCCTCTTCTCAAGCCTGGAAGCTCCCTCTTCTCAAAGATAGCATTCCCTGGTGTGTGGTTTTCCTTTACTGAACCATTTTAGGAACCGACACTAGCTATGCAGTCTCTTTTCCTCAGAGGTCTGAGTTCTAGCACTGAGGGAATCATCCTCCCCTTAGAGTTCTCAGAACACCCAGATCTTCCTTTGGTTGGCCCAGCTTTAGGAGTGGCATTCCTTTTTGTCTCTATATAAATTTAGTCTTCCTTTTATGTTTATTTAAATGCTCCCAGACTGTTTAGCCAATTTCCTCTATTTAATCTTCACTCTTATCAGCATGTGTGGTTTCTGTTTCCTGACTACAGTCTAACTGATATGCTTTTTTTTTCTGATTGGACCCTGACAAATGTTAAGGGTTTTTTTTTCTGTGGTGGTTTTTCAGGTTTCCTCTTAGCCTGTGCTTTTCAGGATCACCTCTTGAATCTGGTACTTGATTTTCCTCAATACTTTTTGGAGCACTTTTGCCATCTTCTCTTCAAATATTGCTTACTGTTCAGTCTCTCTCACTCTTTGCACTGTGACTTACAAATTTATGTCATTTTCTACACTTTTATTTTGTTGCCTCTGCTTTATTACTAAAAGTTCTTTTTACTTTTTATCCACTTTTTTCTCTTTTCACTCTGACTAATCTGTTTAAAAATTCTTGATTTCTGTATTTTGGTAAATTTTATTTATTGTTGAACTTGTCACTATCTCCAATTCTATTAATTTTTAATGTTTTTGTTTAGCTTTTTTTCTTAGTTGTACACAATTTCTTACTAAATATAAAGTGTCTTCTATGTGTTTTCAAAGCGATTCCCCTTGAATTCTCTTTTATGTTGTATTAATATTGTATTAATATCCCATTAATACTTATGTTAATACTTATATTAATACTTATCCCATTAATAATTATGTTGTATTAATATTGTTGTATTAATATCCCATTCTTCAATTCTTTAAATATATTCTTGACATAAGCTTTATATCTTTTCATTGTTTTATTGTTTTTCACAAAGCATTATTTTTCAGATGCATAAATTAAATAGAAGTACATTCTCCTAGTTGAATCTTACAATATGACTATAATATTAGTATCTAACTAGATACTCATTACCTGAGTATACTCTTCTTCCTCCACTTCTTTCACATCAAATTTATTTTATCAGTTTTGTATATGCCATTAAAGATCTTTTTCCATAAATATAGATGCTTTTATGTTAAACTAAAATAATAGAGAGAATATTGTTTTCCATCTGTATGGGATTTTAAATTAATGACATGTTATCTTTTGGTATGTAATATGATTCTCTTTCTATATTAATATATTTAAATCCATCTCATTCTTTTGTTGGATGCATAGGGTGGTGCAGTGATACAGAATCCACCTACCAATGCAGGAGATGCAATAGATGCAGGTTCAGTCCCTGGGTTAAAAGATACCCTGGAGAAGGAAATGGCAACCCAGTCCAGTATTTTTACCTGGGAAATTCCATGGACAGAGGAGCCTGGCGGGCTACCGTCCATGGGATCTCAAAGAGTCAGACACGTCTGAGCACTCACACACACACACAGACCTTATATCAATTATTCTATCCCTTCTAGTGCTACTTTGTTACCAGTTGTTTTGTTTTGTTGTATTACAAAACCAATGCAATGAATAGTCATGGCAATAGTCAGTTCTCTCCTGAAGCACAGCAAAGACATATCAATAAATGCTGAAAGACTCACGCATGCAATTCACATACCTCTCACTTCCAAAAAAAGGAGATAACTAGTTTTTAAATCCCCAAGCTGATGCCTGAGTAATTTACAATTATATGAGCTTTAGGAAATCTCCTGTCTTTGAGGTTATAGAGAAAGGAAGAAATGAAATGTATTATTTAAAGAAAGTTGGCCCAGTGAAACTTGGACTAATTGTGAGTTTTATATAGAAAACTATTGAGAGTGTTAAATTAAAAGGAATTCTCTGCAGTGTTAAAAAATACTCCCTGCAAATAAAACTAGGAAGATAAAACTAAGAAACAGAAAGTTTATACTGAAAGTAACAGAGGTAGTGAGTGGCAGAGCTAGGATTCAAGCCCACAAATGTCTCTGTGGATCTCTCTGATTAGGAAGTACAGTTGTGAATGATCTCAGGGCAGAAGTTGCCAGATAAAATACAGAACACGCAATTAATTTCAATGTCATATGAGGAATTTTTTTAGTGTAAGCATGATCCATAAAATATTTGCCGTGTAACTGAAATTCAGGTTTAACTGGACTTTCTGTTATTTTATTTGCTAAATCTGGCAATCCTACCAATATTTATCTTCTATGTATAAAAGCTATGTGCCTTGGTTTCCTTTTTCATTTTTTTCCTCACACAAAGAAAAAGTGTGACAATCTTCTTTTGGTTTATATACAGGTATATTTCTGAACTTGCCTGGGACATACACTATGGGTCCTAGGAGGTTTGAGACAGGTTTTTCTTGCTTTTGAGTCCCTTGGCTAGCCACTCAGGGGATGCTCCTCTGCTTGCTGCTGCTGCTGCTGCTACTAAGTCGCTTCAGTCTTGTCCGACTCTGTGTGACCCCATAGATGACAGCCCACCAGGCTCCGCCATCCCTGGGATTCTCCAGGCAAGAACACTGGAGTGGGTTGCCATTTCCTTCTCCAATGCATGAAAGTGAAAAGTGAAAGTGAAGTCGCTCAGTAAGTGTCCAACTCTTCATGACCCCATGGACTACAGCCTACCAGGCTCCTCCGTCCATGGGATTTTCCAGGCAAGAGTACTGGAGTGGGGTGCCGTTGCCTTATCCGCTTATGCTTGCTAGTAGGAAGTAAAACCGTGGTAATCTCAGTCTCTCTAACCTGAATAAATATATATTATAGAAACTGTGTGTGTGCTTATGTATTCTGTTGATAAGTTAGTGTGGTATTCACCAAATGTACCTAAATTTTGTTTTTAAAATTAATTTTAAAATAGCATAAATGTAAAACACCTATGAACATATTATCAATGATAATCTGTAGGTTTTATAGTTGCCTAGGGACAAGCATAATCCCTAATGTAGCAGCCTCATATTTATCTTCTGTCCTGTGTTCCTGAGCACTATGGAGCAGTGAATCCATCTCATTCAAGTTGTTCTTCATGGTCCTTGGTATGATGAGTGACTTTCCAACAAATCCTGGACACTTTACTCTGTTGGGACATACTTGATTTTATGTAAACATTCTATTTCAACACATAGGCACTCATCCTTTTTTAGGTCTAACTTATATATCCTGGTCAACTTTTGTGACCTTTAGTTCAAATGGTAATTTAATTTTCAAGCCCAATTCAGTATTATGCTGGTTGGCTTCGTTCTGGCTCTACTAGGCTCCCTCTCAATCTCTGCAGGTTTCACCTGTGTACCCAAAGTCACTGTGTGGGAGCAGATGAAATATTGGGTCTTGGTTGCTGATACTGTGGTGGTCTAACCCACCACTGCTCCATGCATGGCCTCTGGAACAGGTCCCTGGCTGGGCCTTCATGACTGCACCCCCGCTGTTGATTGGGTCACCACTGCTTCTATTGCTGGATACGGTGGCTCTTCCCTCCAGGTGTTTAACTGGCTGGTTTATGTCAATTCCTTGGGAAAGAAAGAGTTTGTTTTCTTATGTGTTTGTTTTATGCCTGTGAGAACTTCCAGGTTGTGGGTTTCTTTGGAACTTAGGGATATATAAGAGATATGGAGAAAGTCCAAGAGATTCACAGTGGTGTCTTTCCTCAAGTCATAAGTTCTATGGCTTGTCAGCTCTTTCTTCTATCTTTAGAGTCCTTTTATGATTGTCTGTTGAATTTGTTTTTGTTTTGTTCAGTCGTTCAGTCTTGTCCAGTTCTTTGTGACCCCATAGACTATAGCACACCAGGCTTCCCTGTCCTTTACTATCTCCCAGAGTTTGCTCAAATTCATGTCCATTGATTCAATGATGCGATCCAACCATCTCATTCTCTGTCACCCCCTTCTTCTCTAGGCCTCAATTTTTCCCAGCATCAGGGTCTTTTACAATGAATCAGCTCTTCGCATCTGGTGGCCAAAGTATTGGAACTTCAACTTCAGCATCAATCCTTCCAATGAATATTCAGGGTTGATTTCCTTTAGGATTTACTGGTTTGATCTCCTTGCTGTCCAAGAGACTCTCAAGGGTCTTCTCCAACACCACAATTCAAAAGTATCAGTTCTTCTGTGCTCAGTCTTCTTTATGGTACAACTCTCACATCCATACATGACTACTGGAAAAACCATAGCTTTGACTAGACAGACCCTTGTTGGCAAAGTGATGTCTCTGTTTTTTAATACACTGTCTAGGTTTGTCATAGCTTTTCTTCCAGGGAGCAAGCATCTTTTAATTTCATGGCTACAGTGATCATCCACAGTGATTTTGAAGCCCAAGAAATTAAAGGCTTTCACTGTTTCCATTGTTTACATGCCTGTTTACCATGAAGTGATGGGATCAGATGCCATGATCTTAGTTCTTTGAGTGTTGAATTTTAAGCCAGCTTTTTTGCTCTCCTCTTTCACCTTTATCAAGAGGTTCTTTAGTTCTTCTTTTTTTCTGTCAATAGGGTGGTGTTATCTGCATATCTGAGGTTATTGATATTTCTCCTAGCAATCTTGATTCCAGCTTGTGCTTTATCCAGCCTGGTATTTTGCACAATGCCACTCTGCATAGAAGTTAAATAAGCAGGGTCCTTTCCCATTTTTTTTTTTTTTTTTTTGCAATTATAAACACATTTTGTTTATGTATGATTCTTTTTTTTTTTTTTTTGCTTTTTTTTTTTTTTTTTTTTAAATTTCAGGTATACACGTGCTCCCCATCCTGAACCCTACTCCCTCCCCCCTCCCCATACCATCCCCCTGGGCCGTCCCAGCGTACCAGCCCCAAGCATCCAGCATCGTGCACTGAACCTGGACTGGCATCTCGTTTCATACATGACATTTCACATGTTTCAATGCCATTCTCCCAAATCTTCCCACCCTCTCCCTCTCCCACAGAGTCCATAAGCCTGTTCTATACATCAGTGTCTCTTTTGCTGTCTCGTATACAGGGTTATCGTTACCATCTTTCTAAATTCCATATATATGCGTTAGTATACTGTATTTATGTTTTTCCTTCTGGCTTACTTCACTCTGTATAATAGGCTCCAGTTTCATCCACCTCATTAGAACTGATTCAAATGTATTCTTTTTAATGGCTGAGTAATACTCCATTGTGTATATGTACCACTGCTTTCTTATCCATTCATCTGCTGATGGACATCTAGGTTGCTTCCATGTCCTGGCTATTATAAACAGTGCTGCGATGAACATTGGGGTACACGTGTCTCTTTCCCTTCTGGTCTCCTCAGTGTGTATGCCCAGCAGTGGGATTGCTGGATCATAAGGCAGTTCTATTTCCAGTTTTTTAAGGAATCTCCACACTGTTCTCCATAGTGGCTGTACTAGTTTGCATTCCCACCAACAGTGTAAGAGGGTTCCCTTTTCTCCACACCCTCTCCAGCATTTATTATTTGTAGACTTTTGGATTGCAGCCATTCTGACTGGTGTGAAATGGTACCTCATAGTGGTTTTGATTTGCATTTCTCTGATAATGAGTGATGTTGAGCATCTTTTCATGTGTTTGTTAGCCATCTGTATGTCTTCTTTGGAGAAATGTCTATTTAGATCTTTGGCCCATTTTTTGATTGGGTCATTTATTTTTCTGGAGTTGAGCTGTAGGAGTTGCTTGTATATTTTTGAGATTAGTTGTTTGTCGGTTGCTTCATTTGCTATTATTTTCTCCCATTCTGAAGGCTGTCTTTTCACCTTGCTAATAGTTTCCTTTGATGTGCAGAAGCTTTTAAGTTTAATTAGGTCCCATTTGTTTATTTTTGCTTTTATTTCCAATATTCTGGGAGGTGGGTCATAGAGGATCCTGCTGTGATGTATGTCAGAGAGTGTTTTGCCTATGTTCTCCTCTAGGAGTTTTATAGTTTCTGGTCTTACATTGAGATCTTTAATCCATTTTGAGTTTATTTTTGTATATGGTGTTAGAAAGTGTTCTAGTTTCATTCTTTTACAAGTGGTTGACCAGATTTCCCAGCACCACTTGTTAAAGAGATTGTCTTTAATCCACTGTATATTCTTGCCTCCTTTGTCAAAGATAAGGTGTCCATATGTGCGTGGATTTATCTCTGGGCTTTCTATTTTGTTCCATTGATCTATATTTCTGTCTTTGTGCCAGTACCATACTGTCTTGATAACTGTGGCTTTGTAGTAGAGCCTGAAGTCAGGTAGGTTGATTCCTCCAGTTCCATTTTTCTTTCTCAAGATCGCTTTGGCTATTAGAGGTTTTTTGTATTTCCATACAAATTGTGAAATTATTTGTTCTAACTCTGTGAAGAATACTGTTGGTAGCTTGATAGGGATTGCATTGAATCTATAAATTGCTTTGGGTAGTATACTCATTTTCACTATATTGATTCTTCCAATCCATGAACATGGTATATTTCTCCATCTATTAGTGTCCTCTTTGATTTCTTTCACCAGTGTTTTATAGTTTTCTATATATAGGTCTTTAGTTTCTTTAGGTAGATATATTCCTAAGTATTTTATTCTTTTCATTGCAATGGTGAATGGAATTGTTTCCTTAATTTCTCTTTCTGTTTTCTCATTATTAGTGTATAGGAATGCAAGGGATTTCTGTGTGTTGATTTTATATCCTGCAACACACAGAAATCCCTTTCCCATTTTTGAACCAGTCCATTATACTGTGTCCGATTCTAACTGTTGCTTCTTGACTTGCATGCATATTTCTCAGGAGGCAGGGAAGGTGGTCTGGTATTCCCATCTCTTTAAGAATTTTTGTTTGTTTGTTTTTGTGATCTCTTTAAGAATTTTCCACAGTTACCTATGATCCACAAATTGAACATGGAATAATGGACTGGTTCAAAATTGGGAAAGGAGTGAGTCAAGGCTGTATATTGTCACCCTGCTTATTTAACTTATATGCAGAGTACACTATATGAAATACTTGGCTGGATGACTCACAAGCTGGAATCAAGATTGCTGGGAGAAATATCAGCAGCCTCAGATATGCAGATGATACCACATTAAAGGCAGAAAGCAAAGAGGAACTTAAGAGTCTCTTGATGAAGGTGAAAGAGGAAAGTGAAAAAGCTAGCTTAAAAGTCAACATTAAGAAAATGAAGATCATGGCTTCTGGTCCTATCATGTCATGGCAAATTGATGGGGAAAATGTGGAAGCATTTCATATTCTTAGACTCCAAAATCAATGCAGATGGTGACTGCAGCCACGAAATTAAGACGCTTGCTCCTTGGAAGAAAATTTATAACAAACCAAGTCAGTGTATTAAAAAGCAGAGACATCACTTTGCCAACAAAGATCTGTCTAGTCAAAGCTATGGTTTTCCCAGTAGTCATGTATGGATGTGAGAGTTGTCCCATAAAGAAGTCTGAGTGCCAAAGAACTGATGCTTTTGAATTGTGAGTCTTGAGAGTCACTCGGATAGCAAGGGGTTCAAACCAGTCAATCCTAAAGGAAATCAACCCTGAATGTTCTGTTTGTTGGAAGGACTGATGCTGAAGCTGAAACTTCAATACTTTGGCCACCTGATGCGAAGAGCCGACTCATTGGGAAAGACCCTGATGCTGGGAAAGATTGAGGGCTAGAGGAGAAGGGGGTGACAGAGGATGAGATGGCTGGATGGCATCATTGACTCAATGGACATGAATTTGAGCAAACTGGGGAGAAACTGAAAGACAGGGAAGCCTGGCATGCTACAGTTTATGGGGTTGCAAAGGGTTGGACATGACTTAGCAACTGAACAACAACAACACAGGCAAAGGCTTTAGGGTAGTCAACAAAGAAGAAGTAGATGTTTTTCTGATATTTCCTTGCTTTTTCTAAGATCCAGTGGATGTTGGCATTTTGATCTCTGGTTCCTCTGCCTTTTCTAAATCCGGCTTGTATGTCTAGAAGTTTTCAGTTCATGTACTGTTGAAGCCTAGCTTGAAGGATTTTGAGCATTACCTTGCTACATGTGAAATGAGTGCAATTGTGAGGTAGTTAGAACATTCTTTGGCATTGACCTTCTTTGGGATTGGAATGAAAACTGACTTTTCAGTTCTAGCAGTTCTATGACCACAGCTGAATTTTCCAAATTTGCTGGTATGTTGAGTACAGCACTTTAACAGCATCATCTTTTAGGATTTGAAATAGCTCACCTGGAATTCCGTCACCTTGCTAGCTTCCTCCATTGTTCATAGCAATGTTTCCTAAGGCCCACTTGACTTCATACTTCAGGATATCTGGCTCTAAGTGAGTGCCCACACCATCATGGTTATCTAGGTCATTAAGATCTATTTTGTACAGTTCTTCTGTGTGTCCTTGCCACCTTTTCTTAATATCTTCTGCTTCTGTTAGGTCCATATCATTTCTGTCCTTTATTGTGCCCACCTTTGCATGAAATGTTCCCTTGGTATCTCTAATTTTCTTGAAGAGATCTCTAGTCTTTCCTATTCTATTGTTTTCCTCTTTATTTGCATTGTTTAATTAAGAAGGCTTTCTTACCTCTCCTTGCTCTTCTATGGAACTGTACATTCAGATGGGTATATCTTTCCTTTTCCCCTTTGCCTTTTGCTCCCATGGTATTTAGAGAAGAGAAAAATGGAAAGTTAGTCAGTGCCATTTTTTTTTTTATCTTTTCTGTAACCATTTTCTTCATCCTACCATTTTCATAAGCATTTCTGCAAAAATTTGCCAGTTTCCTTAGCCCATGCAGCTCTTCCATGCCTGGTTTTCCTAGTACTATATCTGAAAAGTTAATAGTCACTAAATTTTCTCCTCACCATATTGTTCCAAAAGTACCAAAAATTCTTGGACATGGCCTCAGTACATTCCTGGGGACTGCTTTAATCAACTGTCTCCATTATCAACAAGAATTTTGGTGGAGGGAAAAATCTCCTGCTCACATTTTACTCAGGTTCTGCTTCCTCCTTAGGGTCATCTAGATGTCCAAATTTTAACATTTTTATTCTACTTCATTCATTGATTGAGTCAGTCAATCATTTAGTTTTAGCATCTGAGTAATAAATAAACCACTAAGCTGTTGTACAATGCTTTGATTTTGATGATAAATTTAAGGTACAATAGAAGAATGATAATCTTGTGAATCAGATCATTTGAAGCTATTTAATGTTGACACTGGGTTTGGGGCTACATGTATTTTGAAATCTCTTTCAGCACAAGTATCTGTTTCTTCAGGTTCTAAGGTGGTCCACAACAGACAGTGAACCTGGTTTTTGTGTGTCTGACAGGAAATCCAGAATAATTAACTATCCTTTTCTTCCACTTTAACTCATTGGTTCAAAATCCTTTTATTTTATTCCAATAATAAATTTTGGGAGAATTGCTGAAATAATCTCTCTTAATATTTTATTCATGTATTCATTTACTGCATTGATTCTGAGGAAGAATTTGTACTTCAGTTTCCTAAGAAAGCTAATGTAAAAGTGATTGTTATGCTGATATTCTGGTTTCCATGACAACTGGAATATGCTATCTAATGGTCAGAGGTAGAAACAGTTAGCAAAGATATTCATAGAGAAAGAATGGTATCCATGCATCTATAACAGACCTATTAAGGCTTCTACCATCACTATAACTGTTATTATGTGTCTTTTCATGTGTATGAGTCTGAGGGAATAAGTTATTTTATTGGACAGCCTGAATTTCTGATACCCCCTGTAATTTGGGAGAGCCTGTCAGGCCCTAATGAGGAGAGTGGTAAATAACTGAGTCATCAGTTATTTATTCAATTTCCTTGCCTCTGTGCTCTAAAATAGCCTGACATCTGTGAGCAGAGAGCTTTATTAAGCCTTTGATTCTTTCAAATAGATTCTGTTGGTGGACATAGAGTAAAATGTGGGCAATTCAAAAGAGGATTAAATTAATTTCATGATTTAAAAAATGTATGTAATATTTTTCAGTTTTAACATTATGTATTGAAAACTCCCCTGACAATGCTCAGCCCATTTCTCTATGATGATCTAGAGGGGTGGGATGCGGGGTGGTGTGGGAGGGAGGCTCAAGAGGGAGGGAAGATTCATATATACTTATACAAAGACACAATTGTAAAGCAATTATCCTTCAGTTAAAAAATAAAACCAAAGAGGATCTCCCTTGACAACATGGGTATAACTTACCAGAAAAAATATTTAGTAATGACCTAAATTCTCCTTAAATTGTCCTATATATGTAACACCAAAATAATTATCAAAAGTTCCTTCTAATTACACAAGGCAATTATAAAATATATCTAGTAAATAATTATAAAATGTATCAGTAAGGTGCCAGAATAGCTAAAATATTTTTACTATTTCAGACCATTACAAATTGATCTTTTAGTGTGATAAAGTTTCCTTACACATTACTTTTAGGAAATACTCCATTGAGGTGCCTATAAATTTCCACAGGCTACATGCTACCAGAAGCTCTAAGATAATAGCTTGGAATTTTGGTGATGTGGATTTGGTGAAAATGAAAAAAATGAATTTCAGTCCATGGATGTTGGTATTCATGGGAGTCATTTTAAGACATGTGCACTTATTGAAAGAGAACTCCGTACTAGGGTTTCTTTTCCCTGAGGTATATGTTAATCAGTCACCTGGATACATGGTAATCAGATTTTAGCTTCCAAAATACTATTTCTATAGAGCATGACTATCAGTTGGATAAATGAAAACTTTTTTGATTAGTGATTTTATTTCAACCAATGAGCAATTGAAGAAAACAACTCATTTTTGTTAAAAGTTTAGGAATTAAAACTCTTAATTATTACATTTTAATACTTAAAATTTTTTAAGTTTATTGTGGTGAGAACATTTAACATGATATCCAGCTTTTCAATGCAATTAAATTATACATTATTGTTGACTATAGGTACAATGTTATGTAGCAGATCTCTAGAGCTTATTCATCTCACTTAACTGAAACTTTAGTAACTTGACATTTACCCCTTCTCCTAGACACTGGAAATCATCATTTCACTCTTTGATTCTATGACTTTGACTGTTTTATATATATTATGTAAATAGAAGCATGCAGTATTTATCTTTCTGTGACTGGATTTTTCCACTTAACATGTCATCAAGGTTCATTTGACAGGGGATGGTGGGGGGATTTCCGCAATGGCTTAATGGGTATAGAATCTGCCTGCAATGCAGGAGACATGGGTTCAATCCCTGGGTCAGGAAGATCCCCTATGTGAGGAAATGGCAACCCATTTCAGTATTCTTGCCTGGAAAATCCCATGGACAGAGAAGCCTGGCAGGCTACAGTCTGAAGGGTCACAAAGAGTTGGACATGACTAGCATGCAAGCAAGGTTCATTTATGTTGTCATATATGGCTCAATTCCTTTCTTTTTAAAGGCAGAATAATATTCCACTGTGCATACACCACATTTTCTCTACTCATCCATCTGTTGGTGGACACTTAGGTTGTTTCCACATCTTATCTATTGTTAATAGTGCTGCAGTGAACATGGAAATGTCAATGTCTCTTCAAGATCCTGATTCAGTTCTTTTGGACAAATACCCAGATGGGATCACTGGATCATATGATATTTCACACTGCTCTGCATAGTGACTGCATCATTTTGCATACCCAACAACAATATGCAAGTGTTCCAGTTTCTCCACATTATCACCATTTGTAATCCTTTATTATTTTAAAATAATAGCCAATCTGGCAGTTGTGAAGTGATATCTTATTGCAGTTTCAATTTGCTTTTCACAGATGATTAATAATGCTAAGCATCTTTCCATATCCCTGCTGTCATATATGTCTTCTTTGGAGAAATTCTTCTCAATTCTTTTGCCAATTTTTAAAGTGAGTTATTACTTCTTTTGCTATTAAATTGTAGGAGTTCTTCATATAATTTGGAGCTTAACCTCTTCTCAGATAAATGTTTTGCAAATATTTTGTCCCATTCCATAGGTTGCCTGTCCTCTCTGTTTTTTTTTTTTAATTAATTTTATTTTATTTTTAAACCTTACATAATTGTATTAGTTTTGCCAAATATCAAAATGAATCCACCACAGGTATACATGTGTTCCCCATCCTGAACCCTCCTCCCTCCTCCCTCCCCATACCATCCCTCTGGGTCGTCCCAGTGCACCAGCCCCAAGCATCCAGCATCGTGCATTGAACCTGGACTGGCATCTCATTTCATACATGACATTTCACATGTTTCAATGCCATTCTCCCAAATCTTCCCACCCTCTCCCTCTCCCACAGAGTCCATAAGCCTGTTCTATACATCAGTGTCTCTTTTGCTGTCTCGTATACAGGGTTATCGTTACCATCTTTCTAAATTCCATATATATGCGTTAGTATACTGTATTGGTGTTTTTCCTTCTGGCTTACTTCACTCTGTATAATAGGCTCCAGTTTCATCCACCTCATTAGAACTGATTCAAATGTATTCTTTTTAATGGCTGAGTAATACTCCATTGTGTATATGTACCACTGCTTTCTTATCCATTCATCTGCTGATGGACATCTAGGTTGCTTCCATGTCCTGGCTATTATAAACAGTGCTGCGATGAACATTGGGGTACACGTGTCTCTTTCCCTTCTGGTTTCCTCAGTGTGTATGCCCAGCAGTGGGATTGCTGGATCATAAGGCAGTTCTATTTCCAGTTTTTAAAGGAATCTCCACACTGTTCTCCATAGTGGCTGTACTAGTTTGCATTCCCACCAACAGTGTAAGAGGGTTCCCTTTTCTCCACACCCTCTCCAGCATTTATTATTTGTAGACTTTTGGATCACAGCCATTCTGACTGGTCTGTCCTCTCTGTTGAGGGTTTCCTTTGTGGTGCAGAAGATATTTAATTTGATATAGTTTCACTTGGTTTTGTTGCCTGTGATTTTGATGTCAAATCCATGAAGTAATTTTCAAGATCAATGTCATGAAGCTCTTCTTTATGTTTTCTTCTAGGATTTTTGCAGTTTCAAGTCTTATATTTAAGTATTTAATCCATTTGAGTTGATTTTTGTGTGTGTGTAGTATAACATGAGTCCAGGTTTTACACGTGAAAACTCAGTTTTTCATCACCATTTGTTACAGACTGTCCTTTCTGCATTGAATATTCTTGGTAAATGTGTCATTTTTTTTAATATAGTTTAAGCTGACAACAACTTAACTTTAATCACATACAAAAACCATTTAAACCACCTCCCACATATGCTTCATGTACTGTTGTCACAGTTTACAAGTATTTATATTGTGTATCTTTTAAAGTATTTTAAAATTATAGTTGTTTTAATATTTATCTTGATACTTTTGTCCTGTGCCTTTAATACTATAATTAAAAGCATTTCTTTCCCAACACCATTACAGTAATAAAGTATTCTCTAGAGATTTAAATACTCCTTTCCCAAAGAGTTTCATACTCTTCTATGCTATTGTGTTCCTGTTTAGGATCCTTTTGTTTCAACTCGAGCAACTCTCTTTAGCATTTCTTGTGAAGCAGGCAAGTAGGAATGAACTCCCTTAGCTTTTCTTTTTATTTACTTTTTTGGTAGGCAGAGTCTCTTTCTCCCCTTAATTATTAAAGAACAGTATTGCCAGGTGTAATTTTTTTGGTTGGCATTTTTTTTTCTTTAAGCGGTCTGAATATATCATTCCACTCCCTTTGCAAGTTTTCTCCTCAAAAATTCACTCATAGTCTTAAGAGGTTCCTTTGTATGTGAAAAGTCACTCATCTTGGTGCTTTCAAAATTATCTCTGACCTTTGACAGTTTAATTAAAATGTGCCTCACTGTGTATTTCTTTGGTTCCATGTTTGGAATCTACTGGGTTTCTTTATTTGGGATCTACTAGGTTTCTTGGATATGTGTGTTGTTTCTCTAAATTTGGGAAGTTTTCATCCATTATTTCTTCAAAGAAGAAAATAAGCTATTCAAATAACCTCTCTGGTTCTATCTCTCTCTTCTCCATCTGGGACTCCCAAAAGGCATAATCTATGTGACAATATCCCATACAATTTCCCACTCTCTTTTTTTTAATCTTCTGACTAAATTATTTCCAATTGATTATCTTTTTTTTTTTTTACTTGATCTAGTCTCAGTTGACTCCTTTAGTAGATTTTTCACTTCAGTTATTGTGTACTTCAGTTCCATGAATTCTATTTGGTACTTGTTAAGATTGTCTTTCAGTTTATTGAAATTCTTGCTTTGTTCGTGTATTGTTCTCTTGATTGTGGTGAACAACATTATGACACTTAATTTGAATTCTCTGTCAATCTCTGTGAATCATGTATCTTGATTTCATTAAGGTTAGATTCTGCAGACTCATCGTGTTCCTTTAGTTTGGGGTGTGTTTGCCTGATTCTTTTTTTTTTTTTTTTTTTGACTCTTGGTGTTGATGTCTGTACATTAGACAAAGTAGTCACTTCTCCAAATCAGTTCATGAACTGGCCTTTCACAGGAGAAGATCTCTATTCATCACCCTGGCTGAAGATTTGGGGGCTTTCCAGCAACTCTTTCCCTCTGCAAGGAGAAGCAAGCTGTTGAATTTTGTCTGCTCGCTTGGTCCTGAGCAGGGGAGGATCTTATGGCCTCTACAAGTCCAAACTGCTATTCTCCCCTAGATGGTTAGGACTGTGCTAGACCTATCAGAACCCCAAGGCTGGAAAGTCAGATGCCATTTCTTTGGGCATCCCTGGAATAGATGGAGTATTAGATGTGTAAATCTACTTCTAACCTCACACCGGGAGGCTGAGACCTAGAATTTTTCATTCACTCACCCTGTGCCTAGCAGAAAGGAAGGGTCTTTGGTATCTAACAGTTTAAGCTATTGTCTCCATTCTCCCCCAGGTGGCTAGTCTGTATCAAGCCTATCTGAGCTCCATGACTAGAAAGACCAAAAGCCAGTGCTTTGGGGAGCCCCTCAGGAAAAGTTGGGGTGCTGAGCCAATCTCTTCCCTCCCCCAAGAGAAGCTGAGACTTAAATGGTTTCTTCCTGATCATATAGCCCTGAGCCAGAGGCAGAGACTGAGGTGAGAAGGTGTCCTGAATCTGCCTGTTGACTTCAGTGAGTCTGGTTTAAAGTTTGCCCACAGTGCAAGAGCATTTCATTTAGTTTCTGGATTTATAACAAAGGGAATTAATCCATGAATAGTTGCTAAATTGATGTGTTTCTGAGGGAAAGGAGGGTCCAAGACTTATTACACCACCACATTGCTGATGTAACTCTTGAATATTTTATTTCTTGATAATTAAAAACTATGCATTAATGAGTTATGGATTCCATAAGATTAATATTTGTTATTTATATTAATTTGATTTTGTATTTAAATATTACACCAGGTTCTAGAAGATCTGGATCAGAATAAATGTTTGGATAAGAGCTGAAATTTTCTGAGATTTTGGGGGATACTTTAACAGGCTACATATTGTTCAGTGCAAGCACCAATGCAGCACAAAGAGAGCACAGGGAGAAAGAGAGAGAAAGAAAGAAAGTGAAAGAAAGAAAGAGTGAAATAAAGAAAAGAAGAAAGAAAAGCTACAGAATGAGATTTCTATAGATACAGAATATGAAATAAAATTATTGGAACTTTATATATCAACTTGGTAGTAGAGGATATATTGAGAAGGGCCACTGCATGCTGTGCCAATTCATTTAGACATTTTTTTATGAAAGAGATTTTCCTACTATTATTCATTTATATTAAACATGCATCATTTGTAATCAGGAAAAGAACTGATATTTTTATTTTGAGGATATGTAGGAAATACACCATCAATATGTCACACTTTCTAAGTGATACACAAATATAGTATATTTGGTAATATCTGGTGTAGAACCCAAAATATATTTTTTATTCTAAAAATTAAAAAAGACCTAAAGAAAAGATAAATTAAAAAGTCTCAGCTGTTGGCATTAATCTTTTTACCACTTTTTCTTTTTTTTTAGCATTTCCAATAGGCATTTCTATGGTAATGAATATTGAGGAGAGATAACTATCTTCTTTGGTGCCTGATTAACTCGATTTCTGATTTGGGTGCTTCACATCCCACCTGTGTGGCCTTAAGAAATAGAATCGACCCCCCGCCATGCCCCTGTGTCTATTTCATCAAACTTTCTATAATCTGATGTTGCCAATTTTTTAAAATTGTATTTATTTATTTTTGGCTGTGCTGGATCTTCATTGTTGTGTGGGCTTTTCTGTAGTTACATCAAGCAGGGGCTACTCTCTTGTTGCAGAGCTCAGGCTCTAGGGCACACGGTTGTCAGTAGTTGCAGCACATGGGCTCAGTAGTTGCAGTTCTTGGGCTCTAGTGCTCAGGGTCAATAGTTGTTCAAAGGCTTCGTTGCTGTGCAGTGAATGGGATCCTCTCATCCCAAGGATCAAACCCGTGTCTCCTGCATTGGCAGGTGGCTACCCTGAGCCACCAGGGGAGCCCTTGCC
Source organism: Bos indicus (assembly GCF_029378745.1). NCBI lineage: Eukaryota > Metazoa > Chordata > Mammalia > Artiodactyla > Bovidae > Bos > Bos indicus. The sequence goes on from NC_091789.1 coordinate 58,768,938, forward strand.
AATTTTTTGTTGTTTTACCAATCTTAAGAGGTAAAAATATGGGATACTTTTGCATTTGAAATTCTTTATTAACAAAGAAGACAATTTTACTATTCACTGGCCATTATCTTTTTAATGTTTCCTTACTATGGAACTGAGGGTACACAATAAATCTCATTTTTCTTCCTCATGGAACTTGTTGAAAATTTTGGAATAATATCTAACTATTTATCTACTGGCAGATTGGTACAGCCACTATGAAGAACAGTATGCAGGTTCCTCAAAAAACAAAAAAGAAAAAGAAAACAACTAAAAATAGAACTGTTGCAACAAAACTGAAATGAGGCTTTTCTTAAATAAAAATGAGTCTTTTCTGATAAATAAGGAAAATAAGAAAATGAACAGGTTGGGGAAACAGCATAAACAAGAGATTTAAGCAATCTTGGTTATTCTTTAGCTGTTACTACTAACAAAACACTTGTAGTTAGTTTGTCCTTCACAAAGTTAATTACTCTGACTCTTTGTAAATTACACACTGCAGTTGGCATTCTCACTCCCCCCACCCCCCGCGACACACACACACACTCCCTTGTAGCATTCTTTGTTTCACGAAGGTCACAGGCTGATAACTTTAGAAAAGGCAAACCCTAGTTACAGAACTGCCTATGCCAGCTGTGGCCATTTTGAAATCTTAAAAAAGGAAAAGAAAAAAAAAAAAAAAAAAGCAAGACCATTATATACAATATAAAACCTCTCCCTATTCCCAAGGAAGGGGCCACAGTTTTTCAGACAGTATCTTCTTGTGTTCCCTCTTTGCCTGACGAAGAATAAAGCTAGTTTCTCTTGTTCCTCCAAAACACTGTCTTTGTATTTCTTTTTGGCATTGGTGCACAGACAGCCAATATTTTCACATCAGAATTACCATATGACCCAGAAATTCCACTCCTGGGCATATACCTGGATAAAATAATAATTCAAAAAGTTACACACACCACTATGTTCAATGAGGCAGGTATTTACAATAGCCAGGGCATGGAAGCAACCTAAATGCCCACAAACAGAGGAATGGATAATGAAGATGTGGTACATATATACAATGGACTATTATCTAGCCATTAAAAAGAATGAAATAACATCATTTGCAGCAACATAGATGGACCTAGAGATAATCATGCTGAGTGAAGTGAGTCAAACAGATAAGGAGAAATATTGTATGATATCCCTTATATGTCAGATCTAAAAGGAAATGATACAAATTAATATATTTATGAAACAGAAACAAATTCACTCAAAAGAACTAACTTATGGTTGCCAGCAGGGAAGACTGGGGGAAAAGACAGTTAGGGAGTTTTGGATTGACAGGTATTATATGTAATACATATATAATGTATTATTATTATACATATATGACACTGCTATATTTAAAATGGATAACCAACAAGGTCCTGCTGTGTAGCCCAGGGAATTCTGTTCAGTTATGTGGCAACCTGAATGGAAGGGGAATTTCGGGGAGAATGGATACATGTATATGTATGGCTGAATCCCTTTGCTGTCCACCTGAAACTATCACAATATTGTTAATCACCAATACTCCAATATTTATTTTTTAAGTTAATTTATTTATTTTAATAGGAGGTTAATTACTTTACCGTATTGTGGAGGGTTTTGCCATACATTGACATGAATCAGTCATGGTGCACATGTGGCTCTGCCTCCTGAAACATGCTCTCAACTCCCTCCCCACCTCATCACTCTGGGTTGATCCAGAGCACTGGCTTTGAGTGCCCTGCTTCATGCATGGAACTTGGATTGGTCATCTATTTTAAATGTGGTAATATAAATGTTGCAATGCTACTCTTTCAAATCATTCCAACATCACCTTCTCCCACAGAGTCCAAAAGTCTGTTCTTTACATCTCTGCCTCTTTTGCTGTTTTGCATATAGGGTCATTGTTACCATCTTTCTAAATTCCATACATATGCATTAATATACTGTATTGGTGTTCCTCTTTCGGACTTACTTCACTCTGTGTAATAGGCTCCAGTTTCATCAACCTCATTAAAACTGACTCATATGTGTTCTTTTTTACAGCTGAGTAATATTCTATTGTGTATATGTACCAAAGCTTTCTTGTCCATTCATCTGCCGATGGACATCTAGGTTGCTCCCATGTCTTAATTATTGTAATATGCTGGAATGAATATCAGGGTACATGTGTCTCTTACAACTCTGGATTCCTCGGTGTGTATGCCCAGCAGTGGGATTGCAGGGTTGTATGGAAATTCTATTTCCAATTTTTAAGGAATCTCCACACTGTTCTCCATAGTGGCTGTACTAGTTTGCATTCCCACCAACAGTATAAGAGGGTTCCCTTTTCTCCACAGTGGAGGCGATGGAATTCCAGTTGAGCTATTTCAATTTCTAAAAGATGATGCTGTGAAAGTGCTGCACTCAATATGTCAGCAAATTTGGAAAACTCAGCAGTGGCCACAGGACTGGGAAAGGTCCCATCACTTCATGGCAAATAGATGGGGAAACAGTGGGAACAGTGATAAACTTTATTTTGGGGGGCTCCAAAATCACTACAGATAGTGACTGCAGCCATGAAATTAAAAGATGCTTGCTCTTTGGAAGAAAAATTATGACCAACCTAGACAGCATATTTAAAAGCAGAGACATTACCTTGCCAACAAAGATCCATCTAGTCAAGGCTATGGTTTTTCCAGTAGTCATGTATACTGAATGCTGAAGAATTGATGCTTTTGAACTGTGGTGTTGGGAGAAGACTTGAGAGTCCCTTGGACTGCAAGGAGATCCAACCAGTCCATCCTAAAGGAAATCAGTCCTGAATGTTCATTGGAAGTACTGATGTTGAAGCTGAAACCACAATACTTTGGCTGCCTGGTGCGAAGAACTGATTCATTTGAAAAGACCCTGATGCTGGGAAAGATTGAAGGCAAGAGGAGAAGGGGATGACAGAGGATGAGATGGTTGGATGGCATCACCAACTCAGTGGACATGAGTTTGAGTAAACCCCAGGGGTTGTTGATGGACAGGGAGACCTGTCATGCTGCAGTCCATGGGGTCACAAAGAGTTGGGCACTACTGAACGACTGAATGGAACTGAACTCTTTCCTCAGTGGTATCCATAAGTTTGTTCTCTACATCTGTGTCTCTATTTCTGCTTTGCAAATAAGTTAATTTCTACCATTTTTCTAGATTACACATATAAGTGATACAATATTTGTTTTTCTCTTTCTGATTTACTTCACTCTGTATGACAGTCTCTAAGTCTCTCCATGTATCTGCAAATGGCACAACTTTGATCTTATTTATGCCTGAGTAGCATTCCATTGGATATATGCATCACATATTTTTAAAAAAATGACAATTTATTTTATACTGGAGTACCACCCCCAAAATTTAGAGAAGAGCTAACACCTATCTTAGTTAAACTCTTCCAGAAAATTGCAGAGGTAGGTAAACTCCCAAACTCATTCTATGAGGGCACCATCATCCTAACACCAAACCAGACAACATGCCACAAAAAAAGAAAACTGCAGGCCAATATCACTGATGAACATAGATTCAAAAATCCTCAACAAAATTCTAGCAAACCAAATCCAGCCACATATTAATAAGATCATACATCATGGCCAAGTGGGCTTTATCCCAGGGTTGCAAGGATTCTTCAATATTCACAAATCAATCAATGTGATACACCATATTAACAAATTGAAAGATAAAAACCATATGGTTATCTCAACAATGCAGAGAAAGCCTTTAACAAAATTCAGTACCCATTTATGATAAAAACTGTCCAGAAAGCAGGCATAGAAGGAACATACCTCAACATAATAAAAGCCATATGCGACAAGCCCACAGCAAACATTATCCCCAATGGTGAAAAATTAAAAGCATTTCCTCCAAAATCAGGAACAAGACAGGAGTACCCACTCTCACCACTACTATTCAACATAGTTTTGGAAGTCTTAGCCACAGCAATCAGAGAAGAAAAAGAAATAAAAAGAATCCAGAATGGAAAAGAAGAAGTTAAACTCTCCCTGTTTGCAGATGACATGATCCTCTACATAGAAAACCCTAAAAACACCACCAGAAAATTACTAGAGCTAGTCAATGAATATAGTAAAGTTTCAGGATATAAAATTAACACACAGAAATCCCTTGCATTCCTATACACTAACAATGATAAAACAGAAAGAGAAACTAAGGAAACAATCCCATTCACCATTGCAATGAAAAGAATAAAATACTTAGGAAGAAATTTACCTAAAGAAACAGAAGACCTATATATGGAAAACTATAAAACACTTTATGAAAGAAATCAAAGATGACACAAATAGATGGAGAAATATACCATGTTCATGGATTGGAAGAATCAATATAGTGAAAATGAGTACATTACCCAAAGCAATCCCTATCAAGCTACCAATGGTATTTTTCACAGAACTAGAACAAATAATTTCACAGTTTGTATGGAAATACAAAAAGACCTCGAATAGCCAAAGCAATCTTGAGAAAGAAGAAGGAACTGGAGGAATCAACCTGCCTGACTTCAGACTATGCCCAAAGATACAGTCATCAACAAAGTATGGTACTGGCACCAAGACAGAAATATAGATCAATGGAACAAAATAGAAAATCCAGAGATAAATTCATGCACCTATGGACACTTTATCTTTGACAAAGGAGGCAAAAATATACAATGGAGAAAAGACAATCTCTTTAATAAGTGGTGCTGGGAAAACTGGTCTACCACCTGTTAAAGAATGAAACTAGAACACTTTCTAACACCAAACACAAAAATAAACTCAAAATGGATTAAAGATCTAAATGTAATACCAGAAACTATAAGACTATTAGAGAAAAACATAGGCAGAACTCTCTGACATAAATCACAGCAAGATCCTCTATGATCCACTGCCCAAAGCAATAGAAATAAAAACAAAAATAAATAAATGGGACCTAATTAAACTTAAAAGCTTTTGCATGACAAAGTAAACTATAAGCAAGGTGAAAAGGCAGACTTCTGAATGGGAGAAAATAATAGCAAGTGAAGCAACTGACAAAGAATTATTCTCCAAAATACACAAGCAGCTCATGCAGTTCAATACCAGAAAAACAAACAACAAAATCGAAAAGTGGGCCAAAGAACTAAACCGACATTCTCCAAAGAAGACATACAGATGGCTAACAAACGCATGAAAAGATGCTCAACATCACTCATTATTAGAGAAATGCAAATCAAAACCACAATGAGGTATCATTTCACACCGGTCAGAATAGCTGCCATCAAAAAGTCTACAAAAATAAATGCTGGACAAGGTGTCAGTTCAGTTCAGTCACTCAGTCGTGGCCAACTCTTTGCAACCCCATGAACCGCAGTGCGCCAGGCCTCCCTGTCCATCACCAAATTCTGGAGCCCACCCAAACCCATGTCCATTGTGTCGGTGATGCCATCCAACCATCTCATCCTCTGTCATCCCCTTCTCCTCCTGCCCTAAATCTTTCCCAGCATCAGGGTCTTTTCAAATCAGTCAGCTCTTTGCATCAGGTGGCCAAAGTATTGGAGTTTCAGCTTCAGCATCAGTCTCACCAATGAACACCCGGAACTGATCTCCTTTAGAATGGACTGGTTGGATCTCCTCACAGTCCAAGGGACTCTCAAGAGTCTTCTCCAACATCACAGTTCAAAAGTATCAATTCTTCGGCACTCAGCTTTCTTTATAGTCCAACTCACATCCAAATATGACTACTGGAAAAACCATAGCCTTGACTAGACGAACCTGTGTTGGCAAAGTAATGTCTCTGCTTTTGAATATGCTGTCTAGGTTGGTCATAACTTTCCTTCCAAGGAGTAAGCGTCTTTTAATTTCATGGCTGCAGGCACCATCTGCAGTGATTTTGGAGCCCAGAAAAATAAAGTCTGACACTGTTTCCACTGTTTCCCCATCTATTTCCCATGAAGTGGTGGGACCGGATGCCATGATCTTCATTTTCTGAATGTTAAGCTTTAAGCCAACTTTTTCACTCTCCACTTTCACTTTCATCAAGAGGCTTTTTAGTTCCTCTTCACTTTCTGCCATAAGGGTGGTGTTATCTGTATATCTGAGGTTATTGATATTTCTCCCAGCAATCTTGATTCCAGCTGTGTTTCTTCCTGTCCAGCGTTTCTCATGATGTACTCTGCATAGGAGTTAAATAAACAGGGTGACAGTATACAGCCTTGACGAACTCCTTTTCCTATTTGGAACCAGTCTGTTGTTCCATGTCCAGTTCTAACTGTTGTTTCCTGACCTGTATACAAATTTCTCAAGAGGCAGATCAGGTGGTCTGGTATTCCCATCTCTTTCAGAATTTTCCACAGTTTATTGTGATCCACACAGTCAAAGGCTTTGGCATAGTCAATAAAGCAGAAATAGATGTTTGTCTGGAACTCTCTTGCTTTTTCCATGATCCAGCAGATATTGGCAATTTGATATCTGGTTCCTCTGCCTTTTATAAAACCAGCTTGAACATCAGGAAGTTCATGGTTCACGTATTGCTGAAGCCTGGCTTGGAGAACTTTGAGCATTACTTTACTAGCGTGTGAGATGAGTGCAATTCTGCGGTAGTTTAAGCATTCTTTGGCATTGCCTTTCTTTGGGATTGGAATGAAAACTGATCTTTTCCAGTCCTGTGGCCACTGCTGAGTTTTCCAAACTTGCTGGCATATTGAGACAAAGCACCTACTTCTTCCTAAAGCATATACTTGACAAAGAATGCAAAAGCAAATCTTTTAGATGTTATATATTTTTTAAAAAATATTTATTTATTTGGCTGCACCAGGTCTTAGTTGCAGCACAGGAACTCTTAGTTGCAGCATGTGGGATCTATTTCCCTGACCAGGGATCCAACCCAGGTCCCCTGCACTGGGAGCATGGAGTCTTAGCCCCAGGATCACCAGGGAATTACTGCTATGTATTTTTTTTTTTTTTTGAAGCACAATAAATACAGAGGTTAAGTGTAATGTTAACAACATCCATTTTCTAAAACGCAAAACCAAAAATCAGAACATTTGTTAAGGAACTCTTATGCTTATATAATAAATCGAGAATCATTTACAGTTTTCAGTTAGTGGTGTGATGGCAGGAAATTTGCTTATTTCCTTTACTGAGAATAAATAAAGAGAATTTTTATTGAGACTATTCAGTAATCTGTTCTTCAGCCACATACAATGAGCACAATAAGTTCCACCTGCTGATCAGAGTGGTGACATTGACCACTTGTGCAGGGAATAAAAAAATAAAAACCAGTTCTAGTGAGGAATTCTCTTAAAATGAGCCCTTTTCTTAATACCACCCTGCCTGGAAAACATGTCAAAGACTCAGAAATAGGCACAAGAAATTCCTGGGACCCTACAGTGGAATGTCACACATTGGCTAATGGGTCCTGCAGGGATTAGCTCATTCTATAGAGGTATGACCTTTTCATCATCTTTGATTGATTAGACTACTTTACCAGTCTATAAGAGAAAGAAATTGACATGTAGAAAAATGATAGTAATGCCATTGTTTCCATTCATGGCAATGCAAATGATTCCTATTCTTAGCAATTCATACACAAAGATATCAGTATCTTAATTTCTTGTTTGAAAAATGTTCAGTAGTTTACTGGTTTCCTTATTAATTGTTGAAACAAATAACAACTCAAATAATAATTCATTTAACAATAGTATGAGAGTCTCAGCATCACAGACCACTGTGTAAGATTTGGTGCAGAGAAGAGACATAGATACCCTTTACCTAGTACTTATGTCTTTCTAAGCTCATATTCTGACAACAAATGCAACAATAATTCCTTTAGCTGAAGCACCAGTGCTTTGACCACCTGATGTGAAGAGCTGATTCATTGGAAAAGACCATAATTCTGGGAAAGATTAAGGATAGGAGGAGAAGGAGACACAGAGGATAAGATAGTTGAATGGCATCATCAACTCAATGGACATGAGTTTGAGCAAATTCCAGGAGATAGTGAAGGACAGGGAAGCCTAGGGTGCTGCAGTCCTTGGGGTCGCAGAGTCAAACATGACTGAACAACAGCAGTTCCTTTAGATGCCACGGCTTTCTTTTAAAACATAATAAATACATAAATAATTACAACACCAGCAACAGCTACTTCCTAAACCACAAAAACAAAAATCAGAACCTTTGTTAAAGAGCTTGTACCTTATGCTTATGTGATAAATGGGGAGCCATTTACGGATTTTAATTAGTAGTGTGATGACAGCAAGTTTGTTTTATAAAGAGAAGATCTTTCTTAATCTATGTGTCAATTGCTCAAGGTGCACACCTTTCAACTCTGAAGTTACACACAGTTACATTAGATTTTCTAATCCCACTCATTTATCTCATTGTATCTTGACTTCACATTTTCTCTCCCATAACATACACATGTTAGGTAGCTAGAATAGGAAACAGGAGTCCAGAATGGTGGTGGCTAAAAGACAAGGAAGGGAAAAGCCCACAAAAATAGAACACAGGAAGGTCCGAGGACCAGAGTGAGGACCTCAGGTAGAACAAACAGCACTCCTGGCTAGCCTGATTTACATAGGGCAGGCCCAGGGGGAAGAAAAAACATATAAAAAAAAGGAGCCAAAGGTCCAGGGGTCTCTCTCTCTCTCCTGCACACTGGCGCACTCCCCCCACTGTCTTCTCTTCGCATCTTTGGGTTGGCATGCCCTCACACCTTGAGGATGGATTTTCCTGCTATTTTCTAAATAAAATAGAGCTGTAACATAGAGCTGTAACATTGATCTAAGAGCTATAACACAGTCTGTTCGAGACCTGAGAGGTATAACACAGTCTGTCCAAGACCCGAGAGCTATAACACGGTCTGTCTGAGAGCTATGACACGCCAAGGGCTCTAACGACCGTTGCTTCAAATTTTTGTTGAGATGAGACAGAGCCGAGGAGAATACACTCCCCTGACACACATAATAATTCCTTGGTAGAGATATAAAATGAACAAAATACATCTTTAAGAGTTTAAGCAAAAACCTTTTTTAAACAAAGATGTAAGACATCTTTGGAGGTCCAAATATCAGACATATTTGGAGGTCTCTGCTTTAAAAAACTCAGATCGCAATGCCCTCACACAACAGGAGTCATCTTAGGACACAGAAAAACACAGAAAGGTGACTCATCACCTCAGATTCTCTTTAGTGGGAATTTCCAATTTCTTCAATAAAACAAGAGAGCTTAAAGTCCCTAATCCCCAACTAAACACCTCACCTTTCCAAAGACATGTACACAAGCATGCACACACATACACTATCTCACAGTGATAGTAATCACATACTAGGCTGCAGATTTTTGCTGCTAGTCCATCCAGCCTGTACCATCCTTGTTAAATGTTCCTGCCTGCAGGATAAAATGGCATATTCCAGTTGTCATAGAAACCAGAATGTCATCAAAATGCTCTTGTTCATGTTAGCTTTTCAAGGAAACCAGGAAATGAAAGCACATTCTCAGAATCATAGTGTTATACTTGATCTTAGTCACTTATGCCATCCCAATCTAATGAAGGAAATATTGGAGACAATACTTGCCATGGTAGAGGCATTTCTTATAGAGAAAGCAAGCTTTTTACACAAGGGATTAGCAAGGAAGTAAAGAAGGGTTAAGCAGTATGGTTCCCTATTAGAGACACAGACTCATGTTCCAGTTTCTGTTACAAACCACCTTTTGGTCTGCCAAAATACAAGACAGGTTGTATTTGAGTTGCTGGTCACTTTAAAATGACCCACAGAGCATAAAGTATCTGGATGTCAGATGAAGGCAAACTAGAAAATCAGGTTTTTGCCAGGGTCAAAGGAAGTTGTGCCTACATTTCGACAAGTGTGTATTATTAGGGCTTCGAGGAGAAAATGGTTCCTGAGAAGAGCCACAACTCGAGGAGAAACAACCGCGAAGTGGCCGGGGCCCTGGGGAAGCAGGGAGATAAATCGAAGTATCTCACATTTGTAATCTGCTTTGCCCAGTTGATGCTGAAACCACACTGTCAGGGGATAATCTTAGAAGTAGGTTTGTTACAACCACCTTGAGATTTTTTTTTAATCTAATAAGATTGATAAGGACTGCACAAAGTCATCAGGGTGCACAAGCATGGACAAGTTCTGTCTCATAGTCATTCACATTCAACAAAGCAGCAAAGCGATGCAGCACTTTCTCCTATAATAAGCCTAGAGGCAATGCCTATGTGATTGGTCCTGAGCAATAGTGCACATGTAACAGGCCCCCAGAGGAGGAGGCGGTGCAGTCTGGTTTCCAGCAGTTCCAGGTTCCCTGGTTTAACCCCTTTACCAACCCCCTTCACACACACACACACACACACACACACACACACACACACACACACACTGTGACCTGCTATTTTTAGCCACTGAGATGATGTCAATGAGAACTGCGTTAGCAAGTGATGCAGAGAACCAGCTTTCTTGTCCTGGTCTAAGCAAGCTCCAGCCCACCACTGGATCTACCCACTTCAGAGCAAAACAAGATCATCCCCTACTGTGTGGGAGCCACAGGAGAAGGGCCCTTATTGATTAGAGATACACCATTGTGCAAACTACATAAAGGATTTCAAAAGGTTCTTAACATACAGGAAATGAAGGTGGTTATCAAGACTATTAAGACTAGCTGGCCTATTTAGTTTCTCAGGGAGAGCAAATAGTGAGGTGCTGTGGTCACTCATTTTAATTTCAGAAAAATAGAGGAGGATTTGAGTCTCAGATCTGTCATTCATCCCCCAGTGTGACTTTCCAAATGCCACTTAACCACTCTGTTCCTTATTCTCCATTTTGGTGAAATAAAGTGATAATGTCTCTCATCTTTAAAAGATTGATCAAAGGTCACTAAAGAAAATAGAATATTTTTGTTTTCGAAAATATGCTTATTTTTCCAAAAGTGTATGCTTTTTATTCAAGCATGAAATGGGTTTAACGTTGCTACTTTAAGTGAATAAATACATTAAAAGTGCTCAGTATTATTTTCTCGTTTTCAAATACTGGCAAATATAAGCCACCTAAATAAAGCTTTTTGGGGTCTTCAGAACAAAAAGTTTGAGAAAGCTGTTTTGTAGAATTCAGGAAGGCAGCCGTAAATCTGCTTCATACAGTATCATGAGCTGACTTTCAAAACATCAAACTCTCACCGTTTATCTCCAAAAAGTACAACACAACAACCAGAATGCAAAATGTCACCTGCGTTGCAAAGTGGTAAGATCAGGTCTACAATATCCCTCATGTCTCTGCTTAGCCTATGTAAAGGCTCATAGGATCTGTCCTCCTTAGTTAAGGAGACATGAGAGTGTGTACACCCTATTTTGGAGGCATTTTGCCCCCTCACATTTTTTCAATAAATGATGACATTCTAGAATTTTCATTTGTAATGCAACTTATTCCACATCACTGCATAGTGTTCCGCCTTGCTTTGTAAATTAGCAATATTATTCCAAGGCATGTATGGATTTATATGTGTTTGGAATTTGCTCCATGTTGTGTCTTAAGCATTCTTTTCAAAAAGTAAATGTAATACCTCTCTGTTCTGAGAAATCACAGGTATAAGTGCCACCTGCTGACCAGAGCTGGTATTCAGCACAATGAGAACGAAAAGGAAACATACCCAGGACACTAGGTCAACTAGAGACAAGGTTTACAGGCAAGACTATCCAGCCCATGGAATATTTCACCATCACCTAATGACAAGGCTAACCTGCATGTCTAACTGTCTTTCTCTCAAAACAGAATACTGTGTATAGCACAATGGCATATATTATTTCCATCTCTTTTTCCCCCTTCATCATAGGAAAGCTTATTGAAAATTCTAAGAACTAGTAGAGACTTTCAAAGTAAACATGAGTATCTATGTATCCAAATTTTTATTCTATCCATACATATATACCTGTTACTTTTAATATATTTTTTCTTTTCATTTTTAGATTTTTAAAATTTATTTTTAATCAAAGGATAATTGCTTTACAGAATTTTGCTGCTTTCTGTCAAACCTCAACATGAATTAGCCATAGTATGCATAGGTATATCCTCTCCCTTTTGAACCTCCCTCCCATCTCCCTCCCAATCCCCCCCTCTAGGTTGATACAGAGCCCCTGTTTGAGTTTCCTCAGCCATACAGCAAATTCCCATTGGCTATCTATTTTACACATGTTAATATAAGTTTCCATGTTACTCTTTCCATATATCTCACCCTCTCCTCCCTTCTCCCCATGTCCATATGTCTATTCTCTATGTCTGTTTCTCCACTGCTGCCCTGTAAATAAATTCTTTAGTACCGTTTTTCTAGATTATGTATATATGTGTTAGAATGTGATATTTATCTTTCTCTTTATGACTCACTTCACTCTATATAATAGGTTCTAAGTTCATCCACCTCATCACAATTGACTCAAATGCATTCCTTTATATATGTACCACCACTTTATCCATTCATCTGTCGATGGACATTCAGGTTATTTTCATGTTCTAGCTATTTTAAATAGTGCTACAATGAACAATGGGATACATATGTCTCTTTCCATTTTGGTTTCCTCAGGGTATATGCCTAGGAGGGGAATCCTGGGTCATATGGTGGTTTTATTCCATAGTTTTTTAAGGAATCTCCATAGTGTCTTCCATAGTGGCTATATCAATTTACATTCCCACCAACAGTGCAAGAGTGTTCCCTTTTTTCCACACCCTCTAGCATTTATTGTTTGTAGACATTTTGATGATGACCATTCTGACTGGTGTGAGGTGATATCTCATTGTAATTTTGATTTGCATTTCTCTGATAATGAGTGATGTTGGGCATCTTTTCATGTGTCTGTTAGCCATCTGTATGTCTTCTTTGGATAAATGTATGTCTAGGTCTTTTTCCCATTTTTTGATTGGGTTGTTGGTTTTCCTGGTATTGAGTTGTGTGAGCTGCTTGAATATTTTGGAAATTAGTCCTTTGTCAGTTATTTCATTTGCTATATTTTCTCCCATTCTGAGGGTTGGCTTTTTATATTGCTTATAATTTCCTTGGCTGTGCAAAAGCTTTTAAGTGTAATCAGGTCCCACTTGTTTACTTTTGTTTTTATTTCCATTACTCTAGGAGGTGGGTCATAGAGGATCTTGCTATGATTTATGTCATCAAGTGTTCTGCTTATGTTTTCTTCTAATAGTTTTGTAGTTGCTGGTCTTACATTTAGATCTTTAATCCATTTTGAGTTTATCTTTGTGTATGGTGTTATGAAGTGCTCTAAATTTATTATTTTACATGTAGCTGTCCAGTTTTCCCAGCACCATTTATTGAAGAGGCTGTCTTTGCCAATTATATATTTTTGCCTCCTTTGTCAAAGATAAAGTGCCCATAGGTGCGTGGATTTATCTCTGGATTTTCTATTTTGTTTCATTGATCTATATTTATGTTTTTGTGCCAGCACCATACTATCTTAATGACTGTAGCTTTGTAGTATAATCTGAAGCCCAGGAAAGTTGATTCCTCCAGCTCCATTCTTCTTTCTCAAGACTGCTTTTGCTGTTCAGAGTCTTTTGTGTTTCCATGTGAATTGTGAAATTTTTTGTTCTAGTTCTGTGAAAAATGTCATTGGTAATTTGATAAGGATCACATTGAATCTGTAAATTGTGTTTTGTAGGTTAGTCATTTTCACAATATCAATTCTTCCTACCCATTCTCTCCATCTGTTTATTTCATCTTTGATTTCTTCATTAGTGTCTTATAATTTTCTGTTTACAGTTCTTTGTTTCCTTAAGTAAGTTTATTCCTAGATATTTTATTCTTTTTGTTGCAGTGGTGAATGGGATTGATTCCTTAATTTCTCTTTTTGATCTTTCACTATTAGTATATAGAAATGCAAGTGATTTCTGTGTATTGATTTTATATCCTGCTACTTTGCTAAATTCACTGATTAGCTCTAGTAATTTTCTGATACTATCTTTAGGGATTTCTATGTACAGTATCATGTCATCTGCAAACAGTGAGAGCTTTACTTCTTCTTTTCTGATCTGAATTCCTTTTATTTCTTTTTCTTCTCTGATTACTGTAGCTAAGACTTGCAAAACTATGTTGAATAATAGTGGTGAAAGTGGACAACCTTGTCTTGTTCCTGATCTTAGGGGAAATGCTTTCAGCTTTTCACCATTGAGAATAAGGTTTGCTGTAGGTTCATCATATATGGCCTTTACTATGTTGAGGAAGGTTCCTTCTATGCCCATTTTTTGAAGAGTTTTAATCATAAATGGGTGCTGAATTTTGTCAAAGGCCTATTGAGATTATCAAAAGGTTTTTACCTTTGAATTTGTTAATATGGTGTAACACATTAATTGATTTGTGTACATTGAAGAATTCTTGCATCCCTGGAATGAATCCAACTTGATCATGGTGTATGAGCTTTTTGATGTGTTTCTGAATTCTATTTGCTAAAATTTTGTTGAGGATTTTTGCATCTGTGTTCATCATTGATATTGGCCTGTAGTTTTCTTTCTTTGTGTTGTCTTTGGTTTTGATATCAGTGTGATGGTGGCCTCATAGAATGAGTATGGAAGTGTTCCTTTCTCTGCAATTTTTTGAAAGAGTTTTAAAAGGATAGGCATTAGCTCTTCTATAAATGTTTGATAGAATTCTCCTGTGAAGTCATCTGGTCCTGGGCTTTTGTTTTGGGGGAGATTTTTGATCACAGCTTCAATTTCAGTGCTTGTAATTGGGTTGTTCATATTTTCTATTTCTTCCTGGTTCAGTCTTGGAAGATTGAACTTGTCTAAGAATATGTCCATTTCTTCCCGGTTGTCCATTTTATTGCCATATAGTTGTTCATAATCTTTGTATTTCTGCATTGTCTGTTGTAACCTCTCCTTTTTAATTTCTAATTTTGTTGATTTGATTCTTCTCTCTTTTTTTTGTTGATGAGTCTGGCTAAAGGATTGTCAGTTTTATTTATCTTCTCAAAAAAACAGCTTTTAGTTGTATTAATCTTTACTATTGTTTCTTTCATTTCTTTTTCATTTCTTTTTGCTCAGATCTTTATTATTTCTTTCCTTCTACTAATTTTAAGGTTCTTTTGTTCTTCTTTTTCCAGTTGTTTTAGGTTTAAAGCTAGGTTGTCTAGTCAATGTTTTTCTTGTTTCTCAAGGTAGGATTGTATTGATATAATTTTGCTTCATCCCATATATTTTCATTGTCATTTGTTTCTAGAAATTTTTTATTTCCCTTTTGATTTCTTCAGTAACCTGTTGTTTACATAGAAACGTGTTGTTTTATCTCCACGTGTTTGTGTTTCTTACAGTTTTTTTCTTGTAATTGATATCTGGTCTCAAGGCATTGTGGTTTGAGAAGATGCTTGACATGATTTAAATTTTTTAAAATTTACTGAGGTTTGATTTGTGACCCAAGATGTGGTCTATCCTGGAGAATGTTTCATGTGCACTTGAGAAAAAGGTGTATTATTCTGCATTTGGATGGAATGTCCTGAAGATATCAATAAGATCCATCTCATCTAATGTATCATTTGAGACTTGTGTTTCCTTATTAATTTTCTGTTTTATGGTCTGTCCATTGGTGTTAGTGGGGTGTTAAAGACTCCTACTATTATTGTGTTACTGTCAATTTTCAATTTCTCCTTTTATACCTGTTAGTATTCTCTTATGTATTGAAATGCTCATATGTTTGGTGCATAAATATTTACGATTGTTATGTCTTCCTCTGGATTGATCCCTTGATCATTACGTAGTGTCCTTCCTTATCTCTTGTAATCTTCTTTATTTTAAAGTCTATTTTGTCTGATATGAGGATTGCTACTCCAGCTTTCTTTTGCTTCCCATTTGCATGGAATATATTTTTCCATCCTCTCACTTTCACTCTATATGTATTCTGAGGTCTAAAGTGGGTTTCTTGTAGACAGCATATATATGGGTCTTGTTTTTGTATCCACTCAGCCAGTCTGTGTCTTTTGGTTGGAGCATTTAATCCATTTCCATTTAAAGTAATTATTGATATATATGTTCCTATTGCCATTTTTTTAATTGTTGGGGTTGATTTTGTGATCTTTTTCCTTCTCTTGTATTTCTTGACTATATTAGTCCCTTTAACATTTGTTGTAAAGGTGGTTTGGTGGTACTGATTTCTCTTAACTTGCTATTCTTAAAAGCTTTTGATTTCTCCATCAATTTTGAATGAGGTTCTTGCTGGGTACAGTAATTTTGGCTGTATATTTTTCCCTTTCAGTACTTTAAATATATCTTGCCATTCCCTCCTGGCCTAAAGAGTTTCTGCTGAAAGATCACCTGTTAAGCATATGACGTTTCCATTATATGTTACTTGTTGCTTCTCCCTTGCTGCTTTTAATATTCTTTCTTTGTGTTTAGTCTTTGCTGGTTTGATTAGTATGTGTCTTTATGTGTTTCTCCTTGGGTTTATCCTGTATGGAATGTCTGTGCCTCTTGGACTTGATTGACTGTTTCCTTTTCCATTTCAGGGAAATTTTCAACTATAATCTCTTCAAAAATTTTCTCATACCCTTTCTTTTTTCTCTTCTTCTTTGGGGACCCCTATAATTCGAATGTTAGTGTGTTTGATATTGTCTCAGAGGTCTCTGACACTAACCTCGGTTCTTTTCATTCTTTTTACTTTATTCTGCTCTTCAGAAGTTATTTCCACCATTTTATCTTCCAGCTCACTCATTCATTCTTCTGCTTCAGATATTCTGGTATTGGTTCCTTCTAGAGCATTTTTAATTTCAGTAATTGTGTTGTTTGTCTCTGTATGTTTATTCTTTAATTCTTCTAGGTCTCTGTTAATTGATTCTTGCATTTTCTCCATTTTGTTTTCAAGGTTTTTTGATCATCTTTACTATCATTATTCTGAATTCTTTTTCAGGTAGTTTGCCTATTTCCTCTCCATTTATTTGGACTTCTTTGTTGCTAGTTAGTCTCTTCATTTGTGTAATATTTCTCTGCCTTTTCATTATTTTTTTTAACTTATTGTGTTTGAGGTCTCCTTTTCCCAGGCTTCAAGTAAAATTGAATTCTTTCCTTGAAGAAGGTTGAATTCTTTCTTCCTTTTGGTTTCTGCCCTCCTAAGGTTGGTCCAGTGGTTTGTGTGAGCTTCATATAGTGTGAGATTTGTGCTGAGTTTTTGTTTGTTTGTTTTTCCTCTGATGGGCAAGGCTGGGTAAGGTGGGAATCCTGTATGCTGATTACTGAGTTTGTATTTTTGTTTTGTTTGTTGTTTAGATGAAGCATCCTGCACAGGGTGCTACTGGTGGTTGGGTGATGCTGGGTCTTGTAAGCAAGTGGTTTCCTTTGTGGGAGTTCTCACTATTTGATACTCCTTAGGGTTAGTTCTCTGGTAGTCTAGGGTCTTGGAGTCAGTGCTCCCACTCCAAAGGCTCAGGGCTTGATCTCGGTCAGGAATGAAGATTTCACAAGTGGTTTGTTACAGTATTAAGCAAAATTAAAACAAATATCAAAAAATGAGAAATCAAAGATAAACCCCAGATAAATCACAGTTACAAAATCAGGCAAATAATAATTAAAATAATTGAATATACACATATACATATATACCCAATAAGCAAAGTGAAAAGAGTCCAATAAAAATAAACTACAATAGATTGACCCAGCGAACAAAGGAAATCAAAAATTATATTTACCAGAACAAAACTAATTAAGGCACAAACAGGAAAACAAAACTAAAGCAAGATGCCAATTGGGGAATAAAGAAATGAAAATAAAACTAACAAATATGTTGAGAGGAAAGGAGAGAAAGAAAAGTAAGGAAGGATAGATATACAAAGTTATATAGAAATAGATAAAGAAGATTTATATACATTGAAGTTTAACTGCAAGGGGAAAAGAACAGTAGGAAAAGCAAAGGAATAAATGTAAAAAAATAATATTAGGTTTAAAAATTAAAATTAATGAGAGAGAAAAAAATAAAAAGGAGTAAACTCCACAGAACTGCAAAAGCCTAAAGTAGAGGCAGAGGTTTATGACAACAAAAAAAATGTGACTGAGGAAAAAAAAAGCTCAAAAGCTTAATTGGATTTCTTAGTGCCAACAAAATTGACAGCTACAACAGAGGGTGAAAAGGGTGGGGGAGGGTGAAAAAATCCAAAAGAATCTAAAGAACTAGTCAAAAAATAAGAATAATAAATGTTTTTCTTGAGTCGTTGCTGTCAGAGTCCTTGCCCTCGCTGGGAGTCACAGTCTACCTTACCTCCCTAGGATGCCCTCCAACTCTGTGCTGATTTCTGGACCTGCTGTGGGGGCAGCTCAGATTCTAATCTGATCTTACTCCTGTGTGTTCTTGCCTCCAATATCCACAGCTATCAGAACTAGTGTGTTTTCTTTTGTGAGTGCTCTCAATGACCTTTTATATATTCCAAAGACACTGAGTCTGCCTAGTTGATTGTGTGGATTTAATCTGCAGCTTGTACAACTGGTGGTTAGGTTTTGGGTCTTCGTCCTTAGCCGCTCTGCCCCTGGGTTTCAACTGTGGCTTTATTTCCACCTCCACATGTGGGTCATCCACTGGGGTTTTGCTCCTGATGCTGCCCTGGAGGGCTTGGGTTTGCCCCTGTGAGGATCAGGTGTGGATATGGTGCAGCTTCTTGGGTCGCAGGGATTCTGGCAGCACCGGGTACTCAGCGGGGTTGGAGGCTAGGGCAGCAGGAAATATAGTGCTGTATAAGGGTGTGGTAACCAGTATTGGCCAAGATGCTCCAGTATTCTTGCCTGGAGAACCCCCTCTCTGACAGAGAACCCTGGTGGGCCACAGTCTACAGAGACACAGAGTCGGACATGACCGAAGCGACCCTGCGTGCATAGATGCAAGACTTTTTTTGCCTGTGGCAGCTCTGCCCCAGTGATAGTTGAGCGTGAAGGTGGCGCAGCTGCTTGTCTTGAGGGGACCCTGGCAGCGCCAAGTGTGCAGGGACACGGACTGCCTCTGCCACAGGAGTTAGGCCCTATCAAAGTCTTTTTTCGAGCCTCTTGCAGCTGGTGATCAGAAGGCCTCTTTGGCCAGTCTTTCTCTGTAGCTCCACGTGTTCAAGCACTAGAGGGATCCCTTGCCTGGGGTTCTACTCTGTAGATCGGTGGATCAAGCACTCAAAGCGGCACCCTGGGTGGGGTCCTACTCTGTAGTTAGGTGCATCAGTCACTTAAAGGAGCACCCTGGCTGGGGTCTTACTCTGTGGTTCAGTGTGTCAGGCATTTGATGGGCCAGCCTCTCTATTGTTCAGCAGCTGATGCTGGCTTGTGGGGAGAGGGAGGCTATGGTGATGGCTCCACCCCCTATGCATGACTCAGCAGTATCACCTTGCTTCCATGGGTGCCTGGCTTTCCTCCACCAGCATTTTCCACAATCTCCTCCCTCACATTTCCTGAATCTGTCTCTCCACAGTCAACAGCAGCCCTCGCCCTGGGATTGCCCCACAATCCCTAAACTTCAGCTCCTAACCTCTGCACTTTCCAGGGAACCAGCGTTCTTGTCTGGGGTATGTATGGCTGCAGCAAGGACTGTCTGAGTCTCATTCCATTTAGGCTGCCACAGATCAGCTGTTTCACTCTCAGCCTTAAATGTTTCTCCCCTAATTCAGATAATTGCCCTGATGTGGGGATCAGACCCCTACTTCTTTTCCCCCACCTGCTGAGGGCAGGTCTAGTCCTACAACACTCCTGTTTTTCCCCCTAGTTCCTTCATCCTACTGAGTTTTGCGTGGTTCTACGTATTCTTTTCCACTGGTCAGGTCTCCTGTACACTCTCAGCTGGTGTTCTGCATGCAGTTCTGTGTCTGAAGGTGTACTCCTGAAGTGTCAGTGGAGAGAGATGGACTCCATGTCCACCTACTCCTCCGCCATCCTGTTCTTCCTATTATTTTTTATTGAACTATGGTTGACTTACAATGTAACATTAGTTTTGGGTGTACAACACAATCATTTGATATTTTATAGAAAGTTATAAAATGTTGGTTATATACCCTGTGCTGTTCATTATGTCCTTCAGTTCAGTTCAGTTCAGTTCAGTCGCTCAGTCATGTCCGACTCTTTTTGACTCCATGAATCACAGCACGCCAGGCCTCCCTGTCCATCACCAACTCCCAGAGTTCACTCAGACTCACGTCCATCAAGTTAGTGATGCCATCCAGCCATCTCATCCTCTGTCGGCCCCTTCTCCTCCTGCCCCCAATCCCTCCCAGCATCAGAGTCTTTTCCAATGAGTCAACTCTTCGCATGAGGCGGCCAAAGTACTAGAGTTTCACCTTTAGCATCATTCCTTCCAAAGAAATCCCAGGGCTGATCTCCTTTAGAATGGACTGGTTGGATCTCCTGGCAGTGCAAGGGACTCTCAAGAGTCTTCTCCAACACCACAGGTCAAAAGCATCAATTCTTCGGCGCTCAGCTTTCCTCACAGTCCGACTCTCACATCCGTAGATGACCACAGGAAAAACCATAGCCTTGACTAGATGGACCTTTGTTGGCAAAGTAATGTCTCTGCTTTTGAATATGCTATCTAGGTTGGTCATAACTTTCCTTCCAAGGAGTAAGCGTCTTTTAATTTCATGGCTGAAGTCACCATCTGCAGTGATTTTGGAGCCCCCCAAAATAAAATCTGACACTGTTTCCACTGTTTCCCCATCCATTTCCCATGAAGTGATGGGACCAGATGCCATGATCTTCGTTTTCTGAATGTTGAGCTTTAAGCCAACTTTTTCACTCTCTACTTTCACTTTCATCAAGAGGCTTTTTCGTTCCTCTTCAATTTCTGCCATAAGGGTGGTGTCATCTGCATATCTGAGCTTATTGATATTTCTCCCAGCAATCTTGATTCCAGCTTGTGCTTCATCCAGCCCAGCATTTCTCATGATGTGCTCTGCATAGGAGTTAAATAAGCAGGGTGACAATATACAGCCTTGATGTACTCCTTTTCCTATTTGGAACCAGTCTGTTGTTCCATGTCCAGTTCTAACTGTTGCTTCATGACCTGCATATAGTTTTCTCAAGAGACAGGTCAGGTGGTCTGGTATTCCCATCTCTTTCAGAATTTTCTACAGTTTATTGTGATCCACACAGTCAAAGGCTTTGGCATAGTCAATAAAGCAGAAGTAGATGTTTTTCTGGAGCTCTCTTGCTTTTTCGATGATCCAGTGGATGTTGGCAATTTGATCTCTGGTTCCTCTGCCTTTTCTAAAACCAGCTTGAACATCTGGAAGTTTATGGTTCACGTATTGCTGAAGCTTATAGCTTATTTATTTTATACATAGTAGTTTTACCTCTTAATCCCCTTCCCCTGTCTTGCCCCTCCCAACCCCTCTCCCCAATGGTAATCACTAGTTTGTTCTCTGTATCTATGAGTCTGTTTCTGTTTTGTTATGTTCATTCATTTATTTTTCAATTTCCACATATAAGTGAAAACATACAGTATTTAGTAAAGGAGCAGTGGTATATATTTACAATGGAATATTATTTGCCAATAAAAAATAATTTTAATTTTGCCATTCCCAACAACATAGAAAAACCTGGAAGGGATTATGTTTAGTGAAATAGTACTGACAAATATAAATATTGTATCCATACGTATGTTTTTTATAAACTATATGAATAGCCTTTTATTGGATTGGCCAAAAGTTTCATTCTGATTTTTCTGTAAGATCTTATGGAGAACCCAAACAAAAATTTTTGCCAACCCAATAAAATAATTCCATGGTATATTTTCACATCCCTCAGAAGTCTCACTTGTCTACATCTTAATATGAATCACTTTGATGGGGCACATTCCACAAAGCCCATGAATAATAATTTGAGTTATGTTTCTACCAAAAGACTAACATATTCTTAAGATAAACAATTGATATGAAAATCTCTTCAGTAAAACCATTTAAGTGCCCTATTGTTAACGAACTCAGGCTCTGCTGCTCACATTTGAAAGCTAATACTCGAGAGACAGTGTTGGGTGGAAAGGAAAAGTTGCTTTATTCAGGAGGCTGGCAACCTGGGGAGAAGGCAGATTCTATCCAAAAACCAACTCCAAATATTTTGATGGATCATGGAAGTTTTCAAAGGGAGAAAAGGAAATTAATTATTCTGTGAGAGGGTCAAAGACTTCATTATCTTCCACTGTGTCCAGACTTTCTTCTGATTGGTTGATAGTGAGGCACTGCTTCAGGAATCTTGTTCTCAAGCAAAGTTGTCATCCTCCACATGCGTGGGGGGGGGCCTTAGTTCCTGCAGAAGAATTCAAAGACATTGTTATGTATATCCCTTGAGGAGGAACCTGGACCCTGCCCTATATCTGCACTATTGTTTCCTGACTGCTTCTCCTTCTGCATTCCCTCCCTTCTATCCCAAAATAGTGGGAGAAATCTGGAAGCATAGTTCCCCTCCTGCAAATTGCTGAAATCAGGATTCAACTGTATAACAAATTAGACACAGCAAAGGGAGAAATAATGAGATACATGTTAGCTTTAAAAGTACAGATGAAACTAGAGAAACTGCAAAAAAAAAAAAAAACTATATAAAAGATGTAGGAGACAAAATGTGATTTCAAAGCTATATATATAATTGGATTTCCAGAAGGATATGGAGACAAATATGGGAAGAAGAAATGTTTGAAGAAAAAAAAAATTGACAGAGAATCCCCCCTTACACACACACCAATTATGAGAGATATTCAAACAGCAGATCCAAGATGTAGTCATGAAAAGCAAAGGCAGGATCCAGTCAGAAACACAGACATATCAGGTAGGTTGAAGTTGGATTTTTGTTTAGAAATCACACTTTTGTAAGAATGAGAATTTAATAGGAGGAATTGCTTAATAGGCTCAGTTCAGTTCAGTTCAGTTCAGTCACTCAGTCGTGTCTGACTCTTTGTGACCCTCAGTCACTCAGTCGTGTCCGACTCTTTGTGACCCCATGAATCGCAGCATGCCAGGCCTCCCTGTCCATCACCAACTCCTGGAGTTCACTCAGACTCACATCCATTGAGTCAGTGATGCCATCCAGCCATCTCATCTTCTGTCGTCCCCTTCTTCTCCTGCCCCCAATCGCTCCCAGCATCAGAGTCTTTTCCAATGAGTCAACTCTTCGCATGAGGTGGCCAAAGTACTGGAGTTTCAGCTTTAGCATGCTAGTGATATTTAAATAGACAAATAGGAAGACTAATGCTATACAGCGATAGGAAGAACAAGAAGGAATTACCACTCCTAGGGTAGGGCAAACCAACGGGATATGAATATCAAAATAGACGGAAGACAGGACCCTAATTGCTGGAACCCAGACTTCTGAGGAAAGGGGGATAGACAGCTAATGGTGATTCTTAAAGGGACTCTGAGAAGTGACCCCACAAGCTCAAGAACTTATCTCTGAGGAAGGAGAGAAGCTTGGTTGGTGCTGAAACTTAGGATCTCAGAGGAGGCTTCTTGAGTGCTAGAACTCAGATGTAAAGGAGAAAGAGGTGTCAACTACAAACTGGCACTTGTAGCTATAGCTCCAATACTTTGTCCACCTAATGTGAAGAGCTGACTCATTGGAAAAGACCCTAATGATGGGAAAGATTGAGGGCAGGAAGAGAAGGGGACAACAGAGGATGAGATGGTTGGATGGCATCACTGACTCAATGGACATGAGTTTGAGCAAACTCAGGGAGATAGTGAAGGATAAGGAAGCCTGACATGCTGCAGTCCATGGGGTCACAGAGAGTCAGACAATACTTAGTGACTGAACAACAACATATACCTCTACAAGGATTAAATCACATGTGCTGCTACAGCTGCTGACCTTCAACACCTCTTGAAGGGAGTTCAAGGTGGAGGCCAGAAATGATGCCCTCTGTGCTCTGGAAAATCTGGCAGAACAGATCTTCAAATAAGATATTTTCAGAAGCTGATTTTATGGGCCCAATTAATTATTGCATCTCCTTATATCTAGAAAAGCAGTAAATGTTTTCATGATAACATCTGCTCCTTGTGACTAGCAGAAACCTTCTTCAAAAATACATGCTTGATTTCATGAACTCCCCCTCCACCAAAATCACATATATACTGACCTTTCCCTCTTTCCTCTTGGGAGCAGTTTCTCAGAGCTATCTGAAATGCTGTCTCCCAGGCTATAGTCCTCATTTTGCCCCAAATAAAACTTAACTCACAACTCTCACCCTGTGTATTTTTTTAAGTTGACAGAAGTAACTAGCTTCCTGATGCTGCTGAATTTTCTGAAGGGGTGTGATGTCCAATGTCCCTGTAATGAGAAGAAATATCAAAGCTGTTCTTAGTGCTCCTACTTAAACCACTGCTGTGTGAAGGGCCTTTGTTGGGATGACACTGAGACCAAAAGGAAGAAGAAAGGAAATGAAACCTGCTTCTCTCTCCCCTTGATTTCCTGCCTCCCTGTGGTATTCTCAAATATCAGATCCAAATGGGAGGCAAGTGGTAAAGGACAAACACGATTATCAGAATCCTGGCCACAGCACCCATGCACACTCTAAAGAATGTTGATTAAGAGATTCAGATATCTCTCACCTACCATCTGCTTCCTCTTTCATGCAAGAAAGTAAGCAACGCATACTGAAAAGACTATACTTTTTCCTCAAAAAATAATTAATAGAATAAATTACTTACTGCATTATCAACAATATCTACCAGCTCGCACTGACATAAAACAGTCTTTGTTAAGGGTCTTGTGCTTTATGCTACAGGTGAAGGGAAGCCATGTTGAGATTTAAATGACTGGTGGGAAAAGACAAATATTCCTTTAGAGAGCTGGTTTTCAAAATAATGCTCAGCTACATGAGTAGTTGTAAGCAAGGTGATGAATTGGAGCCCCCCAAAATAATATTAAATTTTCCCAAACATTTAAAATCTAATCCTTTATAACAGGGGTCAACAAATTAAATCCTGGTGACTGTACCTGGCCCACTGCCTTAAAAAAATCTATCATATTTGAACAGAGTTACCCTCCCCATTTTTTATCTTGATGTCTACAGCTGTTTTCCTGTAACAATGGCAGAGTTGAGTAATTAGGACAGATATTTGTATGACCTCCAAAATATTATAGGGTATCTAATATCTGACAATTCACTGAAAAGAAACACCAACTCCTGTCTTATAACCTCATCTGTGTGTGTTTCTTAGTGTGAAAATTATTATTATTCTATGCAGATATGTAATAGCATATGACACATCATTAAGGCACTATAAAGAAAGTTTCTAAAACAAGTAAGCTTGCTTAGAAAAGTAGAGAGAGCTCTGTTTTATGAAATATCAAATTGCCCCATCTAGCATAGGTGCCCTATCATCTTAGTTCATAGAATCAACTAAGAGGCAGGTGATGCATCCTCTTCAGGATTCTTTTAATAAGAACTGCCAGTATGTCTTCCACAATAAAAATGAATAAAGCATCCTCAACCCCAAATATATACACCTCAACCCACAAAAACAAGACACATACAAACACACTGTGGTGATAGATTTTGAATAGGCCTGTAAATGATGCAGGTTTTCCACCTTCTCTGCCTGTAATTCTGTATGATCAGCCTAAAATAATAACACAGATGCTCATAAAACCAAAATGTTACCATACCTCCTACATGAGTGTAGCATTGTGTGGAAACTGTGATACATATGTTCATTCTGAGGGTCAGATTCATAGTTGAGAGGTCAACCACTCTAATCTCTACCACTCCAAATAATGAATGAACAAAATCACATTAAGGAACATTCTGAACTTGGTTTATTTATCTTGACTTAAATTTTCTTCCACGTGGCCTACCTTTAAATACACAAGTTGTTTCACACTCATGCTCATTCATTTGCTCCAAAGACTTAAGTAAATTTTTTAAAGCTGTTATGTCTACAGTTACAGTTTATTACAGTGAAAATTCAGGTCAAATGGGTCAAAATATGAAAGGGAAAAGGTACATGAGATGACATTCAGGAGAAACCAGTCTCAAGCTTTCCAGTGACCCCTCCCAGTGGATTACACGAAGATATGCTTAAATTTCTCCAGAAACAATGTGTTGACAACTCATGTGAAGCATTGCCAACCAAGGTAGCTCACCTGAGCTTTGGTGGCTAGGGATTACAGGGCAGTCAATCACACATGCATGTGACTGATCTCACCTATTTAAGCCTTTGCCCCTCGTCCTATTCCCAAGCCAAAACGGGCCTTCAGCATAAATTATAAACTCACCTGACATACAAAATCAAACTGGTCAGGTAGAATATTCCAGCATACAGAGACTATTTCCCAGGAGTTAGTCAAAGGCTGGTTCTGAAGAGAGAACTTTCTTTAGAAAATGCAGGAATTGAGGAATCCAGGCTAGCTTAGTTAATCCTTTCCTGTCCAGTCAGCTTCCCTGACACTTGATGTAAACCCCCTTGTAGAAATATTATCATATTTTTCTGTGCATCTACATTTGGTATAGCATTTATATAACAAATATAGCAATAGTATAATCATGAATATGCCTAAGAGTTGGAGAAGCCACCATAGGGAAGGGATAGATTTAATAAAATGACTAATCCATCTACCAAGGGAAATATTTTCATATTTTATACTATTTTGATTAGTCATTTTCCATCTTAATCTACCATTATTTGTACCTTGTGATAAATTTGTGCAGAACTATTTAACATACTCTAGAGCTAATGGTTAGCTAAATCCATCCTATCCTAGGACAGTCATTTTCTATCAGTATTATACACTAAGAAGGCTTTCACTCACGCTACTAATACATTGGTTCATCTGTATCAGTATTGTCAGATGACATTTATTTAAGGTAGTTGCTCAAGATGGGATCATTCCCTAGGGGAATTGGAACATATCATGTGATGTCCACTGCTTTACTCCCACTAAGAATCTTTTTTATATTCCATCCACAAAAACAAGAGTAATATATTTCTGTGCACAATATATTGTGGCATGGTGGGAAGCCTGCTGGTACCTTTCATTCATTATAACCAGGGACCTTTCTAGTTTTTTATAACACAGATTAATTAGTCTGCCAGGAGCTATATATTCCATGGACCAACTGCTCAATAGGGAGTAGTTTCTGCAAATGCCTTCCCAAATGATACCCTTTGTACTCGATATAACCTTAAAAATAAGAGTCAAAAGATACTGGAACATTGCTAGTGATTCCACCCATGCTCAGTCACTCAGTCATGTCTGACTCTTTGTGACTCTATGGACTGTAGCCCACCAGGCTCCTCTGTCCATGGAATCTCCCAGAGAAGAATACTGGAGCAGGTTGCCATTTCCTACTCCATTGGAGCATCTTCCCAACCTCAGTCATTAACTATAGGGCAGGTTTCATCATAGGCTTCCCAGGTGGTGCTAGTGGTAAAGAACCTGCCTACCAATACAGGAGATGTAAGAGACGCAGGTTCAATCCCTGGGTAGGGAAGATCCCTTGGAGGAGGGCATGGCAATCTACTTCAGGATTCTTGCCTGGAGAATCCCATGGACAGAGGACCCTGGCAAACTACAGTCCATAGGGTCCCACAGAGTTGTACACAACTGAAGCGATTTAGCGCGCAAGAAAGTTTCATCATATTGAATGACCAAAGTCCTTCCAAGAGTAATGCCAATTGGGTTTACAGCTTTCTATTTGACCCTATCTGGTTCAAAAAGCAGGGGTGGTCTTGGAAAATATGTGACTTCATCCTTTTGAGCATTAGGGTCTAGTTGTGCTAAGAGATGATAACCTTTTCTTCCTCTGAGACTCTCTTGAGACATCAGTATTGAATTTCCATTATTCTATAACCCATTTAGTCATTCTTTTAACCTCAACTACTATTGTTCCTTCTCTCCATTTTTCATTGATTTTCACACCAACTTTTCTATCTTTGAAAGAAATGATATGTTTAGCCATTATGTTGGTCCAGATCATGGGTTCTCATCCATGTAAGATAAGGTGACATAAATACAGAACTAATGGGCTTTCAGAGTCACTAGGCAATACAGATGCATTTACTGTCAAGCCCAATTTTGCCAGGTGTATGTAAGGTGCAGTCTGTAAGGCGAGTGCAGAGAAAAAGACAGCAAGCCGGGCAGTCAGACAAGAAATGGAAATGTATTAGAGGGAAAAGAGAGGGTGACTGGCCTTTAAGGAGAACCAGCATTCTCTTTTTCTGTCAGGGTCTTTCTTATACTCCACCAATGAAAAATTCTTTGAAGGGAAGATCACATAGCTGGAGGTCTGGAATCTGGTGGTCTTGCAGCTTTGAGAAGATAGGCGCCAGTGAGCTAACAGGATGCCATTTGGGCAATTTGGTCAGTTTCAAGGATCACTGTGATTTATTCTTTGTTTGCAAGGTCAACATAATGAACCATCTTATCAGTGAGACCCCATGTGGACCCTATCATTTCCGCCTTTTTGATTTAGGATAAAGGCCGAAGGTCAATCTTCTGTAACTGCTTCATGCAGGACAAGGGTGTCATGGGGGTGAGATAAGAAAAGGGTGGAATGTGGGTCAAGGGGATTTGTGTGGGGTCGAAGTTTTTGATAATTTGAGCGAGTTAGAAGTAGCTCATGGACAGTTCGATTGGTGAAGGCTTGTAAGTGATCCTGAAGAAATTTTGAAAAAAGATGCATTAAACATGGGCTGAAAGTTAGAATAAGGGTAAGTAGAAGGAGAGGGCCAAGAAAGGAAGGACCCAGGGCATCCAATTCCAATTGCTTAACCAGTTTTCCCATGAGTTACTGAGGTGTTGACATGTTCTCAAGGCCCTGTTTGTCAGATTTCTTGCTGCTTCCTTAACAACGCCTGATTTATTGGCATACAGTTGGTAGGCTTCCTTCAAAAATAGGCATAGGCCTCCTTTTTCTGCTGTGAGAAGGTCTAATCCTCTTCTGTTTTGGAGGACCATGGCTGCCAGGGAATCTAGCTGGTTTTGGATAGTGATAAGGCTGGTAGTCTTTTCATACTGTTCATGAGGTTCTCAAGGCAAGAATATTCAAGTGGTTTGCTATTCCCTTCTCCACAATTGCACTCATCTCACACGCTAGTAAAGTAATGCTCAAAATTCTCCAAGCCAGGCTTCAACAATACATGAACCATGAAATTCCAGATGTTCAAGCTGGTTTTAGAAAAGGCAGAGGAAACAGAGATCAAATTGCCAACATCCACTGGATCATTGAAAAAGCAAGAGAGTTGCAGAAAAACATCTTTTTCTGCTTTATTGACTATGTCAAAACCTTTGTGTGGATCACAATAAACTGGAAAATTCTGAAAGAGATGGGAATACCAAACTACCTCATCTGCCTCTTGAAAAATCTGTATGCAGGTCAGCAAGTAATAGTTAGAACTGGGCATGGAACAACAGATTGGTTCCAAATAGGAAAAGGAATACATCAAGGCTGTATATTGTCACCTTGCTTATTTAACCTATATGCAGAGTACATCATGAGAAATGCTGGGCTAGATGAAGCACAAGCTGGAATCAGGATTGGCTGGAGGAACATCAATAACCTCAGATATGCAGATGACACCACCCTTACGACAGAAAGCAAAGAAGAACTAAAGAGCCTCTTGATGAGAGTGAAAAAGTTGGCTTTAAACTCAACATTCAGAAAACTAAGGTCATGGCATCCAGTCCCATCACTTCATGGCAAATAGATGGAGAAACAGTGGAAACAGCGGCAGACTTTATTTTTGGGGGCTCCAAAATCACTGCAGATGGTGACTGCAGCCATGAAATTAAGAGACAGTTGCTCCTTGGAAGAAAAGTTATGACCAACCTAGCTGCTGCTAAGTCGCTTCAGTCGTGTCCAACTCTGTGTGACCCCATAGACGGCAGTCCCCCAGGCTCCCCTGTCCCTGGGATTCTCCAGGCAAGAACACTGGAGTGGGTTGCCATTTCCTTCTCCAATGCATGAAAGTGAAAGTGAAAGTGAAGTCAGTCAGTCCTGTCCGACTCTTTGGGACCCCGTGGACTGCAGCCTACCAAGCTCCTCCGCCCGTGGGATTTTAGACAGCATATTAAACAGCAGAGACATTACTTTGCCAACAAAGGTCCATCTAGTCAAGGCTATGGTTTTCCCATTGGTCATGTATGGATGTGAGAGTTGGACTATAAAGAAAGCTGAGCACAGAAGAATTGATGCTTTTGAACTGTGGTGTTGTAGAAGACTCTTGAGAGTCCGTTGGACTGCAAGGAGATCCAACCAGTCCATCCTAAAGGAAATTAGTCCTGAATATTCATTGGAAGGACTGATGCTGAAGCTGAAACACCAATACTTTGGCCACCTGATGCAAAGAACTGACTCATTGGAAAAGACCTCGATGCTGGGAAAAATTGAAGGCAGGAGGAGATGGGGATGACAGAGGATGTGATGGTTGGATAGCTTCACTGATTCAATGGACATGAGTTTGAGTAAACTCCGGGAATTGCTGATGGACAGGGCGGCCTGGTGTGCTTCAGTCTATGGGGTCACAAAGAATCAGACATGACTGAATGACTGAACTGAACTGACGGCTGGTAGCTCTTTCTTCTAGGCTCTCAGTGAGGTCTTTAGAAAGGCTTTGATGGTAATTTAAAGAGGTTGTGAGTCCTGGGGTCCCTGTCCCAATCCCAGCAGCTATTCTTAAACTGATTAATAGAGGAATGAATTGAATTTCCCATCTGGGTCAGTTATGAGTTAGTGGGATAGAAGGGTCTAATTGTTAGGAGCAATAAAAGTATCTGGAGCCAGATATACCAGGGTACATGTTCCTGTCCAGTAAGTGGAATACATAAATAGGTAGTGGTTCCACATAAGAAAAATATTCCACGAGTAAGAAGACAACAGCTTAAATCAATAGCAAATACGAGTCTTTCTGGGAACTTGTTAGTAGTCTCTGAAACTGACAGTGAACTCACCAGTGAAGCCCCTACAAGAGGAGTATTTACCACATATGCAGAAGTGAGTCTCCCTGAGAAAGTAAGAGAATGTCCTGCAGTTCCTGAGACATAATAGATCGGCCTGAAGGGAAGGAGAGATGTGAAATGTGATTACAGAGGTGTGGCGGTATAGTTCCTAGTTGGGAGTAAGAATTGTTTATAGAGCTTTATCTGGAAAAACAGAAAGGAGCCTGTTCTTGTAGACAAATGTCAGAAGTGGTGGGTCCTCCTATAGCTGGTCCTTTATGAGGAGAAGTGAGATCTGTAAGGAAGGAGGTCAGTATCTTGTCGGGATTGTGAATTTGATCAATTGAGTATAAATAACATATGTATGATAAAAAGAGAGATTCTCCTCTATCTTTGTGATAAAGAGAAGTGTTTTTGTGAGTCCATTTATCTGTGGAAATGGGGAGTGCTGATCTTCTGGGCAAGGAGATGGATAAGCAAATCCAGCAATCACTGGCCAAGGTTGGGTTCGAGGTACTGAGTAAACGATGGGTCAGATATAGAGTTCTTAATAGGTAGGCAAGGTTTGGGGCAGGGTGAGTTATAGGAAAGGTATTAATGTGAAGTTTGAACTGCAAAAGAAGAGGGAGTAAGAGTAAAATAATGATGTGACGTGTCATGACTAAGGGGAGAAAATGATAAAACTAAGAATCCAGGTGTAGAAATCAATTTGGGTTGTTGTGAACTCTGAAATCTCCCTGTAGCCAAAGATCGGTTATAAGGTCAGGGAGTTAGGGGAGACCAGTAACAGTGGTGTTTCCAGGAAAGGTAAGTGCTTGTGTTATTATGTGAAGGAAAGTGGATGATGAATTCATCTAGGTTGATCACAGTAAGAGGAGGGCCACGCCCCAAAAAACAAGAACTATGGAGAAGTAGGTAAAACAGAGCGAAAGCTTTTGAATGATAGTCCACTCAGGGGAAGACATAAGTAAAATCCTACTGTGAATAGGCTAAGTAAGGGAAATCCCATTCCAATTAGTAATCAATACATCTGTTTTTGCTTTACTTATCAATATTTGCTTTTGGCTGTTCTGTTTTTTCTGGAATTTGATCCAGTCAAAGCCTGGTGAGTCCCAGAACAGTACTGGTGTAGCAAGGAGTGTCTGAGCAGGGAATGTTTCTTGGCAGAGATGGAGAGTTTTCTGGGGCCTGCTTTAATCTAGAGATGTGAAACCAAGAGGAATGACCTGCTAGTTTAACAGCTGTTGGTATGTTTAGAATGACCTCAAATGGACCAGTCCATCGAGGTTGCAGATCCTTATGGTGTAAGGTTTTAAGCAGGACTCTGGGGTATGAGTGTTAAGTCGGCTGAATTCCTTTGATAAGGCTTTGGGAGAGAGCAATCTGCATGTTCTCTCATGAGGTGTCTAATGAGGTTAAGGGTAGGAAGATAATCTCCCAGCAAGGGGCTGGCAGTAGGGAACTGACCTAAGAGAAAAGGGCATCCATACATGAGCTTAAAAGGACTGAGGAAAGATGGGGCCTGTGGAGTAGCCCTAACGTGAGCCAAAGCCATGGAAGGGAGTTCAGTCTGTGGCCTTTGTAGTTCTAGAGAGAGTTTGGTTAGGTGCTTTTTGAGAATAGAATTTGCCTTTTCTACTTTTCCCAAGGATTGGGGTCTGTAAGGAATATGTAATTTCCAGGTTATTCCAAGGGATTGGGCTACCTGTTGAGTGATTTGGGAGATAAAAGCTAGCCCATTATTGGATTGGAGAGAGAGTAGGAGGTCAAAGCGAGGGATAATTTCTCATATGAGAAACTGTGTTACCTCTGAGGTAGCTTCTGATCTCATAGGAAAAGCCTCAATCCACCCTGAAAAAGTGTCTACTAGAGAGAACATGAGTTTTATTTTTCGTGTTGGAGGCATGTGAATGAAGTCAATTTGCCAGTCCTCTCCTGGGATATGTTCTGGAGCCTGCTGTGTTGGGAATAGGCTTTAGGGGCTCCCTGCGGAGAAACTGAGGAACAGATAATGCAAGAGTGAGTGATTTGTTGTAGGAGTGAAGGAAGGTTAGGATAGGTGATAAGAGGTCTTAAGAGATGATAAAGAGGTTTAGTGCCTAGGTGTAGGGCCTGTTAGAATCTGTGTGGCCTGAGATTGGGGAAGGACATAGCAGCCCTGTTTTTGTAACCAGTCTCCTTGTGGTTGTGTTCCCTCTTGTATTAATAGTATTTTTCTTCAGGGAGGTAAAGGGGCTTTATGTTGGGGATTACTATGAATTGTTGAGCTGGTGATCAGAGTAAGCCTTGTTTTGCTTCTCTGTCTGTGGCATCATTGCCCCATGAAATGGGGTCTGAGGCCACCTGGTGACCTTGGCAATGTATAATGCCTACTTCAATTGGCATGTTAGCTGCTTTTAAAAGTTGGAGTATAAGTGGGGTGTTAGTTATGGGAGAGCCTTTAGTAAAAGGAAGCCTTTTAGCCTTCCTTCATCTGGAAGGAACAAAGGCTCCTTCCAGATGGCAACATGTGAGTGTATATTTAGAATAAGTGTATATGTTTGCCTTCTTGTTACCTGTGAGGGTAAGGGGTATAGTTAGTGCAATAAATTCTGCCTTTTGGGAAGAGGTTCCTGAGGGGAGAGGTTAGGATTCAATAATTTCGGTCTCAGAGACAATTGCATATCCAATTACTTTTTTTCCTTCTGATATCGTAGAGGAGCTGCCATCAATATACCAAATAAAGTCAGGGTTATTTAAAGGGGTTGAGGAAATGTGGGAGAAATGGGACATCAGGTCTTCTAAAGCCTCTTTACAAGTATGGATGGGGGACACAGAAGAATTAGGGATAAGGGTGGCAGGGTTAAGAGTAAGACAGCATTCAAAAGAACTTGGGAGATTCGAGAAGGGTGACATGAATTAGTTGAATGTGTGAAGGAGATAGAGGGTCATGGATTTGTGAGAAAGTCCATAAAGTCATGTGGTGAATGAATGACAGTGGGTGCTTCAAAAGTAAGTTTTTTACTTTCCTGAGTGAGGAGTGCAACTGTTGTCAGAGCACGTAGGCAGGCTGACCATCCTTGAATTTTAGTATCTAATTGCTTTGATAGATAAATGACAGGGGTTAAGGAGGGGTCCTGATTTTGTCTCAAAACTCCTAGGGCAATTATGTGTCTCTTGGTAGCATAGAGTATAAAGGGGAGAGAAAGGTCAGGGAATGTTAGAGATGGGGCTGAGAGAATGGTTTGCTTAAGGGTCTTAAAGGCTGAACAGATACTTGATTTTCTCTAGGGGTTCTGAAAGATCTCCTCAGGTAGCTTGATATAGGGGTTGTGCCAAGAGGATGAAATTAGGAATCCAGAGGTGTAGATATCCATCTAACCCCAAGAAGGACTGGATCTCTGTTTTTGATGTAGGGAGTGTTAAGGTGGATATAAGGGACTTACTATCAGTAGTAGTATATCTTTTTGTTGGTGTTAAAAGGACTCCAAGATAGGTGACTCTAGGAAGAGACAGCTGAACCTTGGTAGGAGATACTCGATCAGATCAGATCAGATCAGTCGCTCAGTCATGTCCGACTCTTTGCAACCCCATGAATCGCAGCAGACCAGGCCTCCCTGTCCATCACCAACTCCCAGAGTTCACTCAGACTCACGTCCATCGAGTCAGTGATGCCATCCAGCCATCTCATCCTCTGTCGTCCCCTTCTCCTCCTGCCCCCAATCCCTCCCAGCATCAGAGTCTTTTCCAATGAGTCAACTCTTCGCATGACGTGGCCAAAGTACTGGAGTTTCAGCTTTAGCATCAGTCCTTCCAAAGAAATCCCAGGGCTGATCTCCTTCAGAATGGACTGGTTGGATCTCCTTGCAGTCCAAGGGACTCTCAAGAGTCTTCTCCAACACCACAGTTCAAAAGCATCAATTCTTCAGTGCTCAGCCTTCTTCACAGTCCAACTCTCACATCCATACATGACCACAGGAAAAACCATAGCCTTGACTAGATGAACCTTTGTTGGCAAAGTAATGTCTCTGCTTTTGAATATGCTATCTAGGTTGGTCATAACTTTCTTTCCAAGGAGTAAGCATCTTTTAATTTCATGGCTGCAGTCACCATCTGCAGTGATTTTGGAGCCCAGAAAAATAAAGTCTGACACTGTTTCCACTGTTTCCCCATCTATTTCCCATGAAGTGATGCCTGTTTCCCCATCTATTTCCCATGAAGTGATGGGACTGGAGGCCATGATCTTCGTTTTCTGAATGTTGAGCTTTAAACCAACTTTTTCACTCTCCACTTTCACTTTCATCAAGAGGCTTTTTAGTTCCTCTTCAATTTCTGCCATAAGGGTGATGTCATCTGCATATCTGAGGTTATTGATATTTCTCCCAGCAATCTTGATTCCAGCTTGTGCTTCTTCCAGTCCAGCGTTTCTCATGATGTGCTCTGCATAGAAGTTAAATAAGCAGGGTGAAAATATACAGCCTTGACGTACTCCTTTTCCTATTTGGAACCAGTCTGTTGTTCCATGTCCAGTTCTAACTGCTGCTTCCTGACTTGCATACAAATTTCTCAAGAGGCAGATCAGGTGGTCTGATACTCGATAGCCTCAGTCAGCTAGAAAATTGAGGAGTTGTATAATGTGTTGTTAAGAGTGTGTAAGCGAAGGACTACAAAGGAGGAGATCATCCACATATTGGAGGACGCTACTTGGAGTAAGGTCAAGAGAGGTTAGGTCTGATGCTAGAATCTTGGCCAAAGAAATGAGGACTATCACAAAAGCCTTGTGGGAGGACTAACCATGTCAGCTGTTGGGAGTAATGATTGTCTGGATCAGTCAAGGTAAAGGCAAAGAGGTCTTGAGAGTCTGGGTGTAAAGGGATAGTAAAGAAGGCATCTTTGAGGTCTAGGACAGTGAAGTGGGTAGTGGAAGAGGGAATGAGAGTGAGAAGAGCATAGGGATTTGGAACTATTGAGTATATGGGGATAACAGCTGCAATGATTAGTCTCAGGTCCTGGACCAGGCAATATGAGCCGCAAAGAGTCGAACATAACTGAGCAACTGAACTGAACTGATAGAAGCATAACCAGCCCAGATACAACTGTAGACCACTCCCTCTTACCTGCACCTTGCCCCTTAAACTCAATAGAAGACTCAAACTTCCACCCTTCAGTGCCAACTCCAGTCTATGTATCTGACCCCTTTCCTCACTTGGCAAGTGAATGAAAACTTTCTTTTCTTCCCTTATTAAAACTTCTCTGGATTCTTTCACAAACTACATTAGCTCCCTTAACAGCTCTTGCACATGTTGTTCATATGAAATTCATCATTAGGAAAGTCCCTTGGATATTTGCTGGATTTATCAACTATTCTTTGTTAGTCACATGTGTCACCATTGCATTTGAGTGAGTTGTATCTTGCTCTTCAATTTCTGATATTAACATGACATCCCCAATGAGATGTGTCCTTGCCATTGCACTCTATACCTGCATCAAGTCCAAAACCCAGGTAATCAAATTATGACACTAAGCCAATAATTTCAAATAATCATGTGTCAATACAATAAATTGTAAATTCAGATCCTTTTCACATAAAGAAAAATTGTAATTGACTTATTTCCATGATTTAGTCAGTTCAGTCACTTCAGTGGCTCAGTCATGTCTGACTCTTTGTGACCCCATGAATTGCAGCACGCCAGGCCTCCCTGTCCATCACCAACTCCCAGAGTTCACCCAAACTCATGTCCATTGAGTCGGTGATGTCATCCAGCCATCTCATCTTCTGCCGTCCCCTTCTCCTCCTGCCTCCAATCCCGCCCAGCATCAGAGTCTTTTCCAATGAGTCAATTCTTCCCATGAGGCCACCAAAGTACTGGAGTTCAGCTTTAGCATAAGTCCTTCCAAAGAACATTCAGGACTGATCTCTTTTAGAATGGACTGGTTGGATCTCCTTGCAGTCCAAGGGACTCTCAAGAAT
Organism: Bos indicus; assembly: GCF_029378745.1. NCBI lineage: Eukaryota > Metazoa > Chordata > Mammalia > Artiodactyla > Bovidae > Bos > Bos indicus. The sequence goes on from NC_091789.1 coordinate 58,805,774, forward strand.
CTTCTCCAACACCAGAGTTCAAAAGCATCAATTCTTCTGTGCTCAGCTTTCTTCACAGTCCAACTCTCACATCCATACATGACCACTGGAAAAACTGTAGCCTTGACTGGAAGGACTTTTGTTGGCAAAGTAATGTCTTTGCTTTTCAATATGCTATCTAGGTTGGTGATAACTTTCCTTCCAAGGAGTAAGCGTCTTTTAATTTCATGGCTGCAATCACCATCTGAAGTGATTTTGGAGCCCAAAAAATTAAAGGCTGACACTGTTTCCACTGTTTCCCCATCTATTTCCCATGAAGTGATGGGACTGGATGCCATGATCTTTGTTTTCTGAATGTTAAGCTTTCAGCCAACTTTTTCACTTTTCTCTTTCACTTTCATCAAGAGGATTTTAAGCTCCTATTCGCTTTCTGCCATAAGGGTGGTGTCATCTGCATATCTGAGGTTGTTAATATTTCTCCCGGCAATCTTGATTCCAGCTTGTGTTTCTTCCAGTCCAGCATTTCTCATGATGTACTCTGCATATAAGTTAAATAAGCAGGGTGACAATATACAGCCTTGATGAACTCCTTTTCCTATTTGGAACCAGTCTGTTGTTCCATGTCCAGTTCTAACTGTTGCTTCCTGACCTGCATACAGGTTTCTCAAGAGGCAGGTCAGATGGTCTGGTATTCTAGTTTCTTTCAGAATTTTCCACAGTTTATTGTGATCCACACAGTCAAAGGCTTTGGCATAATCAATAAAGCAGAAATAGATGTTTTTCTGGAACTCTCTGGCTTTTTCGATGATCCAGCGGATGTTGGCAATTTGATCTCTGGTTCCTCTGCCTTTTATAAAACGAGCTTGAACATCTGGAAGTTCACGGTTCAGCTATTGCTGAAACCTGGCTTGGAGAATTTTGAGCATTACTTTACTAGCATATGAGATGAGTGCAATTGTGTGGTAGTTTGAGCATTCTGTGGCATTGTCTTTCTTTGGGATTGGAATGAAAACTGACATTTTCCAGTCCTGTGGCCACTGCTGAGTTTTCCAAATTTGCTGACATATTGAGTGCAGCACTTTCACAGCATCATCTTTTAGGATTTGAATTACTCAACTAGAATTCCATCATCTCCACTAGCTTTGTTCGTAGTGATGCTTTCTAAGGCCCACTTGACCTCACATTCCAGGATGTCTGGCTCTAGATGAGTGATCACACCATCATGATTATCTTAGTCATGAAGATCTTTTTTGTACAGTTTTTCTGTGTATTCTTGCCACCTCTTCTTAATATCTTCTGCTTCTGTTAGGTCCATACCATTTCTGTCCTTTATCGAGCCCATCTTTTCATGAAACGTTCCCTTGGTATCTCTAATTTCCTTGAAGACATCTCTAGTCTTTCCCATTCTGTTGTTTTCCTCTATTTCTTTGATCACTGAAGAAGGCTTTCTTTTCTCTCCTTGCTATTCTTTGGAATTCTGCATTCAGATGCTTATATCTTTCCCTTTCTCCTTTGCTTTTCACTTCTCTTTTATTCACAGTATTTGTAAGGCCTTCCCAGACAGCCATTTTGCTTTTTTGCATTTCTTTTCCATGGGGATGGTCTTGATTCCTGTCTCCTGTACCATGTCATGAACCTCCATCCATAGTTCATCAGGCACTCTATCTATCAGATCTAGGCCCTTAAATCTATTTTTCACTTCCACTGTATAATCATAAGGAATTTGATTTAGGTCATACCTGAATGATCTAGTGATTTTCCCTACTTTCTTCAATTTAAGTCTGAACTTAGCAATAAGGAGTTCATGATCTGAGCCACAAGCTCCTGGTCTTGTTTTTGCTGACTGTATAGAGCTTCTCCATCTTTGGCTGCAAAGAATATAATCAATCTGATTTCGGTGTTGACCATCTGGTGATGTCCATGTGTTGAGTCTTCTCTTGTGTTGTTGAAAGAGGGTGTTTGCTATGACCAGCGCGTTCTTTTGACAAAACTCTATTAGCCTTTGCCCTGCTTCATTCCGTATTCCAAGGCCAAATTTTCCTGTTACTCCAGGTGTTTCTTGACTTCCTACTTTTGCATTCCAGTCCCCTATAATGAAAGGACATCTTTTTTGGGTGTTAGTTCTAAAACGTCTTGGAGGTCTTCATAGAACCATTCAACTTCAGCTTCTTCAGCATTACTGGTTGGGGCATAGACTTGGATTACTGTGATATTGAATGGTTTGCCTTGGAAACAAACAGAGGTCATTCTGTCATTTTTAAGATTGCATCCAAGTACTGCATTTTGGAATCTTTTGTTGACCATGATGGCCACTCCATTTCTTCTAAGCGATTCCTGCCTGCAGTAGTAGATATAATGGTCATCTAAGTTAAATTCACCCATTCCAGTCCATTTTAGTTCGCTGATTCCTAGAATGTTGACATTAACTCTTGCCATCTCCTGTTTGACTACTTCCAATTTGCCACGATTCATGGACCTAACATTCCAGGTTCCTATGCAATATTGCTCTCTACAGCATCGGACCTTGCTTCTATCACCAGTCACATCCACAGCTGGGTATTGTTTTTGCTTTGACTTCATCCCCATCCCTTCATTCTTTCTGGAGTTATTTCTCCAGTGATCTCCAGTAGCATATTTGGCACCTACTGACCTGGGGAGTTCCTCTTTCAGTATCCTGTCATTTGGCGTTTTCATACTGTTCATGGGGTTCTCCAGGCAAGAATACTTAAGTGGTTTGCCATTCCCTTCTCCAGTGGACCACATTCTGTCAGCCCTCTCCACCATGACCCTCCCATCTTGGGTGGCCCCACATGGCATGGCTTAGTTTCACTGAGTCAGACAAGGCTGTGGTCCATATGATTAAATTGACTAGTTTTCTGTGATTATGGTTTGTGTGTGTGCCCTATGATGGCTCTCACAACACCCACCATCTTACTTGGATGTCTCTTACCTTGGACATGGGGTATCTCTTCATGGCTGGTCCAGCAAAGCACAGCTGCTGCTCCTTACCTTGGACGTGGGGTTGCTCCTCTCCGACACCACCCCTGACCTCGGACTTGGGGTAGCTCCTCTCAGCTGCTCCTTCCATGATTAGCATCAAGAAAAAAAAGTATTTTCAAAATCAGTCACTGAGTAATCACTTTTTAACTTACATTTTTCACTTTTCTGGACTGATGATGCTAAATGATACATTATTCAAACCTTAATAGTTCTATATTTGTCTCCAGGTGCCATCTGTCTGTTCATTGGCTACACAGGGCTATTTAGAGAGAATTTGTTGGTTGTAGTACTCCAGATTCTAACATGTAATTAATTAAAGTGGTAGTCTGTTTTTTTCCACCAAATATTCTACACTGTTTCAAATTAACAACCTGGGTGGACTTAGGAAATTCTGTAGAATAGCATTTAACACATCCAATTAATACTGGCCAAAGGGTGAATTTACATTCCTTCTATTTTCCCATACAAGAAGATAACATGTTCCCCAGCAGACATACATCCTCAATCATACAGGCAGGAAAAGGAAACACAGCCACTTCACCTAAAACCCATTCAAACATTTAGTTTTCATTCAAATATTGACCTCAATTCTATCAATCATTGTATCCTCATATCCTCTCATTATCTCTGAACCTCATCAATGATACTTTATTCATCCCATTCCTTGTATGTGCTCAGTTGTGTCTGACTCTTTGTGGCCTCATGGACTGTAGCCCACCTGATTCCTCTGTCCATGGAATTTCCTAGGCAAGAATACTGGAGAGGAGTGCAATTTCCTACTCCAGGGGATCTTCCCAACCCAGTGATTGAACCCGCATTTCTTGTATCTCTTGCATTGTCAGGCAGATACTTTACCACCAGCACCACCTGGGAAGCCCCCATGCCATTCCTTAACAATTATTTAAAGATTTCTACTTTGATGGAGCAAGTCTCTTGTCTAGTCCCCTTTTCTTTCTCTATTCTCTTGTGAAACACCAATTTTTTTTAGCATCTGTGAGACCCATAGGGGGAAGCTGAGATAAATCTGATACAGCTTCTTCGATCATTGCTTGATTTTGTAACAACATGACATGTGGTAACAATGCAAAAGAATCTCCCTAAATCAAAGCATTTACCATGACCTGGGTAAGAGATGTATTAAGTGGTTGAACCTCCTGATCATTGTAAAGCCAATTCAGTATAGAATGCATATGCAGCATATCAACCACTTCACCCTAAGAACTCATTGTGCTTTTAAAAGAGGGGGGAAAGCATTCCCTTTCTCAAGGTAAACAAGCATTATAGTGGCTTTTATCCAGTCCACAGGCTAGCTATCCTCTCAGGAAGAAATTGCTGAGTGTTTGGATGGTGTAGAGCCATTTGTTTCAATAGTAAGCAGTGGGCCCTGAATCAATCCAAACATACTCCTCCATTCTGCAACATTCAACACCAAGGAGACTATTCCTACATCAGTAACTATCACAATCCGTTTTTCAGGAAGCTAATGATATTGATCCACAGAAGGAGAAAACTCTTTAATACCCTACCTACTTGTCTCAGTAGTTTCTCATATTTACTTCTCCCTGCTACCTGTAGTATCTTCTTTGTGACTAGAGGTCAAAGACGTTCTATCTGTTGTTTCGGTACAATTCTTCCCTTTGGTAGCAGCTCTAGGCTAGTAATTGTATCTCAGACTGGCTGGTCTCTGAGCTTAGTGTTAAGATCCACCACAACACTATACTTTCATTTTATCCATTACAGATGAAATTAACCAAAGAATTTTATATTTAGTTTGTTTCTCATAATTTTTATTCCCTTGTGTATATAGGGACTGACTGAAGCACAGCTGCTGTCTTGTATAATAGGTGACTCAGTATCCCTTCAAGCATCAAAGATTTGTCATCCATTCTTTCTTTTTCCAAGTAATGTGATTACCATGTTTCAGTGAGTTAAGGTCATTCTAGAGAATTCTACTTCTAATTCCAACTCTTCTGGGCACCACCAAGACCACTCTCCAACTTCATGATTTACTTGAAGGATTCAAAGAACTCATAAAAATCCTTCCACTCATGGTTATGGTTTTTTACAGTGAAAGAACACAGATTAAAATCAGCAAAGGGAAAAGGCATATGGAAAAAAGTGTAGGAATAAGTAGGTGCAAGCTTCCAAGTGTCCCTTTCCAGAAGCGTCACATGTGGACACATCTAATTCTACCAGAAATTATGTGTACCAATCACAGAATCTCACTTGATCCTTGGAGGCTTTTATTAGAGGTGTAATTCTAGTCCATCCTCCAGAGCAAAAACAGGCATTCACAGTGAATCACATTGTTGGGGCAAAGTTAATTGGTTAAATATAAACAGCATGGCCCAAGGACTCAGACATATAAAAGCAAACATCATGTTGAATATACCAAGGGCTCAGAAATTATTCCCAGGAACCAGTCAAGGGAAAGTCAGAACACAGGTCCTTCTTTGAAATGTGCATGGTTGGACAACCAAGGTTTGCCGAGGTGACCCTTTCCTGCCCACAATAAAATTAATATAAGTAACAAAAATTAATCTTTCCAAATTCATACCTAATATATTAAAATTTTTCTAAGGGCCATCACAGAATAAAATGTCCAAATTAGTTTTTCATTCCAATGGTTTTAACAAAAAAATGATTCATTTTCCACTATTTGGTGGAATGACTTCCATTTCCCTTGGGCTAAAAACAAAATCATCAAACAAAATATAGTTGTCTAATAGAATGGTAAAGAAATGAGATCTCTTCAAGTAAATTGGAGAGATCAAGGATGGGCATGATAAAGGACAGAAACAGCAAGGACCTAACAGAAGCAGAAGAGATTAAGAAGAGGTGGCAAGAAAACACAGAAGAACTGTACAAAAAAGGTCTTAATGACCTGGATAACCACGATGGTGTGGTCACTCACTTAGAGCCAGATATCCTGGAGTGTGAAGTCAACTGGGTCTTAAGAAGCATTAATACAAAGTTAGTGGAGGTGATGGAATTCCAGCTGAGCTATTTTAAATCCTAAAAGATGATGCTGTTAAATTACTGCACTCATATGTCAGCAAATTTGGAAAACTCAGCAGTGGCCACAGGACAGACAAAGTCAGTTTTCATTCCAATCCCAAAGAAGGGCAATTCCAAAGAATGTTCAAACTACTATACAATTGCCCTCATTTCCCATATTAGTAAGGTTTGCTAAAACTCCTTCAAGCTAGGCTTCAGCAGTATGTGAACAAGAACTTTCAACGTACAAGCTGGGTTTAGAAAAGGCAGAGGAACCAGAGATCGAATTGCCAACGTTCATCAGATCATAGAAAAAAACAAAGGAATTCCAGAAAAAAACATCTACTTCTGCTTCATTGACTATGCAGAAATCTTTGACTGTGGATAACAACAAACTGTGGAAAATGCTTAAAGATAGGGGAATATCAGACCACCCTGCCTGTCTCCTGAGAAATCTGTATACAGGTCAAGCAGCAACAGTTAGAATTTTATGCTCAATAACTGACTGATTCAAAATTGGGAAAAGAGTATGACAAGGCAGGTTGCCACCCTGTTTAACTTCTATGCAGAGTAAATCATGCAAAACTCTGGGCTGGATGAATCACAAGCTGGAATCAAGATTGTGGGGACAAATATCAACAACCTCAGATGATACCACTCTGATACAAGAAAGAGAAGAGAAACTAAAGAGCCTCTTGATAAGGATAAACGAGGAGTGAAAAAGCTGGCCTAAAACTCAACATTCAAAACACTAAGATCATGGCATCTGGTCCCATCACTTCAAGGCAAATAGAAAGGGAAGAAGTGGAAACAGTGACAGATTTTATTTTCTCAGGCTCCAAAATCACTGCAGATGGTGACTGCAGCCATGAAATTAAAAGACACTTGCTCCTTGGAAGAAAAGCTATGACAAACCTAGACAGGTTTGCATATTAAAAACCTGCATATTAAAAAGCAGAGATAGTACTTTGCTGACAAAGATCCGCCTAGTCAAAGCTATGTTTTTTTTCCAGTAGTGGTGTGAGATTTGGCCCATAAAGAAGGCTGAGAGTCAAAGAATTGATGCTTTCAAACTGTGGTTCTAGAGAAGACTCTTGAGAGTCCCTTGGACAGCAAGGAGATCAAACCAGCTATGGAGTTCTCTCTAAATGAGAGCATGGTGGGGACTTCCATGGTGGTCCAGTGGTTAAGGCTCTGTGCTTCCAACACAGGAGGTGTGGGTTCAATCCCTGGTTGGGGAAATAAGATCCCACACACTGCAAAGTGAGGCAAAAATAAATAAATAAATAAAAATTAATTAATTAATTAATTAAAGCATGTTCTTAACATGACTCCCAAGAACATTAAGATACATGGAAAATTTTATTTTTTCTCACTTTTATCCCAAAGAGCCTATTGCAATTTCAAGCTGTTACCTTGGAGCTTCTTGTATGATGTAGGTTGTGGAAATTAAAAGGCATTCAAAATTTCTGAACCATAAAGAGAAAGGAAACTTCTTTTAAAATTACAACAAAAGTAGAGCCCATAATGGCCCTGTATAATGAAAGTATTGATGCTACTTTGACACCTTACCAACACTATATTAATATTAGAATTTTCTTCTTTAGCTATAAACATTTCTTGATAATTGTGTGTATTCAATATAAAAAACAATTTAGAGAGCTTTTAATTCTTCACTAACATTTCTTTTTTTTTTTTCCTAATAAGTAACATTAAGTTTGTAGGGGAATTTTTAATATATGTCAAAGTTAAAAATATAAAATTTTATAAATGCATAAAATTAACATCAGATTTCTTAAAAGAATGGAAAGCTTCAGCCTTCTTTCTGATCTTCCAATTTTAAGTCTATGTCCATCAATGGAATCCAATTCAAAGTATCAAACACTGGCTAGGCTTTCCCTACACAGCTGTCAGGCTATTTTAGGATACAGAATCAAGGAAAGTGAATGAATACCTGGTGACTCAGCTACTTCCAGCTCTTCTCATGAGGTACTAACAATTTATCCCAAGTGACAGAAGTCTGAGACATAGCTTATTCAATATGTCACTTCCCTAACGTATACAAATACACAGACATACACATACACAGTCACAGTGATGGTAGACCCCCTCCATTGGGCTGCTATGGATATAAGTATATTTCTTTTCTGCCTGTGGGTATCCCCTCAAACTCTTTCTGTATCCATTTGTTAAGCTTTCCCAGTTGATTAAACAAGAATATCAGTATAATAATCAACTTGACATTAACTTTCTATGGAAATTGAAGCATACAAATCCATCCCCAGAGTCAACAAAATAAAAGAATGCATAAATGAATAAAATATTAGCTGTTATAAAGCAATTATCACACAATAACAATTGGAGTGAAAAAATATTTTAATACACTGGGTTCAAGTGGACAAAAAAGATAATAATTCTAGCTTTCTCATCAGATAAACAAGATCTGTTTCAATCTCTGTTCAGGACTATCTTAGAATGTGAACTAACAGGTGCTTGTGCTTAAGTGGATCTCAAATTCCATATACCCCCAAATCCAGTGCAAGTACTCAATAGCTTCAGTTGACTTGGAAAACAAGATTAATGCATTCTTTTCATGGCACCTTTAATATATCATCAAAAGCATAGCCTTGCACCACAGTTAAGTGATACACACTTGACTCACAATTCTAAAAGTTAATGAATAGGTGGGTGATTGAATGAATGAGAGCAAAATATGTTAGGATGTGAACACTGCAATGACTTTAATAAGGAATCAGAGTCTAAGTAATATGGAAAAGTGAAATTTTCCTTCTATCAAGATTTCCATTCAACTCTTATAGACTACTTCTTCCAAAAAATAGCATAAAAAGTATCATTAGTGAATATATGATTTTAACATATTTATTGAGGTATAATTAATACAGCAAATATTAATTTGTTTTAAATGTATAATTCAATGACTTTTATCAAAGTTACATAGTTAGGCAACATCACCACAATCTATACATTCTATTCTGTTTTAGAACTTCTCTGATACTTCAGAAAATTCTCTGTTCCCATTTGAGGCAATTCCCACTCCCAACTCCTGACTGAAACCTAGGCAACCACCAATGTTTTCTGTCTCCATGGATTTGCTTTTGGGATATATCATATAAATTAAAACACACAATACACAACATTTTGTGACTAGCGTCTTTCACTAAGAATAACATTTCCAAAGTTCACCCATATTAAAGCATTCATTTATCAGTATTAGCTTCTTTTCATCACTGAATAATATTCTACTACACAAATAAATGACATTTTCTTTATCTATCCATCAGTTGATAGACACTGGGTTGTCAACTTTATTCCCAAGTACCTTATGTTATTGTACATATAATTTATCTGAATTTCATTATTCTATTGTTCATTGCTAATGTAAAGAAACAGTTAATTTTTATATATTGATCTTGTATCTTGCAATCTTGCTAAACTGATTTTTTTTTAACTTTATTTTATATGGGAGTAGAGTTGATTAACAATGTTGTGTTAGTTTCAGGTGTACCGGAAAGTGATTTGATTATATATCACATATATCTATTCATTTTCAAATTGTTTTCCCATTTAGGTTATTACAGAATACTGAGCAAAGTTCCCTGTGCTATATAGTAGATCCTTAATGGTTACCGATTTTAAATATTGCAATGTGTACATGTACATTGCAAGCTCCCAATCTATCCCTTCCTTAACCTTCCCCCTGCTAACCATAAGTTCATTCTCTAAGTCTGTGAATCTGTTTCTGTTTTGTAAATAAACTCATTTATATCATTATTTTTTTTTTTTTAGATTTCACATATAAGCTATATCATATGATATTTGTCTTTCTTTGTCTGACTTGACCAAATTCATTGATAAGCACTAGTAGCTTTCTGGTATCATCTTTAGGATTTTTCTATGTATAGTATATCATCTGCAAACAGTGACAGTTTTACTTCTTTCCTAATTTGAATTTCCTTTATTTCTTTTTCTTCTCTGATTGCCATATCTAAGACTTCCAAAATTATGTTGAGTAAAAGTAGTGAGTGTGGACATATTTCTATTTTTCGTGATCTTAGAGGAAATGCTTTCAGCTTTTCACCATTGATTATGCTGTTAGCTGTAGGTTTATCATATATGGCCTTTATTATGTTGAAGTAGGTTCCCTCTATGCCCAATTTCTGAAGAGTTTTTAATCATAAATGAGTGTTGGATTTTGTCAAAAACTTTTTCTACATATATTGAGATGATCATAGGGTTTTTATCTTTCAATTTATTAATATGGTATATCACACTGATTGATTTGCAGATATTGAAAATCCTTTGCATCCTTGGGATAAATCCCACTTGATCATGGTGTGTGATCCTTTTAATGTATTGTTGGATTTGGTTTGCTAGTATTTTGCTGAGGATTTTTGCTTCTATGTTCCTCAATGATATTTGCCTGTAATTTTCTTTCTTTGTGGTATCTTTCTCTAGTTTGGGTGATGGTGGCCTCATAAAATGAGTTTAAGAGTGTTCCTTCCTCTGAGATTTTTGGGAAGAGTTTCAGAAGAATAGGTATTCTTTTCTAAATATTTCATAGAATTCACCCTTAAGCCATCTGGGCCTGGACTTTTGTTTGTTGGAATTTTTTTTTTTTATCACAGTTTAAATTTCAGTACTTATGATTGATATGTTAATATTTTCTATTTCTTCCTGGTTCAGTGTTGGGAAATTGTAACCTTCTAAGAATTTGTCCATTTCTTCTGAGTTGTACATTTTATTGGTATAGTGTTGCTTGTAGTAGTCTCTTATGATCCTTTTCATTTCTGTGGGGTTTGTTGTAACTTCTTTTCCATTTAAAATTTTATTGATCTGAGTTTTCACCCTCTTCTTCATGGTGAGTCTGGCTAAAGGTTTATCAATTTTGTGTATCTTTTCGAAGAACCAGCTTTTAGTTTCATTAATATTTTCTATTGTTCTTTCCATTTCTATTAAATTATTTCTGTTCTGATCTTTATGATTTCCTTTCTTCTACTAACTTTTGGTTTTGTTTGTTCTTCCTCTAGTTGCTTTATGTGTATTGTTAGGTTGTTAATTTAAGATTTTATTCTTTTTTGAGGTAATATTGCAAAAACTTTCCTTGTGTAACTGCTTTTGCCAAGCCCCACAGGTTTTGGATTATCATGCTTTCATTTTCATTGGTCTCTAGCTATTTTTTTAATTTCTTCTTTGATTTCTTCAGTGATCCATTGGTTGTTTAGCAGCATATTGTTTAGCCTCCACATGTTTGTGTTTTTTATAATTTTTTTCCTTATAGTTGATGTCTAATCTTAGCATTGTGGTCAGAAAAGATGATTGATATGAGTTCAATTTTCTTAAATTTACTGAGGCTCATTTTGTGGCCTAGCATGTGATCAATCCTAGAGAATGTTCCATGTGCACTTGAGAAGAATGCATATTATCCAGCTTTTGGATGAAATGTTCTATAGATACCAATTAAGTCTATCTGGTCTAGTGTGCCATTTAAGGCCTGTGTTTCCTTATTGATTTTCTGTCTGGATGATCTGTCCATTGATGAAAGTGGGGTGTTAAAATCCACCACTATTACCGCATTACTGTAGATTTCCCCTTTAAGGTTGTGAGCATTTGCCTTATATATTGAGGGGCTCCTATGTTGGGTGCATATGTATTAACAATTGTTATATCTTCGTGGACTGACTCCTTGATCATTATGTAGTGTCCTTTACCTCTCGTAGCAGTATTTATTTTAAAGTCTATTTTTCTGATATGAGCATTGCTACTTTAGCTGTCTTTTGATTTCCATTTTCCTGGAATACATTTTTCCATCCCCTCAATTTCAGTCTGTAGTATTCTTTGATCTGAAGTGAGTCTTTTGTGGATAGCGTATATACAGGTCTTGTAACCATTCAACCAGTCTATGTTTTCTGGTTAGAGCAGAAATCATATATATATATATATATATATATATATATATATATATATATTCTTATTGCTTTTGCTAATTATTTTAGATTTGTTTTTGTAAGTGTTTTTCTTCCTTTTCTCTTTTGTTCTCTTGTGATTTTATGACTAATGTTAGTGTTGTGCTTGGATTCCTTTTTCTTTTGTGTATGTTTATTGTATATTTTCACCTTGTGGTTACCATGAAGTTTTCATATAGCAGTCTATGTATAAACAAGATTGTTTAAAATTTCTGGTCTTTTCATTTCAAATGCATTTCCAATAGCCTGCCTTTGTGCTCTCCTCTTCTCTCAATTGTTGATTTTGATTTCATATTTGTGTGCACATGATTTCCTACTTTTACTGTATGTTTGCCTTTACCAGTGAGCTTTTCAATTAATAATTTTCCTGTTTCTAGTTGTGGCCTTTCTCTTCCACCTAGACAAGCTCCTTTAGCATTTCTTGCAAAACTGGTCTGGTGGTGCTAAAATCTCTTAGCTTTTGCTTGTCTGTAAAGTTTTTCATTTCTCTGTCAAATCTGAATAAAAGTGTTGCTGGGTAGAGTATTCTTAGTTGTAGGTTCTTCTTTTTCATCACTTTAAATATATCCTGCCACTTCCTTCTGGCCTGCAGAATTTCTGCTAAGAAGTCAGCTGATAACCTCATCAGATCAGATCAGTTGCTCAGTTGTGTCCAACTCTTTGCGACCCCATGAATCGCAGCACGCCAGGCCTCCCTGTCCATCACCAACTCCTGGAGTTCACTCAGACTCACGTCCATCGAGTCAGTGATGCCATCCAGCCATCTCATCCTCTGTCGTCCCCTTCTCCTCCTGCCCCCAATCCCTCACAGCATCAGAGTCTTTTCCAATGAGTCAACTCTTCGCATGACGTGGCCAAAGTACTGGAGTTTCAGCTTTAGCATCAGTCCTTCCAAAGAAATCCCAGGGCTGATCTCCTTCAGAATGGACTGGTTGGATCTCCTTGCAGTCCAAGGGACTCTCAAGAGTCTTCTCCAACACCACAGTTCAAAAGCATCAATTCTTCGGTGCTCAGCCTTCTTCACAGTCCAACTCTCACATCCATACATGACCACAGGAAAAACCATAGCCTTGACTAGATGGACCTTTGTTGGCAAAGTAATGTCTCTGCTTTTGAATATGCTATCTAGGTTGGTCATAACTTTCCTTCCAAGGAGTAAGCATCTTTTAATTTCATGGCTGCAGTCACCATCTGTAGTGATTTGGAGCCCCCCAAAATAAAGGCTGACACTGTTTTCACTGTTTCCCCATCTATTTCCCATGAAGTGATGGGACCAGATGCCATGATCTTCGTTTTCTGAATGTTGAGCTTTAAGCCAACTTTTTCACTCTCCACTTTCACTTTCATCAGGAGGATTTTTAGTTCCTCTTCACTTTCTGCCGTAAGGGTGGTGTCATCTGCATATCTGAGGTTATTGATATTTCTCCTGGCAATCTTGATTCCAGCCTGTGTTTCTTCCAGCCCAGCATTTCTCATGATGTACTCTGCATATAAGTTAAATAAACAGGGTGACAATATACAGCCTTGACGAACTCCTTTTCCTATTTGGAACCAGTCTGTTGTTCCATGTCCAGTTCTAACTGTTGTTTCCTGACCTGCATACAAATTTCTCAAGAGGCAGATCAGGTGGTCTGGTATTCCCATCTCTTTCAGAATTGTCCACAGTTTATTGTGATAGACACAGTCAAAGGCTTTGGCATAGTCAATAAAGCAGAAATAGATGCTTTTCTGGAACTCTCTTGCTTTTTCCATGATCCAGCGGATGTTGGCAATTTGATCTCTGGTTCCTCTGACTTTTATAAAACCAGCTTGAACATCTGGAAGTTCACGGTTCACATATTGCTGAAGCCTGGCTTGGAGAATTTTGAGCATTACTTTACTAGCGTGTGAGATGAGTGCAATTGTGCAGTAGTTTGAGCATTCTTTGGCATTGCCTTTCTTTGGGACTGGAATGAAAACTGACCTTTTCCAGTCCTGTGGCCACTGCTGAGTTTTCCAAATTTGCTGGCATATTGAGTACAGCACTTTCACAGCATCATCTTTCAGGATTTGGAATAGGTCAACTGGAATTCTATCACCTCCACTAGCTTTGTTTGTAGTGATGCTTTCTAAGGCCCACTTGACTTCACATTCCAGGATGTCTGGCTCTAGGTCAGTGATCACACCATCATGATTATCTGGGTCGTGAAGATCTTTTTTGTACAGTTCTTCTGTGTATTCTTGCCATCTCTTCTTAATATCTTCTGCTTCTGTTAGGTCCATACCATTTCTGTCCTTTATTGAGCTCATCTTTGCATGAAATGTTCCTTTGGTATCTCTGATTTTCTTGAAGAGATCCCTAGTCTTTCCCATTCTGTTGTTTTCCTCTATTTCTTTGCATTGATCGCTGAAGGAGGCTTTCTTATCTCTTCTTGCTATTCTTTCGAACTCTGCATTCAGATGTTTATATCTTTCCTTTTCTCCTTTGCTTTTCGCTTCTCTTCTTTTCACAGCTATTTGTATGGCCTCCCCAGACAGCCATTTTGCTTTTTTGCATTTCTTTTCCATGGGGATGGTCTTGATTCCTGTCTCCTGTACAATGTCACGAACCTCATTCCATAGTCCATCAGGCACTCTATCTATTGGATCTAGGCCCTTAAATCTATTTCTCACTTCCACTGTATAATCATAAGGGATTTGATTTAGGTCATACCTGAATGATCTAGTGATTTTCCCTACTTTCTTCAATTTAAGTCTGAACTTAGCAATAAGGAGTTCATGGTCTGAGCCACAGTCAGCTCCTGGTCTTGTTTTTGCTGACTGTATAGAGCTTCTCCATCTTTGGCTGCAAAGAATATAATCAATCTGATTTCGGTGTTGACCATCTGGTGATGTCCATGTATAGAGTCTTCTCTTGTGTTGTTGGAAGAAGGTGTTTGTTATGACCAGTGCATTTTCTTGGCAAAACTCTATTAGTCTTTGCCCTGCTTCATTCCGTATTCCAAGGCCAAATTTTCCTGTTACTCCAGGTGTTTCTTGACTTCCTACTTTTGCATTCCAGTCCCCTATAATGAAAAGGACATCTTTTTGGGGTGTTAGTTCTAAAATGTCTTGTAGGTCTTCATAGAACCGTTCAACTTCAGTTTCTTCAGCATTACTGGTTGGGGCATAGACTTGGATTACTGTGATATTGAATGGTTTGCCTTGGAAACGAACAGAGATCATTCTGTCGTTTTTGAGATTGCATCCAAATACTGCATTTCGGAGTCTTCTGTTGACCTAGGAGTTCCCTTATATGTTATTTGTTGCTTTTCCCTTGTTGATGTTCATATTTCTTCTTTCTCTTTAATATTTAATATTTCTTCTTTTTCTTCTTTGTCTGTCTTTAATTTTTGTTAATTTTATTACTATGTATCTCAGTGTGTTCCTCCTTGGGTTTATCCTGCCTGGAACTCTGCAATTCTTGGACTGTTTCCAATGTTAGGGAATTTTTCAGCTCTTATCTCTTCAAATATTTTCTCAGATCTGTTCTCTTTCTCTTCTTCTTCTGGGACTCCTATAATGCAAATGCTGGTACATTTAATGTTGTCCCAGAGGTCTCTTAGATTGTCCTCATTTCTTTTCATTCTTTTTTCTTTATTCTGTTCCACAGCAGTGATTTCCATCATTCTGTCTTCCAGATCACTTATCTGCTCTTCTATCCCAGTTATTTCTGCTATTAATTCTTTCTAGTGTATTTTTCATTTCAATTATTGTATTTTTCATCTTTGTTTGTTTTTCTAGGCTTTTGTTAAACATTTCTTGTATCTTCTCAATCTCTGCCTCTATTCTTTTTCTGGGATCTTGGATCACCTTTACTATAATTACTCTGAATTCTTTTTCAGGTAGATCACCTATCCCCACTTAAGTTAATTGTTCTTCTGGGGTTTCATCTTGTTCTTCCACTGGTGACATATTCTTCTGCTGTCTCATTTTGTCTAACTTTCTGTGATTGTGATTCCCATTCCACAGGCTGCAGTGTTGTAGTTCTTCTTATTTCTGCTGTCTGTCTTCTCAGTGGATGAGCCTGTCTAAGAGGTTTGTGCAGGCTTCCTAGTGGGAGGAACTGGTACCTCTTCACTGGTGGGTGGAACTGGATCTTGTCCTTCTGGTAAGCAGAGCCATGTCTGAAGGTGTTTATTATTGGGGAGCTGTTTATTCAAGAAGACTTTAAGCAGCCTGTGTGCTGATAGGTTGTGTTCTTACCCTGTATGACCTGAGGCATTCCATCACTGGAGTCTGCAGGCTTTTGGGTGGGGTCAGGTCTTGGTGAGAAGTTGGTAGCTTCCTAGAGTGCTCACACGAATAATCATTCACCAGAGCCACTGCTGCCAGTGTCCCTGTCTCCACAATAAGTCAGCCACCCCAGCCTCCACAGGAGACCCTCCAAAACGAGGCAAATAAGTCTGGCCCAGTTTCTTATGGGTTCATCACTTTTTCTCCTGAGTCCTGGTGTGTATTAGACCCTGTGTGAGCCCTCCAAGAGTGGAGTTTCTGTTTCCCCCAATCCTGTGAAATTTCTGTGGTCCAAACCTCACTGACCTTCAAAGCCAGGCTCTGGGGGCTCCTTCTCATTTTGCCAGACCCCCAGGCTGGGAGGCCCAACTGGGGCTAAGAACTTTCACTCCTTTTTTTGGCTGTGCTGGGTATTTGTTGCTGCATGATCTTTTCTCTAGTTCTGGCAAATGTGGGCTACTCTCTAGTTGTGATGTGCTGGTGTGCAGGCTTCTCATTGTGATGGCTTCTCGTTGCAGATCACTGGCTCTAGGCAGTGCAGGCTTCAGCAATTGTGGTATGTGGGCTCAGTAGTTGTGGCTCCCAGGCTCTATAGCACAGGCTCGATAGTTGTGAGCTCAATAGTTGCTCCACAGCGTGTGGGATCTTCCTGGACCAGGGATCGAATCCATGTCCCCTGCATTGGTCAGAAGATTCTTTGCTACTGAGCCACCAGAGAAGCCCAAAACTTTCACTCTTGTGGAAGAATTTATGTGGTATAATTATTTTCCATATTCCATATTTGTAGATTGCTACCAAGTGTGTATGGGATTTGATTTTATCATGATTGTGCCCCTTCTACCATCCCATTGTGGCTTCTTCTTTGTCTTTGCCTATAGATATCTTTTTTGATAAGTTCCAGCATTTTTTTTTATTGGTGGTTGTTCAACAGTTAGTTGTGATCTTGTTGTTTCCATAAGAAGGGGTGAGTTCACGTCCTTCTACTATTACACCATCTTGCCTCCATCCAACATCACACTTAATAGTGAGAAACTAGAAACTTCTCCAGTAAGATTAGGTATAAGACAAGGATGTTGCCTTTTACACTCCTTTTCAATATTATACTGAAATAGTAGCTCATGCACTTTCCTGAATCAGATTATTAGCATAACTTTCTTTCCTTTTTTTCTCTCCAAGTCATGGGTTAGGGTCCTCAATGATGTCATATGCACAGACATTTCATAGTTACATTTCAGAGCAGAGAAAAGAGACTCAGCTATCCTTGTTATGGTCTATCAGGTATGGCTTCAGCTATAGCTCTAGCCTCATTCAATGACATCCAGAGAGATGAATTATTATTATCATTTTTGTGTGTGGATTCTTTGGGGAATGTTACATATTAGATTATGACTTTAGCAAATAGAAATCATTTTACTCTTTATTTTCCAATTTAAATTGTCAGTTTTTTTCTTTTCCTTGCTTAATTGCCTTAGCTAGACTCTCCAGTACAATGCTGAGTTAAGTTGCTAAGAGCAGATATAATTGTTCCTGAACTTAGTGGGAAAGCTTTCAGTCTGTCACATTTAAGTGTGATAATAACTGTGGGATTTTCATAGATGCTTTTACCAGAAAAGAAAATTCCCTTTTATCCCTAGCTTGTTGAGTGTGTTTATTATAAAAAGATGCTGGATTTTGTCAAATATTTGTTCTCCATCTGTTGAGATAATTGTGCAATTTCTATTCTTTATCAATGTAGTATATTACATTGGAGAAAAGAGATTGTCTTTTCTCCATTTTACTTTTCACTGAGAGGTTAGGCTGTTGTTGCAAAATAGAATATAAGTGTGGCTAAGGTTAAAAGGCAGCTAAGTGTCACCTGGGGAAGAAACCAGTACATGATTAAAGATCACTAAGAACAGACAGCATGCATATCATACTCAAGCAATATAGTGCTTACTTACAGCAAGATGAGACAGGATACAGAAGATACATCAGTCCCTCATGGCCATTGGAGCCATTTTGCAGCCAACATGGGCAGTGTGACTGCATGCATCTCACTTTATCCCATAGTGGAAAGAAACCCTCCATTGTAGGGTCTGAAATACAGAAAGCTAGACCCTGACTGAGGGCCATTGACACAGTGCATAAGTGGAACAAAGAAGTATACATCAAACTCAAAACAGGAAAAACTATTTCTTCACAAGGTGATAAGCTAGTGCAGGCTGAGTGAGCCCATTATCTCCCAGTGAGGAAATATTCCATGCCCAAGGCCAATTATTATGGAGCAGACCAGGAGTCAACAGACTGTGCACAATTGCCTTTCCCAGCAAATGTATTGACTGGTTTTCCTGTTTTAATTTATGCTTCCTTCCTGGGATAAGTTTGAAATTAGTTCTGGTACACAGCCATTTGTGTATGTTGCTGGATTTATATTGTTAATATTTTATTGGTAATTTCTGTGTGTATTTTTTTAGAAGATTTTTATTCTTGTTATACATTTTGTCTTTAGTGTCTGGGTAATATTAGCTTCAAAGTATGGGTTAGGAAGTATTTCTTATCTAGTTTTTGGAAGTGTTTTTTTTAATTATTTATTTTAATTGGAGGCAAATTACTTTACAATATTGTAGTGGTTTTTCCCATACATTGACATGAATCAGCCATGGGTGTACATGCGCTCCCCATCCTGAACCCCCCTGCCACCTCCCTCCCCATCCCATCCCTCAGGTCATCCCAGTGCACCAGCCCTGAGCACCCTGTATCATGCATTGAATCTGGACTGGCAATCTATTTCACATATGATAATATACATGTTTCAATGCTATTCTCTCAAATCTTCCCACCCTTGCCTTTTCCCAAAGAGTCCAAAAGTCTGTTCTTTACATCTGTGTCTCTTTTGCTGTCTTGCATATAGGGTCATTGTTACCATCTTTCTAAATTCCATATATATGTGTTAATATACTGTACTGGTGTTTTTCTTTCTGGCTTACTTCACTCTGTATAATAGGCTCCAGTGTCATCCACCTCATTAGAACTGATTCAAATGCATTCTTTTTAATAGCTGAGTAATACTCCATTGTGTATATGTACCACAGCTTTCTTATCCATTCATCTGCCAATGGACATCTAGGTTGCTTCCATGTCCTAGCTATTGTAAACAGTGCTGCAATGAACATTGGGGTACACGAGTCTCTTTCAACTCTGGTTTCCTCAGTGTATATGCCCAGCAGTGGGATTGCTGGGTCATATGGCAGTTCTATTTCCAGGTTTTTAAGGAATCTCCATAGTGGCTGTACTAGTTTGCATTCCCACCAACAGTGTAAGAGGGTTCCCTTTTCTCCACACGCTCTCCAGCATTTATTGTTTGTAGAATTTTTGATAGCAGCCATTCTGACTGGCACGAGATGATACGTCATTGTGGTTTTGATTTGCATTTCTCTCATAATGAATGATGTTGAGCATCTTTTCATGTGTTTGTTAGCCATCTGTATGTCTTCTTTGGAGAAATGTCTGTTTAATTCTTTGGCCCATATTTTGACTGGGTTGTTTATTTTTCTGGAATTGAGCTGCAGGAGCTGCTTGTATATTTTTGAGATTAATTCTTTGTCAGTTGCTTCATTTGCTATTATTTTTTCCCATTCTGAAGGCTGTCTTTTCACCTTGCTTATAGTTTCCTTCATTGTGCAAAAGATTTTAGGTTTAATTAGGTCACATTTGTTTATTTTTCTTTTTTTTATTTTATTTTATTTTTAAACTTTACATAATTGTATTAGTTTTGCCAAATATCAAAATGAATCCGCCACCTGTATACATGTGTTCCCCATCCTGAAACCTCCTCCCTCCTCCCTCCCCATACCATCCCTCTGGGTCGTCCCAGTGCTCTAGCCCCAAGCATCCAGTATCGTGCATCAAACCTGGACTGGCATCTCGTTTCATACATGATATTTTACATGTTTCAATGCCATTCTCCCAAATCTTCCCACCCTCTCCCTCTCCCATAGAGTCCATAAGACTGTTCTATACATCAGTGTCTCTTTTGCTGTCTCGTACACAGGGTTATTGTTACCATCTTTCTAAATTCCATATATATGCATTAGTATACTGTATTGGTGTTTTTCCTCCAAAGAAGACATACAGATGGCTAACAAACACATGAAAAGATGCTCAACATCACTCATTATGAGAGAAATGCAAATCAAAACCACTGTGAGGTACCATTTCACACCAGTCAGAATGGCTGCGATCCAAAAGTCTACAAATAATAAATGCTGGAGAGGGTGTGGAGAAAAGGGAACCCTCTTACACTGTTGGTGGGAATGCAAACTAGTACAGCCACTATGGAGAACAGTGTGGAGATTCCTTTAAAAACTGGAAATAGAACTGCCTTATGATCCAGCAATCCCACTGCTGGGCATACACACTGAGGAAACCAGAAGGGAAAGAGACACGTGTACCCCAATGTTCATCGCAGCACTGTTTATAATAGCCAGGACATGGAAGCAGCCTAGATGTCCATCAGCAGATGAATGGATAAGAAAGCAGTGGTACATATACACAATGGAGTATTACTCAGCCATTAAAAAGAATACATTTGAATCAGTTCTAATGAGGTGGATGAAACTGGAGCCTATTTTTCTTTTTATTTCCATTACTCTGGGATGTGGGTCATAGAGGATCCTGCTGTGATTTATGTCAGAGAGTGTTTGCCTATGTTTTCCTCTAAGAGTTTTATAGTTTCTGGTCTTACATTTAGGTCTTTAATCCATTTTGAGTTTATTTTTGTGTATGGTGTTAGAAAGTGTTCTAGTTTCATTCTTTTACAAGCGGTTGACCAGTTTTCCCAGCACCACTTGTTAAAGAGATTGTCTTTTCTCCATTGTATATTCTTGCCTCCTTTGTTAGGTGCATGGATTTATCTCTGGGCTTTCTATTTTGTTCCACTGAGCTTTGTGCCAGGACCACACTCTCTTGAATACTGTAGCTTTGCAATATAGTCTGAAGTCAGGCAGGTTGATTCCTCCAGTTCCACTCTTCTTTCTCAAGATTGCTTTCACTATTTGAGATGTTTTGTATTTCCATATGAACTGAAATTATTTGTTCTAGTTCTGTGGAAAATACTGTTGGTTGCTTGATAGAGATTGCATTGAGTCTATAGACTGCTTTGGATAGTATACTCATTTTCACTATATTGATTCTTCCAATCCCTGAACATGGTATTTTTCTCCATCTATTTGTGTCCTCTTTGATTGCCAACAAAGGTCTGTCTAGTCAAGGCTATGGTTTTTCCAGTAGTCATGTATGGATGTGAGAGTTGTACTGTAAAGAAAGCTGAGCACAGAAGAATTGATGCTTTTGAACTGTGGTGTTGGGGAAGACTCTTGAGAGTTCCTTGGACTGCAAGGAGATCCAACCAGTCCATTCTGAAGGAGATCAGTCCTGAGTGTTCTTTAGAAAGATTGATGCTGAAGCTGAAGCTCCAATGCTTTGGCCACATCATGCGAAGAGTTGACTCATTGGAAAAGACTCTGATGCTGGGAGGGATTGGGGACAGGATGAGAAGGGGACGACAGAGGATGAGATGGCTGGATGGCATCACTGACTCGATGGACATTAGTCTGAGTGAACTCCAGGACTTGGTGATGGACAGGGAGGCCTGGCGTGCTGCGATTCATGGGGTTGCAGAGTCAGATACGATTGAGCGACTGAAGTGAACTGAAAATACCAACAAGCACATTGGATGGTTCCAAATAATGACATACTGTTGACAATGATATTTTTCAAGCATGTTGTTGACATGGTATATTATTCTTAAAAATCATGCAAATATACTTTATCATTTTCTTATGTATTTTTAATATTAACTCTTTGTATATGTGTGTATATTCACATATGTGTTTATATGTACTTATATGCATACATTTGTATTTGTATACATGCATGCCTATATTTGTGTGTTTGTTCATGTATGTGTGTATAGAGATTGAGAGAACAGAGAATGGTATTTATTTACTTATCTATTTATTTTTGGCTGTGTTGGATCTTTGTTGCTAGGGGGGCTTTCTCTAGTTAGGGCAAGTAGGAGGGGCTACTCTCTAGTTGCAGTGGCGTGGGCTTCTCATTGCAGTGGCTTCTCTTGTTGCCAAGCGCAGGCTCTAGGGCACATGGGATTCAGTAGTTGTGGTTCCTGGACTCAAGAGCACAGGCTAAATAGTTGTGGTCCATCGTCTATTTGCTCTGAGGCATATGGGATCTTCCCAGATCAGGGATTTAGCCTGTGTTTCTTGCATTACGAGGTGGATTCTTTACCACTGAGCTACCAGGGAAGTCCCAAAGAATCATATTTAATTTTTGGTTTAGTTTGTAAGCAACAGTCATTACTTCAGGTGGTATGGTTATAATAGCTGCTTTAATATATTTTTCTGGTGATTCCAATACTTGCATCATCCTGAAGTTGTCTCTCTTGTTTGAATTTTAGCTTGTAACTTTTAAACTTTTTCCTGGTTCTTCATACACAAATTAATTTTAAATATATCCTAGACATTTTGGTATTATATTGTTAGACATGGTATCTGACTTAATACTAAGGAGTGTGTTTATTTTTTGTTTGTTTAGTTTTGTTTTAGGTTCAGACCACAAATTCTTATCCTAATTTTCTTGTTGCAGTCTCCGTTAAAATTTCAAAGTCTTTGCAGTGCTATTCATATCTGGCCCAAATATGGGCCACCCACTGAGGAAAGTGGGATCTAGACAGTAGTTTACTTGTTTGATCAGTTCTAAAATTATTTGATATTGTTCTTAGCTTGAGATCCAAGTGTATGCAGTCTTTTCTTGAGCTAAGAGCTTTATACACAATTTTACATGGTTAGGTTGGGCTCTAAGCATGAGGGGAAACATTGTTAAGAAGAACAGAGTATCCTGGCACATTTAAAAATGATTCCGTTTCCCCTCTTTCCCTCTCCTGCTGGAAGCATGAGAAGTTTTCACAGTGACATATTTATTGTACTGTGAGAAGCTGGCTAAGTTCCTAGAGGTAAAACAAAAGTGTGGAGAACTCCTATAACTGAGTCATCTTGGGGTTTTTAACTCAAAGACTTGTCCACACCGCTGGTTCCTGCAGAGGTTTCTGATCTTGAATTTTTGCTTTGCTAAGTTAGGATTCTCTGTATTCACTTGTCTCACCAATGTTCAGGGAGCAGTTTGGCCTATGATCTCTCTTCTCTATGAATCTAAGATGAATTGCTGACTTTTCAATGTGTTCAACTTTTAACTTGCAGTTAGGATGGCGTGGCAACGTCTGATCTCCTCGTATGTGGAACAGGAGTTGAAGCCTGCCATTGACTGATTTCTTAAAAACATGAAACCAATCTTGTAGTCTTGGGATAATCTCTGCTTTGTCATAATGTACTATCTTTTTATGTATTGCCATATTGATTTTTGTGACTGTATTCAAGAATGACATTTGAGTGTAATTTTGAGGTTTTAAAAACTGCCCTTTTCAGATGTCAATAAACTTCATTAACAACTTGGGTAGTAATCACCTCCCATGCCAGCTTCATTTTCTGAAAATTTCTAAAGAATGGATGCTATTTTTTTCTTGAGCATGTGATAGAATTCACCTATGTTAATATATGGAAATAGAGGGGTATTTGGAGGTTTGTGAAGAGTTATTCAAATTTTTAACAAAAAGAAGCTTTTTATTTCAGCTTTTATCAATTCTAGGGTTAAGGTTGCATTTTTCTTAGGTTTAGAATTTTTTGACCTACCTAAATTGTCAAATTTATTGCTATTAAATCAATGATTATACCGTATCAATAACATTTTATAACAATTTATTGAGAAATAATTAGTCTATCATAATCTATACCATTTAAAGTGTACAAATCAATGTTTTTTTATGCTATTTATATAATTATGCAATCAACACTACTATCTAATTCCAGAACATTTCATTTCCTCCAGTACTTCCTTTATCCATTAGCAGACACACTCAATTTTCCACCCTCTGAGCCATAGGAAAGCACTAGTTGCTTTTTTTAAATATATTTGTCTATTCTCGACTTTCACTAGAAATGGAATCACACAATTCATGGTATATGGTTATTGGAAGCAATAGATACAACTCTTCACAGTACAAGTAATCCTCAGTAAGATTTGTGCCAATTTCTCTACAGAAACCATAGAGGACAGGTGACATTGGAATGATATATTAAAAAACAGACAATGAACAAATGAAAACTTCTTTCAACCAAGAATTCTATATATGTGGGAAATGGAAAGTAGATAAATTCATTCCAAGAGAAACAAAAACTGAGGGAATACACAGCTAGTAAGCCTGCTGGATAGAAAATAATAAAGTAGTCCTTCAGGGTGAAGTGACACAACAGTGGGCACCTATTTGGAGGAATGTGAAGAAATAAACCACAAAGGTCAAGGGAACTGCACAGATTATGCACAGCATTACTGCAAACGCCAGAATTACTGCTTTTGGGGTTTCTTTCTGACTCTTCTTTTTTTTAAAAAATCATTTATTTATTAATGGCCTCACTGGGTCTTCGTTGCAGCAGGATCTTTGTTGCATCATGAGTGCTTCTCTCTAGTTGTGACACACGGGCTCCAGACCATGCAGATCAGGAGGCATGGCCCACAGGCTTAGTTGCTCCACCACATGTGGCATTTTAGTTCCTGGACCAGGGATTGAATCCTCATCTCCTGCATTGGAAGGTGGATTCTAAACACTGGATCACCAGGGAAATCCCTGTAACTTCTCTTTTTGCTCTCCTATTTGTATGTTGATTTAAAATAGAGATGTATAAAGCAGTAACCATAAAACCGTTAGTGCAAACCATGTACAAACATGATATTTGTCACAATAACTAAATAAGGGAATATAGCGCAGCTGGGAAGAAGCAGAGTTTAGAATACTATGAAAACTATCTCACTACAATACACACTTGATTATTCTAAAATTAAGATACTGAGTATAATTCACAGCATAACCACCCAGCCTCCCCCAAAAAAAAAACACAAAAAAATGAAAAAAAATTTAAAGGCTTCAAACCTAAAAAAAAAAAAAAAAAAAAAAATTAAGTAAAGAAAAAGAGTGATAGTCACTTTGTACACTAGAAAAATTCAATTAATCACAGAAAAAAGAAAGTAATTGAGGAATGAAGGAACAAAAAAGGTATGGCATGTGGAAAGTAAGAAAATGTCAGGAAAAATCTTTCCTTGGAAGCAATCACCACAATACCAATGTATAAAACTTTTCTTTGAAAAGACAGATTGGCAAAGGGGATTAATAACAAATGTTATCCACTATATGTTATCTACAAGAGCCTTGCCTTGTATCCAAAGACAGATAGTTTGAAAAGGATGGACAATGGTATTCCATGCAAATCATCTAAAAGTGATAGATGCAGTGGCTATACTGATATCAGATGAAATAGATTTTAACAAAAGTGTTTTTTTTTTTTAAACAGAATGCCAAAAACGGATTTCTGTGTTATTAAAAGGATCAGTAAGAGGAGATGTAACAGTTATTTATCCATATAGTCCTAACAGACTCCCAGAATACATAAAACAATAAATGACAGAACTGAACGGAGTACATAGTTCTCAATAATTCCTGGAGATTTCAATACTCTATTTTCAATGAGGGATAGGCAGACAGACAGAAGACCAATAATGAAATTAAGGAAGGAACCGCTAGAACTAATTAACATGTGTTAGGGAAGCTGCAGCAAAGGAGAAGGAAAGTTTGCTACACTTGCTTGACACGGATACACGTGAGAAGCAACCAGGAAGCATTATTCACAATTCTTCCATTGTGGGTGGCCTGGAGCTATGTTTTTCCACAACTCTTTAGAAAGCCAACCTGAATCTGCCCTGTGGGCTCCTTTCTGGATGATTGCCCCATGATCTACCTGCTACTGCATTCCATGATCCATCTGCAGTGATCAGCCTACACACACTACACTGGAATTCTTATCTCCAAAGGCTCTAGGCTGCCCCCCCAGAAAGTGGGAATCGACCATGGAGCAGTTAAGAAACTATGTCATCAGCACTCCCTGTCACTATTGGCTAAACACTCCCTTGGTTTCCACTCTATGGATTAATTGATGATCCCTAGCTTCAGAATGCATGCTGGGAGGGGCCAAGCACCAGGGGCTACCCAGTGCAACTCAGGCCAGGATACAGTCAATTACCCATAGTTCCTCCCTCAGGTGCTAGAACAATAAGTTAGGGTGGGAAGAGATGGCTGAGCTTGAGAGAGACAACAGAATAGGCACAAGCCAAAGCACAATCCAGGCACCTTTGGCAGTTTCAACCCAGGTTGCCTTCACTTTAAACTAAAAAAACATTTAGTTAGCAAAGGAGAAGTGAGTTAAAGCTGTCCAGGGTCATGGTTGGGCCATTCTGTTGTGACAACTAAAGTTCTGTTTATCTCCCATCCACTGCACTAATAAAGGAGGGATCCCCTACCCTAAGTAGTGTGAGATGGCCAAGCATGCAACACTGGACAGATGGACAGCCAGCTGTTTGTGAGTCTCATGGACTAACAGCTGGCCAGGAGTGGGGGTGGGGGGTGGCAACAGGAAACGCCAAGCAGGGCAATGAGGGTGTGGGACTTAAGAGAAGAGTTCACCTGCAGGGACCATGGGAAATAAATGTAGTAACAAGAGGATGGGGCACACCCAGGTTCCCACACGAGGAGATGATTGTCCTATTGGAATATTGCACTGGCTGGCAGGGAAGTACAACTTAGTGGCTGGGGGAATGGGTGCAGTACAGCTAGTCTCCTTGATAGGGGAGAATCAGCTGAGTAGGGTAGTCTTCCCACAAGGAAGGGGACATTGCAGGTGAGAGCAGGAGAAAGCAGAGTTGGGCCAGTGGAGTAATAGGAGTCTCAAAGGCATTAAGGCAGCATTGAAAATTTGAGGTCTTAATATACAGATGGGAATCTTATATAATGAGGTCTACAGATGAAAAGCAATCCCTTTCAAAATGACAGTGACCTTTTTTTGCAGAAAAAAAAGCTGGTCCTAAAATTCATGTGCAATTACAAGAGACCAGAAATAGCTAAGACAATCTTGAAAAAGAAAATTGGATGATTCCACTACCCTGTGTCAGAATGTACCATGGCAACAGTAATGAAGACGGTGTGGTACTGAGATAATGAAAGACATACAGATCAATGGAATAGAATAGGGAGTCTGGAAATAAACCCAGATATCTACCCTCAATTGATTTTCCCCTGGGATATCAAATCATTAAGTGGTGAGAAGTGGAAATCTTTTCCCCAAAATGGTATGAGGACAGCAGGATATACATATGCAATAGAATAAAGTTGGACTCTTACATTATGCCAAATACAGACATTAAATGGATAAAGAATTAGCTGTAACAGCTAAAAACATAAAATTCTTAGAACAAATACCAGGGTATATTAGATTGCTGGGCTTGCTATCACAAAATACCACAGACCGATGGCTTAAACAGCACAAATTTATTTGCTGACAGCTTTGGAAACTAGAAGTCCAAGAACAAGGTGTGAGCAGGTTTGGTTTCTTGTGAGGGCTCTTGTGAGGGCTTGCAGATGGCGAGCTTCTCCCTGCATCCTTACATGATCGTTCCTCCAGTGTATACCCATCTCTGGTGTGTCTTCCTGTCACCAAGTATACTTTTGTCTAGGATACCAGTCAGACTCATTAGGGTCTAACCATATGACCTCTGCTGACCTTAAGGTCCTGTCACCAAAAACAACCGCATTTTGAGATAATGGGGCTTAGACATTACATATGGAAATATGGGGGGTACATAATTCAATCCTCAGAAGGGTTAAAACTTCATAACCTTCATTTGGCAATGGATTCGTAAATACGATGATAAAAGCATCAGTAACAAAAGAAGAAACAGATACATTGAATTTCTTTTTTTAATTTTTTTAATTTATTTTTTACTCATATATATTTACTAATTTTTTAATCTATTTATTTTAATTGGAGGTTAATTACTTTACAATACATTGAATTTCATAAAAATAAAAAATATTTCTATATTAAAGAACATTAACAAGACAGTGAAAGCACAACCTAGGAAATAGGATAAGAATCTAATGGTATGCATATATTTAATAAAGGTCTAGTATCCAGAACACATGAAAAACATTTACAACTCAACAAGTAGCCAAGGAATATGAATGAGAAATGAGCATAGAATGTGAATACAAATTTTTCCAAACAAGATATACAAATGTGCCATAAGGACGTGAAAATAAGCTTAACATCATTAGTCATTAGGGAAAGACAAGGAAAAGCCACCACATGATGCCACAATACATTAAAAAAGATGAGTAAGTAGATTTTTTTAAGTGAAAAATAAAACATATTTACAAGGATGTAGAGGCATTGGGATCCCTGTACCTCACTGTTGGGAAATGCCAAAGAATGTTCAAACTACCACACAAATACACTCATTTCACATGCTAGCAAGGTAATGGTCAAAATCCTTCAAGCTAGGTTTCAACAGTATGTGAACCGAAACTTCCAGATTTACAAGCTGGATTTACAAAAGGCAGAGGAATCAGAGATTAAGCTGCCAACATCCATTGGATCATAGAAAGAATTCCAGAAAAATATCTACTTATGTTTCACTGACTATGCTAAAGACTTTCCTTATGTGGATCACAAGAAACTATAGAAAAACTTAGAGAGACAGAAATACCAGACCATCTTACTTGCCTCCTGAAAAACCTATATGTAGGTCAAGAAGCAACAGTTAGAACCGGACATGGAATAACTGACTGATTCTAAATTGGGAAAGGAGTACATAAAGGCTGTATAATGTCACCGTGCTTAACTAACTTATATGCAGAATACATCATGGGAAATGCTGGACTGGATGAAGGACAAGCTGGAATCAAGACTACCGAGAGAAATACCAATAACCTGAGATATGCAGATGACACCACACTTACGGCAGAATGCAAAGTGGAACTGAAGAGCCTCTTGATGAAAGTGAAAGAGGAGAGTGAAAAAGTTGGCTTAGAACTCAACACTCAAAAAACTAAGATCATGGCATTTGGTCCCATCACTTAATGGCAAATAGATGGGGAAACAATGGAAACGGTGACAGATTTATTTTCTTGGGCTCCAAAATCACTGCAGATGGTGACTGCAACCATGAAATTAAAAGATGCTTTCTCCTTGGGAGAAAAGCTATGACAAACGTAGACAGTGAATTAAAAAGCTGAGACATTATTTTGATGACAAAAGTCCATATAGTCAAAGTTTTTCCAGTAGTCATGTATGGATGTGAGAGTTGGACCATAAAGGAGGCTGAGCGCCAAAGAATTGATGCATTCGAACTGTGGTGTTGGAGAACACTCTTGAGAGTCCCGTGGACTACAAGAAAATCAAACCAATCAATGCTAAAGGAAATCAACCCTGAATGTTCACTGGAAGTACTGATGCTGAAACTGAAGCTCCAATACTTTGGCCACCTGATGCAAAGAGCCAGCTCATTGGAATAGACTCTGATGCTGGGAAAGATAGAAGGCAGGAGGAGAAGGGGACAACAGAGGATGACACGGTTGGATGGCATCACCAACTCTATGGACATGAGTTTGAGCAAACTCTGAGAGATGGTGAAGGAAAGGGAAGCCTGGTGTACTACAGTCCATGGGATTGCAAAAAGTCAGACACAACTGAGCGGCAGAACAACTGAACAACAGCAGGTAGCTGTAAAAAAGAATCTGAAAGCTCCTGAAAAAGGTAAAAGCCTTATGGTTGTCTCATCAATTCCACTATTAGCTATATAAGCCAAAAAATTAGAAGTATTTGTTCAGACAAAAGGCAACAAAAAGTTATATCCCCATGTTCATAGCAGCCCTAACCGAAATGGGAACCCAAATGGGAAACACCCCAAGGATCCACCAACTTGTCCTCAACTTGTTTCACATTCATAAACAAAGGTGACCCTCTGTACACGGGCATAGCATTCAGCCGCAAAAAGGAATGAGAGAGGCCAGACACAAAAGGTTACATACTGTAGGATTTTATTTCTCTCAGCTATCTAGAAAATGTAAGTTCATAGAGGTAAACAGAAGATTCGTAGTTACCAGAGCCTGGGTGCAGTGAGGGGGAAATGGAAAAGGACTGATTACTGGCATGGGGTTTCCTTTAGGAGTGATGATTTATTTAGGCACAACAGAGAGAATGGTTGAGAAGCATTGTGAATGTACTAAATGCCCGTGACATTCACCACAATAGTGCAATAATATTTTTAAACACAAAAAGTGCTTATTGGCTTAAGACTTCTGCAAATAGATTGGGAATTGACTTCAACAAATGCTGGGCTTCCTTTGTGGCTCAGCTGGTAAAGAATCCTCCTGCAATGTGGGAGACCTGGGTCTGATCCCTGGATTTGGAAGATCCACTGGAGAAGGGAATGGCTACCCACTCCAGTACTCTAGCCCAGAGAATTCCATGGACTGTGTAGTCCATGGGGTCGGAAACAGTCGGACATGACATGACTGAGTGACTTTCACTTTCACTTTTCAGCAAATGCTGAAATGCATGCTTTAGGAAAACTCTTTGAACATAATACCGGGGAATGAAATAGAGGAATACTTGAAGATATCACTAAATTTTTAAAAGATGCCCCTATCGTGTTAAGGGAGGTACTGAAGAGAGCCAAGAGATGTATTTGCCTCAAGAATTTTATGATTGTGGTGTTTCAGTGCTCCAGATCATAGCAGCCATTCTCCTAAAATAGCCCCTAGTGGGCATAGGCACTCGGACATATGGCTCATAAAGTTAAATTGAGTCTTTGACACTTAGAAATGGGCTTGACAGCTTGGGACCCAACGGACTATCCCCATTGAAAATATTGAGTATGAGTTAGGTAAAACAAAACAAGGCCAGTATAAGGGGTGAAATCTATAGTGCATAAGTTCTATATAGGGCAAGGTTGATTATCCTCACTGTGTCTCCTACTAAAGGCCATAACTCCCAAATACCATCACCTGGGGGATGGAGTGGTTAAACATTTAAATATATGCATTTGGGAGGGGGTGTCACTGTTTAGTGTAGAGCAGGTGATTAGCCCAGTCCCGAAAAGAAGTCTCTCTTCATTTCTCGGAGCCTTGAAGTGAATTGGGGAGCCCTGATGAATCCCTTTTCAGCTGCTATTTTTACTCCTTCCACTCTCCAGTCTCCATTCTCGAGGCATCTATGTCAACTTCTATGTTCTTTTCTAAGTAACTTTAGCAACATTAAAACCTCCAAATTCTCCTTCGTCTCTCACAAGAGGTTGAAACAGTTGCTCAATTGTGATCTATACACTTTATCTTTTTTTCTTTATATTTATATATATGTAAAGAAAATAAATATATAATAATAATATATGCATATATATATATATATATATATGTATATATTATTGATGTATAGTTGCCTTACAAAGTTCCAGGTGCACAGCAAGGTGATTCAGCTATACATAACACATATATTATTTTTCAGTTTATTTTCCATTATAGGTATTTCAAGAGATTGACAAAGGGACTACAGTTCCCAGTGCTATATAGTAAAACTTTGTTGGTTTTTGCACATTTTTTTTTTTAAATTAGAAATCCAGCATTCTATTCATACTAAGTCAAACAAGTGGAATCAAAATGTCATAAATTTTTTAGTTAGGCAAACATTAATACATTTTTTAAAATATATATTATGGACTAGTGAGTAACTATTTGCCAACAAAGGTCTGTCTAGTCAAGGCTATGGTTTTTCCTGTGGTCATGTATGGATGTGAGAGTTGGACTGTGAAGAAGGCTGAGCGCCGAAGAATTGATGCTTTTGAACTGTGGTGTTGGAGAAGACTCTTGAGAGTCCCTTGGACTGCAAGGAGATCCAACCAGTCCATTCTGAAGGAGATCAGCCCTGGGGTTTCTTTGGAAGGAATGATGCTAAAGCTGAAACTCCAGTACTTTGGCCACCTCATGCAAAGAGTTGACTCATTGGAAAAGACTCTGATGCTGGGAGGGATTGGGGGCAGGAGGAGAAGGGGACGACAGAGGATGAGATGGCTGGATGGCATCACTGACTCGATGGACGTGAGTCTGAGTGAAATCCGGGAGTTGGTGATGGACAGGGAGGCCTAGCATGCTGCGATTCATGAGGTTGAAAAGAGTCGGACATGACTCAGCGACTGATCAATCTGATTATTCACTTAATACCATTGTACCATGAGTGGTCAACAAACACAAAAGTAGTAGAATTCTATATCACCAAAGCTACCATTTAATAGAAAAACCTGACACATATCAGAATTATCTTAGAATTTTTTGAAAAATGCCAAGGTATTGCTTTTATCCTCCAAAGCTACAGATATGTTGCTAATGAGCAGCCATGCTTAAAATCAACTGGACTATCTGATGATCTTTTAGGTTTCTCTAGTTTGCTTTATTTTTTTCTATTGCGTATTCAGTGCTCCCATTTAATTCAGTTTATACTTTCCAATTTCTCCATCTCTTACCTTTGATGTTCTTTCTCAAGCCTTTATGAAGTTTTTAAAATAAGTGTATCTCTGATGACCTGAGCTGACACAAGGTGGCAACTGGGGACCACACCCAGCTTCCCATACCCCAGGGTGCCGCCTATAGGGACATTGCCATTTCCTTTTTGCAATGGTGCAATGTAAAGGACAGAGAAGGCAACGGCAACCCACTCCACTACTCTGGCCTGGGAAAATCCCATGGATGGAGGAGCCTGGTAGGCTGCAGTCCATGGGGTCGCTAGGAGTGGGACACGACTGAGCGACTTCACTCACTTTTCACGTTCATGCATTGGAGGAGGAAATGGCAACCCATTCCAGTACTCTTGCCTGGAGGATCCCAGGGATGGGGGAGCCTGGTGGGCTGCCGTCTATGGGGTTGCACAGAGTCAGACACGACTGAAACGACTTAGCAACAGCAGCAGCAGCAAAGGAAGGGACTCCTGTGGGCTCAAAGTATGACCTGGTGCTGGAAGGCTTCCAGGCCATCTGAAAGCCTTGATCACTCATTGGACGGCGGTCATGCCAATCCTTGCCTCCTGGCAAATGAGCTTAGAGCTGGCGCTGGAGGAAGTGGTCGCCGTTGACCCTTCCAGCTCCACCTACCGTCTCCAGCCCATCAGGGTCTTTCCCGCCTTATCCGCCGCCGGCTCAGCTTCGGTCTTGGTGGGCCGGTCTGCGGGCCACCCCCTCACCATTCCTGTTGTGGGGCCCACACCAGCAACTCGCAGATTCCTGTTCCCTGTGCAGCCGACGTCTCTGCTGTCCTCACCCCCACCCCGCGGTCCCACTGCCAACAGCGTCTTCTCAGCCCAAAACTCAGCCCGGCGGCCGCCATCTTCCCCGCAGACATCACTGCAGGACGATCACCGTCTGGCATGTCTCTCCTGCCATGTCTGCCACAGAGGAGCATGACTGGATCCCAGGTGGCCCGGATAGAGCTGGTGGCGAGGCAGGCCACGACCCCAGCCTCCTTGGGGTCCAAGCATCTGCTTGCGAGGGGATGGAAGGAGTCGAGGAGGCCACGGCTCTTCTGGCTTCCTTGGAGGTCTCCAGAGCCCTTCCCGGGGAGCAGGGTTGGCCACAGACCGCAGTGGAAGAGGAATGTGGTAGAGAGCCGTTAGAGGAGGAGGAGGTGGAGGAAGATGTAGAGATGCAGGAGGACGAGGATGAGGGTGAGATTGATTTCCAGTTCGAGGACGTGGAGGGGGAGGAGCACCTGTCTGGAGAGGGCGAGGAAGAGGAGGACGAGAATGAGCAGGGTATTTCTCCTGGAAATCTTGATTCCAGCCTGTGTTTCTTCGAGTCCAGCATTTCTCATGATGTACTCTGCATATAAGTTAAATAAACAGGGTGACAATATACAGCCTTGACAAACTCCTTTTCCTATTTGGAACCAGTCTGTTGTTCCATGTCCAGTTCTAACTGTTGCTTCCTGACCTGCATACAAATTTCTCAAGAGGCAGATCAGGTGATCTGTTATTCCCATCTCTTCCATAATTTTCCATGGTTTATTGTGATCCACACAGTCAAAGGCTTTGGCATAGTCAATAAAGCAGAAATACATGCTTTTCTGGAACTCTCTTGCTTTTTCCATGATCCAGCGGATGTTGGCAATTTGATCTCTGGTTCCTCTGCCTTTTCTAAAACCAGCTTGAACATCAGGAAGTTCACGGTTCAGCTATTGCTGAAACCTGGTTGGAGAATTTTGAGCATTACTTTACTAGCGTGTGAGATGAGTGCAATTGTGCAGTAGTTTGAGCATTCTTTGGCATTGCCTTTCTTTGGGATTGGAATGAAAACTGACCTTTTCCAGTCCTGTGGAGAACACTCATACAGTCAAGCAAACTAAGATGTTGAGATTTTCACCGACATGAATTATACACACAGAAAACTGCTCCTGCATTCACTCACATGTAAGTATTCATATATTAATCCACATATGAATGCCATCACATAGTCACATATATGAGCATACACATATAAACACACATTTCAATATAATGTCACATACTTACATGTTCATTCACATATACCCAAATTTACACATTCACAAAATGAGCTTATTCATATATTAACATGCTCATACACACAAAACCCTCACAAATTTATT
Organism: Bos indicus; assembly: GCF_029378745.1. NCBI lineage: Eukaryota > Metazoa > Chordata > Mammalia > Artiodactyla > Bovidae > Bos > Bos indicus. The sequence goes on from NC_091789.1 coordinate 58,840,625, forward strand.
TACACAAAGAAAATTCCACATAAATGCACATGCTCATATTCAATAAAACTCAAAAACCTGCTCAAACACTCCATTAACACTTGAAGACATAAACACGTGCAAATAAACATATTGACATATTCACTCACATGATTAATTCATGTACACAGACTTGCCCACATACAGTCACAAATTTGCTTCAAATTTACATCATGCTCACATACATGAACTTGCTTACACATTCAGTTCCACTCAGGAAAAATAATTATACATTAACACCTTCACACACAGCAACTTGATCATGCGTTAATCTACACACATGAACATGCTCCCATACATGCATGAGCTCATGCACTTAGATATGAACACGTGAATTCATTCACACACAAACAGACTTTCACTGTTGCACATTAACATGCTCAAAACACAAATGTGTTCACACTTTTATTTACATATGTTCATGCTCACACTCATGGGCATACTCAGATGTTCACTCATACATGAACATATGTAAACGTGAACATTCCCAGACACACAAAGCATGTTTATATGTTACCTCCATAACAAGTCTACACTCTCACTTAAATTCCCACAAAAATACACATATTCTAATGGACTTGTATACTGACAAAGTTGTACACTTACATCCATTCCCTCTGACCTCTCACACACATTCATACATGCACATGCTCTCACATTTATTTAACAGACAACATGCTAACACACGAATCACTCATGTATGATCAATTTCACATACATGAACAAGTTCACTTATTCACAAAGCCTGCATGCTCATAAACACACACATGTGTATTAACACAGACACTGCAAAATCACTCATGCTGAGACCTGGACATGATAACACATTCACATTTAGACAGGATCATATTCATATTCATTCACACAATCTCTCACACACAGATACTCATATATTTGCTCACAGTTGCACATAGACACACTCACATTATCACTTCCACACAAGTGAACACACATTTAATCACACATAGACATAATCACATTCACTCACAGAAAAGAACACACACATTACCATGCCCTAACACAAGCATGTTTACATATTCATTAACACACACATGTTGCTATATCTGCTTATACTTGTATATTAATAATATGCATGTATATATGTATTGATATACATATACATGCTCATGCATTTAATGACAGACTTTTTTCACAGTCACGCAAGCACAAATGTACAAAAACACAAATGCAAAACATACATTCACTCACATTCATGAAAGTACATGATATGCTTACATATTCATTCAAACACAGGCATATGATCACATGTATATACTCATTTACACCCAAACATGAACATGTTCACATATACACACAGTGAACCTGATCACAAACTCACAAGTACACTCATTAAAACGGTTGTGTACATGCATATGATCAGCATTCACACATACATCCATGCATTGATTCAGAAATAGATGTACACAGTAACAAGTTCACACAGATCATCATGGTTACACCTTCACTCAGAGGTAAACATGCTACCATCATGCACATGCTTACAAATTCACTCAAAAATGTGAACACACAGAAACACACAAAAGCACGTTAATACACTGACATATGAACAGGCTCAATTCAGTCCTACACACAGACAAGCTTACATACATCCACAAATTAGACATTCACTCAAATGAACATGCTCAAAGATTTACTCCCATTCATAGATACGCTGACACATGGACAAATTCATTCAAATACAAATATGCTTAAACTAAAATAGTTATGCACTCACTCACACACCTCAATATGCTTTACATACACCGTGTCAGTCATAAATTTACATACATGAACATACTCCTCCTTAAGTTGTTCACAAACATGCACATTCAGTCACACATGCAAATGTGGGTACAGTCTCTTTCACACACATAGGTGCACACAAACACACACACACACACACACACACTCACACATTGTGCCGCCCCCACATCAGGACCCAGTATTCTCAAAGCAGGCCTCTTTTGGCAGGCTGTTGCCCTCTTACCACATGAACTGTGGTGTGGGCTCCCAAATATTAACAACACTGGCTGGCTGTTTTGGATACAGATGCCCACATCTCCCTAATCCTAGTAAGCACTCATATTTTAAAACAAGCGTCCCCAACCTCTAGGATCTAATGCCTGATGATCTGAGATTAAGCTGATGTAATAATAATAGAAATAAAGGGCACAACAAATGTAATATACTTAAAACATCCCCCACCACCCTGGTGCATGGGAAAATTCTCTACCCAAAACCAGTCCCTGGTGCCAAAAATGTTTGTGACTGTTGCTTCAAAGGGATTCCCCAGGAGATGACTGGCTTGGGAGGATAATTAATTGAAAGGATGATTGCCTACTGAGGTTTTAAAATTGACTTAATTTTGCTAAAAGATGCTTCTGCCCTGGTTGTTCTCTCTGAAATTATCTCTTTTCCTGTTATTGGAATCAGCAGATAACCTCACGAAACAGTCCTAAGGCTTCTATTCTACTAGTAGGCCCTGGCCAGTGGAAATTACTGAACTTTCCTCTACCCATGTGGGAGGTACTGACTAAAAGTAAAGCACTGAAGATTATGACCTGTCTTAGCCTTGTTAGTGAAAGGATACAGATCCCCACTTTGTGGTTTCCTGCTATGGCCTGTCCTCAAGCCACTACTAATGGGTAGAGGCTATCTATGGATTAGAGAGAATTAAAGGAGGCTGCTCCCTGTATCAGAGCCCCTCTACTAGGTATTGACATTATGAATCTCATACCGGAATGAATGACACTCAAGTAATATTGGTCAATGGTCCGGAGGCCTAGACTGGTCTAACATGTTCTCTTTGTTAAATGTGTCATAGGATAATTGAGCACAATTTGCCTTCCCCTTTGAGGATCAACAGTACACTTTTCCCAGTTGCCTGTAGGGTACATGAATACCTCTGGGATTTCACAAGGAATTTGCCGTCTGGATCTAGACTCCTGCTCTGCACCAAGCACCTCCCACAGAAACTCAGCTCTGGCATTGTACTGATGTCATCCTTGTCCCGGGACCTGGCTATGACTCTGTGTCACACACTGTCACCACTGTGAGTAAACACTTCACTGAGGGGATGGGCAATTGCCCTCCATAAGCTACAGGGAGCCTCCTAGTCTGTTCAATGTCTGGTCTATAATTGAAACTCAGAAGGGTAAACTAGTCTGCATTTGGTAGAAGAAAAGCTTCTCATGCCCCAACCTCCCATGTTGGTAAAGGAGATCCAACATTTGGTAGTAACATTCAATTCCAGTGCCAACCTCCAATATTTGCTGGTCCCTGTGTATGGAGTCACCCTCAGGACATCCACTTATCTGTGGGGACCCGAGCAACAACAGACACTAGATAAACTAAAGAAGTCTATCGTTTCAGCTCTCCCACTAGTGCTCTGAGAACAGGACTTACAGTTAGAAGTTTCAGCCACCCAAAAATTCATTTCTAGGATCCACTGGCCCACATGTCCATGGGTTTTTGGCATAAGCAACTTGCAGACTAAGTCCAAAAGTACTGGCCAATGGAGAGGCAACTTCCAGAGGTACACTGAGCCCTCACTGAAACTCAAAGCTCTACTGGAGCAGAGCCAGTTATGTTATGGGTTGAGATTCCTATTATGCCCTGGGTGATAGCAGAAGCTTCTCCCATACAAGCTGAGGTCTGTATTCAAATGGTAATGTATCTACTGGATTGAGCTAAACCTGGACTTACTAGAGTGTTGCAACTCCATGAGAAAATAGCCACATTCTCTGCCACTAAGTTAACTTGCCATAACCTCCTGGCCTTCTTTTTTTAATGTTTAATTAATCACATCTGTATAATGCTGAACATTTGATACGTTAAAATTTATTTTTATTCTATTTTTTTATTGAACTCTAGATAGCATATTCAAAAGCAGAGACCTTACTATGCCAACAAAGGTTCATCTAGTCAAGGCTATGGTTTTTTCAGTGGTCATGTATGGATGTGAGAGTTGGACTGTGAAGAAGGCTGAGCACCGAAGAATTGACGCTTTTGAACTGTGGTGTTGGACAAGACTCTTGAGAGTCCCTTGGACTGCAAGGAGATCCAACCAGTCCATTCTGAAGGAGATCAGCCCTGGGGTTTCTTTGGAAGGAATGATGCTAAAGCTGAAACTCCAGTACTTTGGCCACCTCATGCAAAGAGTTGACTCATTGGAAAAGACTCTGATGCTGGGAGGGATTGGGGGCAGGAGGAGAAGGGGATGACAGAGGATGAGATGGCTGGATGGCATCACTGACTCGATGGACCTGAGTCTGAGTGAACTCTGGGAGTTGGTGGTGGACAGGGAGGCCTGGCGTGCTGCGATTCATGGGGTTGCAAAGAGTCGGACATGACTGAGTGACTTATCTGATCTGATCTGAGTGATATACAATGTTGCATTAGTTTCAGGTATACAGCAAAGCGATTCAGTTATATATATGTATATACTCAGGTATACGGTAGCTCCTTTCGGCCTCCTCCCCTGACCTTGGACGTGGGGTAGCTCCTCTCCGCCGCTCCTGCACCATCGCTCCCATGCCGTTGCTGCCGTGGCTAATTGCCAACATCCACTGGATCATCGAAAAAGCAAAAGAGTTTCAGAAAAACATCTATTTCTGCTTTATTGACTATGCCAAAGCCTTTGACTGTGTGGATCACAATAAACTGGAAACTTCTGAAGGAGATGGGGATACCAGACCACCTGACCTGCCTCTTGAGAAACCTCTATGCAGGTCAGGAAGCAACAGAACTGGGCATGGAACAACAGGTTGGTTCCAAATAGGAAAAGGAACATATCAAGGCTGTATAGTGTCACCCTGCTTAATTAACTTATATGCAGAGTACATCATGAGAAATGCTGGGCTGGAGGAAACACAAGCTGGAATCAAGATTGCTGGGAGAAATATCAATAACCTCAGATATGCAGATGACACCACCATTATGGCAGAAAGTGAAGAAGAACTAAAGAGCCTCTTGATGCAAGTGAAAGAGGAGACTGAAAAAGTTGGCTTAAAGCTCAACATTCAGAAAACTAAGATCATGGCATCCAGTCCCATCACTTCATGGCAAATAGATGGGGAAATAGTGGAAATAGTGGCTCACTCTTTTTCTGGGCTCCAAAATCACTGCAGATGGTGACTGTAGCCATGAAATTAAAAGACGCTTACTCCTTGGAAGGAAAGTTATGAGCAACCTAGACAGCATATTAAAAGGCAGAGACATTACTTTGTTCACAAAGGTCCATCTAGTCAAGGCTATGGTTTTCCCAGTAGTCATGCATGGTTGGTAGAGTTGGACTATAAAGAAAGCTGAGCACAGAAGAATTGATGCTTTTGAACTGTGGTGTTGGACATGACACTTGAGAGTCCCTTGGACTGCAAGGAGATCCAACCAGTCCATCCTAAAGCAGATCTGTCCTGGGTGTTCATTGCATGGACTGATGTTGAAGATGAAACTCCAATACTTTGGCCACCTGATGTGAAGAGCTGACTCATTTGAAAAGGCCCTGATGCTGGTAGAGATTGAGGGCAGGAGGAGGAGAGGATGAGATGGTTGGATGGCAACACCGACTCAAAGGACATGGGTTTGGGTAGACTCCGGCAGTTGGTGATGGACAGGGAGGCCTGGTGTGCTGCGGTTCATGGGGTCACAAAGAGTCGGACATGACTGAGTGACTGAACTGAACTGAACTGAACTCAGTTGTATGTATGTTTATATATATCTTACTTTTCAGATTCTTTTTCCTTATTGGTTATTACAAAATATTGAGTATAGTTTACTGTGTTAAATGTTACGTCTTTGTTGGTTATATATGTAATGTATAGTAGTATGTATATTGGAGAAGGCAATGGCACCCCACTCATTGCACCCAGTACTCTTGCCTGGAAAATCCCATAGATGGAGGAACCTGGTAGGCTGTAGTCCATGCGGTCGCTGGGAGTCAGACACGACTGAGTGACTTCACTTTGACTTTTCACTTTCATGCATTGGAGGAGGAAATGGCAACCCACTCCAGTATAGAGTGATTCCAGCCTAGAGAATCCCAGGGGTGGGGTAGCCTGGTGGGCTGCCATCTATGTGGTCGCACAGAGTTGGACACGACTGAAGCGACTTAGCAGCAGCAGCAGCAGTATGTATATGGCAACCCACTCCAGTGTTCTTGCCTGGAGAATCCCAAGCATGGCAGAGCTTGGTGGGCTGCCGTCTATGGGGTCGCACAGAGTCGGACACGACTGAAGCGACTTAGCAGCAGCAGCAGTGTGTATATGTTAATTCTAAACGACTTTTTATTTTAGATTTCACTGTTTTGTATTTCACTTTTGATTCTTTTTTAAATGTATTTTTAGTTGAAGGATAATTGCTTTACAATGTTATGTTGATTGCTACTGTACAACAACGTGAATCAGCATATATTCCCTCCCTCCTACCCCCTCATCCCAGCCCTCTAGGTTGTCACAGAGCACCAGGCTGAGGTGCATGAGCCTAGAACCTGTTATACAGAGTGAAGTAAGTCAGAAAGAAAACAAATTCGTATATTAGCACATATATATGGAATCTAGAAAAATGGTACTGATGAACCTCTGTGAAGGGCAGGAATAAAGACACAGACATAGAGAATGGACTTTTGGACACAGAAATGGAAGGGGAGGGAAGAGTAAGATTGACGTGTGTGTGTGTGTGTGTGTGTGTGTGTGTGTGTGTGTGTGTGTGTAAAATAGATTCGCTAGTGGGAAGCTGCTGTATAGCACAGGGAGCTCAGCTCAGTGCTCTCTGCCTTCTATACAAGACTTCCATTAGTTTATCCATACAATACACCAATTTATTCTAATGTTATTGAGGAGATAACAAAATAGCTTTTACAATCCTTGGGACCGTCACACGGTTTACACAGTCAGACTAAAGTTTGTACATCACTGTAATGCAAAATAACTATGGGCGTTACAAGAAAAGATTGCTTGGGTTTTTTATCTATCCTGTCATCCTCCAGTCCCACATCAAGGACTGTGGAGAGGACTTGGAGGGCAGTGGTCCTTCCAGTGGTCAAAATACTGCCCATGCTTTAGGTTATATTAAATTCGTGCCCCTATGGCATAACTGCGCCATATTTAAGTTCACAGCAAATGATGGGACCATCAACAGAGACAATTCTATTTCTTCTGGTGTGCAATTCCACACGAGATACAGCCCAATTATTGGTTTTCACAGGCATGAGAGCACAGGCAATGCCATGAATAGAGAAGAAACATTCACCCGGTACTTTCATTTTTTCCTGTCTCCCTCGGACAAAACCCAGAGCTTAGCCACCTCCTTCTTGATCCTGATGAGAACCTGATGTGAACCAGTGATTCTGAAACCATCCTTTAGCCTGTGTTCATCATCATCCAGTATAAAGCCAAGCAAACCACTCTCTGGAGAAAGAGGTGACCTTATCAGCCACCCTGGTACTTTGCTCCTCAAAAGGCACCGTGGAACCCAGGAGGTGGACCTAAACCCCTCCCAGACCAGACCATGTGAACAATACCAGGGACAATCAGGCTCCCTACTGCTGGCTATAGGTGACCTCCAACTTTAAGTCCTATCCTGTTACCATGGTCCTTCTCACCTGAGAAGTTCCTACCCTTGCTAGTGCTGACTCTATGTCTCTTGGCAGTTCACCAGCCCTAGTAATCTCCGCACTACTGTTGACAAGGTCTGTCTGGAAACTATACCACATGCACCTAACAGGGTGTCTTACAACACAGGTCAGATTGGAGGCAATGGGAACCATGCTGTTGGCTATTCACATTGGTCAGTCCTGCTAAATGACCACAGATACCAACACTGAGGCTAGCAACCTTCTCCTGTCTCTTCTACTACAAGCAACACCCATTCTGGGTAAGCTAGACACTTTAGATACCACTTGTGACTCATAGATGGTTCTAAACCCGCAGGGCCAACTCTGACCTCAAATCAGATGAGACTGACTGTGATTAAGTAGTGCCATTAACCACATAGAGCCACTGCCTCTTGAGATTTATGTAAGGAATTGCCCAGAAATAGTATGTACCCAGTATTACAACCAGGATGCTTGTGATGAGTGCAATCATATGAAAAGTGCTGTAATGCAGAGCTATACCAACAAACTCTATGGGATTACAGTTAGATAAAATTATAGCTCTTGCTAATCCCTGACAATAATGACTAATGTAAACCCTGCCAAAATGTATATCTTTACAAATGTTGGTTTCTTTTCTTATCAGTTGTTAATATAACGTCTTTTCCTCTCTTTCCAGTACAAGTCCCATTTATTGAAGCTTGCACTCAAAGAAGTTCGTCTAAGTGACCAAGGACAATTTACCATGAATTTCCTCCCTGGTTGGGAATTTACTTTATTTATTGACTTGATAATATTATTGTTTTTTTTTTATTTTTTGCTGTACTAGGTCTTTGTTGCTGCACGGGCTTTTCTTTAGTTGTGGAAAGTGGGCCTATAATTCGTTGTAGTGCAGGGCTTCTCATTATGGTGACTCCTCTTATTGTGGAGCTCGGGCTCTAGGGCATGTGGGCTTCATAGTTGTTGCTCATGAGCTCAATAGTTGCAGTTCCTGGGCTCCCGAGCACAGTCTTAATAGTTGTGGTGCACAGACTTAGCTGCTCCACGCTACGTGGGATATTCCTAGACAGGGTTCAAAACCTTAAAACATTGGCAGGTGGATTCTTTACCACTGATCCACCAGGGAAGCCCCATGGCCACTTATAATTTGTATGTGTATATATGTATGCACACACATGCACACACACACACACACACACACACACACAGCATACTTACTTATTAGGAAAGGAATGTATACAACATAATATCCAGGACAAGGCATATCTAAAGAGTCAGGAGCTTCATCCAGTCTGGAAATTCTTTTCTAGCCTAATTGTCTTCCAATATCAACTTCAAAGTTTCCATCACACTCAGTGGGAGTGGGCCTTTCAACAATTCCAATGCTTACTGCCCACAGGAAACAATCATAGCCTTTGAGTGTGACAGCAAAGAAATTCTCCTGAAAACTGAAAATTTTCAAATCCCATAGAGACATCTAACCACTCTCTATATGAGAGTTTTTCCATCCAAATCGATGGTACTTGTTTACAACTATTAAAAATTCATCAGGCTTACCAATAGCATCATTAATAAGGACTTGGGAAGTATTGGGAGGGAAATTGCAGCCCAATTTTACTCTTCTGGGGGATCATAAAACATACCCATCCTGTCTTACAGAACAATAATGATAAGCCCAGTAGCAGAGCTAACCTGGGAGGAAATCTATTGAGTTAGTCACATGACCACCTCCCAAGAGGCCACCTCTGAGGCTATAAAAGTAACATAAACAGCTGCCAAAGACTTCGCTGTAGCTCAAACTGTTAAGAATCTGCCTGCGATTCAGGAGACCAGGGTTCGATCCCTGGGTCAGGAAGATCCTCTGGAGAAGGGAATGGCGATCCACTCCAGTATTCTTGCCTGGACAATCCCATGGATATAGAAGCCTGGCAGGTTACAGTCCATGGGGTTGCAAAGAGTCAGACATGACTGAGCGACTAACACACACACACATACACACACAGCTGCCAAAGAAAAATTCCCCGAGAGGGACCTAATGGGCCAAATGTATAATATAGTTGATACCGATTTTTGAAATAACTTGGCCGACCAGGCTATTTGTTATGGGTACTTGGTAGGAAACTCAAGCAATAATCACACCAATCTGAACAAGAAGGAACATACAATTGCCCACCAGAATAGGCCTTCTTATTGCCTTAGTAACGGCAATACATAAGATGTAAAAGAAAAAAACTTAAAGAAAAAAAAAAGTTTGTCCTTTTCTCCTCCTTGAGAATTCCAGACACCTATCTGTTCCTTGAGAGCCTTAACTAGACCCTTTTCTCCTCCACGGGGACCCCGGACTTCTTATCAACCTACCTAGGAGTTGTCTCTCTCAGTATGTTGATGTGTGTGAATGATGTGTGAGTATGCTGCTGCTGCTGCTGCTGCTAAGTCGCTTCAGTCGTGTCCAACTCTGTGTGACCCCGTAGACGGCAGCCCACCAGGCTCCCCCATCCCTGGGATATGTGTGTGAGTACAAATGTATGCTATTGTGTCTATCAGTGTGTGAGCATGTTTCTTTGGGTGACCCATTTAATATGCATGTATCAGTTCAGTTCAGTCGCTCAGTCGTGTCCGACTCTTTGCAACCCCATGAATTGCAGCATGCCAGGCCTCCCTGTCCATCACCATCTCTCGGAGTTCACTCAAACTCACGTCCATCGAGTTGGTGATGTCATCCAGCCATCTCATCCTCTGTCGTCCCCTTCTCCTCCTGCCCCCAATCCCTCCCAGCATTAGAGTCTTTTCCAACGAGTAACTCTTCACATGAAGTGGCCAAAGTACTGGAGTTTCAGCTTTAGCATCATTCCTTCCAAAGAACACCCAGGGCTGACCTCCTTCAGAATGGACCGGTTGGGTCTCCTTGCAGTCCAAGGGACTCTCAAGAGTCTTCTCCAACACCACAGTTCAAAAGCATCAATTCTTCGGTGCTCAGCTTGCTTTATGGTCCAACTCTCACATCCATACATGACCACTGGAAACGCCATAGCCTTGACTAGACGGACCTTTGTCGGCAAAGTAATGTCTCTGCTTTTTAATATGCTATCTAGGTTGGTCATAACGTTTCTTCCAAGGAGTAAGCGTCTTTTAATTTCATGGCTGCAGTCACCATCTGCAGTGATTTTGCAGCCCAAAAAGATAGTCAGCCACTGTTTCCCCATCTATTTCCCATGAAGTGATGGGACCAGATGCCATGATCTTTGTTTTCTGAATGTTGAGCTTTAAGCCAATTTTTTCACTCTCCTCTTTCACTTTCATCAAGAGGCTTTTTAGTTCCTCTTCACTTTCTGCCATAAGGGTGTGTGAGCATATTTCTTTGTATGAATGTGTGAATGTGACGTGTGAGTGATATGAGTGTGCATAAGTGGGAGCACATGTTTCAGTGAATATGCAAATATGTCCGTTTGTGAGCACATTCAGGCTTTACAGGTGGTGCTAGTGGTGAAGAACCTGCCTGCCAATGCAGGAGAGGCAAGAGATGCGGGTTTGAACCCTGGATAGTGAAGATGCCCTTGAGGAGGGCACAGCAATCCACTCCAGTATTCTTGCCTGGAGAATCCCATGGACAGAGGAGCCTGGCAGGCTACAGTCAGTAGCGTCGTACAGAGTCAGACACAACTGAAGTGACTTAGCACACATGCATGTGAGCATGTTCATGTGTGAGTGAACCTGAGTGTAAGAGTCTCTTTGTGTGGGAATGTACCAGCGTGTTCATGTGTAAAAAAACGTGAGCATGTCCACATGTGTCAACATGTTGATGCAAAAATGTAAGACTATGAGTAAGTATGTTCAAGAGTGAATGTGTCAGCATGTATCTGAGTAAGTGAATGTATGACAATTCTTATGTGTGTTATAGATTTAATGGGAAAGTGTGACTGAATGTGTGAGCATGGGTTTGAGTGTGTTTCTTCCCCCTGGGTTTTTTTCAGGACTGCATGTCCACATGGTGAAATGTAAGGCACTGTGCACAAATAAGCTTTTCTTCTCTACTGGCTCAAAACTGTCTATAACCAGCTGTACAGCTAGGGCACATTATTCTCTGTAAATAACATCCCACCCCTCCTATAGAAACATGTGTGACTCTCATGATTCACCCTGCTGGCTTCACTGCAGGCTAACTGCCCAGAAGCTGACCTGCAAAGAGAGAAATAAGTTATCCCAAGTCGAACGCTTTAGAAAGCAAAGTGCTATTGGGAATAATTGTCTGAATAACAGCTGAGAAGTAAATGGGGCTCTGTGTTAGGTCAAATCCCAGACACTAGCATTTAGGGTTACCATGATCAAGCCCCAGCAAAGTGCTTACAGGAGTTGCTATAAACACAGCCCTTTATTCCAACCATTCAGACCCCACCCCCCACAAACATGCCATTAGAGAATGGAAGCTATGTATGTCAGTTAAGAAAATCTAGCAGGCCCAGGGAGCCAGGGACCCCACCGACCCCAAGGTCATACTTCTCATTCTAGACCATTTAGTGCCACTCAGACAGCCATCCCTTTGGGTGGGATCCAGAAGACCCTAAAGGGCCAGCACAGGGCCTGGTCGAGAGACTCCCAGCGATAAGAGCAAATGGGAGCTGAAATACAGTCCACATTCTCCTCATCAAGCTGCGTGCCCTGGCTCTGAGATGCAGCCCAAAAGACGGGAAACATGTTCTACTTTATCTTCCCAGAGAGGACGCCTTATGTGCTAGAAGGGATCTGCATGAGAACGTAGTGGAAGTATCCATACATCTCAAAAAGGCAAATTAAAAGTGTTACGGACTGCGTGTTGGTGTACTCCAAATACAAATATGTACAGCCTGGGGGGAGTGCCACTGGTAAGGTGCAGCTGGTTTGCTGCATTTCAGCTCTTTTCAACCTAACACAAAACTCTTTTTTTTTTAAAATTTATTTTATTTTTTAACTTTACAATATTGTATTGGTTTTGCCATATATCGAAATGAATCTGCCACAGGTATGGTATGGGGAGGGAGGAGGGAGGAGGGTTCAGGATGGGGAACCCATGTATACCTAACACAAAATTCGTAAGTGTCATGACTTCCCTGGTGGTGCGCTGGCTAAGACTGCACTCCCAACGCAGGGGGCCCAGGTTTGATCCCTGGTCAGGGAACTAAATCCCACATGCCACAATTAAATAGTATGCCACAACTAAAGGTTCCACATGCTGCAAATAAAGATCCCACGTGCCACAACTAACGATCCTGCATGCCACAACTAAAGATGCCATGTGCCACAACTGAAGATCCTGCGTGTTGCAACTAAAAAGACCTTGCATGCTGTACGTGAAAGATCCCACATGCCACAATGAAAGTTCTGCATGCCACAAATAAAAAGATTCCACATACCCCAACTGAAGATCCTGCATGCCACAACTAAAAGATCCCACATGCCACAACTAAAAGATCCCACATGCCACAACAAAGATCCCAAATGCTAGAAAGAAAAGATCCTACATGCCACCACAGGGATCCTGCATGTCACAATTGAAAAGATCCCACATACCACAACTAAAAAGATGTCACAAGCCCCAAATAAAAGATCCCATGTGAAACAACAAAGATCCCCTATGCCACAACTAAACAGATCTGAAATGCTGCAAGTAAAAAAATCTTGTTTGCTGCAACAAATGATCACCTATGCTGCAACACATATCCCACACACCACAATAAAAATCACATGTATCACAACTGAAATGATCCCACATGCTGCAACTAAGAGATTCCTCATGCCACAACTAAAACATCCCACATGCCAGAAATAAAACGATCTTGCATGCTGCAACAAAGATCCTACATGTGACAATTTATAAGATCTGCATGCTACAACTAAGATCCCACATGCTGCAAAAAAAAAAAAAAATCTTTCATGCTGCATAAAAGATCCCACATACCACAGTTTAAAAGATTCCATGCCACAATAAAGATTCTGCCTGTGACAATTAAAAATATCCAGCATGCCACAACTAAAGATCCCACATGCTGCAGTTGACGATTCCACATGCAGCAACAAAGATCCCATATACCACAATTATAAAGATCTCATATGACACAGTGAAGATCCCACAAGCCACAACAAAGATCCCACATGCTGCAACTAAGATCCCACATACTGCTCACATATCCCAATACCACAACCAAAAGATCCCACATGCCACAACTAAAGTTCTTGCATGCTGCATAAAGATCCTGCATGCCACAACTAAAAAGATCTCACATTCTGAAACTAAAATATCCTGCGTGCCACAAATAAAATGATTCCCCATAATGCAACTAAAGATCCTGCCTGCCACAACTAAAAGATCTACACGCCACAACGATCTCACACGCCACAATTAAAAAGATCCCTCAGCTGCAACAAATATCCTGCATGCCCCAGTTAAAAAGATCCCACATCCCACAACCAAAAATATCTCACATGCTGCAACTAAAAGATCCTGCATGCCACAACAAAGATCCCATATACTGCAACAAATTTCCTACTTACCCCAATGAAAGATCCCATATGCTGCAACTAAAGATCCTGCATGCAGCACCTAAAAAATATCCCATATGCCCCAACTAAAGATCCACACGCACTACAAAGATCCCACATACCATGACTAAAGGATCCTGATGCTGCAACGAAAGATCCCGCATGCCACATCTGAAGATCCTGCATGTCAAATCTATAAAGATCTGGCAGGCTGGAACTAAAAGATCATGCATGCCACAGTGAAGATCTTCCATGCCACAAATAAAAAGATTCCCCACACTTGAACTAAAGATCTTGCATGGCACAACTAAAAGATCTCATATGCCACAAATAAAAAGATCCTTCATGCCACAACAAAGACCCTATGCCACAATTAAAAAGATTCTGCATGTCGCCAACAAAGATCCCACATACCACAACAAAGAGTCCACATATCACAACTACAAAGATCCCACATGGCACAACGAAGATCCTGCCTGCCACAATTTGAAAACCCTGAAAACTGCAACAAAGATCTCACATGCTACAACTAAAGATCCTACATGCCACAACAAGGATCCCACACACCACAAATAAAGATACCTCATGCTGCAACACACATCCTGCATGCCACAGCTAAAAAAACTCACATGCTGCAACTAAAAAGATTTCACATGCCCCAACAAAATGATCCCACATGCCCAAAATAAAGATATCCCACATGCTGAAACAAAGTTCCTACACAGAACAATTAAAAAGATCACGCATGCCACCACTAAAGATGCCACATGCTACTACAAAGATTCCACATGCCAGAAGAAAAATCACACATGCCACGACCAAAAGATCCTGCATGCTGCAACTAAAAGATCCCATGTTGCAGCAAAGATCCCACATATCACAACAAAAAAGATCCCACATGACGAACCGAAGAGCCTGCCTGCCACAATTAAAACTACCCCACATGCTGCAACAACAGTCCCACATGGTACAGTTAAAGATCCCACATGCCACAAGAAAATCCCATATGCTGCAACAAAGATCCCACATTCAGCAACTAAAATATCTCACATGCTCCAACTAAAAGATGCTGAATGCCACACTAAAAGTTCCCACATGCCACAAGAAAGTTACCACATGCTTCAACTTAAAGATACCACAACTAAATGGTCCCACATCCTACAACTAAGATCCCATATGCTGTAAGAAAGATCCCAATACTACAACTAAAAGATCCAGCAAAGGTCCTACGTGCTGCAAGAAAGATGCCACATGATGCAACAAAGATCACACAACTAAAAATAGCCTCAGTTCAGTTCAGTCGCTCAGTCGTGTCACCTACATGCCACAAATTAAAGATCCTACATGCCACCAGCTAAAAGATCCAACATGCTACAACAAAGATCCAAGATTCCACAACAAAGATCTGATAAGTCACAAATAAAAAAGATTGCACATAGCACAATGATGACCCTGCCTGTCGCAATTAAAAAGACTCCACATGCCACAACAAAGATATCAACTAAAACAACTAAAGATCCATATGCTGCAACATATTCCCACATGCTGCAATGAAGATCCCACATTCTGTAACTAAAAATATCTTGCATGCCCCAACTAAAAGATGCTGCATAATGCAACTAAAGATCTCACGTACCACACTAAAATAACCCACATGCCAAAACTAAGATCCTAATACCAAAACTAAAAGATCTCGCATGCTGCAACAAAGATCCCACATACCAAAACTTTTTAAAAGATACTGTATGCCACATTTAAAGATATCCCATAACACAACTAAAGATCCCACATACTACAACAAAGATGCCATATAATAGAACTATAAAGATCCCACATACCACAACAAAGATCCAACATACCACAACAGAAAGATCTCACATGCCGCGATACAATCCCACAGGCGGCAATGAAGAACAAGCGTGACCTAACTAAAAGGGTCTTACATGCCACAAGTAAAAGATCCAACATGCTAGAACTAATAGAGTCAACGTGTAGCAACAAAGATCCCACATGCCAAACTAAAAGATCCTGCATACCACAACTAAAAGATCTCACATGCCACAAAAAAGATCATTCATGCCAGAACAAAGATGCCACATATGAAGACTAAAAGATCCTGCATGCCACAACTAAAAGAGCCCACGTGCAGCAACTATAAAGATTCCTCATGCCACAACAAAAAGATTCTGAATGCTGCAACTAAAGGTCCTGCATGTCAAAACTAAAGATTTCACATGCTGCAACAGATATTCCATGTGCCACAACAAATATTGCAAACATCACAACTAAAACGATTTCACAGGGCACAATGAAGATCCTTCCTGCCACAATTAAAAAGACCCTGAATGCCACAACAAAGGTCCCCACTACCATAACTACATGTCCACATGCTGCAACAAAAATCCCTCCTGCTCCAACTAAAGATCCCACATGTGGCAACGAAATCCTACATGCTAAAAAGATCCTGCATTCTGCATCTAAAAATACCTCGCATGCTCCAACTAAAAGATGCCACGTGCTGCAACAAAATGATCCCACATGCCACAATTATGATCCCACATGCCACAATTATGATCCCACATGCCACAACTAAAATAACCTGCATACTACAACAAAATGACCCGCATGTCACAACAAAGGACCCCGCTACCACAACTAAAGATCCACATACTGCAACAAGATCCTACATGATACAATTAAAGATCCCACATGCCATGCTGCAACAAAATCTCACCTGCTGCAAATAAGATACCACAGTCTGCAACTAAAAATATCTCACATCCTCCACCTAAAAGATGCCATGTACCAGAACTAAGAACTCCCACATACTATAACTAAATGACCCCACATATCACAACTAAGATCCCACGTGATACAACCAAATGACCCTGCATACCACAAGAAAGATCTCACAGCTGCAATTATTAGATCTCAATAACCACAACTAAAAGATCCCACATGCCACAACTAAAAGATCCTGCATGCCACGACGAAGATCCTGCATGCCACAAAATAAAGATACCCCATTCTGCAACTGAAGTTTCTGCATGCCACAACTAAAAGATCCCGCATGTCACAATTCAAAAGTCCCACATACCACAACTATAAATATCTCACATTCTGCAACTAAAAAGACCTTGCATGTCCCAACTGAACTATCCCACATGTCACAATTAAAAAGATCTGTCATGCTGCCAAAAAAAAAAAAAAAAATCCAACATGCTGCAGCAAAGATCCCACATACCACAACAAAGATCCCACATATCACAACTAAAAACACCCCATATGGCACAATGAAGATCCTGCCTGCCACAATTAAAGACTCCAGAGGCCTTGACAAAGATCCCAAATGCTACAACTAAAGATCCCACATGCCTCAACAAAATTCCACATGCTGAAAGAAGATCCTGCATTCTGCAGCTAAAAATATCTCGCATGCTGCAACTAAAAGATGCTGTATGCCACAGCAAAGATCCCACATGCTACAAATAAAGATCCCATATGCTGCAGTAAAATCTGAGAAGTTGCAATGAAGATCCTACATTCTGCAATTAAAAATACCTCGCATGCTCCAACTAAAAGATCCCACATGCAGCAACAAAGATCCCACATATTAAAACTAAAAAGATCCCACATGGCACAGCGAAGATCCTGCCTGCCACAATTAAAAAGACCCTGAATGCCGCAACCAAGATCCCACATGCTACAGCTAAAGATCCCACATGCCTCAACAATATTCCACATGCTGCAACAAAGATCCTGCATTCTGGAACTACAAACATCTCACATGCTCTGACTAAAAGATGCCACAAGCCACAACTAGAAGATCCCACGTGCTGTGACAAAGATCCCACATACCAAAACTGAAAGATTCTGTATGCTGTAACTTAAGATCCCCACGCCACAATTAAATTCCTGCTTGCTGTAACTAAAAAGATCCCATGTGCCCCAACTAAAGATCCACATGCCACTACAAAGATCCCACATAGCACCACTAAAAGATCCTACAGGCCACAACTAAAGATCCCACATGCTGCCACCAAATAGCCTACATGCCACAACTAAAATATCCCACATGCTACAAATAAAAAGATCCTGCATGCTGCAGCAAGGATTCTGCATAGCACCATTAAAAAGACCCCACATGTTGTACCAAGATCTCACATGTGGCAACTAAAACACCTTGCATCTCTCAACTAAAATGTCCCACATGTCACAAGTAAAAAGCTAACTCGAATGCCACAACAAAGGTCTTACATGCCACAACCAAAAAGATCCAGCAAGCCACAACTAAAAGACCCTGCATGCTGCAACGAAGATCCCACATGCTATAACTAAAGATCCCGCATGCCACAACAAAATCGGACATGTTGCAACAAAGATCTCACATTCTCCAACTAAAAATATCTTGCATGTTCCAACTAAATGATCCCACATGCCTGAACTAAAATATCTCACATGCCGCAACTATGATCCCATATACTGCAACAAATATCCCAACATCGCAGCTAAAAGATCCCACATGCCACAACAAAGATCCCATGGGCCACAACAAAGATCCCACATACCAAAATGAAAAGATCCCATATGCCACAACTAAAGATCCCCCATGCTGCAACAAAGATCCCATATACCACAACTATAAATATCCCCCACGCTACAATGAAGAGTCTGCCTGCCACCATTAAAAAGATCCTGTGTGCCACAACAAAGATCCCACATACCGCAGGTAAAGATCTCATGTGCTACAACAAAATCCTATATGC
Organism: Bos indicus; assembly: GCF_029378745.1. NCBI lineage: Eukaryota > Metazoa > Chordata > Mammalia > Artiodactyla > Bovidae > Bos > Bos indicus. The sequence continues at coordinate 58,859,513 of NC_091789.1, forward strand.
TGCAATGCAGATCATACATGTGGCAACTAGAAGGATCTTGCATTTCCCAACTGATAGATGCCACATGCTGTGACTAAAATATCCCACATACCACAACTAATAGATTCTGCATGGTGCAACTAAGATCCTGCAAACCAAAACTAAAAGATTCTGTATGTAGCAACTAAAGATGCCCCATGCCACAACTAAAGATCTTGCTTACTGCAACTAAAAGATCCCGCATGTCACAACTAAAAGTTCCTACGTGACACAATAAAGATCCCACATATCGCAACAAATATCCCCATAAAACAAGTAGATCTCACAAGCTGCACCTAAACATATTCTTCATTCTGCAACTAAAAGATCCTACATGCAACAACTAACAGATCACACATGCTGTAACTAAAGATTTACATGCAACTACAAAGATCCCACACACTACAACTAAAAGATCCCCCATGCCACAACCAAAGATCCTGCATGCCACCACAAAATCCCACACACCAAAGCTAAAAGATCCCATAGGCTGCAGCTAAACAACCCGCCAACTAAAAATAAATATCCCACATGCCCTGACTTAAGAGATGCTGCATGAAAGTAATGAAGATCCCATGTGCCACAACTAAGACCCAACATAAACTAATAAGTTAAATACGTATTTTTTAATTTATTTATTTTAATTGGAGGCTAATTACTTTACAATATTGTATTGGTTCTGCTCCACATCAACATGAATCCGCCACGGGCGTACACGTGTTCCCCATCCTGAACTCCCACCTCCCACCCCCCTATCCCCATCCTGAACCCCCCTCCCACCTCCCTCCCCATACCTTCCCTTCAGGTCATCCCAGTGCATCAGCCCCAAGGATCCTGTATTGAACCTGGACTGGTGATTCGTTTCTTATATGATATTATACATGTTTCCATTACATTCCCCCAAATCATCCCACCCTTTCCCTCTCCCACAGAGTCCAAAAGACTGTTCTATAAATCTGTGTCTCTTGTGCTGTCTTGCATACAGGGTTATTGTTACCATCTTTCTAAATTCCATATATATGCATTAGTATACTGTATTGGTGGGCCATGGTGGAGAGATTTGACAGAATGTGGTCCACTGGAGAAGGGAATGGCAAACCACTTCAGTATTCTTGCCTTGAGAACCCCATGAACAGTATGAAAAGGCAAAATGATAGGATACTGAAAGAGAAACTCCCCAGGTCAGTAGGTGCCCAATATGCTACTGGAGATCAGTGGAGAAATAACTCCAGAAAGAATGAAGGGATGGAGCCAAAACAAAAACAATACCCAGCTGTGGATGTGACTGGTGATAGAAGCAAGGTCCAATGCTGTAAAGAGCAATATGGCATAGGGACCTGGAATGTCAGGTCCATGAATCAAGGCAAATTGGAAGTGGTCAAACAAGAGATGGCAAGAGTGAATGTCGACATTCTAGGAATTAGCGAACTGAAATGGACTGGAATGGGTGGATTTAACTGAGATAACCATTGTATCTACTACTGCGGGTAGGAATCCCTCAGAAGAAATGGAGTGGCCATCATGGTCAACAAAAGAGTCCGAAATGCAGTACTTGGATGCAATCTCAAAAACGACAGAATGATCTCTGTTCGTTTCCAAGGCAAACCATTCAATATCACAATAATCCAAGTCTATGCCCCAACCAGTAAGGCTGAAGAAGCTGAAGTTGAACAGTTCTATGAAGACCTAAAAGACCTTTTAGAACTAACACCCAAAAAAGATGTTCTTTTCATTATAGGGGACTGGAATGCAAAAGTAGGAAGTCAAGAAACACCTGGAGTGACAGGCAAATTTGGCCTTGGAATACGGAATGAAGCAGGGCAAAGACTAATAGAGCTTTGCCAAGAAAATGCACTGGCCATAACAAACACCCTCTTCCAACAACACAAGAGAAGACTCTATACATGGACATCACCAGATGGTCGACACCGAAATCAGATTGATTATATTCTTTGCAGCCAAAGATGGAGAAGCTCTATACAGTCAGCAAAAACAAGACCAGGAGCTGACTGTGGCTCAGACCATGAACTCCTTATTGCCAAATTCAGACTTAAATTGAAGAAAGTAGGGAAAACCACTAGACCATTCAGGTATGACCTAAATCAAATCACCTATGATTATACAGTGGAAGTGAGAAATAGATTTAAGGGCCTAGATCTGATAGATAGAGTGCCTGATGAACAATGGAATGAGGTTCATGACATTGTACAGGAGACAGGGATCAAGACCATTCCCATAGAAAAGAAATGCAAAAAAGCAAAATGGCTGTCTGGGGAGGCCTTACAAATAGCTGTGAAAAGACGAGAAGCGAAAGGCAAAGGAGAAAAGGAAAGATATAAACATCTGAATGCAGAGTTCCAAAGAATAGCAAGAAGAGATAAGACAGCCTTCTTCAGCAATCAATGCAAAGAAATAGAGGAAAACAACAGAATGGGAAAGACTAGGGATCTCTTCAAGAAAATCAGAGACACCAAAGGAACATTTCATGCAAAGATGAGCTCGATAAAGGACAGAAATGGTATGGACCTAACAGAAGCAGAAGATATTAAGAAGAGATGGCAAGAATACACAGAAGAACTGTACAAAAAGCTCTTCACAACCCAGATAATCACAATGGTGTGATCACTCACCTAGAGCCAGATATCCTGGAATGTGAAGTCAAGTGGGCCTTAGAAAGCATCAGTACGAACAAAGCTAGTGGAGGTGATGGAATTCCAGTTGAGCTATTCCAAATCCTGAAAGCCGATGGTGTGCAAGTGCTGCAGTCAATATGCCAGCAAATTTGGAAAACTCAGCAGTGGCCACAGGACTGGAAAAGGTCAGTTTTCATTCCAATCCCAAAGAAAGACAATGCCAAAGAATGCTCAAACTACCACACAATTGCACTCATCTCACATGCTAGTAAAGTAATGCTCAAAATTCAAGCCAGGCTTCAGCAGTATGTGAACCCTGAACATCCTGATGTTCAAGCTGGTTTTAGAAAAGGCAGAGGAACCAGAGATCAAATTGCCAACATCTGCTGGATCATGGAAAAAGCAAGAGAGTTCCAGAAAAGCATCTATTTCTGCTTTATTGACTATGCCAAAGCCGTTGACTGTGTGGATCACAATAAACTGTGGAAAATTCTTCAAGAGATGGGAATACCAGACCACCTGATCTGCCTCTTGAGAAATTTGTATGCAGGTCAGGAAAAAACAGTTAGAGCTGGACATGGAACAACAGACTGGTTCCAAATAGGAAAAGGAGTTTGTCAAGGCTGTATATTGTCACCCTGTTTATTTAACTTATATGCAGAGTACATCATGAGAAGCGCTGCACTGGAAGAAACACAGGCTGGAATCAAGATTTCTGGGAGAAATATCAATAACCTCAGATATGCAGATGACACCACCCTTATGGCAGAAAGTGAAGAGGAACTTAAAAGCTTCTTGGTGAAAGTGAAAGTGGAGAGTGAAAAAGTTGGCTTAAAGCTCAACATTCAGAAAACCAAGATCATGGCATCTGGTCCCACCACTTCATGGGAAAAAGATGGGGAAACAGTGGAGACAGAGTCAGACTTTATTTTTCTGGGCTCCAAAATCACTACAGATGGTGACTGCAGCCATGAAATTAAAAGACACTTACTCATTGAAGGAAAGTTATGACCAACCTAGATAGCATATTCAAAAGCAGAGACATTACTTTGCCAACAAAGGTTCGTCTAGTCAAGGCTATGGTTTTTCCTGTGGTCACGTATGGATGTGAGAGCTGGACTGTGAAGAAGGCTGAGTGCCAAAGAATTGATGCTTTTGAACTGTGGTGTTGGAGAAGACTCTTGAGAGTCCCTTGGACTGCAAGGAGATCCAACCAGTCCATTCTGAAGGAGATCAGCCCTGGGATTTCTTTGGAAGGAATGATGCTAAAGCTGAAACTCCAGTACTTTGGCCACCTCATGCGAAGAGTTGACTCATTGGAAAAGACTCTGATGCTGGGAGGGATTGGGGGCAGGAGGAGAAGGGGACGACAGAGGATGAGATGGCTGGATGGCATCACTGACTCGATGGACGTGAGTCTGAGTGAACTCCGGGAGTTGGTGGTGGACAGGGAGGCCTGGCGTGCTGCGATTCTTGGGGTCACAAAGAGTTGGACATGACTGAGCTACTGATCTGATCTGATCTGATCTGATACTGTATTGGTGCTTTTCTTTCTGGCTTACTTCACTCTGTATAATAGGCTCCAGTTTCATCCACCTCATTAGAACTGATTCAAATGTATTCTTTTAAAATTACAATTAAAAAGTCGTTAAAAACACCCTCAAATGTCTACAAATGAACTTACCTATGAAACAGAAACGGACTAGCAGACATAGAGAACAAACTTGTGATTGCCTAGCCTGGGTGGGGGGAGGTTGTAGGGGAGGAATGGATTGGGAGTTTGGGTCTAGCAGATGGAAACTATTATACATAGAATGGATAAACAACAAGGTCCTACAGTATAGCACAGGGAATTATATTAAATATCCTGTGATAAACCACAATGAAAACTAATGTAAAAAAGAATGTCTATATATGTAAAACTGAGTCACTCTGCTGTGCACCTGCAGTTAACACAACATTGAAAATCAACTATACTTCAAAAACAAAACAAAACAAAACAAAACAAAACAAAACAAAAAAACCCTCAAGTGCCTAGAAGCAGGTTTCCTCTTTTATGTGGACTAAGACGGACACGATATCCTGTCAGCACCCTGTCAAAAATCTAAACCAGCTTCATTTGCAAGGCTTTTGCTGAAACAGAGAAGTCACTGGTTATTGCTAAATATCACATAGTTTCCCAGAGAACAAACAGCAGAGAATACCCCAGCTGTCACCTTTTGAGGGCCGTGCCTTCTCCGGCACACATACAGACGCATATAGTCCTATGTATGCACATTCTTTCCCCTGCTCCCTTCTCTTCATATGGTGAGTGAGCCAGAAGCACGCACTGAGGCAGCCTCTTCCTCTTCTCCTCTCCAGCTTTTCTCCAGAGGATGGGGCACAAAGACTGGGTCAATGTCACCAGGCAGGATGAGAGGCTGGGATAGAGTGCAGGCATTTGGGCAAGTGGAGAGGAGAGGAAGCAGGCAGAGGGCAGCCGACAGAAAAAAAGAATTACTTCAACCCCCTAAAGAGCCCAATCTCAGTCAGCATGGACACAGCTCTCCATGTTGGTGGGGATCCATCCAGGGGCAGCTGACTGCGCCAGGAAAAGTAATCTTCCACCCTCAGTGCCCTCCTGAGCTGAGCTAACAAGCCTACATTCTCCTGCACAAAGTCACATTATCTGAGCTGGGAATGACATTTTGTTGTCACAACCATGTTAACCTTTCTCTTGTATACCTGTTTTTAGAACTGGGAATGTGGCTTGACACACAGAGAGAACCTTCTGGCTTTACCCAAAAAATTCATTTCAGATTCTTAGGCTTTAAGGCTGTCTTCTCAAAGACATTCATCCTGGGAACTGGCATTTCTCTCATTAATCATGTGCTTCCAGCCTGGAGGTGTCTTGCATGAGTATACTCAAGTACCCAGCCTGAGCCCTACAGGTATCTGGCCTTCCCAAAGCTTTCTGATGTGTCAACCAGGATACCAGAGACTTTTAGCAGGTAGGTTTCCTTCCCAAGGGCATGGGAATGGGAACAGGCCCTGAGCATAACTGTGATCCTAACATAGTTTCACATGCTGATCAAGGAACATCAGTTGCTGCAACGTGTGACTGTGTGTTCACTTTATATCCTATAAAGTCACTACAAGTAATGAATTAGTGGCCACTAAACCATTGCTCCCAGCGGGTATATAGGGTTAGGTTCCTATGCTCCTTGTGAATCAATATATAAACTTGTTGTATGGCTGCTTCTGTCTAAAGTTACAATTTAATCCAACTAGAAACCCAGAATTTACTAAAAGAATTTATATTAACAAAATGTTAAAAGCTTCTTCCAACAAAAGACTCTAGAATCTGTCCAAGGCTAAAACAATGGACACTCCCAGTAGTGTCTCCAATGAAGCCTCTTCATTGCTGAGGCTTTAGTAACCTTTGTTCATGCCCCCTGGCATCTCTGGACTACCCATGATTGCTATAAGTTGTCCACAGGCTACTGATGCAAGAAACTGCCCTTCTTGGCTTTGTACTACAAACCATTAGAGTGGCAAGTATCAGCCACATAATGAGCAATCGTCAAAATAGAGGTTCTCAGAGTCCCTGAGCCAGTGACACCCTGTACTCAGTTGCCCAGCATTCCTTGGATCAAGGAACCAGCACCCCAAAACCTCAGCATGGTTACTGAGGCCTCCCTGATACAAGACAGTTTCTGGCATATCTTTCTTGCAAGAGGGCAGATGAGATAGTGGTAGAAGAAGCCATCCCTCTTCCAGACCTCTTGGCTACCTGGGGAGCCCCTTGGAATCCATTGTGTGGAAAATATTGAATGTTTGTGCACTACATATGGTATTGTCACCATCATCCCCTGGAGGGATGGAAAGCAATAATACTGATGGATAGTGACAATACCCATGATAAAGGACAGGACCAATGCGTCAGCACAATTGGCCCATCCTCATTTTAGTACTGGATGCCCTGGCTGGCAAATGGGCCCATCTGTACATTATTATAAACTCTTGGGCCATTGCCTAAAAGTTGTCCCAGTTGAGGTAAAGAACTCTGGGAATCACTGGCCTCACAGACACACAAAATATACATCAAGATGTTATGGACTGAATCCTATTCTCTCAAAATGTATATGCTGAAGCATTAACCCCTATTTGACTGTGTTTGGTGACATGGATGTCATAGGCATGGAGCTCTAATCCAATAGGGGGGCATCCTTATAAGAAGACGAAAAGATACCACAGAGCTCTCTCTCTCCCCCCACACTAAACAAAGAAAAGGCCATGTGAGGACACAGTGAGAAGACAGTTGTCTGCCAAGGACAAAGGTCTTACTGGGGTATAAATTCTTTTAGCAAATTCTAGATTTCCAACCAGATTAAACTGTGGGCCTTTGCATCAATTTAAATTCATTCCTCCCTCTGTATTCAAGTTTTCTGATTTGTTTCTCTCTGATCCTTTTTGCTTGTTTGTCACTGGATATACTTTCTGTGTGTGATGGGGAAGGTGTCCTCTCTACTCTGCTCACATTTATGCATTTTTTTTTCCTTCAGAGAGCTTCAAATCAGTTTCATTAGCACTAGGGGTCTCCTCTATGACAATGGTTGCTTAATAAATTTTAAAGTCTCTGGCTTGAGTTGGGGTTGAATTCATTTCACCACTGTGTCACAAAAGTGCTATGGTCATTTTTCCCTGTATCCAGGATGATCAGGACTTTTACTAAATCAGGGACAAATGTAACAGAGTGGCACAGCAGAAGATTGCTGGGCCCCCAAGCCAGAGGGGTACAGACTGAAACCATCTTCTGCTATGTGCTGCCACTTCAGTTGCATGGATTTTTTTTTTTTTTTGTCTTTTCTCTCTGTACAAATCCCGTCAGAATATTTCACATTCCTAGCAGTGCAAATTTACAGCTTTGGATTTTTATCTCGTCTAATCATGAGTGGTCCAGACCTTCTGGGTGGTTACGGGGATAGTTTAGAGACACAGTGATTCACTTCTTGGGAAGCCCAGGAAAGGTGGACATTGTAGGCCCATGTAGGACATATGGGAGTTGCATTCTGGAACAGAGTGAAGCAGAAGGGTCTGTGGGAAGAGGGATTTGCAGTATTTGGAAGGTGAGGTAGCCCATGGTTCCTGAGCAAGGATGTGATTGGTTTCTGTAAATCAACAAGAAACCTGACAAGGAAACACTATACAGCGATATTAAGTGGGAATGCATCTGGTGCATTCAACATGGAGGTTTGTTGCTACAGGACCCCATCTGGTGGAGCAGAGTGGGGAGAGAAACTTGAGAGGAGGCCATTCAAGGCTCTCTCAAATATACCACATGCCAACTCAGTGCAAAATATTATTTTTAGCCATCATCTCACAACAGGCCACTCCCTGCTTACACACACAAACACATACACATACACACATAAACACAGAGGCCAATACACATGACTGAGGAGAACTCAGTCCCTGGACATGGATGGGCGGACCCTGGATGGCAGTTCCCCAACCCCCACGACCGGGGCGTCTAAACTGCACGTCCCCTCCTTCATCACCAATTCCTCTAGGAACTGGCCAGTAGGCAGGGTGCGTGGACAAGGGTTTAAAACCCCAGGCCATCTCCCCCAGCCGTCTCCTTCTAAAAGTTTGTCCATTCATCCACTGCACTCCCAGTTCCTGGCAGCCTGGCGACCTCCGCTTACCAATTAAAAAAGTCCAGAATGACATCAGGAACATCAGAGGAGGCTGGGCTGGACGTCAAACTGGAGTTTCCAGGTGGTATTGCAGTTGTTGCCCTTCAAGAGCAGGATCCTGTGGAGCAGTAGGAATATGACTCGCAGCACCTCTGGACGCCATAGTTCCTAGTTGGAGAACACTGCAGGCAGCTGTGGACCCGGAGGAAGACAGAGGACAGGGTGAACCGGTAATCTATGAGGTGGAGGGAGTGGAGGGGGTGGGTGGGTGCGGGGGAGTAGAGCTTGTTTTTCCTCTAAGAGCCAGCCTTTAGGGTGAGCCCATCTTACCTTAGGGAAGGTAGGGATGGATGAGTGACCCTGAGCCTGACAGCGGCAAGATCAGCAGCCCAGCAACTCCACACCATGAAGCACGCCAAGGACGAATCCCTCTGCTTTGGAGTGCATAGCCCCTGAAGCACTTTTGCCTGCCAGGGAGCCTTCAGGAAGCCTGGCACGCACTTGGCTCTGCCCACCCCAATGGCATTGCCAGCTCAGCAAATCCCGCAGATGCCAGGAGCCATTCAAAAAGACACGCGGTTCCGCCTGCTATTACGGCTTGGGCACCACCTAGCCCTCTGCTCATTCTGGCCACTGCGGTCATTCCTAGGTCAGCTCCAGCACCCTGGCAGCTGGAGAACTGGGCTGCGTGTTCGCAGTGGTGGGGCACCCCACTCCGCACCTTCCCTCTGCAAAAATGCAAAATCTGCTTTTCTCTTCAAACAGGATATACCCAAGAGTTTGCTTTTCATTGTGAAAGGAGTAAATGGACTGTCCATGTTGAATTCTGAAAGCTCTAGACAACTTGGAGGGATCAGAAGATAGTTGACTGGGGATCGTTCTGAGATCCCTGGGCTTCCAGGCAACCCAAGTGCCTCTCTTCTGGAAAGGGTAGAAGAGGTTCAGTCAATGTGTTTTATGACAGGGCTCTGGAGGGTCATCTGTACAGAAATTGGGCACCTGGAGTGCCCCCCTCCGATAGCTAAGGGGTGCAAAGTTGACGTGAGGCTTCTTGGCTGGCATCATAGAAGGGGAAGAAGGCAAAGGTCAGTGTATCAGATCTTCAAGGCAGTTAGCCCCTGGAGAGCAGGCCACTCTAATGCTCCAGCATTCTGGCCCCAACATGTAGACAGAAAAGCCTCACAGTTTTACTGTTTTAGTTTAGTTACTAAGTTGTGTCTGACTCTTGGGACCCCACTGTAGTCTTCTCTGTCCCTACGATTTCCCAGGCAAAATACTGGAGTAGGTTGCCATTTCCTTCTTCAGGGGATCTTTCCAGCCCAGGGATCGAACCCGTGTCTCCTCCATTGGCAGGTGGGTTCTTTACCACTGGGCCACCAAGGAAGCCCCCCTTGTGACTATGGAAATTACCAAAAGCTTGATGGCAAAAATGAATTTCTTTCCAGAGCTTACATCCCAGACTATTTGAGAAAGATTCCAAAAGACAGTAAGGAATATGAGAAAGTCACTCTGTACTTTTTGAGTTTTTGTCTTGGCCATTTATTAGAATGTTCATAGATATCTAGACTGTATGGACTTAAACATGAATATGGTATTATGACTTAAACATGAATATCATATTTTGAGGTAGAGGAAATATCATTGACCTAGGAGTTGGCCTATATGTTATCTGACCCAGCTCTGTCACATGACAATGAGTATTTCAGTTTTGCTAAAGTATAAGGTGGATTGGGAGGTAAGACAAGAGGTAAATGAAGTAAGACGCAAAAGAATAGGAAGCATCTGGCCTAGTGAGGGCCACACATTCAGTGCACAGAAAATACCTACTCAGTGAATAAATGAAGCTAAGAAAGAATGTTTTATTTTATAAACAGCAAACATTTATTTTTCACAGTCCTAGAAGCAGGTTTATCCAAGATCAAGGCACCAGCAGATTTGATGTCTCCTGAAGTCCACTTCCTGGATCTTAAATGCCAACTTTTCACTATGTCCTCACTTGGCAGAAGGGGCAGAGTATCTCTCTGGACCCTCTTAAATAAGGCGCTAATCACATTTGTGAGGACTCCACCCTTATGACCTAGGCCCCTCCCATACACTCCACCTTCTAATACCATTGAAGTGAAGTGAAGTTGCTTAGTCGTGTCCGACTCTGTGCGACCCCATGAACTGTAGCCTCTCAGGCCCTTCCGTCCATGGGATTTTCCAGGCAAGAGTGCTGGAGTGGATTGCCATTTCCTTCTCCAGGAGATCTTCCCAACCCACGAAACAAACCCACGTCTCCCGCATTGCGGACAGACGCTTTACTGTCTGAGCCACCAGGGAAGCCATTACCCTGGGAATTAAGATTTCAACATACAGATTTTGGGGGAATGCAGACATTCTGTTTATGACACTTACACAATTTCCATACTGCCAATAAAGTGCCATGTCTAAATCCAAATAAAATCACATCATTTTCTTACTTTAAAAATTTCAGACTTCTCATTAACTGGCAGAGAACTTTTCTTCATGTTTTCTCTCCATAATCTACTCCACATACTCCACTTTGCATCCACATCTCTTCTTTTATTTTTAAGTTAATTTTTATTGGAGTATAGTTGCTTTACAATGTTATATCAGCTTCTGCTGTATAACAAAGTGAATCAGTTATCCCCTCTATTTTAGAATTCCTTTCCATTTCGGTCACCACAGTGTACTGAGTAGAGTTCCCTGCGCTGTACAGTACTTTCTCAGAAAGAGCATTTTCGATCTGATTTTCCAAACTGAGGAATTTGATTTCTAATTTACATTTAGCAGCAAGCTTTTGGAGGATTTGTGCAGGAAAATAACACCATCAGGAAGAAACTTTCCATTACTTTCTAGAGGAGAAACTGGAAGAAAGAGAGATTGGTGACAAGGAGAGAAGTTAGGAGGGTGGTGAACACCTCTGCTTACAGTAATGGCAGGCTTAGTAATTTGGACTAACCATCCCAATGAGGACAACTAAAAATTACTGGATGAAATGTATAAAGAAAGTATCTTTGTTAAGCACTAAGAAACTATGAGACTAAACTCTTCAAGAAGACAAGAACCCAAATAGGAAAGCCCAGCACTCAGAGCCAGTTTTTCCTGAGGGCATTAGCTGAATCTAGAAGAAAGAATTATGGAACTGATCTGTGGTTTTGGTGGCCTCATGGGAAAAGAAAATGAAAGTCAAATCCCACAGCTCCAATGAGTAGGTCTGATGAGCTCTGCCACCACTTTAGGCTGAAAATAAGTGACTACCCCTTTCAGGTAATAGTGAACCAGAAGTAACAAGCGCTGGAATAAATTGCAGCCTAGATATACATGTCTGTAGTGATCCAAGGAACTTCAAGCCCTGTACCTTATGTAGGCACATAAGGAAAAAAAAAATATACTGTAAGTGACAGCCAGAATGAAGAGTAGAGTATAATCACTATGGCCTACATTTCAAAAAATTAAAAAGTATGTTTTAAAATATCTTCAGGGAACAGAAAATCATAAAAAGCAGCCGAGAGTGAATTATCTTGGTCTCCAGCCATTAGGACTCATGCTTTCACTGTGCTTTGCAGTGGCTTGGTTTTAATCCCTGGTTGAGAAAGGAAGATCCCACAAGCCACGAAGCTCAGCAAAAAATAAATGAACACATAAATAAAAATTGGCATAACCATTAAATCCTGATAAATGCAATCAAGAAAAATAAACCTAAGACAATTATTGAATTGGAAGATAGATTAGAAGAAATCATCCAGAATTCTGCCTGGAGAAATAGATTAATATGAAAAAAAGTAGGATAAGACATACAAAGTATATGTTTAATTCAAATCCCAGAAAGACAGGAGAGAGAAATGGGGAAGAAAATGATGGCCAAGGATTTTTCAGAGCAAGTGAAATGCACAGATTCTAAAAGCTCAGGGAGTTCTAGGCAGGATAAAAAACAAAAATTCACTCCTAGACACATCATAGTGAAAGTGCAGAAAATCAGAGAGAATGAGGCTGTTAATGATCCAAGTTAGAGATAATCAATCTTGACCTTGGGCAGGAGCAGAATAAATGGAGACAAAGGGATGGGCCTCTAGTCACTGGCCTTTAGAATACCTTTTTCTCAAACTTATCTTCAAAGACTATTTTATAAACATGTTATCCATTTCATTCTTAATTAAGAAAATACATTTGTTAACAAATGTGTTTGTTAGAGCAACCTGACACCTAAGACCTGTTCAAATTGTCTTTGTTATAGGTGGAAGGTCATCATCCTGTAAGTATGTCATCGCATGGGCAATGTACAGGGTGAGTATTCTCCACAGGAATTATGATGGTTAATTTTATGTGTCAACTTGACTGGGCTAAGGGAGAATTAATTTCAAACAAGCTTTATTTCCAATGTGAACAATACTATCAAATTATCTGTAAAAGGTAAGAGTAAAGTCAGATGTCAGTAGTTAGTATCACTTTGGGGCATTGAAACTTTGAAACAAAATTAGTATTTCAGGCTAATGAAAACAAGAATATCCATTAAGAACAAATTCATCTTTTCTTTTGCTGTCTGCTTTTTCTATGCCTTCCCATTGTAGGATGAAATAAGAGCCAGTTAACAATTGTACCCCAATAACATGCAGTGACTTTCTAAATATGAGTCAAAACTATGTACATCTATTTTCTTAATGTTTTCTTCTTGTAACCCAGACCCTTGGTGATCAGGGTGCACATCATTGCTCACAGAAAACTTATCTCCCTCTTGCCCCCACTATAAAGGCTTGCTGTTTCCTTGAAAGGCCACACTGTGATTTACATAAGTCATTCCACCTTAAAAACTGGTGTTCCCTTGCACAAATCATCAATCCCTTATATTTCCAGACCTTCAGTTTCCACATGTGTAAAATGAGGATGAGGCTTTATCAAACATCCACATGCATGAAAACTAAGAAAGAGTGAGACAGTGAGTGAGAGAGACTAAAAGATGAATGAATAGAGGAAAGAGAAACAAAGATATAATTACCAACTCAGTGACAACCAATAATATTACAGAGACTAGTTTTCTTTTCTTTTGAATAAAAAATCTAAACTGAACTAATATTTGTGAATTAATCCTGAAATGCAGTTCTCTTGAAACCCTTAACATCTTACTGCTTTGTAAGGAATCACTTTCTCAAAGTCATTGTCAGTACAAGAGACTACAATTCTGTGGCCAGGTGATGATGACACAGCTAATGCATGGCCTAGTCACTTTAGCTGCTGCTTCTGGTGACTATTCTCTAAACAAGCACTGGTCTCCATTTCCAGGTCTGATAAATTTCCCATCTGTAGTAGACTTAAAGCTACAGGACAAAGGACTTGTGGCTATAAATGAAATACATTTCAGAACATACTGCCTCCAAATTATCCAGAAAACATTATTAACAATAAACTGCTTTTCCAAAATTAAATTTCAACAATGTTCTTATTTACTTTACAGAAGAAAAATTAAAAACATAAAGCTGTTAGTAACAGGTATGTGTCAGGAATGGTTATGTCGTACTAAAGCCTATACAACAATACCTGTATTATCCAGAGCTGCTCTTTGCTGAGACCACATCCATTTAGAGTCTTTCAGGTTTTTCAATTCCATCCTCTTCCTCTTCATCAGTGTTTTCATACTTATCCTCACCCTCATCATTGGGGCAGAATGATGCAGACATTTAGGTCAACGTTGGCAGGAAAAATATCACAACCTCAAATCAGCAGCAGAGTCTAGGCCTGAGAGAAGAGAAATAGGTTTAATAAAAGAAACAACAAATAATACCTGGATACATTTCTAGCCCCCCATCATGTCTGCTGCTTGACAATGTTCACAAACATTTTTCCCCTCTTTCCAGTAGATCGGCACACAGATCTCTCTGATTATTTCTGGCCCCTGTGGAGAAGGGATCCGAATCATTTGATACTGATACCATTTTGTATGTGTGTGTTGGAACTTCAATGGAAAAAAATGTTCCTTTGACTTAAAGACAAATTCTATGGGGACGCTCACAGATTCTCAATCGCTGAAAAGTGCCCCTGTGCTATGTCATCATTTTCTCAGATTCTCCTACCGAGAATATTCACATTTGTTAAAGCCGTTGACCAACAGGGAGGGATGCCACTTGTTTGCCTCTAGGTTGGGAGAAGGCAGCATGCTGTTTCTCGAGACCATGAAGGTCTCCAGAACTGGGCTTCCACTTGTGTAAATTGTGCCCGGAGGTTTTTGAGAGTTCTGACCCACTGTGTGACTGCTAGAGACCTACCTGCCTTTGAGCTCAATGGCCCCACAAGGGCCTGAAGGCTCAGCCACCACTTGCCCGCCTCAGCCCCTCCGGGATCACAGGCCTCAGCCTCCCAGTCTCAGAGGCAGCAGTCAGGGCTTCCTCGCCCAGAACTCGGCCTCCACTGCTGGTTCCTCTGTCTTCTAGGATGCAACCCCCTCCGCAGGATCCCACAGCTCCCAGGGTGTATCGCCCTCCAGTGGGTACTCACCCTGTAAGACTCTGCCTCCCTCTCCCAGGTCTTCCTGCTCCTGAGGAGGCACCGGACCTTCTCCAGCGTCCGAGGGTGGCTGGGAGCAGCCCCTGGCCATCAGGCTGTCAGTGGGAGGCCAGAACAGGACATATTTGTTGTCACGGAAGTTGTGTAGAAAGGGGTCGACATGACTCCAGAACAGGGGCTCAAACGTCTCCACACAGAACATAAGGCCTGTAACCTCTGCCGCACCCTCCTGCTCACTCTCATCCTCCTTTTCCTCGCCCTCTCCAGACAGGTGCTCCTCCTCCTCCAAGTCCTCCATGTCGAAGTCAATCTCACCCTCTTCCTCGTCCTCCTGCATCTCTACATCTTCCTCCATCTCCTCCTCCTCTAACGGCTCTCTACCACATTCCTCTTCCACTGCAGCCTGTGGCCAACTCTGCTCCCCAGGAAGGGCTCTGGAGACCTCCAAGGAAGCCAGAAGAGCCGTGGCCTCCTCGACTCCTTCCGTCCCCTCCCAAGCAGATGCTTGGACCCCAAGGAGACTGGGGTCGAGGCCCGCCCCGCCACCAGCTCTATCCGGGCCACCTGGGATCCAGTCGTGCTCCTCTGTGGCAGACATGGCAGGAGAGACGTGCCAGACAGTGATCGTCCTGCAGTGCGGTCTGTGGGGAAGATGGCGGCCGCTGGGCTGAGTGTTGCGCTGAGGAGACGCTGTTGGCAGTGGGACCGCAGGGTGGGGGTGGGGACAGCAGAGACGTCGGCTGCACAGGGAACAGGAGTCTGCGAGTGGCTGGTGTGGGTCCCACAACAGGAATGGTGAGGGGGTGGCCCACAGACCGGCCCACCAAGACCGAAGCTGAGCTGGCGGTGGACAAGGCGGGAAAGACCCTGATGGGCTAGCGACGGTAGGTGGAGCTGGAAGGGTCAACCGCGACCACTTCCTCCAGCGCCAGCTCTAAGCTCATTTGCCAGAAGGCAAGGATTGGCATGACCACCATCCAATGAGTGATCAAGGCTTTCAGATTGCATGCAAGCCTTCCAGCACCAGGTCATACTTTGAGCCCACAGGAGTCCCTTCCTTTCCATTGCTGCTGCTGCTGCTAAGTCGCTTCAGTCGTGTCCGACTCTGTGCGACCCCATAGACGGCAGCCCACCAAGCTCCCCCATCCCTGGGACCCTCCAGGCAAGAGTACTGGAGTGGGTTGCCATTTCCTCCTCCAATGCATGAGAGTGAAAAGTGAGTGAAGTTGCTCAGTCGTGTCTGACTCCTAGCGACCCCATGGACTGCAGCCTACCAGGCTCCTCGGTCCAGGGGATTTTCCAGGCAAGAGTAGTGGAGTGGGGTGCCATTGCCTTCTCTGTCCTTTACATTGCACCATGGCAAAAAGGAAATGGCAATGTCCCTATAGGCGGCACCCTGGGGTATGGGAAGCTGGGTGTGGTCCCCAGTTGCCACCTTGTGTCAGCTCAGGTCATCAGAGATACACTTATTTTAAAAACTTCATAAAGGCTTGAGAAAGAACATCAAAGGTAAGAGATGGAGAAATTGGAAAACATAAACTGAATTAAACGGGAGCACTGAATATGAAATAGAAAAAATGAAACAAACTACATAAAACTAAAAGATCATCAGATGGTCCAGTTGATTTTAAGCATGGCTGCTCATTAGCAACATATTTATAGCTTTGGAGAATAAAAGCAATACCTTGGCATTTTTCAAAAAATTCTTGGCAGTTTTCAATATAATTCTGATATGTGTCAGGTTTTTCTATTAAGTGGTAGCTTTGGTGATATAGAATTCTACTACTTTTGTGTTGACCACTCATGGTACAATGGTATTAAGGGAATAATAGTTACTCACTAGTATGTATAATATATATTTTAGAAAACTTATTAATGTTTGCCTAACTAAAATATTTATGACATTTTGATTCCACTTGTTTGACTTAGTATGCATAGAATGCTAGATTTCTAATTTTAAAAAAAGATGTGCAACAACCAACAAAGTTTTACTATATAACCCTGGGAACTGTAGTCCCTTTGTCAATCTCTTGAAATACCTATAATGGAAAATAAACTGAAAAATAATATATGTGTATATGTATAACTGAATCACCTTGCTGTGCACCTGGAACTTTGTAAGGCAACTATACATCAATAATATATACATATATATGTATATGTATTATTATATTTATTTTCTATATATATATAAATACAAAGAAAAAAAGATAAACTGCATAGATCACATATGAGCAACTGTTTCAACCTTCTGTGAGAGACAGAAGGAGAATTTAGAGGTTTTAATGTTGCTAAAGTTACTTAGAAAAGAACATACCGTTAACATGGATGCCTCGAGAATGGAGACTGGAGAGTGGAAGGAGTAAAAATAGGAGCTGAAAAGGGATTCATCAGGGCTCCCCAATTCACTTCAAGGCTCCGAGAAATGAAGAGAGACTTCTTTTCATGACTGTGCTAATCACCTGCTCTACAATAAACAGTGACACCCCCTCCCAAATGCACATATTTAAATGTTTACCCACTCCATTCCCCAGGTGACGGTATTTAAGAGTTATGGCCTTTAGTAGGAGACACAGTGAGGATAATCAACCTTGCCCTATATAGAACTTATGCATTATAGATTTCACCCCTTGTACCGGCCTTGTTTTGTTTTACCTAACTCATACTCAATATTTTCAATGGGGATAGTCCATTGGGTCCCAAGCTGTCAAGCCCATTTCTAAGTGTCAAAGACTCAATTTAACTTTATGAGCCATATGTCCGAGTGCCTATGCCCACTAGGGGCTATTTTAGGAGAATGGCTGCTATGATCTGGAGCACTGAAACACCACAATCATAAAATTCTTGAGGCAAATATATCTATTGGCTCTCTTCAGTAGCTCCCTTAACACTATAGGGGCATCTTTTAAAAATTTAGGGATATCTTCAAGTATTCCTCTATTTCGTTCCCCGGTATTATGTTCAAAGAGTTTTCCTAAAGCATGCATTTCAGCATTTGCTGAAAAGTGAAAGTGAAAGTCACTCAGTCATGTCATGTCCGACTGTTTGCGACCCCATGGACTACACAGTCCATGGAATTCTCTGGGCTAGAGTACTGGAGTGGGTAGCCATTCCCTTCTCCAGTGGATCTTCCAAATCCAGGGGTCAGACCCAGGTCTCCCACATTGCAGGAGGATTCTTTACCAGCTGAGCCACAAAGGAAGCCCAGCATTTGTTGAAGTCAATTCCCAATCTATTTGCAGAAGTCTTAAGCCAATAAGCACTTTTTGTGTTTAAAAATATTATTGCACTATTGTGGTGAATGTCACAGGCATTTAGTACGTTCACAATGCTTCTCAGCCATTCTCTCTGTTGTGCCTAAATAAATCATCACTCCTAAAGGAAACCCCATGCCAGTAATCACTCCTTTTCCATTTCCCCCTTGCTGCAACCAGGCTCTGATAACTACTAATCTTCTGTTTACCTCTATAAACTTACATTTTCTAGGTAGCTGAGAGAAATAAAATCCTACAATACGTGACCTTTTGTGTCTGGCCTCTCTCATTCCTTTTTGCGGCTGAATGCTATGCCCGGGTACAGAGGGTCAATTTTGTTTATGAATGTGAGACAAGTTGAGGACAAGTTGGTGGATCCTTGGGGTGTTTCCCATTTGGGTTCCCATTTCGGTTAGGGCTGCTATGAACATGGGGATAGAACTTTTTGTTACCTTTTGTTTGAACAAATACTTCTAATTCTTTGGCTTATATAGCTAATAGTGGAATTGATGAGACAACCATAAGGCTTTTACCTTTTTCAGGAACTTTCAGACACTTTTTTATAGCTATTTGCTGTTGTTCAGTTGTTCTGCCCCTCAGTTGTGTCTGACTTTTTGCAATCCCATGGACTGCAGCACCCCAGGCTTCCCTTTCCTTCACGATCTCTCAGAGTTGCTCAAACTCATGTCCATAGAGTTGGTGATGCCATCCAACCATGTCATCCTCTGTTGTCCCCTTCTCCTCCTGCCTTCTATCTTTCCCAGCATCAGAGTCTATTCCAATGAGTCGGCTCTTTGCATCAGGTGGCCAAAGTATTGGAGTTTCAGTTTCATGATCAGTCCTTCCAGTGAACATTCAGGGTTGATTTCCTTTAGCATTGACTGGTTTGATTTCCTTGCAGTCCAGAGGACTCTCAAGAGTGTTCTCCAACACCGCAGTTAGAATGCGTGGATTCTTTGGCTCTCAGCCTCCTTTATGGTCCAAAAACTGGAAAAACTTTGACTATATGGACTTTTGTCATCAAAGTAATGCCTCAGCTGTTTAATTCACTGTCTAGGTTTGTCATAGATTTTCTTCCAAGGAGCAAGCATCTTTTAGTTTCATGGCTGCAGTCACCATCTGCAGTGACTTTTGGGCCCAAGAAAATAAATCTGTCACCGTTTCCATTGGTTCCCCATCTATTTGCCATTAAGTGATGGGACCAAATGCCATGGTCTTAGTTTTTTGAGTGTTGAATTCTAAGCCAACTTTTTCACTCTCCTCTTTCACTTTCATCAAGAGGCTCTTCAGTTCCACTTTGCATTCTGCCGTAAGTGTGGTGTCATCTGCATATCTCAGGTTATTGATATTTCTCCTAGCAATTTTGATTCCAGCTTGATCTCCATCCAGCCCGGAATTTCACGTGATATACTCTGCACATAAGTTAAATAAGCAAGGCGACAATTTACAGCCTTGACATACTCCTTTCCCAATTTGGAACCAGTCCACTGTTCCATGTCCGGTTCTAACTGTTGCTTCTTGACCTCCATACACATTTCTCAGGAGGCAGGTAAAGTGGTCTGATATTCCCATCTCTTTAAGAGTTTTCCACAGTTTGTTGTGATCCACACAGTCAAAGACTAGTGTAGTTATTGAAGTAGAATGACACTACTTGTGTTCTTCTTGATGCAAACATTTTCGAAGATCAGAGAGCTTCTTTCCAATGAAATGAACTAATATGATAATCTTGCTCATGTAGAACTTCACTTTAAATTTATTAAAAATAAACAAAAATGGTTATTTTGGTCTGAGGATTATGTGTGGATCTTCATTACAAAGTATACTCTCTGTCCCAGCCCACTGATCAGAAAGTGGCCACCCTCCTGCACAGAATTAATAGTAATCATTTAATTCTCACTTCAGCTCTCTAAAATAGGTATTATTCCTCACATTTTCCATCCAGGAGGAGAGATGATGTAGTAGAAGTCAGAGCTTAGACTCTGAAGCGAGACTGGCTGGATTTGAATTTCACCTGTGCCACTCACTAGCTGTGGAATCTTAGGCAACTTACACAGCTTTGCTTTGCCTCAGTTTCCTCATCTCTAGAGTAAGATAATAATAAGACTTCCATGTAGGATACAAGGAGTTAATTCATGGAAAGCAACGAAATTATTATTCCCAAATATACAATCAGTGCTCAAAAAATGGAAGATACTCTGGAGTTAAGTGGGCTTTTTCTTCTGGCCAGTTGATAGGACAAATGAGAAGGAAAAACATGGATCACTGAAGCCAATTAGAAGACAAAACATAGGTCATGGGAGCCACCTGACCTTATCCATAGTTCCTGAGATGAGTTTTGTAACTCTGACTGAGGGGAGGTTGCGGTGTACAGAAGGGTTGGAAAATGCAGTCCAGGGGGAGTTAGAGCCTAGGATATGTTCCAAATGTGTCTGCCTCAATCAGAAGCTCCTGGAATCCAGGAGATCAGAAAAGGCTCTTTCTGACACAGGCTCCAGGAAGGCTTTAGAGCCCCAAGGAATACACTGAGTTCCCATGTGCGAATCTTCAAGTTGTAGCTTTCAAAGATGCAAAAATTGCAGCTTTCTCTCATCTCCTATGGCTGGCAATCTTCCAGCCATACCATCTCCCACTTCCTTTCCCTCCTCCAGTCCGTAACGCTTCTTGCCTGTTCATTCAATGCCAGCCCCTGTTATACTGTACTAGTATATTTTCAAGGTAGTGTACTCTAAGATTAAAAATGTTTTCATTATTTTCTGTGTTTGTTTGTTTATGTATTAGTCATGTGCAATGGAGAAGGAAATGGCAACCCACTCCAGTGTTCTTGCCTGGAGAACCCCAGGGACAGGGGAGCCTGGTGGGCTTCCGTCTGTGGGGTTGACAGAGTCGGACACGACTGAAGCGACTTAGCGGCAGCAGTGGCAGCATGTGTAAAGTATTATAAATCTATTACAATACAGTACTATATAGCCGGTAGTGTTAATTGTGTATCTAGGTTAATTTTGTTGAACTTAACAAATACATTGGACTTCTGAAAGCACTCTCAGAATGGAACTCATTCATATGCAGGGGCTTAATATATATACAAACTACTACCCTCACTGAATCACAATAATTCATTTTAAACGTGCTGCTATCCCGTTAATTTAGAAGTGGCAATGTACAAAGTAACTGATCGTTCATGATGGCTCTTCTTTGGGAGACCTGAAGTGTAGTTTCTGGCTTACCCAGTAGGGGTGGTAAACCCTTAAGTTACATGGAACCAGCTTATTGCCTTACTTTATAATTTGGAATGACTAGACTTAGTGTTTTATTGTCATCACAGAATTTAAAGGCTTACACATATAACATTATTCAAAGCTCTTAGTCCATATCAAGTTAATGTTTCTGCTTTCCTTTTCAATGAGACTCTCAAATATCTCCTATAGCAGCAGCTTCAGCAGCTATACCTTTCTGTCAGCAGCTTTGTCTAGATATTCATGTGGACATGCTCTTCTTCGCAATGGAGCACAGGACAAAAGAAAAAGAATTTTCTCTGGGGTTCTGATTTACCATAATGAGGGATAAGTGGGCTTAGGGCAATCACTCTCATGGAGAGCAAAAGGGAAATTTAGTTGAACATAATGTGAATTGGCGGGAATAAGCCTCAGTTGCACGCCCCATACTTGGGTTTGGATCTCAGTTTTTGACTACTAAAATGTGTTCACAATGCACACTGGAAGATGTAGCCCCATCTGGCAGCACTGGAAATAAGCAAGGAGTCATAGGGCCCCTTAATACAGAGAAATTCACCATCACTGAGCCGATGAACTCATAGTGATCCAGCATTCCTTCATTCATCATTATAACAGTATTTATTGAGAGAGCACCATGCCAGCCACTGTGCCACGCACAGCCACACATACATCGACCCCTGGGGAAATGACTGTGTAGTAGAAATACAGATGATGAAACAAAGAATTCCCAAACACATGATATGGTTATATACATCAGACGGGCTCCTAGACCAGGCTTGAGGGTTTGCAAAGAAAGCTGGATGTCTAGGACAGGAGTGAAAGGAAGTATTAATCCTCAGACTTTTTTTATCTTTCCCTGAACCCTGCCATAATGTACAGGCGAGTCCTGTTTTCTGAGTAAAACGTAAATCCAACCACTTCCTAACTACCTTTGCTTTTGTCACCCTGATCCAAGACGCCATCATCTCTCAGGTGGACTACTACAATAGCCTCCAAACTGGCATCTCCACCTTCAGTTTTATATCCTGTGGCAAATGTCATAGATTAGCTCACCTGACTCCATCCCAAACCCAATTACACCAGGTAAAGCTTGATAGAGTTTGGAAACCAAGTCTACCTTTCCTGAAGTCTTGCCTGGATGGCCTGGATTCCACGAATAGAAGCTTCTTGCAAGTAGATAAGAAACACCCATGAGACTTGGAAGGAGAAGTGAGGTGTAGTCCGTGCTTCTTCTGTGGTTTCTGTTTTCTGTTAGTGAGCGTGGGCTCATAAAATTTCACTTCTTTTGCATCAGTGACAATAGAGGTCCCAGGGTACGGTTCCTAGCTTTGTGGGTATCAAAAGGCAAGGCATGAGACATCTACTTTGACTGTATAGATGGAGAAGGAGTCAGTGTGGTCTCGCAGCCAAAATCTGTGATGGTCTCAGCAGAAACAGAGTAGTCCAGTGGCTTCCTCGCTTCCCACCCTCCTGATTATGCCAGTTATGTGGTATTATTCAGGAAAATACTTCTTTAAATTGTAAATACCTGAGTTAAATAAAAATGACCACCTCCCAAAAGTCTCCCATTCTTTTTCTTCATACCCCCAGTGGTTTTGTATACTCTTCATACCCCCAGGGGTTTGGTATACTCTTATCATCTATTTATGCATGCCAGTTTTTAATTTTGTAAATTCTCCTGGCAAGAATCCTGGAGTGAGGTTGCTATTCCCTTCTCCAGTGGTTCTCCCTGACCCAGGGATCAAACCCAGATCTCCTGCATTGCAGGCAGATTCTTTACCATCTGAGCCACCAAGGAAGCCCCAAGAATGCTGGAGTGGTTAGCCATTCCCTTCTCCAGAGGACAGACTGACACAGAGATTGAACCCAGGTCTCCTGCACTGCAAGCAGATTCTTTACCATCTAAGCCACCAGGGCGGCCCTTAACAATGGCCTCATATAGTATATATTGTTGGGACTTCCCTGGTTGTTGATGGTTAAGAACCTGCCTGGCAATGCAGGAAAAGCAGGTTTGGTCACTGGTCAGGGAACTAAGGGGCTTTCCCAACAGCTAGTGAGTGGGTAAAAAGAATCCTCCTTCAGTGCAGGAGACACAGGAGATGCAGCTTCGAGTCCTGGGTCAGGAAGATCTCCTGGAGGAGGGCATGGCAACCCACTCCAGTATTATTGCCTGGAGAATCCCAATATTTGGGGATTTAGGAGCCTGGAGGACTACAGTCCAATGGGTCTCAAAGAGTCAGACACAACTTAATGACTAATCATACATGCGCACAGGGAATTAAGATCCCACATGCTGCTGAGCAGCTAAGCCCACGTCTCACAACTAGAGAGCTGCAACTACTGAGCCCACGTGCCACAACGTGCACTGAAACAAAGATCCCACGTGCCACAACGAAGACCCAACGCAGTCAAATAAATATTAAAAACAAAACAAAAAACTTACGACTTAAAAAAAAAAAGATAATGACAGTAATTATGCTCTAAGTAGGCAAGAATGTGGAGCAAGTAGAATTCTCATTTCCTGCTATTGGGAATATAAACCGGTACAACCATTTTGAAAGATTTTTGAGATTACCTAGTAAAGTTGAGGGGCTTCCTTGCTGGCTCAGCAATAAAGAATCCACCTGCCAATGCAGGACATGCAAGTTTGATCCCTGGGCCAGGAAGAGCCCCTGGAGAAGGAAATGGCAACCCACTCCAGTATTCTTGCCTGAGAAATCCCATGATCAGGGGAGCCTTGCAGGCTACACTACATGGGGGTCACAAAAGAGTCGGACATGACTTAACGACTAATCAACAACAGGTACAGTTGAACTGTTCCTGAGCCCAAGCTTGCTCTGCTCCCTGCACGATGGGCTAACGAATCAGAGATAAGGTGTTGAGGCAAGGAATACCATTTTATCTGGAAAGCCATCTGACCTATCAGATGGCCGACTAATGTCTCAAAATAACCATCTTATCAGGGTCTGGATACAAGATTCCTTTATAGATCAGGTGGGAGGAGGTGAGGAAACAAAGTGAAAAGCCCATAAATGTTGTAAATATCTCTTAGAATGGCAGGCCTCGGGAAGGAGATGTTTAACTTCTTCCTTTCAGTCATCCGCATGTGGATAGGGTCTTGAACAAAAGCAGTTTAGTTTAACAGTTAGGCAGAGGGGCAGGATTCTCTGAGGCAGCCCTTGTGTATAACAAAAGCAATGAAAAACAAGTCAAAGTAACAGTTCCAACATGGGGTCAGAACTGGCTTTTCCCTGCAACAGAACGTGGGCACACACTATGATCCAGGACTTTCATGTCTATGAATGTACTGGAGATCAGGGCTTCTCAACTGTTGACATTTTGGAAGAGACAATGCTGCGTTGTGGACTGTCCTGTCCATTGTAGGGTGCTTAGCAGTGTCTCTGGCCTCTACCCACTAGATGCCAGGAGCACATCCTCGCTTATGACAACCAAAGATGTTTCCAGACATTATCAAATGTTCCTTGGTTGGGGGCAATTGTGTATAAAATTGCCCTCAACTGAGAATCTAGAGAAACTCTCGTGGATGGGCATCAGGGGATATGAACGAGAAAGTTCACTGCACAATGACTTGCAAAAAGATAAAAATGAAAACAACCCATATGTCCACAAACAGGAAATAGACACATTGTGGGATTTTCATATGATGGATAACTGTACAGCAATGAAAACTGACTTATAAGTTGTACACATCAATATACATAAATCTCACAAACACAGGGTGATGGGGGAGGGGAGAAACACAAGTAATATATCTAGTATATTTGCATACACTCCAAAATGGACAAGAAATAATGTAATTTGAAGGAACATTTCCATGCAGTGAATGTATAAATAAGTGAATTATTAATAAAGTTCAGGATAGTTGTTACCTCTGGGAAGGAATGAGAAAGTGAATCATGGAGGGCACAGGTAAGATTCAGAAGCATTGGCTATGTTCTAATTTTCAAGCTGTGTGATGGGTAAACAGGTTTTTATATTATTATGATACACCTTACATATATGCTGTATTATCTTCTGTATATACGAAATAGTTCATAATTTATAAGGAACTGATGGGGACTAAAATATGGTGGGAAATGGAAATAAAGGCACTGGAGTAAACAACAAATTGAATGAGAGGGAGAGAAAAAGAGCTAAGTTTAAGGTGCCTCTTAGAATAGTTTTAAACTGATTTTCTTCATGGATTTGGTGATGAGATCAATTCCTCATCTAAGCACACATAAACCATTGCTTAGACTTCTACGAAATGTAAATTTCACGCCTCAAAAGCTATGCTATAATACTACGTGATTCATATCACAGAGGACTTAAGAATACCACATTTCACAAAACATCATTTTCCAAGAGTCCTGCCATGTTAGAGTTTTGAATGTGTACTCCTTTGTATTCCTTGGAGTTACAAGCATCTGAAAATAGGGGGCTTAGAGGACAGTGATTCTTCATCACTAACTGTAGTATCATTAAAATATCCCTAAGTGGTAACAGAAAATCGTTTCCATCTCTGGCACCCACCATACCCCTTTCTTTTTCTCCCAATGGTAATCTCCCAGGAAGTGGAATAAAGGAGAGTTTTGGATCACATCCTTTGAGAACATGGAGCCATAACCAAGGAAAATATCAAAACAGCCTAACCTTTCCTGGCTGAGACAGATAGGTACAAGACAGGTCTTATCCTAAAGAAGCCCCAAATTTTCAAGGTTGAAGGACTCAGTGAGAATATATTCAATACATGTGAAAATAGGGAAACCCACAAACACCCAGAGTAACAGGAAAGGGTTTGTCCCTGACCTGATTTAGGGACCATCTCTCAGAGACCCAGAGAAGCCCGATGTTAGCGCTTCAGCAACCTTCAGTGAAGCAAGGCTGAGGTTCCTCCCTCACCATGAGAGGCGTCACGTACATCTATGTGGATAATGTGGCCCACTTGTCCTGTTGCCTGTATACAAAGCCACCACCTCTTAGATTCCTCTCAGTCCTGAGAGTATAGCACTGACTGTGCCACTCAACCCTTAGAAGCACAGACTCAGTGAAGAGGAACACACAGGCCTCTTGGGGCTGGGGACATGGGGCCACTTGGGGAGTAAATTCAGGGCCCTAGGTACCTGGACCATAATGAGAGGCAGGGACACGGACTCAAGAGTACGCACCAAAAAAGGCTTATCTCAAAAAGAGGTGTTTTTTGTTTATAGTGAACCTCCAAAAATTCTTAAGCCCACATAAGGGCCTTTCATATTAACTACGGCTATACATGGGTGGCTCAGTGTTAAGCAATTGCCTGCAATGCAGGAGATCCATGAGATGCAGGTTCAATCCCTGGCTCGGGAAGATCCCCTTCAAGAGGAAATGACAACTCATTCCAGTATTCTGAATGGGCCAGTGAGACACTCC
Source organism: Bos indicus (assembly GCF_029378745.1). Taxonomy (NCBI): domain Eukaryota; kingdom Metazoa; phylum Chordata; class Mammalia; order Artiodactyla; family Bovidae; genus Bos; species Bos indicus. Next base: position 58,886,239 of record NC_091789.1, read on the forward strand.
TATGGACAGAGGAGCCTGGAGGCCTACAGTCCACAGGGTTGCAAAGAGCTGGACACAACTGAATTACATTACATTAACTATATTAGCACAGAAATACACACTCACACACACACACACACACACACTCCTAGAAAGGCAAGAGCCAAACAACCAATCTGAAGCCTTTCAAGTGACACTACATGGATAAATTTCTACTTGGACTGTTACTTCATTAAACAACAATGAAAAAAGGTCTTGTGCCTTTTTTCTTTGTTCTAGCCGTAAGTAATACTCTGTGATAATACATTTTTAAATGACAAAACCAGAGTCATGGAAAAGGGCTGTGGATACCTTATACTAACTTCACTTTAACAAACCTTATCAAGCACCTATGAAGAAGAAACTACAATGCTTTAGAAGAGACGAATAGAAGCCTATAAGTTCAGAAGCTCACACTTTAGGGAGTCAGGGAGAAACATTAATAAATAATGTTCATATACTCAAGGATATGAGATGAACTAACACAGAAAATAGGAAAAGGTATTGCTGCTAACTAGCGAGCATTCAAGTGGCCTGAACTAAATACAGAAATAAGGCCTTCTACCCCAAACCCCTGGTACTGTCCTCTGATCCTCTCTTCTCTGCTCAAATAGCACTTTACAGTTTTCCTTCAGTAAGTTCCAGATATTAGGCCCATTTCTCCTTTCAATGTTCTTCAGATGAGGAGATATTTCAGACCTAGACAAAGGTACAGAGATTACTACACCCATGCAACCATCGCTCATCTTAAAAACAAAAGATTACAAATAAAATTTAAACCCATTATACCTCTCCCCAGTTGAATTCTCCCTCTATTGAATAAGATTTAACCACTGTCCTAAATAAGGTTATTGTTTTCATACACACCTTTCTGCATGCTACATATGTATGCATCACTCCTATGTATACCTTTTACTACAAATATATGAACCTATAATCAATATAAGAACTGTTGCATCTTTTTAAACTTCACATATGTATGGTATCATAATGCCTTTACCCTTTCAGAAGGGTACCCTTTACCCTTTATCTATCTGTCGCTTCCACCCCTGAATCTTTGCCCCATGCTATAAGCTGTATTTTGTCCCCCTAAAAAGATATGTTGAAGTTTTACCCCTTGAACCTGTAAATGTGACATTCTTTGGAACTAGGATATTTGCAGGTGTAACAGTTAAGATGAGGTCATACTGGATTAGGGTGGGTCTTTAATTCAGTATGACTGATATCCTTATGAGAAGAGAAAGGACAAAGAAACAGACAGGGGAAAACGCTATGTGACGATGGAGATGCCAACGACTGACAGCAACCACCAGAAACCAGGAGAGAGGCATGAAACAGATTCTCCCTCAGAGCCTCTGGAAGGGACCACCCTTGCTGATACCTTGACCTCAGACTTCTGGCCTCCAGAACTGAGAATGTATTTCTGTTGTTTTAAGCCATCTGGTTTGTGGCAATTTGTTACGGTAACCTTAGGACACTAACACACCCCTCTTTGTGTCTCAAGCCCCTGAGAATTCTAGTGTCTTCCTAAGTCCAGATCTTACCACCCTGTTTAGTTTACCTGCAGCAGTACCAAGTCAGTGAGTTAAGGATGATCCTGCAGTGGGTGTAGCAAACCTTTCCCCCACTGCTCTAAAGCAGTGGTTCTGAAACTTCAATGTGCTTCAGTAGCAGCTGGAGGACTGTAAAACCCTGATGGCTAGCGGCCTACCCTCAGAATTTCCAACTCAGTAGGTCTGGAGCAGGGTCTGAGAATGTGCATTGCAAACAAGTTTCCAGCTGATGCTGATGCTGCTGTTCCAGGGAAGCTAGGTCATCCATCAGTTCCTTTCAATAAAATATAGTAGAGGCTAGGGCACCATCCCACAAATTATTTACAATCTTATATTTTAATTTATTTGGGGCTGCAATAAAAGGATTTAAAACAGGCTTGACAAATAGCAGAAAGAAATCCCTTTCAGTGACAGTAAGGTGGGCCAAAATAAATTGAACAATGATAGATTTGAATCAGTGGTATTTATGTGAAAAAAAAAAAAAAAAACAACTACGGCTTATTACTTTCAAACAAGCTTTTATTTCCAATGTGAACAATACTATCAAAGTATCTGTAAAAGATAAGAGTAAAGTCAGATGTCAGTAGTTAGTATCACTTTGGGGCATTGAAACTTTGAAACAAAATTAGTATTTCAGGCTAATGTAAACAAGAATATCCATGAAGAACAGATTCATCTTTTCTTTTGCTGTCTGCTTTTTCTATGCCTTCCCACTGTAGGATGAAATAAGAGCCAGTTAACAATTGTACCTCAATAACATGCAGTGACTTTCTAAATATGAGTCAAAACTATGTACATCTATTTTCTTAATGTTTTCTTCTTGTAACCCAGACCCTTGGTGATCAGGGTGCACATCATTGCTCATGCAATACTTATCTCCCTCTTGCACACCACTATAAATGCTTGCTGATTCCTTGAAAGGCCACACTGTGATTTAAATAAGTCATTCCCCCTAAAAAACTAGTGTTCCCTTGCACAAATCATCAATCCCTTATATTTCCAGACCTTCAGTTTCCACATGTGTAAAACGAGGATGAGGCTTTATCAAACATCCACATGCATGAAAACTAAGAAAGAGTGAGAGAGTGAGTGAGAGAGACTAAAAGATGAATGAATAGAGGAAAGAGAAACAAAGATATAATTACCACTTCAGTGACAACCAAAAATAATACTGAGACTAGTTTTCTTTTCTCTTGAATAAAAAATGTAAATTGAACTAATATTTGTGAATTAATCCTGAAATGCACTTCTCTTGAAACCCTTAACATCTTACTACTTTGTAAGGAATCGCTTTCTCAAAGTCATTGTCAGTACAAGAGACTACAATTCTGTGGCCAGGTGATGATGACACAGCTAATGCATGGCCTAGTCACTTTAGCTGCTGCTTCTGGTGACTCTTCTCTAAACAAGCACTGGTCTCCATTTCCAGGTCTGATAAATTCCCCAACTATAGTAGACTTAAAGCTACAGGACAAAGGACTTGTGGCTATAAATGAAATACATTTCAGAACATACTGCCTCCTACATTATCTAGAAAACATTATTAACAATAAACTGTTTTTCCAAAATTAAATTTCAACAATTTTCTTATTTATTTTACAGAAGAAAAATTAAAAATATAAAGCTGTTAGTAACAGGTATGTGTCAGGAATGGTTATGTCGTACTAAAGCCTATACAACAATACCTGTATTATCCAGAGCTGCTCTTTGCTGAGACCACATCCATTTAGAGTCCTTCAGGTTTTTCATTTCCATCCTCTTCCTCTTCATCAGTGTTTTCATACTGATCCTCACCCTCATCATTAGGGCAGAATGATGCAGACATTGGGGTCAAAAGTTGGCAGGGAAAATATCCCAACTTAAAACCAGCAGCAGAGTCTAGGCCTGAGAGAAGAGAAATAGGTTTAATGAAAGAAACAACAAATAATACCTGGATACATTTCTAGCCCCCCATCATGTCTGCTGCTTGACAATGTTCACAAACGTTTTTCCCCTCTTTCCAGTAGATCGGTACACAGATCTCTCTGATTATTTCTGGCCCCTGTGGAGAAGGGATCCGAAGCATTTGATACTGATACCATTTTGTACGTGTGTGTCGGAATTTCAATGGAAAAAAATGTTTGTTTGACTTAAAGACAAATTCTATGGGGATGCTCAGATTCCTCAATCCCTGAAAAGTGCCCCTGTGCTATGTCATCATTTTCTCAGATCCTCCTACCAAAAATATTCACATTTGTTAAAGCCGTTGACCAACAGGGAGGGATGCCACTTGTTTGCCTCTAGGTTGGGAGAAGGCAGCATGCTGTTTCTCGAGACCATGAAGGTCTCCAGAACTGGGCTTCCACTTGTGTAAATTGTGCCCGGAGGTTTTTGAGAGTTCTGACCCACTGTGTGACTGCTAGAGACCTACCTGCCTTTGAGCTCAATGGCCCCACAAGGGCCTGAAGGCTCAGCCACCACTTGCCCGCCTCAGCCCCTCCGGGATCACAGGCCTCAGCCTCCCAGTCTCAGAGGCAGCAGTCAGGGCTTCCTCGCCCAGAACTCGGCCTCCACTGCTGGTTCCTTTGTCTTCTAGGATGCAACCCCCTCCGCAGGATCCCACAGCTCCCAGGGTGTATCGCCCTCCAGTGGGTACTCACCCTGCAAGACTCTGCCTCCCTCTCCCAGGTCTTCCTGCTCCTGAGGAGGCACCGGACCTTCTCCAGCGTCCGAGGGTGGCTGGGAGCAGCCCCTGGCCATCAGGCGGTCAGCGTGAGGCCAGAACAGGACATGTCTGTTGTTACGGAAATTGCGTAGAAAGGAGTCGAGGTGACCCTGGAACAGGGGCCCAAACGTATCCATGCAGAATCCAAGGCCTGCAACCACTGCCGCACCCTCCTGCTCATTCTCGTCCTCCTCTTCCTCGCCCTCTCCAGACAGGTGCTCCTCCTCTTCCACGTCCTCCAACTCGAAATCGATCTCACTCTCTTCCTTGTCCTCCTGCATCTCTACATCTTCCTCCATCTCCTCCTCCTCTAACGGCTCTCTACCACATTCCTCTTCCACTGCGGCCTGTGGCCAACCCTGCTCCCCGGGAAGGGCTCTGGAGACCTCCAAGGAAGCCAGAAGAGCCGTGGCCTCCTCGACTCCTTCCGTCCCCTCGCAAGCAGATGCTTGGACCCCAAGGAGACTGGGGTCGCGGCCCGCCCAACCACCAGCTCTCTCCTTGCCACCTGGGATCCAGTCGTGCTCCTCTGTGGCAGACATGGCAGGAGAGACGTGCCAGACAGTGATCGTCCTGCAGTGATGTCTGTGGGGAAGATGGCGGCCGCCGGGCTGAGCGTTGCGCTGAGGAGACGCTGTTGGCAGTGGAACCGCAGGGTGGGGGTGGGAAAGCAGAGACGTCGGCTGCACAGGGAACAGGAGTCTGCGAGTTGCTGGTGTAGGCCCCACAACAGGAATGGTGAGGGGGTGGCCCACAGACCGGCCCACCAAGACTGAAGCTGAGCTGACCGCAGTCAAGGCGGGAAAGACCCTGATGGGCTGGCGATGGTAGGTGGAGCTGGAAGGGTCAACCGCGACCACTTCCTCCAGCGCCAGCTCTAAGCTCATTTGCCAGGAGGCAAAGATTGGCATGACCGCCGTCCAATGAGTGATCAAGGCTTTCAGATTGCATGCAAGCCTTCCAGCACCAGGTCATACTTTGAGCCCACAGGAGTCCCTTCCTTTCCATTGCTGCTGCTGCTGCTGCTAAGTCGCTTCAGTCATGTCCGACTCTGTGCGACCCCATAGATGGCAGCCCACGAGGCTCCCCCATCCCTGGGATCCTCCAGGCAAGAGTACTGGAGTGGGTTGCCATTTCCTCCTTCAATGCATGAGAGTGAAAAGTGAGTGAAGTCGCTCAGTCGTGTCCCACTCCTAGCAACCCCATGGACTGCAGCCTACCAGGCTCCTCCGTCCATGGGATTTTCCAGGCAAGAGTAGTGGAGTGGGGTGCCATTGCCTTCTCTGTCCTTTACATTGTACCCTTGCAAAAGCAAAATGGCAATGTCCCTATAGGCAGCAGCACCCTGGGGTATGGGAAGCTGGGTGTGATCCCCAGTTGCCACCTTGTGTCAGCTCAGGTCATCAGAGATACACTTATTTTAAAAACTTCATAAAGGCTTGAGAAAGAACATCAAAGGTAAGAGATGGAGAAATTGGAAAACATAAACTGAAATAAACGGGAGCACTGAACATGAAATAGAAAACAATGAAACAAACTAGATAAAACTAAAAGATTATCATTATGGTCCAGTTGATTTTAAGCATGGCTGCTCATTAGCAACATATCTATAGCTTTGGAGAATAAAAGCAATACCTTGGCATTTTTCAAAAAATTCTAAGATAATTCTGATATGTGTCAGGTTTTTCTCTTAAATGGTAGCTTTGGTGATATAGAATTCTACTACTTTTGTGTTGACCACTCATGGTACAATGGTATTAAGTGAATAATAGTTACTCAGTAGTACATATAATATATATTTTAGAAAACGTATTAATGTTTGCCTAACTAAAAAATTTATGACATTTTGATTCCACTTGTTTGACTTAGTATGAATAGAATGCTAGATTTCTAATTTAAAAAAAAGATGAGCAACAACCAACAAAGTTTTACTATATAACACTGGGAACTGTAGTCCCTTTGTCAATCTCTTGAAATACCTATAATAGAAAATAAACTGAAAAATAATATATGTGTATATGTATAACTGAATCACCTTGCTGTGCACCTGGAACTTTGTAAGGCAACTATACATCAATAATATATATGCTATGCTAAGTCACTTCAGTCGTGTCTGACTCTGTGAAACCCCATAGACAGCAGCCTACCAGGCTCTCCGGTCCCTGGGATTCTCCAGGCAAGAACACTGGAGTGGGTTGCCATTTCCTTCTCCAATGCATGAAAGTGAAAAGTGAAAGTGAAGTCGCTCAGTCGTGTCTGACTCTTAGCGACCCCATGGATTGCCCCTAACAGGCACCTCCATCCATGGGATTTTCAAAGCAAGAGTACTGGAGTGGGGTGCCATTGCCTTCTCTGATAATGTGTGTATATATATATACACACACACACATATATATATATGTGTGTGTGTGTGTGTAATATATATATGTATATATTATATATATATATATTATATTTATTTTCTTTATATATATTTAAATATAAAGAAAAAAAGATTAAGTGTATAGATCACATATGAGCAACTGTTTCAACCTCCTGTGAGAGACAGAAGGAGAATTTGGAGGTTTTAATGTTGCTAAAATTACTTAGAGAAGAACATAGAAGTTGACATAGATGCCTCGAGAATGGAGACTGGAGAGTGGAAGGAGTAAAAATAGGAGCTGAAAAGGGATTCATCAGGGCTCCCCAATTCACTTCAAGGCTCCGAGAAATGAAGAGAGACTTCTTTTCAGGACTGTGCTAATCACCTGCTCTATGCTAAACAGTGACACCCCCTCCCAAATGCATATATTTAAATGTTTACCCACTCCATCCCCCAGGTGACGGTATTTGGGAGTTATGGCCTTTAGTAGGAGACACAGTGAAGATAATCAACCTTGCCCTATATAGAACTTATGCATTATAGATTTCACCCCTTATACCGGCCTTGTTTTGTTTTACCTAACTCATACTCAGTATTTTCAATGGGGATAGTCCATTGGGTCCCAAGCTGTCAAGCCCATTTCTAAGTGTCAAAGACTCAATTTAACTTTATGAGCCATATGTCCGAGTGCCTATGCCCACTAGGGGCTATTTTAGGAGAATGGCTGCTATGATCTGGAGCACTGAAACATCACAATCATAAAATTCTTGAGGCAAATACATCTATTGGGTCTCTTCAGTAGCTCCCTTAACACTATAGGGGCATCTTTTAAAAATTTAGGGATATCTTCAAGTATTCCTCTATTTCGTTCCCCGGTATTATGTTCAAAGAGTTTTCCTAAAGCATGCATTTCAGCATTTGCTGAAAAGTGAAAGTGAAAGTCACTCAGTCATGTCATGTCCGACTGTTTGCGACCCCATGGACTACACAGTCCATGGAATTCTCTGGGCTAGAGTACTGGAGTGGGTAGCCATTCCCTTCTCCAGTGGATCTTCCAAATCCAGGGGTCAGACCCAGGCCTCCCACATTGCAGGAGGATTCTTGACCAGCTGAGCCACAAAGGAAGCCCAGCATTTGTTGAAGTCAATTCCCAATCTATTTGCAGAAGTCTTAAGCCAATAAGCACTTTTTGTGTTTAAAAATATTATTGCACTATTGTGGTGAATGTCACAGGCATTTAGTACGTTCACAATGCTTCTCAGCCATTCTCTCTGTTGTGCCTAAATAAATCATCACTCCTAAAGGAAACCCCATGCCAGTAATCACTCCTTTTCCATTTCCCCCTCACTGCTCTGATAACTACTCTGATAACCAGGCTCTGGTAACTACTAATCTTCTGTTTCCCTCTATGAACTTACATTTTCTAGATAGCTGAGAGAAATAAAATCCTACAATATGTGACCTTTTGTGTCTGGCCTCTCTCATTCCTTTTTGCTGCTGAATGCTATGCCTGTGTACAGAGGGTCACTTTTGTTTATGAATGTGAAACAAGTTGAGGACAAGTTGGTGGATCCTTGGGATGTTTCCCATTTGGGTTCCCATTTCGGTTAGGGCTGCTATGAACGTGGGGATAGAACTTTTTGTTACCTTTTGTTTGAACAAATACTTCTAATTCTTTGGCTTATATAGATAATAGTGGAATTGATGAGACAACCATAAGGCTTTTACCTTTTTCAGGAACTTTCAGTCTCTTTTTTACAGCTACTTGCTGTTGTTCAGTTGTTCTGCCCCTCAGTTGTGTCTGACTTTTTGCAATCCCATGGACTGCAGCATGCCAGGCTTCCCTTTCCTTCACCATCTCTCAGAGTTTGCTCAAACTCATGTCCATGGAGCTGGTGATGCCATCCAACCGTGTCGTCCTCCGTTGTCCCCTTCTCCTCCTGCCTTCTATCTTTCCCAGCATCAAAGTCTATTCCAATGAGTTGGCTCTTCGCATCAGGTGGCCAAAGTATTGGAGCTTCAGTTTCAGCATCAGTCCTTCCAGTGAACATTCAGGGTTGATTTCCTTTAGCATTGACTGGTTTGTTTTCCTTGCAGTCCAGGGGACTCTCAAGAGTGTTCTCCAACACCGCAGTTTGAATGCATCAATTCTTCAGTGCTCAGCCTCCGTTATGGTCCAACTCTCACGTCCATACATGACTACAGGAAAAACTTTGTCTATATGGACTTTTGTCATCAAAGTAATGTCTCAGCTTTTTAATTCACTGTCTAGGTTTGTCATAGCTTTTCTTCCAAGTAGCAAGCGTCTTTTAATTTCATGGCTGTAGTCACCATCTGCAGTGATTTTGGAGCCCAAGAAAATAAATCTGTCACCGTTTCTATTGTTTCCCCATCTATTTGTCATTAAGTGATGGGACCAAATGCCATGATCTTAGTTTTTTGAGTGTTGAGTTCTAAGCCAACTTTTTCACTCTCCTCTTTCACTTTCATCAAGAGGCTCTTCAGTTCCACTTTGCATTCTGCCATAAGTGTGGTGTCTTCTGCATATCTCAGGTTATTGGTATTTCTCTTGGTAGTCTTGATTCCAGCTTGTCCTTCATCCAGTCCAGCATTTCCCATGATGTATTCTGCATATAAGTTAAATAAACACGGTGACATTATACAGCCTTTATGTACTCCTTTCCCAATTTAGAACCAGTCAGTTATTCCATGTCTGCTTCTAACTGTTGCTTCTTGACCTACATATAGGTTTTTCAGGAGGCAAGTAAGATGGTCTGATATTTCTGTCTCTTTAAGTTTTTCTATAGTTTCTTGTGATCCACATAAGGAAAGGCTTTAGCATAGTCAAAGAAACATAAGTAGACGTTTTTCTGGAATTCTTTCTATGATCCAATGGATGTTGGCAGCTTAATCTCCGATTCCTCTGCCTTTTGTAAATCCAGCTTGTAAATCTGGAAGTTTTTGGTTCACATACTGTTGAAACCTAGCTTGAAGGATTTTGACCATTACCTTGCTAGCATGTGAAATGAGTGTATTTGTGTGGTAGTTTGAACAGTCTTTGGCATTTCCCAACAGTAATGTACAGGGATCCCAATGCCTCTACATCTTCATAAATATGTTTTATTTTTCACTTAAAAAAAAAATCTACTTACGAATCTCTTTTTTGTGACATCATGTGGTGGCTTTTCCTTGTATTTCCTTAATGACTAATTATGTTAAGCTTATTTTGACGTCCTTATGGCACATTTGTATATCTTGTTTGGAAAAATTTGTATTCACATTCTATGCTCATTTCTCACTCAGATTCCTTGGCTACTTGTTGAGTTGTAAATGTTTTTCATGTGTTCTGGATACTAGACCTTTATTAGATATATGCATACCACAAGATTCTTATCCTATTTTCTAGGTTGTGCTTTCACTGTCTTATTAATGTTCTTTGATATAGAAATATTTTTGATTTTTATGAAATTCAATATATTGTAAAGTAATTAACCTCCAATTAAAATAAATAGATTAAAAAATACATAAATATATATGTGTATAAATAAATTTAAAAAAGAAAAAAAATTCAATGTATCTGTTTCTTCTTTTGTTACTTATGCTTTTATCATCATATTTACGAATCCATTGCCAAATGAAGGTTATGAAGATTTAGCCCTTCTGCTGCTGCTAACTCACTTCAGTCGTGTCCGACTCTGTGAGACCCCATAGACAGTAGCCCACCAGGCTCCCCGGTCCCTGGGATTCTCCAGGCAAGAACACTGGAGTGGGTTGCCATTTCCTTCTCCAGTGCATGCAAGTGAAAAGTGAAAGGGAAGTCACTCAGTCGTGTCCAACTCTTAGCGACCCCATGGACTGTAGCCCACCAGACTTCTCCATCCATGGGATTTTTGAAGCAAGAGTACTGGAGTGAGGTGCCATTGCCTTCCCCGGAACATGCTCATAGATGTATTCAAATACGTAGACATAACTAGTCACACTATAATAAATTCACTGTGTGCAAACTTGCACAAGAATTCACTCAATCACATGAATATTCCTACAAGTTCAGTCACACAGGTTCATGAATACATAAACTCAGGTGCTCCCAGACATTCACTTTCACATGCACACTAGCACTCTCATAGTCAGGAACATGCTCACATGGATGCTCTCCTACAAACATCCATGCTCACATGGATGCTCTCCTACAAACATCCATGCTCACATGGATGCTCTCCGGAACATGCTCATAGATGTATTCAAATACGTAGACATAACTAGTCACACCATAATAAATTCACTCTGTGCAAACTTGCACAAGAATTCACTCAATCACATGAATATTCCTACAAGTTCAGTCACACAGGTTCATGAATACATAAACTCAGGTGCTCCCAGATATTCACTTTCACATGCACATTAGCACTCTCATAATCAGGAACATGCTCACATGGATGCTCTCCACAAAGAAGAAATATTCCCTCATAAAGAAAATACACCCATATGTATTTACATTCAGATGATCACATTTCACTCATACAAGAATACTCCACATGTTACCTAGTTTGCAGCATGAAACATGATACACATTCACTGACTCACAGGAAAGTGCTAATAACATCCATACACATGGCTTCAAATTCAGGTATACACTTGGACACACACAAACATGCATTTCAACACTCAAACATTACTTTAACCTACTCTGACATGTACAAGTTCATAGTTCACTCTCTTGAATAGTATTACTCACACGTGCAGACACTGACACATTCACTCACATAAACATACTCAGATCTCACTCACATGAAAATTATCACACATTCACTCACTGCATACATGATCAAAAATTCACTCACACTCATGAGGTTAGTGTACCCACAATGACACACTCATTTACACATGCAGGCCAACATTGACATAAAGAAGAACATGCCCAGGTATTCATCTGCACACAAACAGTAAAGCTCACTAGGAAGCTCACAAATTCAGTCACATAAATACACTTACATTCACTGACACACATATATGTGCCTTTACACAAATACAACCATATATTAATAAGATTACACAAAAACACATAAACACGCTAACATGTGTGTTCATGCTCACAAATACCTTCGTACAATCGAGCACACACATGTTCACTAAAGCAAAAATTTACTCACAATGGACCGCTCTTACCTATGAACAGGCTCAAATACACACTGACACTGTCACATTTATGCTCACGTGCAAAAGTGCTCAAACAAAAAAATCCAAATAACAAATATGCTAAAAAAATGCTCAAAACATTTACTTACCAAAAACGCTCACTCATTGGCTCCCACCAATGTGATGAAAATCTCACTCACATGCCAGCACACATTCAGAGTGTTGATTTTTTTTTAATTTTATTTTATTTTTAAACTTTACAAATTGTATTAGTTTTGCCAAATATCAAAATGAATCCGCCACAGGTATACATGTGTTCCCCATCCTGAACCCTCCTCCCTCCTCCCTCCCCATACCATCCCTCTGGGTAGTCCCAGTGCACTAGCCCCAAGCATCCAGTATCGTGCATAGAACCTGGACTGGCATTGGAGTATTACTCAGCCATTAAAAAGAATACATTTGAATCAGTTCTAATGAGGTGGATGAAACTGCAGCCTATTATACAGAGTGAAGTAAGCCAGAAAGAAAAACACCAATACAGTATACTAACGCATATGTATGGAATTTAGAAAGATGCTAACAATAACCCTGTGTACAAGACAGCAAAAGAGACACTGATGTATAGAACAATCTTATGGACTCTGTTGCAGAGGGAGAGGGTGGGAAGATTTTGGAGAATGGCATTGAAACGTGTATAATATCATGTATGAAACGAGTTGCTAGTCCAGGTTCGATGCACGATACAGATTGTTGATTTGAAACCTCGTGAGTTCCCTGGATGAAATTTGAAACTCACTCCCATATATGAAGGGCAAGAAGATACCAGAGCAAGAGGCAGAGCACTCCAAGTGGGTGGGTGGCAATTTTTTTTTTTTTTAGCTCTAGAAGGGAAATTTCTTTATATATATATACATATATATATATATATATGTATATATATATATAATTTTTTAATTGGAGACTTTACAATATTGTAGTGGTTTTTGCCATACATTCACATGAATCAGCCATGGATGTACATGTGTTATTAGCAAGAGAACTTACATATAAGGCTTGTGTTGAGTGGCCACAAGAGGTTCAATATGAATCTTTCCTCTGTATTGATTTGATTATATAAGCCTTTAATGGAATATCATATTTGAAAACAATACATATAATCAGACATGATCAGATAGTTAAAGAAATTAAAGGTGATTTTATGAAGCCAATGCTTACCAAGTCCTCTTGGGCAAATGGGCCTCCTACCTGGATTACAGCTTTCTCAGTCTTAGAGCTGAGTAGGAGAGGTCACCACCTGGCAGGCCTAGCAAACTTAGGATACTGTGAGGACTTCAAGAAGAGATTAATTTACCTAAATCTGCATATGAATTCTGGTGGTGAGTTCTTGGCATGGCTTCCTAGCCTTGAGAGGCTTTTCAAAGTCCAATCTAAGACTCCTTATGAAAAGTTCCAGCAATGCAAACTAAAAAGGCCTCTGTGGTCAATTATCATTCTTGCTGAAATTGTCCAAATAAGCAAGCCAAATCTAGTGATATCAGACATTTTATAAATATAAGAATGATCTTATTCTTACTCCTAATGGCATTGCTTAAACAACTTTGAGACCACACCACTAGACCGAGTCAGGATTTCTTGAATTTCTGGAGAAGCTGATAAGTTCATGAGATGGCTAATCCCAGATCAAACAGAACAAGAATTACAAAGAATTACACATAATAATCTTACTTTGAGTATCTTTGGCCAAAAAGGAAGTGACTGTTGAAATTTTGTTTTTAAAAAGAAAACACAGCGTTGTAAGTTATGGGATTCTGGTCTTTGAGCTATTTTGCACGTCGTTGTAAACTACGTGGTTATGTGACCTACATCTAAATCGGACTGGCTTCTGCTATCTCATACATTTTGTCAGTCCTTACCAAATTCTCACCTCTTCCAGTTTGCTTCAATATCTGGCGGCAACTCCTCAAACTACTGTTTCCAAATTTTTGCCAACCCTCCTGATTTGACATCACTGAGAACACAATGCTGACTGCCCAGATTCTTATTGGAAGTCTATGCTTTGTCTTCATAGGATCAAAAGAAGTCCTATGAGCTGAAGCTAGACAACTTGATATAAATTTCAAAGGACTCATCATTGCAGCAGATTATGTATGATCTTCATGCCTGAAACTGCTGCCATGTGGGTCACTCAGGAAATTACACTTTATCTCCATGCTCTGCTCCAGGAAATAATCATGATTGTGGATGAGCTTACCAAAACCTATCTGATGTCTGTGCTTCATAGAAAACATTCACTGCAAACTAGGAAATCTATTAGATTACCACTGCCATGCCCTCACTCCACCATCTAAACATGCTTCACGCCCAACGGCTAGAAATGCTTTCAATTGGTTATCCTTCTGGACTCAGAAACTGTGTCTAAATATTAATAGTCCACTATAAATCTTAATCTTTCTTTTTTGCCTCCTTAGAAACCTCCCTCATTAAGTGATTGATTCCTTGCAGGATCCAGCAGATATCTTCTACTACCAAATATCAGCAGACGCTTCAGCTGTTGCTTAGTGAACAAAAAGTGACTGAGTGAGAAATGGAGTTATATTGTTCACAGGAAAAAGAATGCCTCTTCTTCCCTTGAAGAAGGGGAGGAACTGAAAATAACTCCCTCCTTAACCAAACCATAGGCCGTTCTGAGTCCTCTTCTTCACTCTACCTGAAGCTTGATCCTACCTGCCAAGCTGCCGAGCCCAGTTTTAGCAAAGATCCTCCCTAATCAGAATCAGTTTAATCAGAATCCCCCCATACTTCATACCTGAGTTTTTCATCCCTCCTCTTGATATCTAATCAAGTCCCACTCCCAGCCTCCCTTGATATTTGTGTTAGTCAGGGTTCTCTACAGTAGTAGAATCAACAAGAAACAGATAGATATACACATATCTTATATATCAAGTATCTATACCTATAGGTATAGATAACTAGATCAGATACCTAATATCTATACATTTATATATGTGTATATATATTTTTATATTATATATATATATATATTAGTTATATTTCTCTACTATATATCAATGTTGCTATAGATATAAGATAGATATAGATATGGCTTCCCAGGTGGCTCAGTGGTAAAGAATCTGCCTGCCAATGCAGGAGAAGCAGGAGACATGGGTTCAATCCCTCAGTTGGGAAGTTCCCCTGGAGGAGGTAATGGCAATGCACTCCAGTATTCTTGTCTGGGAAATCCCATGGACAGAGGATTCTGGACGGTTACAGGTCCACAGGGTTGCAGAGTCAGGCACGACTTAGCAACTGAGCATGAGCACGGGCATACATATACATGAAGAGATTTATTAGAGAAATTGGCTCATGCAACTGTGGAGGATGAGAAATCATGCAATCTGCTGTCTGCAAGCTGGAAAAAACAATAAAGTCGGTGGTATAATTCAGTCTAAGTCAGAAGGCCTGACAAATCCTGAACCCAGTTCAAGGCTAAAAGTCTGAGAATCAGAGGGCAGACGGTGCAAATCCTGGTCTAAGTGCAAAGGCCTAAGACAAGGAATGCCGATGTCTTAGAACAGAGTCATATGGATGTCTCAGTTCAGGCAAAGAGCAAACTCATCCTTCTTCTGCCTTTCTGTTCTATTCAGGCCCTCAAGGGATTGGGTGATACCCACTTGCATTGGTGAGGGCAATTTTCTTTACTCAGTCTACCAATTCATATGCTAATCTCTTCCAGAATCCTGCTTACAGACACACCAGGAAATGCTGTACAAGTAAGTTGACATCTGAAATTAGCCAACACAATACCTAAGTTCCTGTTAGTAATTTCCCAGTCACTACCTCCTTCAACCACCCTGTTGGCGATAAATTTTCATCTGTCTCTCGTGTAGATGGAGTTGAGTTTATTTTCCTTGTTGCAACAGTCTCTGTCCCCTTTTACAGTAGTCTTAAACAAAGCCTTCCTTGCCTTAAACTCCATGTGGCATAATTATCTATTGACAATATTAAAGTTATGTTCATGTGAATGAGAGAATGTGTGTCAGGTTCTCAGCTGTGAGCTAGTATGTGCATATTTATGTGAGATAAAATGAGAATGTGAGTACATGTGAGCAAATTTCTTCTGTGAGCTAATGTCTGAGCTTTATGGTGGATGGAAACATGTTTGTGTATACATGTATATAAGCATGTTCTGGATTTTAAGAATGTGTAAGTGAAAGTGTGAGTGGGAACATCTGGAAGCATCTGACTGTTTATATCTGAGTCCCTTTGTGAGTAAACTTGTGAGTAAGGTCCTGAAATTGAGTGACTATATCAGCATGTTTTGGCTTCCCTGGTAGCTCACCTGGTAAAGAATCTGCCTGCAATGCAGAAGATCCTGGTTCGATTCCTGGGTTGGGAAGATGCCCTGGAGAAGGGATAGGCTACCCACTCCAGGATTCTTGGGCTTCCCTGGTGGCTCAGACGGTAAAGAATCCACCTGCAATGTGGCAGATCTGGGTTCGATACCTGGGTCAGGAAGATCCCCTGGAGGGGGGCCTAGCAACCCACTCCAGCATTCTGGCCTGGCGAATCCCCACGGACAGAAGAACCTGGCAGCTACAGTTACAGTCCATGGGGTCACAAAGAGTTGGACACGACTGAGCGACTAACACAGACACACACACACAGACACACACACACACATCAGCATGTTTATGTGAAACAATGAATGTGTTGGTGCATGCACGTGAATGTATGTGTTTTTGAACTTGCATTTGAGGGCAAATCAGTGTGTGTTTAGTTAGTGTGCAAGAATGTGTATGTATGTCAACATATCTCTGTGTGACATTATATGTGTGAGCATGTTTATGGGTGAGAGTGTTTTCTTAGGTGTAAATGTGTATGCTTAAAGTGAATATTTAAGTGTCTTCACCTGTATAAATGAATTTGTAGGCATGTGAATGCATATTAGCATAATACTGAGTAGTTGGGGTAAATGTGTTTTTTGTGTGATCTTGTTTATGTGTGAATACATTTGAGTAAGGTTATTTGTGAGCATATATGTGGGAGTACACTCAATGGTTTTTTTATTTTTTAAATTAGTTACTTGGAGGATAATTATTTACAATATCGTGATGGATTTTGCCATACATCAACATGAATCAGCCATTCATATATGTGTCACCCCTCTTCCCAAATCTCCCTCCCACCTCCCTCCCCACTGCTGGAAAAACCATAGTTTTGACTAGAGGGACCTTTGTCGCTAAAGTAATGTCTCTTCTTTTTAATACACTGTCTAGATTTGCCATAGCTTTTCTTCCAAGGAGCAAGCATCTTTTAATCATGGCTGCAGTCACCATCTGCAGTGATTCTGGAGACCAAGAAAATAAAGTCTGTCACTGTTTCCATTGTTTCCCCATCAATTTGCCATGAAGTGATGGGGCAAGATGTCATGGTCTTCGTTTTTCAGTGTTGAGTTTTAAGCCAGCTTTTTCACTCTCCTGTTTCACTTTCATCAAGAGGCTTTTTCGTTCCTCTTTGCTTTCTGCCATAAGGGTACTGTCACCTGCATATCTGAGGCTAGTTACTGATATTTCTCCCGAGAATCTTGATTCCAGCTTGTGCTTCATCCAGCCTGGCATTTCACATGATGTAATCTGCATATAAATTAAATAAGTAAAGTGACTATATACAGCCTTGACATACCCCTTTCCCAATTTGGAACCAGTCTGTTGTTCCATGTCTGGTTCTAACTTGTGCTTCTTGACCTGCATACAGATTTGTTAGGAGGCAAGTAAGGTGGGCTGGTATTCCCATCTCACTAAGTGTGTTGCAGTGTTTGTTGTGATCCACACAGTCAAAGCCTTTAGCATAGTCGTCGAAGCAGGAGATGTTTTTCTGGAGCTCTCTTGCTTTTTCGATGATATAAAGGATGTGGACAATTGGATCTCTGATTCCTCTGCCTTTTCTAAATCCAGCTTGAACTTCTGGAAGTTCTCAGTTTACATACTGTTGAAGCCTAGCTTGGAGAATTTTGAGCATTCCTTTGCTAGTCTGTGAGATGAGTGCATTTGTGCAGTAGTTTGAACATTCTTTGGCATTGCCTTTCTTTGGGACTGGAATGAAAACTGACCTTTTCCAGTCCTGTGGCCACTGCTGAGTTTTCCAAATTTGCTGGCATATTAAGTGCAGCATTTTCACAGCATTATCTTTTAGGATTTGAAATAGCTCAGCTGGAATGCCATCCCCTCCACTAGCTTTATTAATAGTGATGCTTCCTGAGACCCACTGGACTTCACATTCCAAGATGTCTGGCTGTATGTGAGTGATCACATCATCGTAGTTATCTGGGTCATGAAGATCATTTTTTTAGGTCTTTTGTGTATTCTTGCCATCCCTTCTTAATATCTTCTGTTTCTGTTAGATCCATACCATTTCTTTCCTTTATTGAGCCCATCTTTGCATGAAATATTCCCTTGGTATCTCTAATTTTCTTGAGGAGATCGCTAGTCTTTCCCATTCTATTGTTTTCCTCTATTTCTTTGCCTTGAACACCGAGGAAGGCTTTCTTATCTCTCCGTGCTATTCTTTGGTACTCTGGATTCAGATGGATATATCTTTCCTTTTCTCCTTTGCCTTTCACTTCTCTTCTTTTCTCTGCTATTTGTAAGGCCTCCTCAGACAACCATTTTGCCTGCTTGCATGTCTTCTTCTTGGGGATGCTTTTGATCACCGTCTCTTGCACAATGTTAGGAACCTCCATCCACAGTTCTTCAGGCACTCTTTCTATAAGATTGAATCCCTTGAATCTATTGGTCACTTCCACTGTATAATCATAAGGGAGTTTATTTAGGTCACACCTGAATAGTCTAGTGGTTTTCCCTTCTTTCTTCAACTTAAGTCTGAATTTGGCAATAAGGAGTTCATGATCTGAGTCACAGTCAGCTCCTGGTCTTGGTTTTGCTGACTGTATAGAACTTCTCCATCTTCGGTTGCCAAGAATATAATCAATATGATTTCAGTGTTGACCATCTGGTGATGTCCATGTGTAGTCATCTAGTGTTGTTGGAAGAGGGTGTTTGCTATGAGTAGTGTGGTCTCTTGGCAAAACTCTGTTAGCCTTTGCCCTGCTTCATTTTGTACTCCAAGACCAAACTTGCTTGTTCCTTCAGGTATGTCTTGACTTCCTACTTTTGCTTTCTAGTCCCCTATGATGAAAAGGATATCTTCTTTTGGTGTTAGTTCTAGAAGGTCTTGCATGTCTTCATCAAACCAGTCAATTCAGCGTCTTTGACATTAGTGGTTGGGGCATAGACTTGGATTACTGTGATATTAAACGGTTTGCCTTGGAAACGAACAGAGATCTTTCTGTCTTTTTTGAGATTGCACCCAAGTACTGCATTTCAGACTCTTTTGTCGACTGTGAGGGCTAGTCCATTTCTTCTAAGGGATTTTTGTCCACAGCAGTAGATATAATGGCCAACTGAATTAAATTTGCCCATTCTGGTCCATTTTAGTTCACTGATTCCTAAAGTGTTGATGTGCACTCTTGCAGTCTCCTGTTTGACCACTTCCAATTTACCTTGATTCATGGACCTAGCATTCCAGGTTCCTATACAATATTGTTCTCTACAGCATCAGACTTTACTTCCATCACTAGTCACATCCACAGGTGAGCACTGTTTACGCTTTGCCTCAGCCTCTTCATTCTTCCTGGAGTTATTTCTCCACTCTTCTCCAGTAGCATATTGGGCATCTACTGACCTGAGGAGTTCATCTTTCAGTGTCATATATTTTTGCCTTTTCATACTCTTAATGGGATTCTTAAGGCAAGAATACTGAAGTGGTTTGCCATTCGCTCTCCAGTGAACCACGTTTTGTCAGAACTCTCCACCATGACCCATCTGTCTTGGGTGGCCCTACATGGAATGGCTCAACGTTTCATTGAGTTAGACAAGGCTGTGATCCAAGTGATCACTTTGGTTAGTTTTCTGTAACTGTGGTTTCCATTCTGTCTGTTCTTCCATGAATAAGCACACGAGGCTTGTGGAAGCTTCCTGATGGGAAGGACTGGCTGTGGGGGCATCTGGGTCTTGCTCTGATGGGCAGGGCCATGCTCAGTAAATCTTTAATCCAATTTTCTGTGGATTGGAGGGGCTGTGTTCCCTCCCTGTCGTCTGGCCTGAGGCTAAACTATGATAGGGGTAATGGAGGTCCTTCAAAAGAACTTATGCCAGGACTGTTAGATTCAGTGCCCCTGACTCCACAGTAAGCCACTGTCGACCCATGCCTCCACTGGAATCTCCTGGATACTCACAGGCAAGTCTGGCTCATTCTCTTGTGGGGTCACTGCTCCTTTCTCCTGGGTCCTGGTGCACACAAGGTTTTGTTGTGCCCTCCAAGAGTCTGTTTCCCTAGTCCTGTGTAAGTTCTGTAATCAAAGCCCACTGGCCTTCAAAATCAAATTCCCTGGGGGTTCTCAGTCTCTTTGCTGGATTCCCAGGTTGGGAAATCTGTTGTGGGCCCCAGAACTTTCACAACAGTGTGAGAACTTCTTTGGTATAATTGTTTGATTGTCCTCCAGTTTGTGAGTTGTCTACTTGGTGGCTCTATCGTGGGGCTTACACACCACACCTCCCAGGTCTGCTGCAGCCAGAGCCCCTGTTCCCATGGCAGGACACTGCTGACGTATGCAGCCATAGAGGAGACTCAAACACTGAAAGGCAGGTGTGGTTCAGTCTCTTGTGGGGTCCCTGGATCCTGGTGCACACAAGGTTTTGTTGGAGCCCTCTGAGCTTCTCTGTTGTGTATGAGGTTTGATTCTAAACACGATTTTGCCTCATTACTGTCTCGTTGGGGCTTCTCCTTTCCCCTCCAACAAGGGGTATCATTTTTCAGTGGGATTCAATATTCTCCTGTCAATGGTTGTTCAACAGTTGTTTACAATTTTGGAGTTGTCATGGGAGAAGATGAATGCACATCCTTTTACTCCACAGTCTTGTTGGACCTGTCTGTTCACTGAGTCTTGATGGTGGGGTAAAGTTTGCAGCTGAAGTGCTGTCCAGCAAGGAAAGGATGCAGCCCAAAGGTGCTGGTGCTCCAGTGCTGGTTCCACCTCTGGAGAAGTGCACTCCTCCCTCCATGCCTCATAATCCTATACATCATAAGAGTCTGTTAGTGTGATAATATTTGAGTATTAAAGTACATGTTTATGTTCAAGGGGTATGACTGAAACTCGTGAACACATGAGAGAACACCAGTATGTTCATGTGAGGCAGTGAATGTGTACTAGGTTCCCACAAGTTAAAGTGAGCTTAACTTGCAAGAATTGTATGAGTGTAACATAATCATGAATGGAAGTGTGAGTTTATTTACATATGAGTGAATGGTTTAGCTTCATGGTAGACGTGAGTTTGCTTGTGTGTGAGTGTGTATGTTAGCAGATTCCTTATTCTGAGGTTAATGTGCATGTGTAAATGAAGGGGTATATGGGAAGATCAGAGTGTACATAATGGACCCACCTAGATAGCATATTAAAAAGCAGAGATGTTACTTTGCCAACAAAGGTCCATCTAGTCAAGGCTATTGTTTTTCCAGTAGTCATGTATGGCTGTGAGAGTTGGATCATAAAGAAAGCTGAGCGCCGAAGAATTGGTGCTTTTGAACTGTGATGTTGACAAAGACTCTTGAGGTTCCTTGGACTGCAAGGAGATCCAACCAGTCCATTTTAAAGGAGATCTGTCCTGGGTGTTCTTTGGAAGGACTGATGCTAAAGCTGAAACTCCAATACTTTGGCCACCTCATGCAAAGAGTTGACGCATTGGCAAAGACTCTGATGCTGGGAGGGATTGGGGGCAGGAGGAGAAGGGGACAACAGAGGATGAGATGGCTGGATGGCATCACCGACTTGATGCACATGAGTTTGGGTGAACTCTGGGAGTTGGTGATGGACGTGAATTGCATGCTGCAGTTCATGGGGCCACAAAGAGTCAGACATGACTGAGCGACTGAACTAAACTGAACTGAACTGAGTGAATTTATGAGCATTTGTGTGAAGGAGTCAATGTGTCAGGGTCCAGGTGAGTGTATCTGTGTTAGAGCTTACTGAGAGGATGCAACCACTGGTTGACAGGTGAGCTGGACTCAGGCAATGAGAGGCTCCTCGCTACCTCCCCTGTCCTTGGAATGTAGATGTGGCCCACAATTCCCATACTAGGAGCCATGTCAAAAATGCAGCCTTGAGAGAGTAGTGTTGCTTATATGATCTAGATTGGATACATTATTGAACTTCATTAGGCTTCTATACGAAAGAAAAACAGGCTTTAATATCTATAGTGTACTTATGTAAATCTAAAACTTAATTTTACCTCATCAGTTACAAGGGGCAGTTTTTTTGTTTGTTTGTTTGTTTGTTTTCTTTTTTTACTGTTTGTCTTTTTCCATAAATTTCATGGGACTGAGTGAAATAATGAGGATGATTATAATTTTGATTTTCTGTTTGAAACATTGTTAGTTCTTTTGTGTTTTGGTTTTCCAGATTTAAGAAAACTTTTTCTCTTTTCTCTTAAGCTATGAGCAATTTGCTAACATATACATTTGTGAGTAAAGATGAAACATTTACTTTTTTCTCCCTATCTGATCCCTCCAGGTTTTGGAGTGTTCCGTGAGTATTCTGATTTTTATGGTCATATATTTATTTGTATAAATACAATAATAATCTGTTCTCCTTGTAACAGGACACAATTGGAAACATTGGTTATATTACCAAGGCTCTGACTGGAATATCTGAGAATGCACACAAATTAGATATGACCAGACAGTTTTAAGAAACAGCATTTTATAGTAAGAATTTGCCTTCCTATCAAGGGGAGATTGAGAACATGTTCTATTGACCCACATCTGCCATAGCTTAACCCCCCACTTTGACTAAATGGTTGCCTATTTGCAGCAGAGGCGCATCCCGTATGCCAGCCCACTGTCTCTAAAAATGCAGGTGCTACTAGGCCTTATGAGGTGAAGTGAAGTGAAGTGAAGTGAAGTGAAGTGAAGTCGCGCAGTCATGTCCGACTCTTTGCAACCCCATAGACTGAAGCCCACCAGGCTCCTCCATCCATGGGATTTCCCAGGCATGAATACTGGAGTGGGTTGCCATTTCCTTCCCCACTAGGCCTTATAGAATGTGTCAGTGCTCCAAATTCCCCCACTCGTATTCCTCTGTCAGCCCATGAGGACATCAGGTACAGATCGGTTTAATCCAGGTGTCTGGGAATTTGGTCTTGGTCTTAGGAACACTGACATCACCTGGATAGAAACAGGAATGAACTGCGGCAGCCATGAGGATGAACGCAGAAGATTTCACTGGTAATCACTCATAGTTCCTGACTGTTAACACTTTGCACTGACAATTCTGCTGTTCTAAAGGGATTAACCCTATGGCTTGGACAGTGGGAAGCATATGGGTGGATAATTATAAATAAGCCCTTTGGGGGTAGAATATATAGAAAGACATTTGGGTTTGCTTGCCAGAACCTGAGTCAGTTGTCACTGATTTCCATATACCAGATCATGAGGCACTGATACCCTCTGGCAGCATGAAGCTGACACCCTAGCCCGGGTACAAGCCTTAGCAATCTGCCCTTCAGTAGATACAGCATACAAAGAGTGGCCACCATAGTGTTTGAAGGGGATGGCATATGGCCAAGATTGCTAGAATGCCCTTGAAACAAAATGACTTGGTTAATGCAGTTGCTGTGTGTTCTAAACAAGGCCCAAGGCAACTGCCAAAGGAGCGTGAGTCCATTCACTGGAGCTCCCCACTGGTGAGTCAATGAGAGTAAAATGATTATATCGGCCCCCTTCCTCCGAGTGAGGGTTCTAAATGTCTTTGTTTGGGTGGACACTGCGTCTGGCCTAATTTAGACTTTCTCCAGTCACCACACACAAAAAGGAGGTCATCATTAGGGAATTACCAGAGTAGAGTACTATGTATAGATACACTAGTCAAATGGACAGTGACCAAGGATGACATTTCAAATATCGTGATAGACAAGCTTGCACAAAAGAACATGATAGTAAATGGAGGTTCTGTCTCCCCTAAGGAGCATGGGTGATGGAAAAGAAAAGGAGAATATTGAAGCAGCAGATTAAATTACTAACAGGTAAAACCACTTTAGCCAGGTAGACTAAAGTACTATCTCAAGCTTTAATACATTTGAATGATGCTGACTGCCCCATAATCCAGACTGAGGCCCTCTATCAAGACACCCAGTATCATGAAGGTACAGAAGTCATGGAATATGACTTAGATTGCACTCTTTTCACTGTGGACTGTAGGAAAATACAGTCTTTTCTACCAAAAGGGAAGACATGAGAAATAGAGAAATGATCCATATTCATTTTAAGCACACATTATTTAGATATATATATCTATACACACAGCTTGCGAATAATGTTTCTAAAAATGGCAGCTTGTTGCCAGTCCTTTGTTCTCTCCCCTTTCTCATAAAAACAGTTTGGTAGGGTAATTTCACCGGTTTTTACCCAGCATATGTTCAGAGAACTAAAGGGGTGGGTAAAACAGTCCTCCACTCAAGAGCTTGCAAGTATTACTCATGACCCCATTGACCAATAAAAATCTTAGGTGACATCCTGGGAAGATTGTGACTCTGGTCCTCAGCCTATGAGGAGCCAGGGGCGGGAACCTGGGTCTTAGGGATAAAACCTGGTCAGACCTCCCACTCAGTGTGCTTGCTCCCAGACCTTTTGTCTGCAAAGCGCCCTTCTGCAGAAGTAAAGAATACCTTGCTGAGCCATTTTTGATTGTCTGTTCTATTCCCGTGACACCATTTTGAGAGCATTTCCAACAGGATCAACATACTATGATGCTGGGAACACCAAGCCACATCACACCTGGGAAAGGCATTATCTACTGGAATTTGCAATAAGACATTGTACCAGGATGGATGAGTTACTCTGCAACCCTGGGTGAGGAGGAACTGCTCACATCTCCACTGGGAGCCAGACCTGAGGAAATGCACTATGCTTGGAATCGAATACACACCACTGAAAGAGGGGAGAAGGTGGGAGTCCTGGCCTAGCATATCCCACCCACAGTTCATCTCCATATGCCTGACAGTGCTGCCTTCCCCAGCCAATATATATGGTATAAACAACCAGGTCAAGCTCCTAATGCAACAGCCACATTAACCATTAACATCTAAGGATTAGGCCAGAAGTGTAATTTTTATGTGAGGGGAAGACTTTCCATACAAGTCCCTACTAAATATCTGTCTTTTCATCTTTAGACTACTACTGCTCCAGTGTCTGGTCACACAATGAACTCTGATGGAAATACCTTCCTTCAGTAGGTCTGCTCAAGGGCCTGCCGAAGGAATCAACACAACCGTTGGGTAACAGAATGTTATACGTTCATACCTGATGAGTCTACTAATGTATCATCCTTATTCAGTCACACAAGTGAACACCTTGAGTGATCCAACTCCCTGCCTAGGGGACTTATTTTCAGTGGTTCAGATCATGGAGCTCTTGGTGGGGAGAACAAAAAAGATTATTCATCAGGAATCATAATCTGTCTTTTCTCTTGCATATGCTTATATTATTATTGGGGTATCTGCCTCCAATGCAGCTAGACAGCCACCAAATGAACTATTTCCATGCTAATAAAATGCCTTGTTAATGGCTCAGGGCACATGGCAGAAGAGGGGGATGTATAAGAGTGTAAGAATCAGTCATGAGGGATGGAATGTTGGAGAAGATCAAGAAGATATGACAGGGACTTCTCTGGTGGTCCAGCGGCTAAGATGCCACATTCCCAATGCAGGGGGCCCAGGCTCAATCTCTGGTCAAGGAACTAGATCCCACATGCCGCAACTAAGGGATTACATGCCACAGCTAAAGGTCCCTCATGCTGTAACTAAAAAGATCCTGCATGCCGCGATGAAGATTGAAGATCCCGTGTGTCAAAACAAAGACCTGGCATAGCCAAATAGAAATACTTAAAAATTTTTAAAAAGAAGACATGACTACTGGTTGACCCAAGAGCTGAATCTTGGCAATCAGAGTTTCCTCACGCCCTCCTCATCCTTGGACTGTATGTTCTGCCCACAGTTCCCATACTAGGTCCTGTTTTAAAGACACAGCCTTGAAAGAGGAATATTGCTGTTGAGATAATATGGACAAGACATTTGGCTGAGCCCCATTAAATTCGCCATATAAACTTAAGATTCTGACAGGCAGGTATGGAGAACTACTTGTCGTGTGGCCACTCAACACAAGCCTTGTATGTAAGTTCTCTTGCTAATAACACATGTACATCCATGGCTGATTCAATTGAATGTATGGCAAAAACCACCACAATATTGTAAAGTCTCCAATTAGAAGCCTCCAATTAAAAAAATATATATATATATACATATATATACATAAATATATATATGTGAGTGTGTGTGTGTGTGTATATATATAAAGAAATTTCCCTTCTAGAGCTAAGAAAAAAAAAAAATTGCCACCCACCCACTTGGAGTGCTCTGCCTCTTGCTCTGGTATCTCCTTGCCCTTCATACATGGGAGTGAGTTTCAAATTTCATCCAGGGAACTCATGAGGTTTCAAATCAACAATCTGAATGTGTGCTGGCATGTGAGTGAGATTTTCATCACATTGGTGGGAGCTAATGAGTGAGCGTTTTTGGTAAGTAAATGTTTTGAGTATTTTTTTAGTGTATTTGTTATTTGGATATTTTTGTTTGAGCATTTTTGCACGTGAGCATAAATGTGACAGTGTCAGTGTGTATTTGAGCCTGTTCATAGGTAAGAGCAGTCCATTGTGAGTAAATTTTTGCTTTAGTGAACATGTGTGTGCTCGATTGTACAAAGGTATTTGTGAGCATGAACACACATGTTAGCGTGTTTATGTGTTTTTGTGTAATCTTATTAATATATGGTTGTATTTGTGTAAAGGCACATATATGTGTGTCAGTGAATGTAAGTGTATTTATGTGACTGAATTTGTGAGCTTCCTAGTGAGCTTTACTGTTTGTGTGCAGATGAATACCTGGGCATGTTCTTCTTTATGTCAGTGTTGGCCTGCATGTGTAAATGAGTGTGTCATTGTGGGTACACTAACCTCATGAGTGTGAGTGAATTTTTGATCATGTATGCAGTGAGTGAATGTGTGATAATTTTCATGTGAGTGAGATCTGAGTATGTTTATGTGAGTGAATGTGTCAGTGTCTGCACGTGTGAGTAATACTATTCAAGAGAGTGAACTATGAACTTGTACATGTCAGAGTAGGTTAAAGTAATGTTTGAGTGTTGAAATGCATGTTTGTGTGTGTCCAAGTGTATACCTGAATTTGAAGCCATGTGTATGGATGTTATTAGCACTTTCCTGTGAGTCAGTGAATGTGTATCATGTTTCATGCTGCAAACTAGGTAACATGTGGAGTATTCTTGTATGAGTGAAATGTGATCATCTGAATGTAAATACATATGGGTGTATTTTCTTTATGAGGGAATATTTCTTCTTTGTGGAGAGCATCCATGTGAGCATGTTCCTGATTATGAGAGTGCTAATGTGCATGTGAAAGTGAATATCTGGGAGCACCTGAGTTTATGTATTCATGAACGTGTGTGACTGAACTTGTAGGAATATTCATGTGATTGAGTGAATTCTTGTGCAAGTTTGCACAGAGTGAATTTATTATGGTGTGACTAGTTATGTCTACGTATTTGAATACATCTATGAGCATGTTCCGGAGAGCATCCATGTGAGCATGGATGTTTGTAGGAGAGCATCCATGTGAGCATGGATGTTTGTAGGAGAGCATCCATGTGAGCATGTTCCTGACTGTGAGAGTGCTAGTGTGCATGTGAAAGTCAATGTCTGGGAGCACCTGAGTTTATGTATTCATGAACCTGTGTGACTGAACTTGTAGGAATATTCATGTGATTGAGTGAATTCTTGTGCAAGTTTGCACACAGTGAATTTATTATAGTGTGACTAGTTATGTCTACGTATTTGAATACATCTATGAGCATGTTCCGGAGAAGGCAATGGCACCTCACTCCAGTACTCTTGCTTCAAAAATCCCATGGATGGAGAAGTCTGGTGGGCTACAGTCCATGGGGTCGCTAAGAGTCGGACACGACTGAGTGACTTCCCTTTCACTTTTCACTTTCATGCACTGGAGAAGGAAATGGCAACCCACTCCAGTGTTCTTGCCTGGAGAATCCCAGGGACCGGGGAGCCTGGTGGGCTACTGTCTATGGGGTCTCACAGAGTCGGACACGACTGAAGTGAGTTAGCAGCAGCAGCAGCAGCATGAGCATGTTCACGTGAGGCAATGATGGTGTGAGCACATCTGTATTAATGAGTGAATGTGTGACCATGTGGATGTGAATGTACATGAGTGTGTCTGCATGTGAATAATTTGTCAGCATGTTCATTTGAGTGAGTAAACAGTAAACATTTTAATGTAAGTGACTGAAGGTGGGAGCATGCACATACACGTGAACATGTGTTTTTGTACACACTACCTACCTCCTGTGAAACCTGTATGCAGGTCAAGAAGCAATAGTTAGAACCGGACATGGAACAAAGGACTGGTTGAAAATTGGGAAAGGAGTATGTCAAGGCTGGAAATTGTCACCCTGCTTATTTAACTTATATGCAGAGTACATCATGAGAAGTGCTGGGCTGGATGAAGCACAAGCTGGAATCAAGAGTGCCAGGAGAAACATCAATAACCTCAGATATGTAGGTGACACCACCTGTATGGCAGAAAGTGAAGAGGCTCTTCATCTTGATGAAGGTGCAAGAGGAGAGTGAAAAAGCTGGCTTAAAACTCAACATTCAAAAAACTAAAATCATGACACCTGGTCCCAACGCTTCATGGCAAATAGATGGGGAAACAATGGAAACCGTGACAGGCTTTATTTTCTTGGGCTCCAAAATCACTGCACATGGTGGCTGCAGCCATGAAATTAAAAAAGACCCTTGCTCCTTGGAAGAAAAGCTATGACCAACGTAGACAGTGTATTAAAAAGCAGAGACATTACTTTAGCGACAAAGGTCCATCAAGTCAAAGCTATGGTATTTCCAGTAGTCATATATGGATGTGAGAGTTGGACCATAAAGAAGGCTGAGCACTGAAGAACTGATGCTTTTTGAACTGTGCTGTTGGAGAAGACTCTCGAGAGTCCTTTGGACTGCAAGGAGATCAAACCAGTCAGTCCTAAAAGAAATCAGTCTTGAATATTCATTAGAAGGACTGATGCTGAAACAGAAGATGAGCTGACTTATAGAAAAGACCCTGATGCTGGGAAAGATTGAAGGCAGGAGAAGGGGATGACAGAAGACAAGATGGTTGGATGGCATCACCGACTCAATGGACATGAGTTTGAGCAAATTCTGGGAGGTGGAAAAGGACAGGGAAGCCTGGCGTGCTGTGGTCCATGGGGCCTCAAAGAGTCGGACATGACTGAGTGACTGAACAACAAAAACATTTGTGAGAGTGAATTTGTGAACTTTTTCATGTCTTACAGTATGTTATGTAACAATATTTGAGTGTTGAATTAAATGGGTGTGTTCAAGCCTATGGAATTTGTGAGTGTCTGTATATGTGTTTACATGCTTGTGTCAGTGAGGGAATATCTATATTTGTTTTCATAAGCCTGTTAATGTGAGCGTGTGAAAGTGAAGTTGCTTAGTTGTGTCCGACTCTTTGCGACTGCATGGACTGTAGCCTACCAGGCTCCTCTGTCCATGGGATTTTCCACGCAATAGTACTGGAGTGGATTGCCATTTCCTTCTCCAGGGGATCTTCCCTACCCAGGGATCGAACCCGGGTCTCTCACATTGTAGACAGACGCTTAACCGTCTGAGCCACCAGGGAAGTGTGCTCTATGCTAAATTTGTGTGAGTTAATCTTTGTGTGTGTGAGTGAATGTTTGAGTTGATGGTGAGTGTGAGTATGCTTGTGTCAGAGAGGCTATGTAATCAGATTTCTGTTTGAGTGTGTCAACGTGCCTGTGAGCAGGCTGCGTGTAAGCACATCATCTATATGACTGGGTTTCTGTGAGTGTGAGTCTGTGAGAATGCACGTTAAGTCAATGAATGTGAGTATGTCCCTGTTTTTGAGTGCCCTTGGTTGTTGTTCAGTCACTCAGTCATGTCTGACTCTTTGCAACCCCATGGACTGCAGCATGCCAGGCTTCCCTGTCCTTCACTATTTCCTGGAGTTTGCTCAAACTCTTGTCCTTTGAGTCAGTGGTGCCATCCAACCATCTCATCCTCTGTTGCCCCTTTCTCCTCCTGCCCTCAATCTTTCCCAGCATCAGGGTCTTTTCCCAATGAGTCCAATCTTTCCACCAGTTGGCCAAAGGACTGGAACCTCAGCTTCAGCATCAGTCCTTCCAATGAATGTTCAGGACTGATTCCCTTTAGAATTGACAAGTTTGATCTCCTTGCTGTCCAATGGGCTCTCAAGAGTCTTCTCCAGCATGACAATTTGTGCCTATCGATTCTTTGGTGCTCAGCCTTCTTTGTGGTCCAACTCTCACATCCGTACATGGCTACTGGAAAAATCATAGTTTTGACCATGCAGACCTTTCTCAGCAAAGTGATGTCTCTGCCTTTTAAAAACACTGTCTATGTTTGTCAAGCCAGCATCTTTTAATTTCAGCTGCAGTAACCATCTGCAGTGATTTTGAAGCCCAAGAAAATAAAGTCTGTCATTGTTTCCATTGTTTCCCCACCTATTTGCCATGGAGTGATGAGACCGAATGCCATGATCTTTGTTTTCTAAATGTTGAGTTTTAAGTCGGCTTTTTCACTCTCCTCTTTCACCTTCAAGTGTGCGCTAATATGTGTAAATGAGGAAATGTGTTCATGTGAGATATGAGTGTGTCTTTTATGTGAATTGTGTGAATGAGTGAATGTGTGCATTGGTGGTCTCAAAATATGTGTGTTTACATGTGTGTGAGAATTGAGGATGCTTGTGTCAGTGAATGTGTGAGTATATGCTTATGAGCACAAATTTCTTTTAGTGAATTTGTAAGCATATTCAGGGGTGACAGCAGGTACGTGTGTGTGAGAGAACGCAGAGATGTTTGTGCATGTGTATATGAATATGGGCATAAGACTGGACATGTGATTTGTACAAACCATCATATGTAAGAGTATACATGTGTACAATTTCATTAATATGTGTGCATGGTTGAATGTGTTAACATTTGACTGTGTGATCATGTTGAGATGGGGATGCCCATATGTGTGACTGAATGTATGAGTATGTTCCTGTTTGTAAAATGAGCATGTATGAATGTGTTCTGTGTGTGTGTTTTTCCTGTATTTGACATCTAATCTTACTGCATTGTGATCAGATAAGATGCTTGAAATGATTTCAATTCTTTTTCAATTTACCAAGGCTAGATTTATGGCCCAGGATGTTATCTATCCTGGAGAAGGTTCCGTGTGCACTTGAGAAGAAGGTGAAATTCATTGTTTTGCGGTGAAATGTCCTATAGACATCAGTTAGGTCTTACTGGTCCATTGTATCATTTAAAGTTTGAGTTTCCTTGCTAATTTTCTGTTTAGTTGACCTATCCATAGGTGTGAATGCAGTATTAAAGTCTCCCACTATTATTGTGTTACTGTTAATTTCCCCTTTCATACTTGGTAGCATTTGCCTTCCATATTGCAGTGCTCCTATGTTAAGTGCATATATTGGAAGTGTTTTTAAAAGATGTTAAGCTTTCCTTAAATATAGAGTACATTTGTGAAAACATCTGATACTGGGTTTTTCCATGTGAGAAGTATTTTGATTAATAAGTCAATCTCTTGTGAAAAGTCTATTCAGGTTTTCTATTGATTTTTGAGTCAGTTTTATTGCTTTGTATCTTTCTGTAATTTTTGCATTTCATATAGTTATCTAACTTGTTGGCATACAGTTTTTCATAGTACTCCCTTATAATCCTTTTAATGTTGTAGCATTGGTAGTGTTACAAAACAAAATTCAGCTGAGTAAATTGTAAAGATCTTATTAGCTTTATTCAATGATTCATGAACCAGGCAGCATCCAATCTAGTAGACAGAAAGGAGTTCCAAGGAGCTTTACAAAGTGAAAGACTTTTATAGGCAAAAGGGAACAAGAATTAAGAGGTTATGCTAGCAAAAAGCAGAAAGGTTGTGGCAAGGTCACTTTCCTATAGAGGATGGCCTAGGTCTATGAAGACTGTTTAACTAGTGCTGATTAGTTGATTTATGACTGACTTGTTTAAGATTACACTTTTGGGAGAGTTGAAACTGTAATGAGGTTAAGTCTGTGTTTGATGACCAGAAGCTTAGCGTAAACGACTCCATTTTGGACCTATTGTCTTGTTTTTAACAATTGTTATGTCACCTCTTTCATTCCTGATATTTTAAAATAAAATCTCCTCGGTTTTTCCCTTGGCCAATCTAAATAAATGTAGCACTTTTTTTTTTTTTTTGGAAAGAATAAAACATTGGTCATCAATTCACTCTATTATTTTTATTTATTTTTTTTTATTGGAGCATAGTTGTATTCTGCAACTTTGCTGAATTCATTTATTAGTTCTAACACTTTTTTGGTGGGAATTCCGTTGGGCTGTTCCCTTTAAGTGTGTATTTACTTTTCCCTCTTCCTGCACTGGAACCCCTGTCCCAAGGGAAATTAGTGCTCAAGCAAGCAGGGCCTCTGCCCGAGGAAGGTCCAATGCATTGCCTGTGCAGGTTCCCATGACTCTACTCAGAGGCAGCCTTGAGTGCATGTTCCCACCCTTATTTATTCCTTCATAGCCAACTACCACTCCCAGCCTCTGCCCCAACTCATGCCCCCACCTTGTGGTGGAACCACTGGTCAGAGCAGGCAGTGCCTGAATGAAATCTTAGCATGTATCAGGGGCAAGTTGTGGTAAAGCGGCTGCTATCCAAGATCTGGGCTGCTTCTGAGGCACTCTTTGAGTAAGTGCTAACAACAGCCCCTACGGTGCAGCTCAGGCTCCACCCAGGGACTCCATAGCCTCTGCATTCCATGATCCAGTCTTGTGCCCAGTCATGTCTGCCCCAGATCCAGCGCCAAACTGTGATGTGGAGTGAGCAGAGCATTTGCAAGGCTGGGGCTTGTGGCTAGGTAGTCACCCGACAGCTGGCACCAGCTAGGGCAGAACACTTTGCACCCTGCCTGGGGGCAAGTCAGTACACGTGCACTCTTCACCAGCAGAGTCCAGGCTTCCACAGTCCTTCTAACTGTTGCAGCAGTCCTCGAACCAGTAAGAGGTTTTTCTCCTCCATGTAGAACTCCAGGACAGAGGCACCCAGTCTCTGGCTCAAATCACTCACTCCCCAGGGCAGGTGTCTGCCCATGTAATCATCCTTTTCCTCTGAGTCTCTTCCCAGAGGCATATGTCCGGACCCAATCACTTCTCTTCCTTTCCTACCTGATGATGTGTGTATCATTCTTATAGCCTGGCTTATACAGGAGTGTTTCTGCCAGTTTCCAATTAGTTTTCAGTGAGAATTGTCCCACACGTAGATGTATTTGGTATGTTCATGGGGAGAGGTGACCTCCACAACTTCTTTCTCCACCACTTTGATGAATGTTTCTCATCTTATTACTATGGATTCCTACTTTCATACTCTGCTATGGGCAAGAATTCCCAAATCCCTATTACTATAAGAAATTAATAAAGGATATTTTTGACTAAAACACATGGATCATTTCATCCTTTGCCAAAGTTAAGATCTCCATTATGACTTCCAAGTGAGTAAAGTAGGTATGTAATTGTCTCATCTCTTATTGAGAGTCCTCACTGGTGCTCAATACACACAGTGTCCCTTTATCATAAGGAGATGTTTATAAGGTTACTTACTTATTTATTTATTTATTTTAATTAAAGGCTAATTACTTTACAATATTGTGGTGGGTTTTGCCATACATTGATATGAATCAGCCACAAGTGTACACGTGTCCCACCATCCCAAATCTCCCTCCCACCTCCCTCCCCATCCCATCCCTCTGGATCATCCCAGTGCACCAGCTTTGAGTGCCCTGTTTCATGCATAGAACTTGGACTGGTCATCTATTTCACATATGGTAATAAACATGTTTCAGTGCTATTCTCTCAAATCATCCCACTCTCGCCTTCTCCCACAGAGCCCAAAAGTCTGTTCTTTATATCTGTGTCTTTTTTTGCTTTTTTCACATTGGGTTGTCATTATCATCTTTCTAAATTCCATATATATGCATTAATACACTATATTGGTGTTTTTCTTTCTCACTTACTTCACTCTGTGTAATAAGCTCAAGTTTCATCCACCTCATTAAAACTGACTCAAATATGTTCTTTTTAATAGCTGTGTATTATGTATAACACATATTATGTATATAAACCACAACGTTCTTATCCATTCATCTGCCGATGGGCATCTAGGTTGCTTCCATTCCTAGCTATTGTAAACAGTGCTGCAATGAACATTGGGGTACACGTGTCTCTTTCAACTCTGGTTTCCTCAGTGTATATGCCCAGCAGTGGGATTGCTGGGTCATATGGCAGTTCTATTTCCAGTTTTTTAAGGAATCTCCACACTCTTCTCCATAGTGGCTGTACTAGTTTGCATTCCCACCAACAATGCAAGAGTATCCCCTTTTCTCCACACCCTCTCCAGCATTTATTGTTTGTAGACCTTTTGATGGCAGCCATTCTGACTGGCATGAGATGGCACCTCATTGTGGTTTTGATTTGCATTTTTCTGATAATGAGTGATGTTGAGCATCTTTTCATGTGTTTGTTAGCCATCTGTATGTCTTCTTTGGAGAGATGTCTGTTTAGTTCTTTGGCCCATTTTTTGATGGAGTTTCCACAATGTTTTTTAAATTTATTATTATCTATTTTTATTTTTGGCTATGCTGAGTCTTCATTGCTTCTCACAGGCTTTCTCTAGCTGTGGCAAGTGCGGGACACTCTCTAGCTGCAGCTCATGAGCTTCTCATTGCAATGGATTCGTTTTGTTGCATAACACATGCTCTAGGGTGTTCAGGCTTCAGTATCTATGTCACATGGGCTCAGTAGTTGCAGCTTGGTGGGCTCTGGCAGTTGCTGCACGTGGCTTCAGTTGCCCTGCAGGGTGTGTAGTCTTCGTTGACCAGGGATCAAATCCATGTACTTTGCATTGGCAGGTGTACCACTGGACCGCCAGAAAAGTTCCACAATGTATTATTTTAAATATCTAACTTTAAAAAATGACAGTCAAAACAATAGAACTATATAAAAGATGAAAAGAACCAACTAAGAATGACTCATGAAAACAGGAAAAAAAAAACAAAAAAAAACAGTCATATAAACCATCCTTGATGAAGCCTAGACATTGAACTTACCAAATAAAGACTTTAAATCAACTGTTATAAATATATTCAAATAAGTATAGGAAAGTATGCCTACATAATAAAAGTTAAATTTGAGAAATGTATCTCACCAAATATAGAATATCAACAAGAATATATTTTTTTAAAAAAGAATAAGAAGAAAATAGAAATTCTGAAATTGAAAGTACAACAATTGAAATGAAAAACTTCCCATTGGAGGTCAATAGCAGATTTAGGGTAGGTCTACTAACATTATACAAATTGAGGAACAGAAAAGGTAAAACAAGTGAAGAAAACAGAACAGAGTCAGATCTATGGGACAAGAATCAAGCATATCAACATATACATAATGGTAGCCTCAGAAATAAAGGAGATAGAGGAATGGGCAGAAAGAGTGTATGAAGAAATTATCACTAAATTTACTAAAATAGTTGAAAATATTAATATATACACTCAAGAAATTCAGTAGCATCCAAGTAGGATACACTCTGAGAAAGACACAGCTGGACATGGTATAATCAAACTTTCAAAGCCCAAGACCAAGAGAAGATCTTGAAAGCAACAAGAAAAAGGCAACTCATCACCTATAAGAGATACTTCCTTCTCAGCAAGATCCAGGAAGACTCAGAGGTAGTGTAATGATGTATTGAAAGAAAAAGATTGTGAATTAAGGAATCTATATCTAGAAAAACTATCCTTCAAAACTGAAGAAGAAGTAGGACTTTCAGAGATAAACAAATACTTAGAGATTCATTAGTAGACCTGTCCCACAAGAAATATGAAAGGGAATCTTTCAAGACGAAACGAAAGGATCCTAGAAAATAACCCGAATTTGCATGAAGAGATAAGAAGCACCAAGAAATGTAACTGGATAAGTAATTTAAAGACAGAGGATATGGAGATTTTTGTTTTCTCATATGATTCAGTGATTCTCATATGATTCGTTTTCTCATATGATTTCCTATAGGAAAAAGTGATCATGAAACTGCATTGATGAGTTTCTAATATGTACAGATATAATTTATAAGACAATAGTACCCTTAAGAAAAGAGAAAATGCTAGGAGTTAAAAGCTTTTGTTTGCCATCGAAATTATGTTGGTATTACTCCATCTTAGAATGCTTTAGCTAAAATATTAATTATGATACCTAAGGCAACCATTAAGAAAATAACAGAAGGATAAGAGGGAAGGGATAAATTGGGAGATTGGATTGACATGTACACAGTTCAGTTCAGTCGCTCAGTCGTGTCCGACTCTTTGCGACCCCATGAATCGCAGCACGCCAGGCCTCCCTGTCCATCACCAACTCCCAGAGTTCACCCAGACTCACGTTCATCGAGTCAGTGATGCCATTCAGCCATCCCATCCTCTGTCGTCCCCTTCTCCTCCTGCCCTCAATCCCTCCCACCATCAGAGTCTTTTCCAATGAGTCAGTTCTTCGCATGAGGTGGCCAAAGTACTGGAGTTTCAGCTTTAGCATCATTCCTTCCAAAGAAACCCCAGGGCTGATCTCCTTCAGAATGGACTGGTTGGATCTCCTTGCAGTCCAAGGGACTCTCAAGAGTCTTGTCCAACACCACAGTTCAAAAGTGTCAATTATTCAGCGCTCAGCTTTCTTTATGGTCCAACTCTCACATCCATACATGACCACTGGAAAAACCATAGCCTTGACTAGACGGACCTTTGTTGGCAAAGTAATGTCTCTGCTTTTCAGTATGCTATCTAGGTTGGTCATAACTTTTCTTCCAAGGAGTAAGTGTCTTTTAATGTCATGGCTGCAGTCACCATCTACAGTGATTTTGGAGCCCAAAAAGATAAAGTCTGACACTGTTTCCACTGTTTTCCCATCTATTTCCCATGAACTGATGGGACCAGATGCCATGTACACAGTACCGTACCTAAAATAGATAACTAATAAGGACCTCCTATATAGCACAGTGAACTCTATTTAATACTCTAAATGGCCTATATGGGAAAAGAATCTAAAAAAATGTGTATATATGTATAACTGATTCACTTTGCTATACACCTGAAACTAACATTGTAAATCAACTATACACCAATAAACTATTTTTAAAATACTCCACAACATTTTTTATTTTTTTTTCTTTCTTTTTAAAAAATTTTATTTTAAAAATGTTTTCATAGTGACATTTATTGGCTTTCTTTCTGATTTTACAAGCCATACATGTTCATTGTGGACAACTAGAAAATTATAAAAGAAATCAACATAAAGTAAACATCAACAATCATCCATAACTCACCCCCCCCCCCAGAGATGGCCATCATTAGCATTTTAATGCCCTGTTTCAGTATACACATATTTTTTAATTGAAGTATAATTGACTCACAATATTGTGTTAGTTCCAGGTACACAACACAGTAATTCAATATTTCTATATGTTACAAATGATCCATCATGATATGTCCAGTTACCATCTGTCACCACACAAAGATATTACAGTATAATTGACTATATTTCCTGTACTGTGCCTTTTATCCCTGTGACTCAATTTTTTGTAACTGGAAGTTTTGTACCTCTTAATCTCTCTTACTTAATTTACTTATTCCACCACTCTTCTCCCTCAAGCAACCACCAATTTGTTCTTTTTATCTATGACTCTATTTTGCTTTATTGTGTTTGTTCATTTGTTTTGTTTTTGATATTTAACATATAAGCGATACACAGTCCTCATCTTTCTCTGTCTGACTTACGTCACTTATCATAATGTCC
Source organism: Bos indicus (assembly GCF_029378745.1). NCBI lineage: Eukaryota > Metazoa > Chordata > Mammalia > Artiodactyla > Bovidae > Bos > Bos indicus. Next base: position 58,924,124 of record NC_091789.1, read on the forward strand.
TCTAGGTCCATTTGTGTTGTTGCGCATAGAAAGGTTTCACTCTTTTTATGCCTGAGTTATATTCCATTGTGTATATATAACACATCTTCTTTATTCAGTCATCAGTTGATGGACACTTAGGTTGCTTCCATATCTTAGCTATTGTAAATTGGGCTTCAATGAACATAGTAAAAATATCTTTTTAATTAGTTGTCTAAATTTTATTCAAATAAATATCCAGGAATGAAGTTATTGGATTGTTGTTGTCATTGTTCTTGTTGTTCAGTCACTAAGTCCTGTCTGAATCTTTGCTGTTTCCATGGACTGCAGCACACCATGCTTCCCTGTCCTGCCTATCTCCCAGAGATTGCTCAGATTCATGTGCATTGAGTCAGTGATGCCATCTAACCATCTCATCCTCTGCCACCCATTTCTCCTTTTGCCTTCAATCTTTCCCAGCCCCAGAATTTTTACCAAAGAGTTGACTCTTTGGAACAGGTAACCAAAGTATTGGAGCTTCAGCTTTAGCATCAGTCCATCCAATGAATATTCAGGGTTGATTTCCTTTAGGATGGATTGGTTTGATCTCCTTACAGTCCGAGGAACTCTCAAGAATCTTCTCCAGCACCACAATTCAAAAGCATCAGTTCTTTGGCTCTCAGCCTTCTTTATGTTCCAACTCTCAAATCTATACTTGACTACTGGAAAAGCCATAGCTTTAACTATACAAACCTTTGTCGGCAAAGCGACGTCTGCTTTTTAACATGCTGTCTAGGCTTGCCACAGCCTTCCCTCCAAGAAGCAAGCACCTTCCACCCACATGGCTGCAGTCACCATCTGCAGTGACCCTGGAGCCCAAGAAAAGAAAATCGGTCACCGCTTCCCCACCTTCTCCTTCTATTTGCCATGAAGTGATGGGACCAAACGCCACGATCTCAGCTGTTTGAATTCCGAGTTTCAAACCAGCCTCTTCACTCTCCTCTTTCACCCTCATCAAGAAGCTCCCCAGTTCCTCCTCACCTTCCGCCACCAGAATGGTATCGTCTGCTTATCTGAGGCTATTGATATTTCGTAATCTTGATTCTAGCCTGTGATTCATCGAGCTCAGCATCTTGCATGATGCACTCTGTATAGAAGCCAACTTCTGTATAGAAGTTAAATAAGCAGGGTGACAATAATTAGCCTTGCCCCACTCATTTCCCAATCCTGAACCAGTCATTTGTTCCATCTACAGTTCTAACTATTGCTTCTTGACCAGCATACAGGCCTCTCAGAAAGCAGGCAAGGTGATCTGGCATTCCCATCCCTTTAAGAATTTTCTACAGTTTATTGTGATCCACATAGTCAAGGCTTTAGTATAATCAGTGAAGAAGAAGTAGATGTTTTCCTGGAATTCTTTTTCTTTTCTTTTAATATAAATTTATTTATTTCAATTGGAGGCTAACTACTTTACAATATTGTATTGGTTTTGCCATACATCAACATGAATCTGCCACGGGTGTACATGTGTTCCCCATCCCGAACCTCCCTCCCTCCTCCCTCCCCGTTTCATCCCTCTGGGTCATCCCAGTGCACCAGCCCCAAGCAACTAGTATCATGCATCGAACTTGGACTGGCAATTTGTTTCATATACAATATTATACATGTTTCAATGCCATTCTCCCAAATCATCCCACCCTCTCCATGATCCAGTGGACATTAGCAACCCAATCTCCGGTCCCTCCGCCTCTTCAAAACCCAGCCTATCCATCCGGAAGCCCTCAGCCCACACACCGCTGAAGGCCAGCCTGAATGACCCCAAGCACAAACCCACCAGCAAGCGAAATGAGTACAGCTGTACAGAACATCCCTTGGCATTGACCTTCTTTGGGATTGGAATGAAAACTGACCTTTCCAAGACCTGTGGCCACTGCTGAGTTTTCCAAATTTGCTGACATATTGACTGCAACACTTTAACAGCATCATCTTTGAGGATTTTAAATAGCTCTGCTGGAATTCCATCACCTCCACTAGCTTTGTTTATAGTAACGTTTCTAAAGCCCACATGACTTCACACTCCAGGATGCCTGGCTCTAGGTGAGTGACCACACCGTTGTCCACAACATTTTTTAAAAAGCTAATTAAAAGTGTAGTAAAATTGACAATAAGGCAATTAAGTTGTATAATAAAAATATCTGCTTACTAAAAAAAGAAATAAATGGATAAAGAACAAAACACATAAAATATAAGGAAAAAATTGGTGCGGCCACTATGGAGAACAATATAGAGTTTCCTCAAAAAAACTAAAATAGAACTGCCATAGGACCCAGCAATCTCACTCTTGGGCATCTACCCAGAGAAAACCATAATTCAAAAAGATACATGCACCTCAATGTTCATTGCAGCACTGTTTACAATAGCCGGGACATGGAAGCAACCTAAATGTCCATCAACAGAGGAATGGATAAAGAAGAAGTGGTGCATATATATAATGGAATATTACTCAGCCATAAAAAGGAATTAAATAGTGCCATTTGCAGACACATGGATAGAATTAGAGACTGTCATACAGAGTGAAGTAAGTTAGAAAGACAAAAACACATATTGTATTAAATCACTTATATGTGGAATGCAAAATAAATGATACTGATGAACTTATTTGCAAAGCAGAAATAGAGACAAATTTATGGATACCAAGGCAGAAGGAGGGTAGAATGAATTGGGAGATTGGGACTGACATATATCCACTATTATGTATAAAATAGATAACTAATGTATAACACAGTAACATATACTGTATAGCAAAGGGAACTCTACTCAGTGCTCTGTGGTGACATAAATGGGAAGGAAACCTAAAAAAGAGGGGACGCATGTATACGTATAACTGATTCACTTTGCTGAAAAGCAGAAACTAATGCAACATTGTAAAGCAACTATACTCCAATAAAAAATAGTTTACAAAAAGAACAAAATGGTAAACATAAATCCTACCCTATCATTAATTATATTTAATATAAATGTACTAAATCTTCCAATGAAAAGTTAGGTATTTGTAGAATAGAATTAAAAAGCAATAATCCAATGACATGCTGTCTACAAGTGACACCCCTTAGATTCAAAATAGGTTAAAAGTTAAAGGATAGAAAAATAGATAAACATTAATAATGATTAAAGGGCCAATTCATAGAAAAGACAAACCAATTATGAATATAAATGCACCTAACAAGAGAGTGCCAAAATCCATGAAAGAAAAACTGACACAATTTAAAGGCAAAGTACATAATTCAACAATAATAATTGGAATCTTCAACAACCCACTTTCACAAATGAATAGAACAGCTGGGCAGAAGAGCAACCAGAGAGTAGAAGACTTGAACAACGCTATTAATTAGTTAGATCTAACAGACATCTATAAAGGACTTTACTCAGCAGCAGAATACACATTCTTCTCAAATGAACATGGAACATTCTCCAGGACAGACCTTATATTAGATCAGAAAATTAGCCTTAATAAACTTTAAAGTTTTTCATTCATACAAAATATGTTTTCTAAACAACAGAATGATAACACAGATGTTAAGAAGATGAGGTTGAAGGGAAGAATGTAAGTATTCATTCACATCCCTTTGGAGAAAGAAGTATGAGATGATATCAAGTTGTATAATGATGACAAGTTATAGAATGGCTTGCATTGAACAATCCCATTTTGAGGGAAAAAACCCACAGTGAAACTGATTTTTAAAAAAAGACTACATTTGGTTTTTTTCTTAATATATGTATTTTATTGAACTTTAGCTGACTTACAACGTTTCAGGTACACAGCAAGGTGATTCAGTTATACATATACACATATATTATTTTTCAGATTATTTTCTATTATAGGTTATTACAAGTTATTGATTATAGTTCCCTGTGAAAGTGTTAGTCGCTAAGTCCTGTCCGACTCTTTGCGACCCCGTAGACTGTAGCCCGCCAGGCTCCTCTGTCCATGGGATTCTCCAGGCAAGAATACTGGAGTGGGTTGCCATTCCCTTCTGCAGGGAATCTTTCCAACCCAGGGATCGAACCTGGGTCTCCTACATTGCAGGCAGATTCTTTACCATCTGAGCCACCTAAACCTTTGTTGCTTGTTGCATATCTTTTTTTAAAACTAGAGATGTAGCATTCTATTCATTCTAAGTCAAACAAGTGGAATCAAAATGTCAAAAATTTTAGTTAGGCAAAAATTCTTAAGTTTTCTTTAAAAAAAAAAATATATATATATATATTATACATACTATTTACACATATGCATGCAAAAGCTTTTCTACTACACTTGAAAAAGGCTTGAGAAAGACCATCAAACAAAAGAAGAAAGGGAGAAATTGGAAAGCATAAACTAACTGAAATGGGAACACTGAATATGAAATAGAAAAAGTGAAACAAACTAGATAAAAGTAAAAGATCATAACATAGAAAAAATGACATTTGTGTATGTCCTCTTTATTTGTCTCTACTAAGTTTGGTGGAACTCTCTGAATACTCAGAAAAGCTGCATACATATGTTGTGGCTGAATTTGACTGATGTTGTTTTCAATGCCACACTGAAATGCATGCTGAAGGTTTTGCTTTGATACTGATCTCTAATGTGTGTGTGTGTGTGTTGTGCATTTGCATCTATATTAATATATACATCTTTGTGTGTATATATATATATATATATATGTATAACTCTTTGTATATGTGTGTATATTCACATTTGTGTTTACATGTACTTAGATGCATACATGTGTATTTGTATACATGCATGCCTACATTTGTGTGTTTGTTCATGTGTGTGTATAGAGGTTGAGAGATCAGACAATGGTATTTATTTACTTATCTATTTATTTTCAGCTGTGTTCGATCTTTGTTGCTAGGGGGGCTTTCTCTAGTTAGGGCAAGTAGGAGGGGCTACTCTCTAGTTGCAGTGGCGTGGGCTTCTCATTGCAGTGGCTTCTCTTGTTGCCAAGCACAGGCTCTAGGGCACATGGGATTCAGTAGTTGTGGTTCCTGGACTCAAGAGCACAGGCTAAATAGTTGTGGCCCATCGTCTATTTGCTCTGAGGCATATGGGATCTTCCCAGATCAGAGATTTAGCCCGTGTTTCCTCCATTACCAGGCGGATTCTTTACTGAGCCACCAGGGAAGTCCCTAAGAAGTCCCTAAGAAGTCCCTAAGAATTTAATTTTTGGTTTAGTTTGTAAGCAACAGTCATTACTTCAGGTGGTATGGTTATAATAGCTGCTTTAATATATTTTTCTGGTGATTCCAATACTTGCATCATCCTGAAGTTGTCTCTCTTGTTTGAACTTTAGCTTGTAACTTTTAAACTTTTTCCTGCTTCTTCATACACCAATTAATTTTAAGTATATCCTAGACATTTTAGTATTATATTGTTAGACATGGTATCTGACTTAATACTAAGGAGTGTGTTTATTTTTTATTTGTTTGTTTAGTTTACTTTGTTTTAGGTTCAGACCACAAATTTTTATCCTAATTTTGTTGTTGCAGTCTCCGTTAAAATTTCAAAGTCTTTGCAGTGCTATTCATATCTGGCCCAAATATGGGCCACCCGCTGAGGACAGTGGGATCTAGACAGTAGTCTACTTGTTTGATCAGTTCTAAAATTATTTGATATTGTTCTTAGCTTGAGATCCAAGTGTATGCAGTCTTTTCTTGAGCCAAGAGCTTTATACACAATTTTACATGGTTAGGTTGGGCTCTAAGCATGAGGGCAAACATTATTAAGAAGAACGGAGTGCCCTGGCACATTTAAAAATGATTCCGTTTCCCCTCTTTCCCTCTCCTGCTGGAAGCATGAGAAGTTTTCACAGTGACATATTTATTGTACTGTGAGAACCTGGCTAAGTTCCTAGAGGTAAAACAAAAGTGTGGAGAACTCCTATAACTGGGTCATCCTGGGGTTGTTAACTCACAGACTTGTCCACACCGCTGGTTCCTGCAGAGGTTTCTGACCTTGAATTTTTGCTTTGCTAAGTTAGGATTCTCTGTATTCACTTGTCTCTCCAATGTTCAGGGAGCAGTTTGGCCTATGCTCTCTCTTCTCTATGAATCTAAGATGAGTTGCTGACTTTTCAGTGTGTTCAACTTTTAACTTGCATTTAGGGTGGAGTGGCAACGTCCAATCTCCTCGTATGTGGAACAGGAGTTGAAGCCTGCCATTGACTGGTTTCTTAAAAACATGAAACCAATCTTGTAGTCTTGGGATAATCTCTGCTTTGTCATAATGTACTATCATTTTATGTATCGCCATGTTGATTTTTGTGACTATATTCAAGAATGACATTTGAGTGTAATTTTGAGGTTTTAAAAACTGCCCTTTTCAGATGTCAATAAACTTCATTAACAACTTGGGTAGTAATCACCTCCCATGCCAGCTTCATTTTCTGAAAATTTCTAAAGAATGGATGCTATTTTTTTCTTGAGCATGTGATAGAATTCACCTATGTGAATATATGGCAATAGAGGGATATTTGGAAGTTTGTGAAGAGTTATTCAAATTTTTAACAAAAAGAAGCTTTTTATTTCAGCTTTTATCAATTCTAGGGTTAAGGTTGCATTTTTCTTAGGTTTAGAATTTTTTGATCTACCTAAATTGTCAAATCTATTGCTATTAAATGGATGATTATACTGTATCAATAACATTTTATAACAATTTATTGAGAAATAATTAGTCTATCATAATGTATACCATTTAAAGTGTACAAATCAATGGTTTTTTATGCTATTTATAGAATTATACAATCAACACTACTATCTAATTCCAGAACATTTCATTTCCTCCAGTACTCCCTTTATCCATTAGCAGACACACTCAATTTTCCACCCTCTGAGCCATAGGAAAGCACTAGTTGCTTTTTTTATATATTTGTCTCTTCTGGACTTTTACTAGAAATGGAATCACACAATTCATGGTGTATGATCATTGGAAGCAATAGATACAACTCTTCATTGTACAAGTAATCCTCAGTAAGATTTGTGCCAATTTCTCTGCAGAAACCATAGAGGACAGGTGACATTGGAATGATATATTAAAAAACAGACAATGAACAAATGAAAACTTCTTTCAACCAAGAATTCTATATGTGTGGGAAATGGAAGGTAGATAAATTCATTCCAAGAGAAACAAAAACTGAGGGATTACACAGCTAGTAAGCCTGCTGGACAGAAAATAATAAAGTAGTCCTTCAGGGTGAAGTGACACAACAGTGGGCACCTATTTGGAGGAATGTGAAGAAATAAACCACAAAGGTCAAGGGAACTGCACAGATTATGCACAGCATTACTGCAAACGCCAGAATTACTGCATTTGGGGTTTCTTTCTGACTCTTCTTTTTTTAAAAAAATCATTTATTTATTAATGGCCTCACTGGGTCTTCGTTGCAGCAGGATCTTTGTTGCATCATGAGTGCTTCTCTCTAGTTGTGACACATGGGCTCCAGATCATGCAGATCAGGAGGCGTGGCCCACAGGCTTAGTTGCTCCACCACATGTGGCATTTTAGTTCCTGGACCAGGGATTGAACCCTCATCTCCTGCATTGGAAGGTGGATTCTAAACACTGGATCACCAGGGAAATCCATGTAACTTCTCTTTTTGCTCTCCTCTTTGTATGTTGATTTAAAATAGAGATGTATAAAGCAGTAACCATAAAACCGTTAGTGCAAACCATGTACAAACATGATATTTGTCACAATAACTAAATAAGGGAATATAGCGCAGCTGGGAAGAAGCAGAGTTTAGAATACTATGAAAACTAGCTCACTAAAATACACACTTGATTATTCTAAAATTAAGATACTAAGTATAATTCACAGCATAGCCACCCAGCCTCCCAAAAATAAACACAAAAAAATTTAAAGGCTCCGAACTTAAAAAAAAAAAAAAAGTAAGTAAAGACAAAGAGTGATAGTCACTTTGTACACTAGAAAAATCCAATTAATCACAGAAAAAAGACAGTAATTGAGGAATGAAGGAACCAAAAAGGTATGGCATGTGGAAAGTAAGAAAATGTCAGGAAAAATATTTCCTTGGAAGTAATCACCACAATACCAATGTATAAAACTTTTCTTTGAAAAGACAGATTGGCAAAGGGGATTAATAACAAATGTTACCCACTATATGTTATCTACAAGAGCCTTGCCTTGTATCCAAAGACAGATAGTTTGAAAACAAAAGGATGGACAATGGTATTCCATGCAAATCATCCTAAAGTGATAGATGCAGTGGCTATACTGATATCAGATGAAATAGATTTTAACAAGAGTGTTTTTTTTTTTTTTTTAAACAGAATGCCAAAAACGGATTTCTGTGTTAATAAAAGGATCAGTAAGGGGAGATGTAACAGTTATTCATCCATATAGTCCTAACAGACTCCCAGAATACATAAAACAATAAACCTGGAGACTTCAATACTCTATTTTCAATGAGGGATAGGCAGACAGACAGAAGACCAATAATGAAATTAAGGAAGGAACCGCTAGAACTAATTAACATCTGTAGAGCACACCGCCGAGAAAATCACATGTGTTAGGGAAGTTACAGCAAAGGAGAAGGAAAGTTTGCTACCCTTGCTTGACACAGACACACGTGAGAAGCAACCAGGAAGCATTATTCACAATTCTTCCATTGTGGGTGGCCTGGAGCTATGCTTTTCCACAACTCTTTAGAAAGCCAACCTGAACCTGCCCTGTGGGCTCCTTTCTGGATGACTGCCCCATGATCTACCTGCTACTGCATTCCATGATCCGTCTGCAGTGACCAGCCTACACACACTACACTGGGATTCTTATCTCCAGAGGCTCTAGGGTGCCCCCCAGAAAGTGGGAATTGACCATGGAGCAGTTAAGAAACTATGTCATCAGCACTCCCTGTCACTATTGGCTGAACACTCCCTTGGCTTCCACTCTATGGATTAATCGATGATCCCTAGTCTCAGAATGCATGCTGGGAGGGGCCAAGCACCAGGGGCAACCCAGTACCACTCAGGCCAGGATACAGTCAATTACCCATAGTTCCCTCCTCAGGTGCTAGAACAATAAGTTAGGGTGGGAAGAGATGGCTGAGGTTGAGAGAGACAACAGAATAGGCACAAGCCAAAGCACAATCCAGGCACCTTTGGCAGTTTCAACCCAGGTTGCCTTCACCTTAAACTAAAAAAAAAAAAACAAACAAAAAAAAACACAAACATTTAGTTAGCAAAGGAGAAGTGAGTTAAAGCTGTCCAGCATCATGGTTGGGATCTCCCTCATCCACTGCACTAATAAAGGAGGGATCCCCTACCCTAAGTAGTGTGAGATGACCAAGCATGCAACGCTGGACAGATGGACAGCGAGCTGTTTGTGAGTCTCATGGACTAACAGCTGGCCAGGGGTGGGCGGGGGGGGGGGGTGGCAACAGGAAACGCCAAGCAGGACAATGAGGGTGTGGGACTTAAGAGGAGAGTTCACCTGCAGGGACCATGGGAAATAAATGTTGTAGTAACAAGAGGATGGGACACACCCACGTTCCCACACGAGGAGATGACTGTCCTATTGGAATATTGCACTGGCTGGCAGGGAAGTACAACTTGGTGGTTGGGGGAATGGGTGCAGTACAGCTAGTCTGCTTGACAGGGGAGAATCAGCTGAGTGGGGTAGTCTTCCCACAAGGAAGGGGACATTGCAGGTGAGAGCAGGAGAAAGCAGAGTTGGGCCAGTGGAGTAATACGAGTCTCAAAGGCATTAAGGCAGCATTGAAAATTTGAGGTCTTAACATACAGATGGGAATCTTATATAATGAGGTCTACAGATGAAACGGAAAAGGCAATGGCACCCCACTCCAGTACTTTTGCCTGGAAAATCCCATGGATGGAGGAGCCTGGTGGGCTGCAGTCCATGGGGTTGCTAAGAGTCGGACGCGACTGAGCGACTTCACTTTCACTTTTCACTTTCATGCATTGGAGAAGGAAATGGCAACCCACTGCAGTGTTCTTGCCTGGACAATCCCAGGGACGGGGAAGCCTGGTAGGCTGCCGTCTACGGGATCGCACAGAGTCAGACACGACTGAAGTGACTTAGCAGCAGCAGCAGCAGCACAGATGAAAAGCAATCACTTTCAAAATGACAGTGACCTTTTTTGGCAGAAAAAAAAAAGCTGGTCCTAAAATTCATGTGCAATTACAAGAGACCAGAAATAGCTAAGACGATCTTGAAAAAGAAAATTCGAAGATTCCACTACCCTGTGTCAGTTTCAACCCAACCCATGTACCATGGCAACAGTAATCAAGACGGTGTGGTACTGAGATAATGAAAGACATGCAGATCAACAGAATAGAACAGGGAGTCTGGAAATAAACCCAGATATCTACCCTCAATTGATTTTCCCCTGGGATATCAGATCATTAAGTGGTGAGAAGTGGGAATCTTTTCCCCAAAATGGTATGAGGACAGCTGGATATACATATGCAATAGAATAAAGTTGGACTCTTACATTATGCCAAATACGGACGTTAAATGGATAAAGAATTAGCTGTAAGAGCTAAAAACATAAAACTTTTAGAACAAATACAAGGGTATATTAGATTGCTGGGCTTGCTATCACAAAATACCACAGACCGATCGCTTAAACAGCACAAGTTTATTTGCTGACACCTTTGGAAACTAGAAGTCCAAGAACAAGGTGTGAGCAGGTTTGGTTTCTTGTGAGGGCTTGCAGATGGCGAGCTTCTCCCTGCATCCTTACATGATCGTTCCTCCAGTGTATACCCATCTCTGGCGTGTCTTCCTGTCACCAAGTATACTTTTGTCTAGGATACCAGTCAGACTCATTAGGGTCTAACCATATGACCTCTGCTGACCTTAAGGTCCTGTCACCAAAAACAACCACATTTTGAAGTAATGGGGCTTAGACATTAAACATGTGGAAATAAGGGGGGTCCATAATTCAGTCCTCAGAAGGGCTAAATCTTCATAACCTTCATTTGGCAATGGATTCGTAAATATGATGATAAAAGCATAAGTAACAAAAGAAGAAACAGATACATTGAATTTTTTTTTCTTTTTTTAATTTATTTTTACACATATATATTTATGTATTTTTTAATCTATTTATTTTAATTGGAGGTTAATTACTTTACAATATATTGAATTTCATAAAAATCAAAAATATTTCTATATCAAAGAACATTAATAAGACAGTGAAAGCACAACCTAGAAAATAGGATAAGAATCTTGTGGTATGCATATATCTAATAAAGGTCTAGTATCCAGAACACATGAAAAACATTTACAACTCAACAAGTAGCCAAGGAATCTGAGTGAGAAATGAGCATAGAATGTGAATACAAATTTTTCCAAACTAGATATACAAATGTGCCATAAGGACGTCAAAATAAGCTTAACATAATTAGTCATTAAGGAAATACAAGGAAAAGCCACCACATGATGTCACAAAAAAGAGATTCGTAAGTAGATTTTTTTTTTAAGTGAAAAATAAAACATATTTATGAAGATGTAGAGGCATTGGGATCCCTGTACATTACTGTTGGGAAATGCCAAAGACTGTTCAAACTACCACACAAATACACTCATTTCACATGCTAGCAAGGTAATGGTCAAAATCCTTCAAGCTAGGTTTCAACAGTATGTGAACCAAAAACTTCCAGATTTACAAGCTGGATTTACAAAAGGCAGAGGAATCGGAGATTAAGCTGCCAACATCCATTGGATCATAGAAAGAATTCCAGAAAAACGTCTACTTATGTTTCTTTGACTATGCTAAAGCCTTTCCTTATGTGGATCACAAGAAACTATAGAAAAACTTAAAGAGACAGAAATATCAGACCATCTTACTTGCCTCCTGAAAAACCTATATGTAGGTCAAGAAGCAACAGTTAGAAGCAGACATGGAATAACTGACTGGTTCTAAATTGGGAAAGGAGTACATAAAGGCTGTATAATGTCACCGTGTTTATTTAACTTATATGCAGAATACATCATGGGAAATGCTGGACTGGATGAAGGACAAGCTGGAATCAAGACTACCAAGAGAAATACCAATAACCTGAGATATGCAGAAGACACCACACTTATGGCAGAATGCAAAGTGGAACTGAAGAGCCTCTTGATGAAAGTGAAAGAGGAGAGTGAAAAAGTTGGCTTAGAACTCAACACTCAAAAAACTAAGATCATGGCATTTGGTCCCATCACTTAATGACAAATAGATGGGGAAACAATAGAAACGGTGACAGATTTATTTTCTTGGGCTCCAAAATCACTGCAGATGGTGACTACAGCCATGAAATTAAAAGACGCTTGCTACTTGGAAGAAAAGCTATGACAAACCTAGACAGTGAATTAAAAAGCTGAGACATTACTTTGATGACAAAAGTCCATATAGACAAAGTTTTTCCTGTAGTCATGTATGGACGTGAGAGTTGGACCATAACGGAGGCTGAGCACTGAAGAATTGATGCATTCAAACTGCGGTGTTGGAGAACACTCTTGAGAGTCCCCTGGACTGCAAGGAAAACAAACCAGTCAATGCTAAAGGAAATCAACCCTGAATGTTCACTGGAAGGACTGATGCTGAAACTGAAGCTCCAATACTTTGGCCACCTGATGCGAAGAGCCAACTCATTGGAATAGACTTTGATGCTGGGAAAGATAGAAGGCAGGAGGAGAAGGGGACAACGGAGGACGACACGGTTGGATGGCATCACCAGCTCCATGGACATGAGTTTGAGCAAACTCTGAGAGATGGTGAAGGAAAGGGAAGCCTGGCATGCTGCAGTCCATGGGATTGCAAAAAGTCAGACACAACTGAGGGGCAGAACAACTGAACAACAGCAAGTAGCTGTAAAAAAGAGACTGAAAGTTCCTGAAAAAGGTAAAAGCCTTATGGTTGTCTCATCAATTCCACTATTATCTATATAAGCCAAAGAATTAGAAGTATTTGTTCAAACAAAAGGTAACAAAAAGTTCTATCCCCACGTTCATAGCAGCCCTAACCGAAATGGGAACCCAAATGGGAAACATCCCAAGGATCCACCAACTTGTCCTCAACTTGTTTCACATTCATAAACAAAAGTGACCCTCTGTACACAGGCATAGCATTCAGCAGCAAAAAGGAATGAGAGAGGCCAGACACAAAAGGTCACATATTGTAGGATTTTATTTCTCTCAGCTATCTAGAAAATGTAAGTTCATAGAGGGAAACAGAAGATTAGTAGTTACCAGAGCCTGGTTATCAGAGTAGTTATCAGAGCAGTGAGGGGGAAATGGAAAAGGAGTGATTACTGGCATGGGGTTTCCTTTAGGAGTGATGATTTATTTAGGCACAACAGAGAGAATGGCTGAGAAGCATTGTGAACGTACTAAATGCCTGTGACATTCACCACAATAGTGCAATAATATTTTTAAACATAAAAAGTGCTTATTGGCTTAAGACTTCTGCAAATAGATTGGGAATTGACTTCAACAAATGCTGGGCTTCCTTTGTGGCTCAGCTGGTCAAGAATCCTCCTGCAATGTGGGAGGCCTGGGTCTGACCCCTGGATTTGGAAGATCCACTGGAGAAGGGAATGGCTACCCACTCCAGTACTCTAGCCCAGAGAATTCCATGGACTGTGTAGTCCATGGGGTCGCAAACAGTCGGACATGACATGACTGAGTGACTTTCACTTTCACTTTTCAGCAAATGCTGAAATGCATGCTTTAGGAAAACTCTTTGAACATAATACCGGGGAACGAAATAGAGGAATACTTGAAGATATCCCTAAATTTTTAAAAGATGCCCCTATAGTGTTAAGGGAGCTACTGAAGAGACCCAATAGATGTATTTGCCTCAAGAATTTTATGATTGTGATGTTTCAGTGCTCCAGATCATAGCAGCCATTCTCCTAAAATAGCCCCTAGTGGGCATAGGCACTCGGACATATGGCTCATAAAGTTAAATTGAGTCTTTGACACTTAGAAATGGGCTTGACAGCTTGGGACCCAATGGACTATCCCCATTGAAAATACTGAGTATGAGTTAGGTAAAACAAAACAAGGCCGGTATAAGGGGTGAAATCTATAATGCATAAGTTCTATATAGGGCAAGGTTGATTATCTTCACTGTGTCTCCTACTAAAGGCCATAACTCCCAAATACCGTCACCTGGGGGATGGAGTGGGTAAACATTTAAATATATGCATTTGGGAGGGGGTGTCACTGTTTAGCATAGAGCAGGTGATTAGCACAGTCCTGAAAAGAAGTCTCTCTTCATTTCTCGGAGCCTTGAAGTGAATTGGGGAGCCCTGATGAATCCCTTTTCAGCTCCTATTTTTACTCCTTCCACTCTCCAGTCTCCATTCTCGAGGCATCTATGTCAACTTCTATGTTCTTCTCTAAGTAATTTTAGCAACATTAAAACCTCCAAATTCTCCTTCTGTCTCTCACAGGAGGTTGAAACAGTTGCTCATATGTGATCTATACACTTAATCTTTTTTTCTTTATATTTAAATATATATAAAGAAAATAAATATAATATATATATATATATAATATATACATATATATATTACACACACACACACACACATATATATATGTGTGTGTGTGTATATATATATACACACATTATCAGAGAAGGCAATGGCACCCCACTCCAGTACTCTTGCTTTGAAAATCCTATGGATGGAGGTGCCTGTTAGGGGCAATCCATGGGGTCGCTAAGAGTCAGACACGACTGAGCGACTTCACTTTCACTTTTCACTTTCATGCATTGGAGAAGGAAATGGCAACCCACTCCAGTGTTCTTGCCTGGAGAATCCCAGGGACCGGAGAGCCTGGTAGGCTGCTGTCTATGGGGTTTCACAGAGTCAGACACGACTGAAGTGACTTAGCATAGCATATATATTATTGATGTATAGTTGCCTTACAAAGTTCCAGGTGCACAGCAAGGTGATTCAGTTATACATATACACATATATTATTTTTCAGTTTATTTTCTATTATAGGTATTTCAAGAGATTGACAAAGGGACTACAGTTCCCAGTGTTATATAGTAAAACTTTGTTGGTTGTTGCTCATCTTCTTTTTAAATTAGAAATCTAGCATTCTATTCATACTAAGTCAAACAAGTGGAATCAAAATGTCATAATTTTTTTAGTTAGGCAAACATTAAAACGTTTTCTAAAATATATATTATATGTACTACTGAGTAACTATTATTCATTTAATACCATTGTACCATGAGTGGTCAACACAAAAGTAGTAGAATTCTATATCACCAAAGCTACCATTCAAGAGGAAAACCTGACACATATCAGAATTATCTTAGAATTTTTTGAAAAATGCCAAGGTATTGCTTTTATTCTCCAAAGCTATAGATATGTTGCTAATGAGCAGCCATGCTTAAAATCAACTGGACCATAATGATAATCTTTTAGTTTTATCTAGTTTGTTTCATTTTTTTCTATTTCATGTTCAGTGCTCCCGTTTAATTCAGTTTATGTTTTCCAATTTCTCCATCTCTTACCTTTGATGTTCTTTCTCAAGCCTTTATGAAGTTTTTAAAATAAGTGTATCTCTGATGACCTGAGCTGACACAAGGTGGCAACTGGGGATCACACCCAGCTTCCCATACCCCAGGGTGCTGCTGCCTATAGGGACATTGCCATTTTGCTTTTGCAAGGGTACAATGTAAAGGACAGAGAAGGCAATGGCACCCCACTCCACTACTCTTGCCTGGAAAATCCCATGGACGGAGGAGCCTGGTAGGCTGCAGTCCATGGGGTTGCTAGGAGTGGGACACGACTGAGCGACTTCACTCACTTTTCACTCTCATGCATTGAAGGAGGAAATGGCAACCCACTCCAGTACTCTTGCCTGGAGGATCCCAGGGATGGGGGAGCCTCGTGGGCTGCCATCTATGGGGTCGCACAGAGTCGGACACGACTGAAGCGACTTAGCAGCAGAAGCAGCAGCAATGGAAAGGAAGGGACTCCTGTGGGCTCAAAGTATGACCTGGTGCTGGAAGGCTTGCATGCAATTTGAAAGCCTTGATCACTCATTGGACGGCGGTCATGCCAATCTTTGCCTCCTGGCAAATGAGCTTAGAGCTGGCGCTGGAGGAAGTGGTCGCCGGTTGACCCTTCCAGCTCCACCTACCGTCGCCAGCCCATCAGGGTCTTTCCCGCCTTGACTGCGGTCAGCTCAGCTTCAGTCTTGGTGGGCCGGTCTGTGGGCCACCCCCTCACCATTCCTGTTGTGGGGCCTACACCAGCAACTCGCAGACTCCTGTTCCCTGTGCAGCCGACGTCTCTGCTTTCCCACCCCCACCCTGCGGTTCCACTGCCAACAGCGTCTCCTCAGCGCAACGCTCAGCCCGGCGGCCGCCATCTTCCCCACAGACATCACTGCAGGACGATCGCTGTCTGGCACGTCTCTCCTGCCATGTCTGCCACAGAGGAGCACGACTGGATCCCAGGTGGCAAGGAGAGAGCTGGTGGTGGGGCGGGCCGCGACCCCAGTCTCCTTGGGGTCCAAGCATCTGCTTGCGAGGGGACGGAAGGAGTCGAGGAGGCCACGGCTCTTCTGGCTTCCTTGGAGGTCTCCAGAGCCCTTCCCGGGGAGCAGGGTTGGCCACAGGCCGCAGTGGAAGAGGAATGTGGTAGAGAGCCGTTAGAGGAGTCGGAGATGGAGGAAGATGTAGAGATGCAGGAGGACAAGGAAGAGAGTGAGATCGATTTCGAGTTGGGGGACGTGGAGGAGGAGGAGCACCTGTCTGGAGAGGGCGAGGAAGAGGAGGACGAGAATGAGCAGGAGGGTGCGGCAGTGGTTGCAGGCCTTGGATTCTGCATGGATACGTTTGGGCCCCTGTTCCAGGGTCACCTCGACTCCTTTCTACGCAATTTCCGTAACAACAGACATGTCCTGTTCTGGCCTCACGCTGACCGCCTGATGGCCAGGGGCTGCTCCCAGCCACCCTCGGACGCTGGAGAAGGTCCGGTGCCTCCTCAGGAGCAGGAAGACCTGGGAGAGGGAGGCAGAGTCTTGCAGGGTGAGTACCCACTGGAGGGCGATACACCCTGGGAGCTGTGGGATCCTGCGGAGGGGGTTGCATCCTAGAAGACAAGGGAACCAGCAGTGGAGGCCGAGTTCTGGGCGAGGAAGCCCTGACTGCTGCCTCTGAGACTGGGAGGCTGAGGCCTGTGATCCCGGAGGGGCTGAGGCGGGCAAGTGGTGGCTGAGCCTTCAGGCCCTTGTGGGGCCATTGAGCTCAAAGGCAGGTAGGTCTCTAGCAGTCACACAGTGGGTCAGAACTCTCAAAAACCTCCGGGCACAATTTACACAAGTGGAAGCCCAGTTCTGGAGACCTTCATGGTCTCGAGAAACAGCATGCTGCCTTCTCCCAACCTAGAGGCAAACAAGTGGCATCCCTCCCTGTTGGTCAACGGCTTTAACAAATGTGAATATTTTTGGTAGGAGGATCTGAGAAAATGATGACATAGCACAGGGGCACTTTTCAGGGATTGAGGAATCTGAGCATCCCCATAGAATTTGTCTTTAAGTCAAACAAACATTTTTTTCCATTGAAATTCCGACACACACGTACAAAATGGTATCAGTATCAAATGCTTCGGATCCCTTCTCCACAGGGGCCAGAAATAATCAGAGAGATCTGTGTACCGATCTACTGGAAAGAGGGGAAAAACGTTTGTGAACATTGTCAAGCAGCAGACATGATGGGGGGCTAGAAATGTATCCAGGTATTATTTGTTGTTTCTTTCATTAAACCTATTTCTCTTCTCTCAGGCCTAGACTCTGCTGCTGGTTTTAAGTTGGGATATTTTCCCTGCCAACTTTTGACCCCAATGTCTGCATCATTCTGCCCTAATGATGAGGGTGAGGATCAGTATGAAAACACTGATGAAGAGGAAGAGGATGGAAATGAAAAACCTGAAGGACTCTAAATGGATGTGGTCTCAGCAAAGAGCAGCTCTGGATAATACAGGTATTGTTGTATAGGCTTTAGTACGACATAACCATTCCTGACACATACCTGTTACTAACAGCTTTATATTTTTAATTTTTCTTCTGTAAAATAAATAAGAAAATTGTTGAAATTTAATTTTGGAAAAACAGTTTATTGTTAATAATGTTTTCTAGATAATGTAGGAGGCAGTATGTTCTGAAATGTATTTCATTTATAGCCACAAGTCCTTTGTCCTGTAGATTTAAGTCTACTATAGTTGGTGAATTTATCAGACCTGGAAATGGAGACCAGTGCTTGTTTAGAGAAGAGTCACCAGAAGCAGCAGCTAAAGTGACTAGGCCATGCATTAGCTGTGTCATCATCACCTGGCCACAGAATTGTAGTCTCTTGTACTGACAATGACTTTGAGAAAGCGATTCCTTACAAAGTAGTAAGATGTTAAGGGTTTCAAGAGAAGTGCATTTCAGGATTAATTCACAAATATTAGTTCAATTTAGATTTTTTATTCAAAAGAAAAGAAAACTAGTCTCAGTATTATTTTTGGTTGTCACTGAAATGGTAATTACATCTTTGTTTCTCTTTCCTCTATTCATTCATCTTTTAGTCTCTCTCACTCACTCTCTCACTCTTTCTTAGTTTTCATGCATGTGGATGTTTGGTAAAGCCTCATCCTCGTTTTACACATGTGGAAACTGAAGGTCTGGAAATATAAGGGATTGATGATTTGTGCAAGGGAACACTAGTTTTTTAGGGGGAATGACTTATTTAAATCACAGTGTGGCCTTTCAAGGAATCAGCAAGCATTTATAGTGGTGTGCAAGAGGGAGATAAGTATTGCATTAGCAATGATGTGCACCCTGATCACCAAGGGTCTGGGTTACAAGAAGAAAACATTAAGAAAATAGATGTACATAGTGTTGACTCATATTTAGAAAGTCACTGCATGTTATTGAGGTACAATTGTTAACTGGCTCTTTTTTCATCCTACAGTGGGAAGGCATAGAAAAAGCAGACAGCCAAAGAAAAGATGAATCTGTTCTTCATGGATATTCTTATTTACATTAGCCTGAAATACTAATTTTGTTTCAAAGTTTCAATGCCCCAAAGTGATACTAACTACTGACATCTGACTTTACTCTTATCTTTTACAGATACTTTGATAGTATTGTTCACATTGGAAATAAAAGCTTGTTTGAAAGTAATAAGCCGTAGTTGTTTTTTTTTTTTTTTTCACATAAATACCACTGATTCAAATCTATCATTGTTCAATTTATTTTGGCCCACCTTACTGTCACTGAAAGGGATTTCTTTCTGCTATTTGTCAAGCCTGTTTTAAATCCTTTTATTGCAGCCCCAAATAAATTAAAATATAAGATTGTAAATAATTTGTGGGATGGTGCCCTAGCCTCTACTATATTTTATTGAAAGGAACTGATGGATGACCTAGCTTCCCTGGAACAGCAGCATCAGCATCAGCTGGAAACTTGTTTGCAATGCACATTCTCAGACCCTGCTCCAGACCTACTGAGTTGGAAATTCTGAGGGTAGGCCGCTAGCCATCAGGGTTTTACAGTCCTCCAGCTGCTACTGAAGCACATTGAAGTTTCAGAACCACTGCTTTAGAGCAGTGGGGGAAAGGTTTGCTACACCCACTGCAGGATCATCCTTAACTCACTGACTTGGTACTGCTGCAGGTAAACTAAACAGGGTGGTAAGATCTGGACTTAGGAAGACACTAGAATTCTCAGGGGCTTGAGACACAAAGAGGGGTGTGTTAGTGTCCTAAGGTTACCGTAACAAATTGCCACAAACCAGATGGCTTAAAACAACAGAAATACATTCTCAGTTCTGGAGGCCAGAAGTCTGAGGTCAAGGTATCAGCAAGGGTGGTCCCTTCCAGAGGCTCTGAGGGAGAATCTGTTTCATGCCTCTCTCCTGGTTTCTGGTGGTTGCTGTCAGTCGTTGGCATCTCCATCGTCACATAGCGTTTTCCCCTGTCTGTTTCTTTGTCCTTTCTCTTCTCATAAGGATATCAGTCATACTGAATTAAAGACCCACCCTAATCCAGTATGACCTCATCTTAACTGTTACACCTGCAAATATCCTAGTTCCAAAGAATGTCACATTTACAGGTTCAAGGGGTAAAACTTCAACATATCTTTTTAGGGGGACAAAATACAGCTTATAGCATGGGGCAAAGATTCAGGGGTGGAAGCGACAGATAGATAAAGGGTAAAGGGTACCCTTCTGAAAGGGTAAAGGCATTATGATACCATACATATGTGAAGTTTAAAAAGATGCAACAGTTCTTATATTGATTATAGGTTCATATATTTGTAGTAAAAGGTATACATAGGAGTGATGCATACATATGTAGCATGCAGAAAGGTGTGTATGAAAACAATAACCTTATTTAGGACAGTGGTTAAATCTTATTCAATAGAGGGAGAATTCAACTGGGGAGAGGTATAATGGGTTTAAATTTTATTTGTAATCTTTTGTTTTTAAGATGAGCGATGTTTGCATGGGTGTAGTAATCTCTGTACCTTTGTCTAGGTCTGAAATATCGCCTCTAAAGAAAATTGAAAGGCAAAATGGGCCTAATATCTGGAACTTACTGAAGGAAAACTGTAAAGTGCTATTTGAGCAGAGTAGAGAGGATCAGAGGAGAGTACCAGGGGTTTGGGGTAGAAGGCCTTATTTCTGTATTTAGTTCAGGCCACTTGAATGCTCGCTAGTTAGCAGCAATACCTTTTCCTATTTTCTGTGCTAGTTCATCTCATATCCTTGAGTATATGAACATTATTTATTAATGTTTCTCCCCGACTCCCTAAAGTGTGAGCTTCTGAACTTATAGGCTTCTATTCGTCTCTTCTAAAGCATTGTAGTTTCTTCTTCATAGGTGCTTGATAAGGTTTGTTAAAGTGAAGTTAGTATAAGGTATCCACAGCCCTTTTCCATGACTCTGGTTTTGTCAATTAAAAATGTATTATCACAGAGTATTACTTACGGCTAGAACAAAGAAAAAAGGCACAAGACCTTTTTTCATTGTTGTTTAATGAAGTAACAGTCCAAGTAGAAATTTATCCATGTAGTGTCACTTGAAAGGCTTCAGATTGGTTGTTTGGCTCTTGCCTTTCTAGGAGTGTGTGTGTGTGTGTGTGTGTGTGTGTGTGTGTGTGTGTGTGAGTGTGTATTTCTGTGCTAATATAGTTAATGTAATGTAATTCAATCATGTCCAACTCTTTGCAACCTTGTGGACTGTAGGCCTCCAGGCCCCTCTGTCCATAGGAGTGTCTCACTGGCCCATTCAGAATACTGAAATGAGTTGTCATTTCCTCTTGAAGGGGATCTTCCCGAGCCAGGGATTGAACCTGCATCTCATGGGTCTCCTGCATTGCAGGCAATTGCTTAACACTGAGCCACCCATGTATAGCCGTAGTTAATATGAAAGGCCCTTATTTGGGCTTCAGAATTTTTGGAGGTTCACTATAAACAAAAAACACCTCTTTTTGAGATAAGCCTTTTTTGGTGCATACTCTTGAGTCCTTGTCCCTGCCTCTCATTATGGTCCAGGTACCTAGGGCCCTGAATTTACTCCCCAAGTGGCCCCATGTCCCCAGCCCCAAGAGGCCTGTGTGTTCCTCTTCACTGAGTCTGTGCTTCTAAGGGTTGAGTGGCACAGTCAGTGCTATATTCTCAGGACTGAGAGGAATCTAAGAGGTGGTGGCTTTGTATACAGGCAACAGGACAAGTGGGCCACATTATCCACATAGATGTACGTGACGCCTCTCATGGTGAGGGAGGAACCTCAGCCTTGCTTCACTGAAGGTTGCTGAAGCGCTAACATATCGGGCTTCTCTGGGTCTCTGAGAGATGGTCCCTAAATCAGGTCAGGGACAAACCCTTTCCTGTTACTCTGGGTGTTTGTGGGTTTCCCTATTTTCACATGTATTGAATATATTCTCACTGAGTCCTTCAACCTTGAAAATTTGGGGCTTCTTTAGGATAAGACCTGTCTTGTACCTATCTGTCTCAGCCAGGAAAGGTTAGGCTGTTTTGATATTTTCCTTGGTTATGGCTCCATGTTCTCAAAGGATGTGATCCAAAACTCTCCTTTATTCCACTGCCTGGGAGATTACCATTGGGAGAAAAAGAAAGGGGTATGGTGGGTGCCAGAGATGGAATCGATTTTCTGTTACCACTTAGGGATATTTTAATGATACTACAGTTAGTGATGAAGAATCACTGTCCTCTAAGCCCCCTATTTTCAGATGCTTGTAACTCCAAGGAATACAAAGGAGTACACATTCAAAACTCTAACATGGCAGGACTCTTGGAAAATGATGTTTTGTGAAATGTGGTATTCTTAAGTCCTCTGTGATATGAATCACATAGTATTATAGCATAGGTTTTGAGGCGTGAAATTTACATTTCGTAGAAGTCTAAGCAATGGTTTATGTGTGCTTAGATGAGGAATTGATCTCATCACCAAACCCATGAAGAAAATCAGTTTAAAACTATTCTAAGAGGCACCTAAAACTTAGCTCTTTTTCTCTCCCTCTCATTCAATTTGTTATTTACTCCAGTGCCTTTATTTCCATTTCCCACCATATTTTAGTCCCCATCAGTTCCTTATAAATTATGAACTATGTCATATATACAGAAGATAATACAGCATATATGTAAGGTGTATCATAATAATATAAAAACCTGTTTACCCATCAAAAAGCTTGAAAATTAGAACATAGCCAATGCTTTTGAATCTTACCTGTGCCCTCCATGATTCACTTTCTCATTCCTTCCCAGAGGTAACAACTATCCTGAACTTTATTAATAATTCACTTATTTATACATTCACTGCATGGAAATGTTCCTTCAAATTACATTATTTCTTGTCCATTTTGGAGTGTATGCAAATATACTAGATGTATTACTTGTGTTTCTCCCCTCCCCCATCACCCTGTGTTTGTGAGATTTATGTATATTGATGTGAACAACTTATAAGTCAGTTTTCATTGCTGTACAGTTATCCATCATATGAAAATCCCAGAATGTGTCTATTTCCTGTTTGTGGACATATGGGTTGTTTTCATTTTTATCTTTTTGCAAATCATTGTGCAGTGAACTTTCTCGTTCAT
The DNA here is from genome assembly GCF_029378745.1 of Bos indicus. Lineage (NCBI taxonomy): Eukaryota > Metazoa > Chordata > Mammalia > Artiodactyla > Bovidae > Bos > Bos indicus. The sequence continues at coordinate 58,947,225 of NC_091789.1, forward strand.
ATCCCCTGATGCCCATCCACGAGAGTTTCTCTAGATTCTCAGTTGAGGGCAATTTTATACACAATGGCCCCCAACCAAGGAACATTTGATAATGTCTGGAAACATCTTTGGTTGTCATAAGCGAGGATGTGCTCCTGGCATCTAGTGGGTAGAGGCCAGAGACACTGCTAAGCACCCTACAATGGACAGGACAGTCCACAACGCAGCATTGTCTCTTCCAAAATGTCAACAGTTGAGAAGCCCTGATCTCCAGTACATTCATAGACATGAAAGTCCTGGATCATAGTGTGTGCCCACGTTCTGTTGCAGGGAAAAGCCAGTTCTGACCCCATGTTGGAACTGTTACTTTGACTTGTTTTTCATTGCTTTTGTTATAGTCATACACAAGGGCTGCCTCAGAGAATCCTGCCCCTCTGCCTAACTGTTAAACTAAACTGCTTTTGTTCAAGACCCTATCACATGCGGATGACTGAAAGGAAGAAGTTAAACATCTCCTTCCCGAGGCCTGCCATTCTAAGAGATATTTACAACATTTATGGGCTTTTCACTTTGTTTCCTCACCTCCTTCCACCTGATCTATAAAGGAATCTTGTATCCAGACCCTGATAAGATGGTTATTTTGAGACATTAGTCGGCCATCTGATAGGTCAGATGGCTTTCCAGATAAAATGGTATTCCTTGCCTCAACACCTTATCTCTGATTCGTTAGCCCATCGTGCAGGGAGCAGAGCAAGCTTGGGCTCAGGAACAGTTCAACTGTACCTGTTGTTGATTAGTCGTTAAGTCATGTCCGAGTCTTTTGTGACCCCCATATAGTGTAGCCTGCAAGGCTCCCCTGATCATGGAATTTCCCAGGCAAGAATACTGGAGTGGGTTGCCATTTCCTTCTCCAGGGGCTCTTCCTGGCCCAGGGATCAACTTGCATGTCCTGCATTGGCAGGTGGATTCTTTATTGCTGAGCCAGCAGGGAAGCCCCTCAACTTTACTAGGTAATCTCAAAAATCTTTCAAAATGGTTGTACCGGTTTATATTCCCAATAGCAGGAAATGAGAATTCTACTTGCTCCACATTCTTGCCTACTTAGAGCATAATTACTGTCATTATCTTTTTTAAGTCATAAGTTTTTTGTTTTGTTTTTAATATTTATTTGACTGCATTGGGTCTTCGTTGTGGCACGTGGGATCTTTGTTTCAGTGCACGTTGTGGCACGTGGGCTCAGTAGTTGCAGCTCTCTAGTTGTGAGACGTGGGCTTAGCTGCTCAGCAGCATGTGGGATCTTAATCCCCTGTGTGCATGTATGATTAGTCATTAAGTTGTGTCTGACTCTTTGAGACCCATTGGACTGTAGTCCTCCAGGCTCCTAAATCCCCAAATATTGGGATTCTCCAGGCAATAATACTGGAGTGGGTTGCCATGCCCTCCTCCAGGAGATCTTCCTGACCCAGGACTCGAAGCTGCATCTCCTGTGTCTCCTGCACTGAAGGAAGATTCTTTTTACCCACTCACTAGCTGTTGGGAAAGCCCCTTAGTTCCCTGACCAGTGACCAAACCTGCTTTTCCTGCATTGCCAGGCAGGTTCTTAACCATCAACAACCAGGGAAGTCCCAACAATATATACTATATGAGGCCATTGTTAAGGGCCGCCCTGGTGGCTTAGATGGTAAAGAATCTGCTTGCAGTGCAGGAGACCTGGGTTCAATCTCTGTGTCAGTCTGTCCTCTGGAGAAGGGAATGGCTAACCACTCCAGCATTCTTGGGGCTTCCTTGGTGGCTCAGATGGTAAAGAATCTGCCTGCAATGCAGGAGATCTGGGTTTGATCCCTGGGTCAGGGAGAACCACTGGAGAAGGGAATAGGAACTTCACTCCAGGATTCTTGCCTGGAGAATTTACAAAATTAAAAACTGGCATGCATAAATAGATGATAAGAGTATACAAAACAACTGGGGTTATGAAGAAAAAGAATGAGAGACTTTTGGGAGGTGGTCACTTTTATTTAACTCAGGTATTTACAATTTAAAGAACTATTTTCCTGAATAATACCACATAACTGGCATAATCAGGAGGGTGGAAAGCGAGGAAGCCACTGGACTACTCTGTTTCTGCTGAGACCATCACAGATTTTGGCTGCGAGACCACACTGACTCCTTCTCCATCTATACAGTCAAAGTAGATGTCTCATGCCTTGCCTTTTGATACCCACAAAGCTAGGAACTGTACCCTGGGACCTCTATTGTCACTGATGCAAAAGAATGAAATTTTATGAGCCCACGCTCACTAACAGAAAACAGAAACCACAGGAGAAGCGCGGACTACACCTCACTTCTCCTTCCAAGTCTCATGGATGTTTCTTATCTACTTGGAAGAAGCTTCTATTCGTGGAATCCAGGCCATCCAGGCAAGACTTCAGGAAAGGTAGACTTGGTTTCCAACTTCTATCAAGACTTACCTGCTGTAATTGGGATTGGGATGGAGTCAGGTGAGCTAATCTATGACATTTGCCGCAGGATGTAAAACTGAAGGTGGAGATGCCAGTTTGGAGGCTATTGTAGTAGTCCACCTGAGAGATGATGGCGTCTTGGATCAGGGTGACAAAAGCAAAGGTAGTTAGGAAGTGGTTGGATTTACGTTTTACTCAGAAAACAGGACTCGCCTGTACATTATGGCAGGGTTCAGGGAAAGATAATAAAGTCTGAGGATTAATAATTCCTTTCACTCCTGTCCTAGACATTGTTTTCTTTGCAAACCCTCAAGCCTGGTCTAGGAGCCCGTCTGATGTATATAACCATATCATGTGTTTAGGAATTCCTTGTTTCATCATCTGTATTTCTACTACACAGTCATTTCCCCAGGGGTCGATGTATGTGTGGCTGTGCGTGGCACAGTGGCTGGCATGGTGCTCTCTCAATAAATACTGTTATAATGATGAATGAAGGAATGCTGGATCACTATGAGTTCATCAGCTCAGTGATGGTGAGTTTCTCTGTATTAAGGGGCCCTGTGACTCCTTGCTTATTTCCAGTGTTGCCAGATGGGGCTACATCTTCTAGTGTGCGTTGTGAGCACATTTTAGTAGTCAAAAACTGAGATCCAAACCCAAGTAACGGGCGTGCAAGTGAGGCTTATTCCCGCAATTCACATTATGTTCAGCTAAATTTCCCTTTTGCTCTCCATGAGAGTGATTGCCCTAAGCCCACTTATGCCTCATTATAGTAAATCAGAACCCCAGAGAAAATTCTTTTTCTTTTGTCCTGTGCTCCATTGTGAAGAAGAGCATGTCCACATGAATATCTAGACAAAGCTGCTGACAGAAAGGTATAACTGCTGAAGTTGCTGCTATAGGAAATATTTGAGAGTCTCATTGAAAAGGAAAGCAGAAACATTAACTTGATATGGACTAAGAGCTTTGAATAATGTTATATGTGTAAGCATTTAAATTCTGTGATGACAATAAAACACTAAGTCTAGTCATTCCAAATTTTAAAGTAAGGCAATAAGCTGGTTCCATGTAACTTAAGGGTTTACCACCCCTACTGGGTACGCCAGAAACTACACTTCAGGTCTCCCAAAGAAAAGCCATCATGAACGATCAGTTGCTGTGTACATTGCCACTTCTAAATTAACGGGATAGCAGCACGTTTAAAATGAATTTATTGTGATTCAGTGAGGGTAGTAGTTTGTATATATATTAAGCCCTGCATATGAATGTGTTCCATTCTGAGAGTGCTTTCAGAAGTCCAATGTATTTGTTAAGTTCAACAAAGTTAACCTAGATACACAATTAACACTACCGGCTATATAGTACTATTGTAATCGATTTATAATACTTTACACATGCTGCAGCTGCTGCTGCTATGTCGCTTCAGTCGTGTCTGACGCTGTGCAACCCCACAGACGGCAGCCCACCAGGCTCCCCCGTCCCTGGGGTTCTCCAGGCAAGAACACTGGAGTGGGTTGCCATTTCCTTCTCCATTACACATGACTAATACATAAACAAACAAACAGAAAATAATGAAAACATTTTTAGTCTTAGAATACACTGCCTTGAAAAGTGTACTAGTACAGTATAACAGGGGCTGGCATCGAATGAACAGGCAAGAAGAGTTACTGACTGGAGGAGGGAAAGGAAGTGGGAGATGGTATGGCTGGAAGATTGCCAGCCATAGGAGATGGAGGGAAAGCCGCAATTTTTGCATCTTTGAAAGCTCACAAGTTGAAGATTCGCACATGGGTACTCACTGTATTGCTTGGGGCTCTAAAGCCTTCCTGGAGCCTGTGTCAGAAAGAGCCTTTTCTGATCTCCTGGATTCCAGGAGCTTCTGACTGAGGCAGACACATTTGGAACATATCCTAGGCTCTAACTCCCCCTGGACTGCATTTTCCAACCCTTCTGTACACCGCAACCTCCCCTCAGTCAGAGTTACAAAACTCATCTCAGGAACTATGGATAAGGTCAGGTGGCTCCCATGACCTATGTTTTGTCTTCTAATTGGCTTCAGTGATCCATGTTTTTCCTTCTCATATGTCCTATCAACTGGCCAGAAGAAAAAGCCCACTTAACTCCAGAGTATCTTCCATTTTTTGAGCACTGATTATATATCTGGCAAGAATAATTTCAGTGCTTTCCATGAATCAACTCATCGTATCCTACATGGAAGTCTTATTACTATCTTACTCTGGAGATGAGGAAACTGAGGCAAAGCAAAGCTGTGTAAGTTGCCTAAGATTCCACAGCTAGTGAGTGGCACAGGTGAAATTCAAACCCAGCCAGTCTCGCTTCAGAGTCTAAGCTCTGACTTCTACTACATCATCTCCCCTCTTGGATGGAAAATGTGAGGAATAATACCTATCTTAGAGAGCTGAAGTGAGAATTAAATGATTACTATTAATTCTGTGCAGGAGGGTGGCCACTTACTGATCAGTGGGCTGGGACAGAGAGTATACTTTGTAATGAAGATCCACACATAATCCTCAGACCAAAATAACCATTTTTGTTTATTTTTAATGAATTTAAAGTGAAGTTTTACATGAGAAAGGTATCATATTAGTTCATTTCATTGGAAAGAAGCTCTCTGATCTTCGAATATGTTTGCATGAAGAAGAACACAAGTAACGTAATTCTACTTCAATAACTACACTAGTCTTTGACTGTGTGGATCACAACAAACTGTGGAAAACTCTTAAAGAGATGGGAATATCAGACCACTTTACCTGCCTCCTGAGAAATGTGTATGGAGGTCAAGAAGCAACAGTTAGAACTGGACATGGAACAGTGGACTGGTTCCAAATTGGGAAAGGAGTATGTCAAGGCTGTAAGTTGTCGCATTGCTTATTTAACTTATGTGCAGAGTATATCATGTGAAATTCCGGGCTGGATGAAGATCAAGTTGGAATCAAAATTGCCGGGAGAAATATCCATAACCTGAGATATGCAGATGACACCACACTTACGGCAGAATGCAAAGTGGAACTGAAGAGCCTCTTGATGAAAGTGAAAGAGGAGAGTGAAAAAGTTGGCTTAGAATTCAACACTCAAAAAACTAAGACCTTGGCATTTGGTCCCATCACTTAATGGCAAATAGATGGGGAACCAATGGAAACGGTGACAGATTTATTTTCTTGGGCTCCAAAATCACTGCAGATGGTGAGTACAGCCATGAAATTAAAAGATGCTTGCTCCTTGGAAGAAAAGCTATGACAAACCTAGACAGTGAATTAAACAGCTGAGACATTACTTTGATGACAAAAGTCCATATAGTCAAAGTTTTTCCAGTTTTTGGACCATAAAGGAGGCTGAGAGCCAAAGAATCCATGCATTCTAACTGCGTTGTTGGAGAACACTCTTGAGTGTCCCCTGGACTACAAGGAAAACAAACCAGTCAATGCTAAAGGAAATCAACCCTGAATGTTCACTGGAAGGACTGATCCTGAAACTGAAGCTCCGATATTTTGGCCACCTCATGTGAAAAGCCAACCCACTGGAATAGACTGTGATGCTGGGAAAGATAGAAGGCAGGAGGAGAAGGGGACAACAGAGGATGACATGGTTGGATGGCATCACCAACTCTATGGACATGAGTTTGAGCAACTCTGAGAGATCGTGAAGGAAAGGGAAGCCTGGGGTGCTGCAGTCCATGGGATTGCAAAAAGTCAGACACAACTGAGGGGCAGAACAACTGAACAACAGCAAATAGCTATAAAAAAGTGTCTGAAAGTTCCTGAAAAAGGTAAAAGCCTTATGGTTGTCTCATCAATTCCACTATTAGCTATATAAGCCAAAGAATTAGAAGTATTTGTTCAAATAAAAGGTAACAAAAAGTTCTATCCCCAT